>NW_026694710.1:18447500-19070000 GCF_021218885.2 Marmota monax
CAGCTGAGAGACGACAGCAAAGCCAGACCAGCCTGAGAAGGGAAGGGGCCACTGCAGCCACCACGGGGTTCTGAAGCACAGGTACATGGGTCCCTCTGAGGCCTCACCCTGCTCTAGAATTCTTTGGTGCTGAAGGATGCCCTTATGGAAAGCAGAACACCAAGAATTTAGAAGCCGGCTGCTTAAGCACTCAGAGGAGATCAAAGAAGCAGCCCCCAAACCTGACGCTGACTCCTCAGGGGATCAGAGATTCTTCCTGGGATGCATTCCCATGGGCCGGAGCTGTCCTTAAAGGCAGAGACAGTGTCACGTAGCTGCCTGTGGTTCTTCCCTCCACACTGGCTCCTCGGGGCCCCTCGCGGAGCATAAGGCTCCTCTACCCAGTATGTCCCTGGGCCATGCCACGTGGCTCCAGTCCTCACCAGAAGTGCTGGGGTCTCCACACCATGTGAGGTGGTCAGCCATGTAGCCCAGCAGCGTGTCCTCCAGGGTGAAAAGCTCCTGCTGCACCCCTGTGTACTGATGGACCAGGTCTTTTAATTTGCTCCAAAACAGAGTCTAAGAAAGAATGAACACAACCCATATGGAGGTCAATTTAGAAGGTTAAAAAAAAAAAGGTCCACATTTTTGAAATGAAAGAAAACAGAAGCTATCAACAAATCACATATAGCAAGGGCAGGGATTGTTGTGCCTTGTTGCTTTCTGTGTGAAAGGGAGTGTGGCTGTGTGTGTATTTGTGTGTGTGTGTGTGTTTTCTAGGTCACAGTGTAAAATGAATTTTTTTTTTTGAGTTGTAGTTAAAAAAGGCTGGAAGCTACTGATCAAAATCTTATAATTAACATGGGATAGGATCACATCTGGAACAGACATTAGGGAATTTCAATATTTCTAAAGTTATTGGCCAAAAGAAAATTGTTTTGCTTATGTGCTGTTTTCTGGAAGAAGAGCTCTTTAATTCTTAAAAAGCTCAAGTCCTCCCACTTTCCCTCAAATCTCTCCTAACCCCAATAAAAAGCAGTGGGGGGTGCTTTTTAAGAGTCTACCTCAAAAGTGAAAGCAGTCAAATTTCAGAACAGTATTCTGTCCCATAAACCTATTCATTCCTAGCAGGAAGCAGTGGAGGGCAGTGGGCTACCACAGAGGCCCTGGCGTCTGGCTCCTTGTTAAAGATGGTCATCATCTGATCAGCCATTGGACCTGGGGCAAGCAAAGCATCACTAAGCCTTCCTTTCTATTCCTGCAAAACAGTAGCGATGGTGACTGTAACAAACTCATGTGAGGCTGGGGAGATTAAAGGAAGTAATGCAGATAGAATTTCTGAGCATGTGGGTTATTTGCCAAGCACCTCCTCTGTGCTGAACATTGTGCTTGGTGCACCAAGGAGAAGAGCCTAGTGACTCCGGCTCACTCACCTGGGATGCCAGGCTGTAATTTGTGGATGGACTTAATGGCTTCACAAAGACATCTTCTGGCACAGGGGATTTTTGCCTTAAACACTGACTTTAGAAAAGATGTGCCTACTGCTGACCTTTCCTGGTATAGTGAGTGCATTACAACACAGGCCTCTCTGGGTCCAAGTCTTGTGTATTTACACTTCAACCAGCTTGACCAACATGGGCAATCACTGGTCACTTAAACTCACCAAGCCTTGGGTTTCTCACAGGTGAAATGGGGATGCAGACACCTGCTCAGGCCTAAGAAGGTAAGGGTTAGCTGTGCCCTTTGTAAGCAAAAAGAATAAAGTGAAAAGCACTCTTCAAATGAAAATTGGCATGTCTACTATTTATTTATCTGTTTTTTATCAAAGGCCAAGGGAAATTTTGTAATTATATAATTTGGGGTTATTTATGTTTGCCTTTAGGTGTTTGGTTTGGTGTTAGATTTGTTTTGCACGATTTGAGGCCAATTCTCCTTTCCTCCCTTTGTGGCCCATTTCTCTCTTACCTTCCTTCCCCAGATGTCCTAAACCCTGAGGATATCTCAGATCCCTACTCGCCCCACAAACTCAAACCCCACCAACCACACCCAGATTCTAATGCCTGAATATTTCCTCTTCCCTCCCTCATTCTTATCCACCTTTGGTCCTGTGACCTCTTCCTGCTGGCTCCAGTCCCCAGTTTTAAAAATTAATCCCTTGTCCAGGTTACCTACCTTGTTGCAGGCTATAGTTTGAGTGTCCAGCTTAAGTAGTGGTTGGTAGTCTTCTTTTGTGATGTTGCAAGGATTCTTGGAAAGAAATGCACTTTTAAATGCATCCAGTATCTTTCGGCAGTCTTGATCTCTGTGAGGTAAGTCATGAGAAATAAAATAAAACATAGATATATATTTGTAAAATATTTTTGATATATAATTACAAAAAATTATAGTTAGGAAGCAACTAATAGGTGCCAAGTACTTTGTTCACATCATTTAGGAAGCAACTACTGGGTGCCAAGTACTTTGTTCACATCATCTCACCTGACCTGTGCAACATCTTTGTGAGGTAGAACTAGCCTCCCTACTGAGTCTCAGTGAGATCCAAATGACCTTCCCTCATTCACACAGTCTGCAAGGTGGTAGAGCCAAGATTCAGATCTGTGTGCCAGAGCTAGAGTCAGTCATTAGTGCTCTGTGGACTAATTGTTAGAAGAAGTTGAGAAGATCATGCAAAGACACCTAGTTTTCTCTTTCCCCACTTCACACTGTTTAAAAATGTTCCAGGATGCCTATTGCCTTCAGAAAAGTCCCAGTTCCACATTGAACTCTCCCTGAGCTTCCCCATTTCTTTGCAGGCACAATGCCCACCGTCTGCAATCCTATCCTTTGCCATATCTGCCTGCTGAAGCTTAGCCACACTTCATGCCCATGTCCTGCTGTGAGCAAGCCCTGAATATGTGACTCTGCTGTTCCCATAATTTGGGCAGCCTCCTGACCCACGTGTGCTTCTCCTGCAATGAGGAATAAATGAATGTGAAGCCGTCATTCACCCTTGGTTTAAGGACTTCTTAAATCATAGCTCATCTTAAAGGCCCCTTTCCTTAGGGAACCCTCTGCTCCCCTGTGGACAAGTAAGTCTGCTCCCCCATGGTTTACTTCTAACTCATCCTGCTTCAAAAGAAAGCTAGCTACAAACAGGCCAATCTGCCCAGAATGTGAGTGCCTCTAACACTAGGTTCAACATAATGCTTGCGGATTGAGTGGAAGACCAAATATGATTCCTGTGATTCAAAATATATGTATGATTTAAAGAAGATCTCACTTTCTGAAGTGGAGAAGTAAGGAACTTCAAAATTCTGCTCCTCTATAAAAGCAATAGGAACACTAGCAAGAATTATCACCAACCAATTTTTCAGAACTCTGGAAATTAAAGTTTGCAATAATCCAAGAAGTGTGTTTTTTCTTTTTCTTTTTCTTTTTTTTTTTTTAGGCGAATCTTGGTTGGAATAGTGAGCCTTGCAGCTTGTTAACTTGGCTTACTGACATCTCACTCTCCCCAGTTCCATGTAGCCTTGAAATCCAACAGCTCTTCTACCTATGAAAAAACATCCGCCGGCCACTGGGGTGTGGAGCAACACTGATCTCCCCAAATGTCCCCACCCCCAGAGAACTGTCACTATTGGACCTGTCTAAATGCTTGCTGAAAAGCCCATGTCAGGACTTGGCTTTCTTTGACATGATTGAGTTCAGTCTGGGTGAATAAAACTACCTACCGAGAGTTCACGAAAACAATCCCTGCAATTATATAAAAGCAAGTGCATAAGGTAGCGTCACTCACTGGGGCTATTAAGACAAAACCTTAGAAAGAAAAACTGGAGAATCAAATATCCATAGGAATGACAAGAAAGTCTCCCAAAATAAGGAATAGCTAAAACTCTATAGGAATTATTGTGTGTTTTTTTTTTTTAATAAAGAAAAAGTCTGGAGTTGAAAGCAACTAGCACTGAACTGCACATTTTACTGGAGGGGCCAACATCAGATTTGAGCTGGGAGAAGACATCAGTGAACTTGAGATCAGAGACACAAGCATAATGGGAACTGCAGAAGAAGAGGAGACAAAGAGGCAAGAGAAACTGTTCTTGAAGAAGTAATGCCCACGAACTTCACAAATATATAACTAAAATTATTCTTAAAAGACACAGAATAAAAATCTTTATAACCTTAGATTAAGCAATGTTTGCTTAGCTATGACACCCAAAGCACAGTGACAAGAGAAAAAAAAAATTGTTGTCATACTTCATGAAAACTGAAAACTGTTGTATATCCAAGGACACCACCCAAGTGAACACAGAGCTCACAGAATGGAGAAAATGTTTTCACATATATTATTCTTGATTTGGGACTAGCTTCCAAAATAATTGAAAACTCTTACACATCAATGATAAAAAGCTAACCCAATTAACAAACTAGCAATACACATCTTTTCACAAGAGATATGAAATTCACCAAGAAACACATGTAAAGTGCTCGACCTCATTAGTCACTAGGCAACTGGAAATGAAACCCACAAGATGACACCTCATACCTCATACTCATAAGGATGGTGTGAGGGATCCACCGTGCCCAGCCCCCACTCGCAAGTTGGAGTCCTAACCCCCAGTACCCTGGAATGTGACCTTATTTAGAAATAGGGTGGTTGCAGGGTGCATGTGATCAGATCTGAGGAAACTTCTACTGTTCTACAACACAGTAGTACTCCACAGTTGATAACAGTTAATTTGTGTATTTTAAAATCATTACAGAGAGGACTTTGAAGGTTCCCAACACAAAGAAATAATAAGTTTCTGAGGAGACAGACATGCTAGTTACTGTGATCTGGTCATTACACTTTGTATACTTGCATTGCAATGTCACACTGCACCCCATAAATACGTATAATTACCATGTGTAAATCAAAAATAAAAGAAATAGGGTCATTGCAGTCGATGTAGGGGTGGGACTCTAAAAAATCCCCAGGCAATTCGGATGCCCTATTAGTTTGAGAACCACTGTATTTGGTATGAAATACAAAATTCAACAGAACTTTCTTTTCAATGTCTGGGCAAGTCATCTCAGCTTCATGAAAGTGATATCAGGAAACTATTGTTGACCTGTCTTTCTCCATATGTTTTATATATCTAAGGTGAAAAAAAAAGTCATAACACTTTGCACTTCAATGTCATTCAAAATTTATGGGGCATCATCCTGGGCAGTTTAGAGAAATGGTGTTTTGGCGGCTACTTTGCTTAAGGGATTATGCTTTCATTCCATTAATTAATGCAGTGGCCATCTCAAGAACTTCCTGTTTTGGATTCCAGCTCTCTCATAAAACTCTTCTATGTCTTTCCTCAACATCATGTGTAAGACTTAGGGAAGACAAAGAATAAGGCATAAGAATTTTCCACTGCAAAACATCTGGCAGGAAAGAGAAATGACCACACAGAGTACCTGCCACGTACCAGATGTTTCCAGGTGTGTAAGGTTATTTAATCACCCCAAACACACACAGCTCCAAAATTGTTTTTGTGCTTTTTAGGTATAAAGAGATCAGTTCAGGAAACTACATCAGAAGGATTCAAAAAATCCCAGGTTAAAAATTTAACAGTTCCTTGTTTAGAAGGTGCCAAGCTATGGAGCATTGGAGTTGAAGGTGACCCTGGAAAAGCATTAACTGACTCTTTCCTCTCTCCTTCCAATGGACCAGCGCCTCCTGTGTGTCTCACAAATAAGAGCAAATGTGAAAGGTGATGAAGAGCTTGGAGACAGGTCTTACGAGACTATTTTTCACCTCAGATGTACAAGTCAGACTTAAATATGCACTGAAATTGAAAGGAACCAGGACTGCAGTGGACAGAGATGGCAGCTGATCTTTCTGACCAAAGAAGCAGGGTGGAAGGGTCAGGAGTCATTTCTTTATGTCCCGTATGTACATATATATTTTTTCTTTCTGTTCCTAACTTGGAAGACTTGGTCAAGAGAGTTCCAAGGATGCCTGCTGCCTGGGAAAAGGAGGCTGTGAGCCGGCAACTGTGGGCCCAGTCACTGTTCCCAAGGGCTCGGTCTGTGCCTGAAGTCCTCAGCTCTGGCCACACTTGAGGATCAGCTGGAGAGTTTGGGAAAAACAAAGTTCCTGGGTCAGACCAACCAGGTCAGAATGGGACAGTGGACGAGAAAGGACCCTGAGATTTTATAAGAAGTTCTCCTAAGTGATTCTAAGAGTCAACGAGGACTGAAGACAAGGGATCTCATGGACCCCTTTCATTTCACAAGTGACAAACAGGAAGTTCAGAGAGAGAGAGAGAGAGAGTGATGGGCCCAACTTCACCCAGCTCTTCAAGGCTAGGCATTAGTCGTTGGGCGGCTTTGTTGATACCCACCTGGTTCCCCAGCACTCTCCCGTGTTCTTTGATTCCCACCATCTCCTCCCCTCCACCACCCACCACTCCCTCTACTCCAACTTGCCTACAGCTCTCCGCCTTAGTCATCAACACCTCATCTCTGCAGTGACCATGACGGCCACACAATTAACACTGACCAGGGCTTTCTTCAGGTGGGTGTCTGGCCATGCCTTTCTTTGGCAATTCTTTGGATTCTTATTTACACAGACCTATCATTATCATCTTCCTTTAACTTATAAATTCAGAAAACCAAATAGCTTGCCCAAGACTCCACAAGTATCCCAGCCAGAATTTGATCCTTGGATCACCCACATCCTGAACCCATACTTTCAACTATAAGGCTATCTCAGGTGTGGTCTATCCCACGCATGGCTCCTAACGACTAAGGCAAGCCCCCGAGATGGTTCTAAGGGAAAAAGGTGATTTGTAATATGGTTTTGAACTGCTCAGATATAAGATCCTAAAACTTGGTCATCCTCAAAAGTTTTCTGTTAAAAAAAAATATTTCCTGCTGATGTTCACACTCCATGGTGCAGATGCCCCGCCCCCTGCTCTCACCACCAGTAAGAGTGTGTCCACACTCCCTGCACATGGACTGCTGATCATGTGACACCTTGAAGAAAATCTGAGCTTTTCTAACAGGGGTCTCCCATTTAAGTATATTTGCAAATGAAAAAGACAGGGACATGCTGCCCATTATTTCTATGCTTGAGACTTTGTAATTTGAGGAGGAAAAAATGAAAACTACCCAAGTCTAAGCAAATAGAAATACTGTTTTACTTCCATACCTCCCCCGTTTCTTTTATATTTTCAATTGTAGTAAAAAATAAATAACACACAGTTTATCAGTTGCTGGGACTATAGAAGTGCACTACCAAGTTTGGATGGCTTTTATTTCTTTGTTTTTGTGGTTCTGGGATGGAACCCAGGGCCTCCTGCATGCTAGGCAGGTGCTCTACCAATGAGCTCCATCCCCCAGCCCTACCTTGACTGTTCTTAAGTTTCAAGTTTATTGCCATTAAATACATTCACATTGTTTTTCAACCAATCTCCTGACTTCATCTCAACCTAGAAAACTGAAACCTAGGTTTACTCACTAAACACTAACTCTCCACGCCTCCTATCCCCAGCCACTGGCACCCACCATTCTAACTCCTGTTCCTATCAACTTCACGACTCAAGCAGATTCAATATAGTGGAATCATGTAGTATTTGCCTGTTTGGGATTGCCTGATTTCATTCAGCATGACATTTAAAGTACATCCACGACGCAGCATGCGACGAATTTCCTCCCTTTCTAAGGCTGAGCAATATACCCTGGTGTACAAGCACCACATTCTGCTGATTCATTCAGCAGTCGATGGGCACTTGGGTTGTTTTCTGCACCCATCCTTTCATTTCACATTTGCTGAGGGCCCACTGTCAGCCTCATGTAAAAACACTTACATATTACTTCTGTCCTCAAGGGACTCATGGCTAAGACAGAGAGCAGTAAAAAGAGGGAAAAAAACTAATTAAAATTGGCAATTTGCCCATGGCATTAAAACTTGAAAACACAATAAAAAGAAGTGGGACATTGTCTACTATAGAGTATAGAAACAGACCCATCTACATTTATAACAACCGTGGGTTTGATTTCAGCTATTTTCTAGCTTGTGGTGGGTTCCACGGTGATTCGAAATGCAGCCAGCAAAGAGGATGGTTTGGTCGCGTGACTCTGCTCAGCAGGATATACACTGATAACTTTATAACAATGTACTTACACAGAGCTTGGGAAAGCTGAGAAATGGTAGTTTACTTTTAAGTGAAAAAAGTAAACTTACAGAAAATAGAAAAAAAAATGTGCCCCCAACTGTGAGTTGGAGTGAAGGAGAATGAAGGGGAACATCTACATTTACTCCGTATCTTTATATGTTGTTTGCTTGTGGCAAAAATAGATTCATCTATTATGCAAATGATCTAAAAATGGAGTTTAATTTTTTTAAAGATTAACGAACCAGTCTGATCAAAACCAATTTTAAAACTGGAAAAAAAAATCCCACAGTAACCAAAGTGTGTTTGAAGGATAGTTATCTCTGGATACTGAGAGCATAAGGACTGTTTTGTGACCTTCTCTTTTCGTCCTTATATTTTCAATTTTTCTACGGTAAACGTATATAACAATGTGGTGATAACAAAATTTTCATTTTGTTAAGTTGCTTGTGCAATTAGATTCAAATGTTTGAGATTCCTGGAAGGTCTTAGAAAATGGGAACATTTTAGACGATGCTAAACCAGACAAGGTTACTCACGCCTTGACTTAAGAGGCTGAGGCAGAAGGATTGCAAATTGGAGGCCAGTCTGGGCAATTTAGTAAAATCTTGACTCAAAATTTAAATAAATAAATAAATAAATACGTAGGGCTGATGTTGTAGCTCAGTGGTAGAACACCCCTGGGTTCAATTCTCAGTAAGAAGAAAAGAGAGAGAGTGTGTGGAGTATGATGGATGGAAGGAGAAGGGGAAGGAGAGGCCCTCCTGGTATTTCTGTGCCTTTCCCCTCTGTCTTTTGGCTGTGCTGTGCCTTTTCTCATCCCTTATCCAGTTAACCACGCCACATAACCAGGAAAGGCGTAGTGTGGGTGTCTACACAGCATATGCTGGGTTCTAACGATGTGATGGGCACGGCAGGGGGCTAAGGCTCAGACGACTTCCTTGCATCCCTAAGCAAGACTAGATTGCCAAGTCACACCGTACCCAGCATCAAAGTTTGCACACAAGGTCAAGGTGACAGGTAATGAAGAGGCTCAGGTGAAACAAGGAAAGGATGGTCCACCTTGAGAAGCCCCCTGGGCCTGCCTTCCTGCCTGCAAGTGCCACGTGCTAGAATCCAGCCCAGAACACTGGGTCAGGTCACCACGGGGCTTTGCAGGTGTCACAGAGCGGAAGGACTTAGGTGAGAAGCATCCTCATTTCACACTCCACAGGGAGCTCTACAGCTTACAGGATTCTCCAGGGAGCCGTGCCTCACAGATTCTGAATTTATTTCCTGGAAGTAAGCCTTCGGTCAAGGACATCCTGAACACTAAGGGCACTCAAGAACTGAGTCTCTGTTTAGCCCCTGTGGCCAGCCGTCCACCCCGAGGTCCAGGCGACAAGGAGAGTGGGCCAGTCTATGGCCTTCCCCCTTTCCTATGGGGTAGCCCTCCCTGTTGGCCCAGCTGCTCTACCTCCTTCCGGCCCAGGCTAAGGCACACGGGTTCCATGTGGAGATCTGGAGATGAAGGAGCAGAAGAAGCAGTGCGGTCCCTGACCTTCGGAGCTGGCCTGGCCTCACAGCTGGGCCTCAGTGTCTCCAACTCGACAGGACACAGTGGGCTGTGACATGGGCACATACAAGAACAACGTCCAGCCCACAATACTGGGCCCACAGACCCTTTTGTCATCCCTGATGGAGCCACTGCTACTTCCTTGGCTATTGCTGCTTGGGCCTTCCTTCTTCCTGGATGGTGGACAAGATTTATTAAGACAGTATATCCAGAGTGACCCCCGTACCCCTGCTTCCTGGTAGAAAGCAAACTAAGCCAACCCCCTTGAACCTTCCCCAAATCTCCCCAGATTAGCCAGACTAGCCCAAATCCTGTAAGTCCTCCCAGACCCCCTCCTGCCCTAGGAGTCCCTGGGGTGTGTTCTCCCTCCTTACAGAGAGCAGCAAGCCCCTCTGGCCCCATTCCAGTGTGTCTCCAGTGGTCTTGAGTTGGGGGCACGGACAGTAACAAATGATCGTGAATGGAAACAGAAACGTCTGCGAAAACAGGAATGGCTTATTGTGTTTATGATTGACAAAAGCTCTATAAGCAACTTCTGCAAGGCAGGAGAAATCTTAATCTGATAGCAGTTTTCTGCTTTGTCCCTCAGATGGGGACCTGAGACTTAACACTGTGGGTGTCTACAAACCATATGCTGAGTTCTAACACAAACATCAGGACAGAAGGTCTGTGGCATGTCCTCCCCTTTCCTCCCACTCTACTCCTGTCAATAGATCCCAGACCTCTCACTCACCCCGTCTGCCACCAGACATTCCCTGCAGCTCACCTCTCACCCTCTCCTGGTCCTCTGACATCACCCAAGGTAGGTTGACTCCAGGTTACCAGAGCGGGAGGAAGAAAGGGAGCCAACACTGCCACACAGTGTTCCTCTCATGCCAGACCCTCCACTAAGCACCAACTTACACTGACAGTTCCCACTCACCCCACTCACCCCTAGGGACAAAGCCCTACCCTTGTCCCTCAGTTTCAGAAGACTGAAGCTCAGTATACCTTCCACCCGCCTGAGGTGGCGAAACTGCCTTACTGGCCGAGCTTTGTTCTTCTCCCTGGACAATGCTGCCTCCCACAGGAAATTTAAAATCATGGCCCTCCCTCCAAGGAGAGTTGGTTCTAACATAAATGAAAACCAAGGACTGGGGAGTCATCATATGCAAGGTTCAAGATCAGAACAGGGCTCCCCTATTCCCCAGCACCAGGATAAAGTGAGTGGGGCAGAAAGAGTCAAAGTCTTATGCCAGGGTGAAGAAACATTTGGTGGTTAAACCCGGTTTGTACTGTCCACACAGCCTACTCTAGATGTTCAACTGTGCCGTTCCTAAACCTGCATCATTCCCTAAACAGCAGCCGTATTTCAAAGTCCCCATCAATCAAGCCACATCACCTTCCTGTGTCACTCACGTGCGAAGCTCTCACTCTAATCCGCTTCCCTAAAAGCACCTAGATCTCAGCTAGTGACATGCAATACAGGAATTTTCCAGTTGTCCAGTCCTGCTGGGAGGGCTCTCTCTGCGCAAGGCAGGCAAGCCAGTTCATTCAGCTACTGAATTCTCCAATGAGGCCACTGGAGCCTGTTCCTTGGGTCAAGCCTGCCACCTCGTGGGAGAAGTGAGTGAGTGACGAGGGTCATGAAAAAGGTAGAACTTGGGAAATCTGGTGTCTTATAAGATCTGCAAGCTAATTCTTCAGGTTGAAGGGAAGTTCAATCCCCAGAAGGAAGGAAGGAGGGCGAGGAGGAAGGAAGGAAGGAAGATAGGGAGGGAGGAAGAAAGAAAGAAGGAAGGAAGAGAAAAAAGGGAGGGAAGGAGGGAAGGAGAGAAGGAGATATAATTAAATAGCTGTTGAACATACATTATGCTCTAGGTGCATTTATGAGCACATAGGATATACCAGAGAACAAAAGAGACAAAGGTTCCTGTCCTTGGAAGAGTTTACATTCTACTAGAGCAGGACTAACAATAAACAATAAATATAATGAATAGTGAATTATACAATATTTGGTTTTGACAGACTTTTTTTTTTTTTGGGGGGGGGGGCGGTCACTGTGACCAAAAGACCTGACAAGAACAACTTACAGGAAGAGAACTTTATTTGGGCTCTCTGTTTCAGAGGTTTGATCCATGGTCAATGGAGTCCATTGCCCTGGGCCCAAGGTGAGGCAGAATCTTGGTGGAAGGACATGGCCACGGAGCACTGCTCCACTCATGGCAGCCAGGAAGCAGAGAGAGGGAGAAGGTACCACAGGGCAGATGCACCCTTGGAGGGCATGCCCCTAAGTGACCCCCCTCCTACGGCCATGCCCCACCTGCCCACCTCACTAGGTTACAGCTCTCATAATCGAATCATGTCACCTCTGAAGAGTCTTGCCTAGCACAGGAGCTGGTGGGGGACACCTCATATCCAAACCATAACAATGCTCTAGAAAGTTATAAAAGTTTTATGTGAAAAGGGGGGAAACGGGGAGGGTAAGAGTCGGGAATGGTGTGGGAGGAGATGGCGGTGTGCAGCCTTAAGTAAGGTGGGGACAAAACTGAGAAGAACTGAAGGAAGTGAGGGGCTTAACCACACAAACGCCCAAGGGAAGACAACAGTCTGGCAGGACAAGCATCCCCAAGGCCGTAAGGCCTAATCTGTTCAAGAAACATCCAAAAGATGGTGTGGCTGGAGCCGAGTTAGCAAGGAGCAGGGCTTTGTCAGTCATTGTAAAGAGTTAGACTTCTACTTGAGGTGAAGTGAGGAGCCACAGAGGATTTTGAGCACAGAAGGACATGATGTTGCTTAAATTACAAAGAATTTCTCGGCCTGGTTTGTTGAGCGTAGTCTGAAAAGGGGAGAAGGTAAGTGTAGCTAGCCCAGTAGTCTGGCAAGTGACAAGTGACACATTCTGGGTTCACGGTGGATTTCTTAATGAATTGGGTACAGGGTATTAGACAAAATGATATGGGATCAATGATAATTTCAAGGTTTGAGGCCTGAAACACCTGAAGGATGGAGTTGCCATCAGTTAAAATGGAGAAGGATTTGGGTGGAGGGAGCACTGACCAGGTGTTCAGTTTTGGACATGCTGAGCTTCAAATGTCTACTAGACACCCAAGTGCAGCTTGGAATACACAGATAAGCACATGAGTGTGAAGCCCAGAAGGAAGAAAAAGCCGTGAGACCATATGAGATCAGTGTTCAAAAGACAGAGAATATGATCAAGAATGGAGATTTGAGGATCACCAACATTAAGATGTTCAGACTAAAAGCAAGCAACCAGGAATTTGGACAAAAAGCAGAAGAATGGGTTTTTCTAAAAGCTAAGAGAAGAAAGTATACTAAGTAGGAGGAAGTGATGATGGTGCTGGATGCTCCTCACGGATCAGGAAGATGAGGCTTGAGAATGGACCATTTGAATGATTAGTAAGGACCTTTACACCAAGAGCTGTTTCAATTTCCAAATGTAATGGCTGGTGACTGCAGGCAGGGGTGTGTGGGGGGTCGCCTTTCCATTATTGGTTCCTCGTGTTCTTCCATTTATGTCAAATCATGCATTTTGAGAAATTATTTGGGGGAAGATCTTGGGAAACACTGCCTGTATTTGAGCATATTACAAATGCATCACCAAGACAGTGATAGCCTTGCATTATCTTTCCATGTTCTCACTTACCATCCCCATTTCAAGACCTAGAATGCCATTTCTTAGGATATTAAGCAGGACAGTTCCTTGCTGATCATCTCCTTGAATGAAAAATTTCCCAAAACTCTAAAGCCAAACAAATTCTTAAGAGAAATTCCTTTTTTTTTTTTTTTTTGGATCATTCTATAACTCCTAACTTCAAACTCTGATATTCACTTAAAACTCATTTATCATTTTTGTCATTAAAATTTCCAAATGTTACAAATATGAATTTACAAGATACAATAAAATATAACTTGATTTGTTTTTATGTTTGCATTATTTTAGTCAATAAGTGCTTATTGTGTTTCAGGAAAAGGATTATGGTCTTTAAAGGCACAGAGATTAGCAAGACACACATAGCCCCCACCTTCCAAGGCCTTTATTAGTGCACAGGGGGTATAGACATTAAATAAGAGATTTCAATAAGGTGAACTGAGTGGTTGCCATGGGGATGCATAACATTGCATCCACCCTAGGGTAAGATTGTATCATTTATGAAATGTGTTTTATGAAAAGAAATTTAAATACCTCTACCTTGATGAGCACTGGTCCTTGGCTACCCCGACCTCAAATTGTACTGCTATGTCCTTAACCCACTATGTGCCCAAACCATCTCAAATACATTAAGTTTATTTCTGTTTAGAACTTTTGGATACATTATCAGAATTCAAAACTTATAGCATTCCTATACACCAGCAACAAACAATTAGAAAACCTAGTTATATTAAGTTGTATATATATATATATATATATATATATATATATATATATACATAAACTCCTAAATACACACAAACATATACATATGGGTGTGCATGTACTACCCATATCTCTACTTAAAATTATAAAAATGTACAAGTAGAAAATACTGAGCCATAAATTTAACAAGTGTATGCAAGACTTTGAAATCAAAACATTTCTGAGAGAAACGTAAAAACATCTCAAAGACACAGAGAGGCATACCATATTCACGATCTGGAAGACTCAAAATTAAGATGGTAACTAGAATATAAAGCTATCTATAGATTTAACAGATTCCAAGTCAAAATTTCTACATATTCTGCTAAAACTATGGACACACTCATTCTACATTTAGTGAAAATACACATAACCTAGCCAAAGCAATGAAAGAAAGAAAGACAGACTGAGAGCTATTTGGCTATTTGACGTCAAGGCTTAACAGACAGATTGAGTGATCTAGACAATGGTGAAGGAATAGATGTCAATCTAGAGAATAGAAAAGAGTTCAGAAAGCAATCTATACTTGCATGTGATACTCAGCAAAGGTGTCAAAGCAATTCAACGGGGGAAAAAAGAATCTTTTCAATAATGATAAATTTTCTTATGTGGCCAAGTAAAGAGGAAATTAACCCTTACTTTATCCAATAAATAAGAAATTAACTAGAAATAGATTAAAAACTTAAAGCATAGGCAATATATTTTTAAAAATAGATTGAATCTTATCTAGGTTAATAAAGGAAATCTTTCTTCTAAAAATCTCCATTAAAGAAAGTAAAAGGCGAGTCACAAAACATAAGAACATATTTTCAGTACACGTCTGAAGGACTTATGTTCAGGGTACATAAACCTTTCATAAGTCAATAGTAAAAACAGAAAACTAAATTTGAAGATAGGGCAAAATATTTGAATACTTTCTTCAGTCAACTTACAAGACAATGTTCAATATCATTAGTCATAAGGGGAAGGCAAAATAAATAAACATCAGATCATAAAAGAGACCTCCCAGAAAGAGATCACAGAGACGCCTGTTATGCAACAGAGATGGTAACTTGAAGCCCTTATGAAGGATGCTCTGTTTCACAAGCAGCATCTCACAACTTCCCATCAATCTGGGGTGGGAATGAAATTAGTTTAGTTTCCTAATTTCATCACACTCAAAGATAAAATCCAAACCCATTAAAGGCCTAACTGTAAAAAGCCAAAATTAAAATATATATATATATATATATATATATATATATATATATATGACCTTCCTGTGACCTTAGGTAAAAAGAAATCAGTTGTTGAATAAGATAAAAATGCACAATCATAAAAGAAAATATAACTAAGATAACACTTCTATTTTTCAGTAAGACAAGAGACACCAGAAACAAAGGGAAGAGTCCAGCTACAGATCAAGAGACTTCATTTGCAGCCTATTTAACTGGCAAAAGATTTGAATGTATAAAGGAAGGGGACGATTCTATATAAAAATGAACAAGAAATAAATATGCATTTCACAGAAGAAACTGAAATTAACTAAAAAATACAAGGAAATATGATTAACAATGCTAGTGATCTGAAAAATTAAAATTAAAACCACAAAGAGATAGGCAAAATTTTTTGCTTGACAATTCCAAATGATAGTACAGATGTCTAGCAATGAGGACTTTGCACTGCTTTTTAAAAGAAAATAGATTCAACAAATTTGGAGACCATTTGAGACCTATGGAATGTGGCAGCAAATACAGTTGGTTCCCTACTCAAACAGATTCCTTCACCCTTCTTCCCTCCTGGCAAAGCATGTCTTCTAACATGATTCAAAATGTTAAATACCCACTCCCCAGCTTCCCTCACAGCGTGGGGGTAGCCACATAGCCCCATGCTGGTCAGTGAAATCTGAGGGGAATCCTGGAACAGTCATGGGAGGGATTCTGGGAACTGTAACGTTCCCTGATGATAAGAGGCTGGAAAGGAGGACACTGTCACCCATCCCCTGCTCTCTGTTCCTAGGTTTAATCCTAGTCCTGAAACTGCAGCGGCCACCTTGTGACAAGAAGCTCAAGGACAAAAGCCACCCCAGGAAGACAGAGAGTGGAAAGAACGTGCCTGCCCCCCACTGAGTGCTGAACAGACACTGGGGCCACCCTGCTCCTGGGTGGCTTGTTTTGTGTGTTAAGAATCTCTCCTGGGAAGCCTCTTTCCGTTGAGCATTCTGTTGCTCACAGCCCAAAGCATCCTAACTGGCAGACCAGGTGTCATGGGTTGAACCGCGTTCCTCAAAAGGCACTAGAGTTGTTACCCCCAGTACCTCAGGATGTGGCTTTATTCAGAAATAAGATCTTTGTGTACGATTAAGTTAAACTGAGTTCATTAAGGTGGGTTCTAATTCAATATGACTGGGGTGCTTTCAAAAAGGAAAATGCCGGCCTTTGGAGATGGCCCGTGTTCTCCCTTGAGTGTGTATTCCTTGTTTTCCTAAATAAATCTCTGTGCCTTTTAAAAAAAAAGAAAGGTAAATTTGCACTTGCAGCCAGACAGGTACAGAAGGAAGACAGCTGAAGGCAGAGTGAGCACCATGCACGAGCAAGGAGCAGGGCAGGGCACATCTAGAGCCTCCCCAACTATCCTCAGGAGGCATCAGCCCTGCTGGTACCTTGATTTTGGATATTCAGCCTCCAGACTCTGAGACACGGCATTTCTGCTCTTGAAGCCACCTGACTGGTGGGACTCTGTTATGAAGTCCTGGCAAACTTAACACACCCAGGAAAGGTAAAGACGGCCTGTTCGTAACTTAGGAACTCTACCTCTAGTTAAAGATCCAAGGGAACAAATGATATGGCCAAGTAGCATGTTTTAGCATTATTTATGCCATCAAAAACTCGAGAATAAGAGGCTAGATGGATGGACATGTGGTATGGAGTCTCAGGATGCTATGAAGCAATTAAAATCCATGAACTAGGACTCATATGCCAGTATGTATTAATTTTTATTGTTTTTAAATTACCAAAATATATTGTTAAATGGAAAAAAATAGTTCTGCAAGGCAAATACACATAATAAAAGCAAACTAAAATGAAACTGAGTTAACATCTTCTCTCATCATAATCAGATTGAGGGCACATTGTGAGGGAGGGTGTGAGGAAATAGGAACTCTCATCATCTCAAGAAAAGAACTGACACAGGAGGAGAAATCTGATATTTTAAGAATTAGAAGTATTGCACATTTTAACTCAGCCATAGGATTCTAGTTTCCACACATACACATACACACATACACACAGGGGAGTTCTACCACAGGATTTTTTATAACACATTGCCAAAGATTTAAAACAATTGGAATGTCCACAGATAGAAAGCTAGAGTGCTGTAAATTTGTAAAATGGAATACTAAGTGCCTGAGAGGATGAGACAGAGCTATGCTGACAGCCAAGCCAGGAAAGTGAGACCCAGAGGAGAGAATAAGTGTGAGAAAAGAACAGATGCATATACCATCATGAGGGCAGAGACTCTTTCTAGAAAGATGTCCAAGAAACAAGTAGCAGTATTTGCCTCCAAGGAAAGAGAAAAAGAAACTGGAGGAAGGGATATTTTATTTTATTTTATTTTCCATTTTTTAAATTTGTTTTAATTAGTTACACATGACAATACAATGATCTTGACATATCATACATTTGAATCAGATGGGATATAATTTCTCATTTTTCTGAGTGTACCGGTTGCAGAATTACATTGGTCATACAGTCACGTATATACCCACAGCAATAATAATGTCTATTTTATTCGGCTGTCCTTCCATTCCCCCCTTCCCCTCCCCTTCCCTCCCATCACTTCTCTCTACCCAATCTAATGTGAAGGAAGGGATATTTTAACTGTGATGTTATTTCTTTAAAAACTAGGGGGAAAAAAGTAAAGCAAATACAGCAAAATTTCACTGTCTATGAACTTTGCACGGTGGGTAAATAGGTATTTGTAATATTTCTCCATGGACATTTCAGTGTGTTTAAGTTGCTCCTAACTTAACATTTTTCACACTAAAAATTTGAGAAGAAACAGTGACTGAGCAATATGAAAGAAAGATATGAAAATACAGAAGGAGGAAAAGGAGGTCCCTTATGGGTGAAGAATGAAGAAAACTAGACTTGGTAAATGGAAAGTGTACAGTTCTCTGTAATTGATATGTTCACATCCTGGGATTCCAGAGTACTTTTAAAAAGTAAGGTATACAAAATCATTAAAGCAGGTCTCCAAAATGTCATCAGTTGTCCTTGATCTAAATCTCAATCATTCCTTTGTGGATCTCAATCTCTCCCAGTTTCAATGCTGATTTCAATCTTTCTTTGCCCTTGAAGAATTACCAAGGAGATTTAATGACCGCTACAAATAAATCCATAAGTAAACTCTTATGCCTAGGAAACAAGATAATTAGGAAGCAACTTTACTATGAATACCATAAGATTTAACTGATGCTAAAGGTAGTTATAAGAAAAGGAATATCAAGGAAAACTTGGACCATGGTCCAGCAAAAACATACCTTGGAGGAGTTTCTAATGTCCTTTTAAAACATCCAAAGATCAACTATGTAGAATAACCTTCTGTAGCATGGATGCACCTGTTTGGCACATCCTAACAGGAAGTAGAAAGTAGAAAGTGGAGCTCAGCTGTTTTTTAAAACTACCACAGCATAAAAGAAATTCAAATTGTCTAGAAAACTAGGCATGCTGAATAGTATTTAAGCAGTAAGTATTTTGTGGATCTCGTTAAGCTTTACATATGTATTTTTAAAGTATGGTATTCTTCACTATTTATAATTCTACTTTGGGAGTTAAGTGACTTTATATTCTTCTCTATTTTTTCATTTTCCCCAAATGTCTTACAGTGGGTACATTTCACTTTTATCATCAGGAAAACATCAGTCACTGAAGGGAACAACAATGTTAATCTCCTGTTCCAGTTATGCCTCCATTTTTTTGTTTGTCTTAAGAATAAGATTTTCACCATCCTCTCCACCAGAGTGTATATCTATTTGTGATATTTTGCTAAAAAAAAATTAAAATGATCTTCTAATCCCTATGCAGATCAACTACAGACATCCGTGAACATAACCATCTCTCCCCTTTTCACCCCTTGGTCTTTGAAACACACAAACACACACAGGAAGCTGATTCTTGGTTTCTCTGTCACTCCATTTCCTGTTTTTCTCCTTTAGCACCTCATATCTATTCTTACCACCATTCCTCATTTAAGAAAACTCATGTCTTTGTGGTTTTCTGATCTGATCCATTGCTAAGAGGTTCTTTTAAGGGCAATAAAGCCTGGCTAATTATAAATTCATTTATTGAAAAAATATCTTTGCTGACCCTTAATTAATGGACTCACGGTACTACTCAGCACTGTGGGCTCTCTATAAAGCAGCCTGCAACACCGTCCAAGCCACTATCTACTATACCTAGCAGCTGTCAGCCACTTGGTTGTCAGACTTTTCATAAATATGTTTATGCTTGGCATTTTTGTTTCAATTACATAATTTCCTTAAATTGTACATGAATTTATAAGTGGCAAAGAAAAAAATTCTTCATATGAGAATTAGGGGCTTGGTTAAAATGACCGTAAGTGAGTCACTTCAAAATGCTACTGAATTTGATATTGGCAAGCCAACTGCAAAAGACTGTAGGAAATTCTAGAAATCTAGAAGCCTTCTTGGCTTAGATGACTTCTCAGTCTACTTAAAAGCAGATACCTCTCAAACAAGCCACAATTTCTTTCATCTTGAATCCCTGCTTATCCAACCAACCACTACCTTATTTCCATTCTTTCCAGCAAAATCCTTTGCAAGCATCTCTGTGCACAGTCTCCAATTTCTCTCTCTTCCCATCTATTTTTTTGGAATTCATTCCAGACAGGCTTTCATGTCGACCACTGCTTCTAACTGATCTTGTCAATAATCAATCCATTGGTCCACTTCCAGTCTTCATCATGTTTGACCCCTGAGAATCAACTGAATGAGCGGATCACTCTTCCTCCTTCCAAAATGTTTTCTTCTCTACACAGCATGGACTTTCAAATGTAGATCTTCAGCCCCGACCTCTCCCAGATCCCAGATGCACACAGTCCAACTCCGGTTCAACATCTTCACCTGGATGGCAATGGATAACGCAACACCAACATGCACAAAACCAAACCTCTGATTCCTGTCTCAACTAGCTTCACCCTAGTATTTCCCTTTTTTGAGATGGTAATTGATTTTTCTAGCTCAGCTCAAAACACCTGGAGTCTTTGTTTTTTCTTCTTTTTTCTCTCACATCCCATATGCAAATCATATGGGATCTACTATCAAAATATATGCAGACTTCATCCACTGCTCTCCATCAGCCATCCCTGCCCAAGTCACAATCACCTCTCATCCAAATTATGATAAGACCTTCTAAATGGTTTGTGGGCTCCATCCAGAATGAGCCTTTAGTTAAGGTGCCAGACACCAGTACATAGTCACTTAACTACATATCACTAGTGTCACGTATCTTGTACTTTAAGGGGCAGAAGAACTAAAAAGAAAGCTTACATCACTTTTTGTTGGTGATAATAGTTATACATACATACAAATATATAACAATTATATACAACCCATACAAGGAAAGCAAACATATAACTATTTTACTGTCATCTGGAACCAAGATTTCCAGCGTAAGAGAAAAGAAATACAAACAGTATGTTAAATAAAATCCTCTCTTTGCTTTGCATTGAAGTTGTATATATGAACTCATAACTTAATTGTCACTTCTAAAAAAGAATGTTTTCTATGGATATCCTCTAAATAGACCAGAAAGTTTTGTCAACCCAGAAGCAAGGAATACTCTAAAATAGTCCATAAATTTTGTTTCCAATAAAAATGATTAGGATTCTTTAAAGAAATGGGAAATTCCAGTTTTAGGGAAGAATATTTACCAGATGAACCTGGGGCAATTATTTTGACAATTTATTTTTGACAAAAAAAAATTTGTCAAAAATTTTTTGTCAAAAATTTTTTCATTAAAAGAAAAGCATAAAAAAACAAAAATAAAAGGAAAGAAACTCAAAAACAAGTAGGGTCATTAAAAATGTCCTAGAATAACATGAAGGAACCCTACTGGCCAAAGACGGAAAAGTTTAAAGAATAAAAAAAAAGAGTGACAGCAATGAATTGACACACTTCAAATATATAAAAGTCTGTGTGTTTATAATGATACTCAAAAGAGAAATCTGTTGATCATCTCTAGAAGTTGATGGAGCCTCAACTCTTGAGTCTGTTGTGATACTGAACTTTAGGTGTCAACTAATGACTGAATAGATTAAGGGATTCCAGAGGAGGCCAGCCTGTGAGACCGAGTGGACGAGTGGAGAGACCCACTCTCTAGGTGGCAGGCACCATCTACTCAGCCAGAGGCTGGGAGAACAGGTGCGGATGAGCTGGTCTCTCACCCTGAGAGCTGGGGCACACTCCTACCTTGGACCTCAGACCTCTGGGCTCCCAGCCTTTCGACTCCAGGACTTTCAGCAGCAGCAGCCCTGTGGTTCTCAGACTTTTGGCCTCCAACTAAGAGTTACTGGCTCCTGTTGTTCTGAGGCCTGCAGGCTGGGACTGAGCCAGGCACCTAGCATCCCAGGGTCTCCAGCCACAGTCTCCAGCTGTGGAACTTCTCAGTCACCACAGTCACATGAGCCACCCCCTAATAAATCCCTCTTGTCTGTCTATATACATAGTCTGTTGCTTCTGTTGCTCTGGAGAACCCTGGCAATAATTGTAATATTCTGTAATTCTGTAATACCCTGTAATCGATACATATCAATAGTCTGTAAATAATCAATAAAGTATAATACTCTGTAATCAATAAAGGAAAAGAATCCAGCATCTATCCTGTCTTTCTTATGGACTGTCTCTCAGGGGAACCAAACACTGAATGAGAGAAAACTCTTTGTTTAGAAGAATTGGAGTATGTAAGTGCAGAAAGAAGATTCCAGTTAGAAAATATCCCAGTGGTAATCCCTACAAAAATAATGGATCGTGGCACAGTCCTCCACTGCTGCTAAACTAATTAATGGGAAGCTGTTGTGGAAATTTATAATGGATGGGTCGGGCACAAAGCACCCAACCTGGTCCATCTCCCAAAATGAACCTCATCACGGCCTCCTGGTAAGATCTGAAGGGAGGGCAGCTCTCTCTAGGAAGTATCCAGTTCACACCCAGTCTGATCCTACTCGAATCCACTTCTCACTGTCCAGGTAAAAATCGACCAGAGGAATCTGCTGAGTAGCATCACGAAGATGCAACTGGCCAAATTCAGAAGGCAGGAAATTCTATGAGACGCATTTCCTGGTCTTTTCAATAAATAAGCCTTTTAAATTGAGTAAAAATGGATGCAAAATAAAGGAAAGTTAGACGCATGTCAGCATCAGGCAACATGTGACTCAGTTCAAATAAATCAATTATCAAACTACATTATAAAGAAGATCATGGAAAATTGAACACAGGGTAGATATTGAGTGACATTAAGGAATTATTTTTAATTTTGTTGGTAAGATAATTGTATGATGGTTATATCTTTAGCATTTGTTTGATTTTTCATAGAGATATAAATTGAAGGATTGACAGATAAGGTGCTATAATATCTGAAATTTGCTTTAAGTACTTTAGGGGACAAAAAGCCAGGAGACAGGTGAGATAAAAACAGCAGAACATTGATAATTGTTGGAGTCAAGTGACAGGTGAATGGGTGTGGGTTGTCTTTAGTCTATATCTGTTTAAAGATTTCCATAACAGAAAGCCCCACATACTGGCTTCTTGCCGGTTTCCTGGGCCTTTGCACATGCTACTATCTTTACCTGGGATATACTCCATAGACGTTTTAGGTTCTTCTCTGCCTCTTTCTTTAGGTCTTTGCTAAAATACCACCTTCCAGTGAAGCCTTCCTTATTTTACTACCATACTTAAAATTTCAAACATCCCTAGCTACTCTCTCCCACCTGCCCTACCACGTATTTTCTTGTTTTGTTCAATGTCTCTCCTTTTGAGAAGATAAGTTTCCACAAATTCTAAGAATTCACTATGTTTTGTTCACTACTATGTTTCCAAGATCTAGAAGAGTTTATGAGACAATAGGAGCTCAATAAGTACAGTTGGCTCTCTGTATCTGTGGGTTGCATACCTGTGGACTCAACCAACAGCATAGTGAAAATATCTTAAATTGTGTCGGTGCCAGACACATACACTTTTTTTGTTATCATTCTCTTAACTATACAGTATAGCAACTATTATGTAGCATTTATATTGTATTAGGTAATATAAGCAATCTAGAGATGACCTAAAGTATAAAAGGCAATGTGAATGGGTTACATGCAAATACTACACCACTTTATTCTTCAGCATCTGTTAATTTGGATATCCTTGTAGGACCCTGGAACCAATCCTCCATGAAAATGAGGGAAGATTGTATTTATTGAAAAAAAAGTTACAAAAATACTTAAAAGTTAGAAGGAAGGCAAAAAAGATGGGCAGTGTGTCCTTTTGGTGTGATCCTGGTATGCTACTGTGGTTTGAATGTGCATCCCAGAGGGCCATGTGCTGGAAATCTGGTCCTCCATGTGGTAGTGTTGAAGTGGTAGGACCCTCAAGAGGTAAGGGAGGCCTAGCAGAAGGGCACTACCCCCAGGAAGGACTAATGGTGGTCCCTTGGGATGAGTCTGTTTCTATGACTACAGTTTACTACAAAAAGACGAAGCCTGGATGCTCTCTGGTCTCTGGCTTCCTGTTTCACTATGAGATCTCTTCCACTCTTGATCCCACCCTTATGATGCCACCTGCCATGCTGTGATGTAGTCAGAAGGTCTTCACAGAACCCAGCAGCAGCAGGCACCAGGCTCTTAAACCTCCAAACTATGAGCCAAATAAACCTCTTTTCTTTATACACTACCCTATATCAGATATTTCATTATAGTAACAGAAAATGGACTAATATATTATTTGACAGATTTACTTAATAATTAATTATATGAGAGAATATATATTTGTTTTCAATTACTGTTTACTATTAATTAATAGCGCAAACCTTATGAAGTTAGATGCTAACCTATAGATATTATCTTTTAGAGATGCAAATAATTTTTGTAAGATTAAAAAAAGAGATATTTCCAAAGTTTCTGTAGAAAATTAACCAGTTCTAAACCTAGCTAATATACCAATATTAAGTCTAATATACTTTTTTTTAAATAATTATGAATATTTAGTGCTTCAAAATGTTCTTTGAATTGAATTTATTATTTTACTAATCCCCTCATAAATTAATACATCTTTAGTGTGTATTGATTCTATATGTTGTGAAAGCGATGATCTTAATTTTTTTTGAAATTTATACTTTATAAAATGATTTCAAATTGTGATGAACCCGGCAAATTTGGCTGACATTCTTAACTTCTTATAGTTAAGCTGCATTAATCAACATTCTGTCATCATAATAACATAACTGAGACAATTAACTTATAAAGATCACAGATTTATTTTGGCTCTGGAATTTTGTCTCTAGAATTTCCAATTGTTTGTATGAATTTTTCATTTTGTGCTCATAAATTTTACTGAGTAGACCTTAATAAAATGCTCAAGTCATTAAAATGGGAGGCATGGGGAAGTAAAATTGGAGATTACCTCTGAGAAAGGCTGGAAATTTTGAAGAGGAAGGAGAAGCAAAATTGAAAGAGAATCTTTAAAAATTGTCACATGAAAATAAAGGAATTGGTTAAGAGAGCCAACATGGGCCCAGAAGGGATCATTAGAAGATAGGGAACAAGCAAGAAGAGTTTTCTCTAAACCTTTCACTGTTCATGTTCACCTTCAAGAGACCTGAGAAGGACATAGGAGGGCTCAGTCTAGCAGCTTCTGCTAAGACACTAACAGGGGTCGGGACAGTGGCTCAGGTGGAGGGCTTGCCTAGCACTCCTGGGTTTGATCCTCTGCACCTCAAAACAAAGAAACAAAAGCTGGGGGAGGGGTGGGGGGGTGGACTGTAATATGATGAGCCACCTGCTAGGCCACTGGGGCATCTGGCCTCCCTCCTTCAGGTCCCCGCCCACCCGTCTTGGGCTGGTGATGGAGAGCGCTGTCAGGGAAACGCCTGCTCCCATCTCTGCACTCCTGCCCAGGCAGCCTGCAGTCCACAGCCTTCCTCAGGGCCGCAAGTCCTCGTCCACAGGGACTTGGACTTGTCCTTCACCAAGACAGGAAGATCCGTGGAACTGAAGGGACGCTGTCCAGGTACCTCGCTAGAGGCCCCTCTGCCTCTGGGTGCTGGCTCTCTATTCCCTCCTGCAGAACCCCTCCACCACTGCAGGTCCCCCCACCCCCAGGCTCCTCCCACATCCCCTGAGTCCGACTCTCACGCAGACCTGATCCATCTGGAAGAAGCTCAGCTTCATAACCAAGGACCAGCCTCAGTGCCCATCTACCATGCTAAAGACCAGCAGGGGCTGGCAGCCCGGCTCAGGGCACAGTGTGCTCCCCATGCACAAGGCCTTGGGTTCAGTCCCCAGCAGGAAATAGAATAAACCAGACTGGTGGAATATGAGATTTGTAGATGATAGGAAGTTCTTAAAAAAAAAAAAAAAAAAAAAAAAGAATAGCCAAAGAAAATGAACAGGCAATGAGTTAAATGCCTACAACCTGTAAAGAATCCCAAGAAGCTACTCCATGAAAGCCAAATTAACAGTCTTTATCCTAAAACAGAAGTTGATGGATTTGAGGATAATGATATTGAAAAGTTCATCAGGGAGGCATATTTATTATGGATTGGTTTGTATTATGTATTAATATACTGGCTTGTCTGCCATTCACTTGATTCAACTAAATAGCACTTATTACATTCTAGGCACTATTCTGGGTCCTCCAAAGATATCTCTGACCAAAAATTCCTAAACTCAACAAGGTTGTATTGCAGGAGGCGTGTGTTGGATTTTTATCATTGTAAATCTAGTTAATAGAAGATCGCAAAATAGAGCAACAGACACATCAGAGGAGCAAAAAAAAAAAAAAAAACAAAACAAAACAAAAAAAAAAACAAAAAGACCAGAAGGAAATGACAACAAAAGGCTCACATAAAAATGTGGAGGGTTAAAGCCAGGCACAGGGTTCATGTTACCCACCCCCCAGCCATTGAAGGGTAGAATTTGTTCCTTTCCCCTTGAATCTGTGCTGACCTGGTGACTACTGGGACCAATACAGAAAATAACACCTGGAAATAAAATACGAAAAATTAAAACATGTGTATGAAGGGGAGGGGGGATAGTAGGGGATAGGAAAGGTAGCAGAATACAACAGTCATTAATATGGTATTATGTAAAAATGTGGATGTGTAACCGATGTGATTCTGCAACTTGTATTTGGGGTAAAAAATGGGAGTTCATAACCCACTTGAATCAAATGTATGGAAGATGATATGTCATGAGCTTTGTAATGTTTTGAACAACCAATTAAAAAAAATAAAAAATAAACTGATATACTATTCAACTAAAAAAAAAAAAAACATGTGTATGATGATTAAGTTTAAGTGTTGACTAGGCCACAGTATCCAGCATT
This sequence comes from Marmota monax, assembly GCF_021218885.2. Classification (NCBI taxonomy): domain Eukaryota; kingdom Metazoa; phylum Chordata; class Mammalia; order Rodentia; family Sciuridae; genus Marmota; species Marmota monax. The sequence goes on from NW_026694710.1 coordinate 18,474,140, forward strand.
TGGTCAAATACATCTGGTTGCTGCTGTGAGGTATTTTAAAGATGAGATAACATTTAAATTAATAGACCTGTTTTAAAGCACATAATCCTCCATGATGTGGGCCTCATCTAATCAGTGGAAAGTCTTAAGAAAAAGGCTGAGGTCCCAAGTGAAAAGGGGAAATACTGCAAGAGACTTCCTTCAAACTCAAGCTGCAACATCAATTCTTCCTGGATCTCCAGCCTGCTGGCCCAACACAGAGATTTTTGGATTGTCAGCTTTGACAATCGCAACAAGCCAATTTCTTAAAACCTCTCTCTTATTTTGTCACATCCTATTTCTGTTTCTCTGGACACCCTGACTAGCACACTATAGCATTAGCACAGATGCTGGGTAGCAGGCAAAAGAAGAAAGGTCTCCAAGGAACCATGAGTGCCCACCAGGTGGATGTGGAGGAACCATGTAGAGAAGAGCAGCAGGACCTCGCCACAGGGTGACACGCAAATTTGTGACATGCTCCATATTTTCTAGACATTGTTTGGCCAACATTGTCTGGACATCTCAATGGCACTTCATGGTGTAGTTTAAAAAAAAATAAAATAAAACATTTTAAATGGAAACAAAGAGAGGAAAGCCTTCTTGACTTCAAGCAGAATCAAGAGCAAATGTTTCTAAGTTAGGATTTACTAGGTGTGAAAACAAAACTGTCAATCCCAATCTTTCCTGGTACACGAATACAAAATCAGAAATGGCATCAAGGTCGTAATGAAGCCCAGGGTGCTGCCAATAAAATGTGCTCCTGGGTGGCTCTAAGACAATGAGTGGTGTGTGCACATGTGTGTAGGTAATATAAATATTACCTACTACATATAAGGAATTCCCATAGGGCCAGATAAAGAAGCAACTCAACAGAAATGACCACAGGTTGAATAGGAATGTACAAGAAAAGTATAAAAGTACAAATGCTACAAGATGCCTAGACTCAAATCAAATCAAAGAACAATCAAAGAACAATCAGATGCTATTTTTCTCATAATTAAAAAGTTGAAAATACTCAGCAATGAAGAGATTTGGGGAAAGCACGCCGTCTGACAGGTGGATGTGGGATTGTAAAATGTACTCCTGTTTTGGAGGGAATTTGGAAATACCTGAAATTTGAAAACAATTACAAATATAAAATCTGCATGAATTTCCCTTTAAACCAAACAAATCTATCACTAGGAATGTGTCTTACAGACACTCCAAACTGTACACAAAGGTAGACTCACGAAGATGCTCACTGGAACATGTTTCTCCCAAGCAGAACAAAGCCTCTGTGATGGCATTCACTCCTGTATCAGCAGTGGCTAGATCACTGCCTACAACACAGTAAATGCTCAACAAATAATTGTTGAGTGAATGAATGAATCAATGGATTTAAAAATTGGAAACTGACTAATTTTCTGTTGAATGGAAATGATTATATCACCATACAGATATGATTCGATGTTAAAAAGAATGAGGTTGACCTATATATATTGACATTAAAAAATCTTTGAGACCAAGGGTTGGGCTGGAATTGTGGCTCAGTGGTAGAGCGCTCGCCTTGCACATGTGAAGCACTGGGTTCGATCCTTAGCATCACATAAAAATATATAAACAAAATAAAGTATCGTGACCATGTATAACTAAAAAAAAAATTTAAAAAGAAGAATGTAACAAAATAGAAACAAAATACATTCTATCATTGAAGGATTGATTTACTGGATTGTAACACAAATACATAACACAAGGCACCCATTTTAAACAGCCTTGGTCTATATTTATTGCTGTGAAAAGGTGCTTGAGATGTTGCATTTCCAAAACAATGACATCCTAAGCACTTATTATAGGACAAGATTATGCCTCTTATTATCTGTCACATTTTATCTATGTGGTGAGTCCCCTCATTCAGATTTTCATTTTTGTAGCTGAGAACACCATGGCACCAATTGGGTAACTTTTCCAAGATCACAGTGTGAGAGAGCCAAGGTTTCAACCCAAGCAGTGTGATTCCAGAGCTTATGTTTTTAATATAACCAAGGACAAGGTGATTCTCCGTTCTGGCTAAAGCTCATGAACTCAGCATGCTTATTAGTTGACATCCCCTTTCCACTTCAAAAGTCTCTAGACAGTAAATCATACATGCACTCTACCAATGGAACCTGTGTGGACAGTACAGGTCAGTGGCCAAGAGTTCAGTCCCTAGAATCTAATTTGGGGCAACTTACCCTGTAAAATGGAGATAAAATAGGAACTACTCCACATAGTTGTAAAGGATTGAACAATTAAATTTTTTAAGTGCCTGGCACACAGTAAGCACCTTATTACTATTAATCCATTTATACAAAATTGTGTTTGTGTGTATGTGAGTTTGTACAGAGGAGATGTTTGGAAGGATGCTTACCAAAATAGTAGCAGGTGAGAATTAAAATTAGAATCCGAATTAAAAGTGTATTTTGATGGCAGCTATCAAGAATACAAACAACAAGAAGTATTGGCGAGGATGTGGGGAAAAGGAACCCTCATACATTGCTGGTGGGACTGAAATCTGTGCAGCCAAATCTGGAAAGCAGTATGGAGATTCCTTGAAAAACTTGGAATGGAACCACCATTTGACCCAGCTATCCCACTCCTTGGTTTATACCCAAAGAACTTAAAAACAGCATACTACGGGGACAATGTTTATAGCAGCACAACTCACAATAGCTAAATTGTGGAATCAACCCAGATGCCCTTCAGTAGATGAATGGATAGGGAAACTTTGGTATATATATAAAATATTACTCAGCATTAAAAGAGAATAAAACCAGGGCCTGGGTTTATGGCTCAGCAGTAGAGCGCTCGCCTAGCATGTGCGAGGCCCTGGGTTTGATCCTCAGCACCACAAAAAATAAATAAACAAAATAAAGGTATTGTGTTCAACTACAATTGAAAAATAAATATTAAAAAAGAGAGAGAGAATAAAATCATGGCATTTGCAGGCAAATGGATGAAGTTGTAGAATATAATGCTAAGTGAAGTAAGCCAATCCTAAAAAACCAAAGCCCAAATGTCTTCTTTGATATGAGAATGCTGATTCATAATGATGATGGGGGAGAGTATGGAAGGAATGGTGGAACTTTAGATAGGGCAAAGGGGAGGGAGGGGAAAGAAGGGGACATGGGGGTAAGAAAGCTAGTGGAATGAGTTAGATATCAATACCCTAAGTACATGTATGAAGATAGAATGGTGTGGAAATACTTTATGTACAATCAATGACTTGAAAAATCATACTCTATATGTGTAATATGAAATGAATTGCATTCTGCCATCATATATAACAAATTAGAATAAATAAATAATTTTTAAATGTGTATTCTGATACTTTCAAACTGGATTATGATTTAAATAAATACTAATTTATTAATATTTAGCTGAATACATATACATATACATATATGGCTATTCTGAACAAATATATATATATATATATATATATATATATATATATATATATATATATCTCACATATTCTGACAACATTACAAGCCATGCAATTTTCATGTGAATCTATCTTGCTACACGGATGTGCTCATCTAAGCAATAGTATGGATTTGCTGAAGATAATTGAACAACCAAAATTCTTTTAACTCTTAAATTAATATGCAATTTGAGGCTGGGGATGTGGCTCAAGCGGTAACGCGCTCGCCTGGCATGCATGGGGCGCTGGGTTCCATCCTCAGCACCACATAAAAAAAATAAAGATGTTGTGTCCACTGAAAACTAAAAAATAAATATTATGCCTCTTATTATCTGTCACATTAAAAAAATTCTCTCTCTCTCTCTCTCTCTCTCTCTCTCTCTCTCTCTAAAAAATAGATGCAATTAAAAATTAGATTACTTTAGGTCAATATTCAGGTTGGATTTACTTGATTTAATTAATGCTGTTAAAGTGCAACCTGAAGGAAAGCCTCAATTTCTAGTTTCTCTTTCAACAAAGCATTTAATTATCTGTAAATAAAGCACCTAACGGGATCTTTGTCTGTACACATGAACAATTTGCGCTTCAAACTTTTGATCTGCTGTGCGCACTCTCACCCTCCTGCACTGAGTTGGGGTCCCCCGGGGGAAGGAGGAATTCTGCCCTCTCCAGTACCCAGAGCAACGCCCCATGCGTGCGTCTCCTTCCACTTTCCATACAACTTTTAAACATTGGTTCTACGGAGGAAAACCAAGCTCTAGAAATAGAAATTTGAAAAGTGCTTCCCTTTAAGAGAGGTTAGCAGCTAGGCACAATGAACCGTCTGAGTGGCATTTCCAAGGGTCTGTACAGATTCCCGAGCTGATGATGCACCTTACTTTATAAGTAATGTCTCCGTTTTTAAAGTTGACAGTTTTTGCTGTGTTTAATGGCCACGTGCATCTCGGGGCGCGAAAGAGTTGAGTGTTGTTTCATATAAAGGAATAAAAGTGCTTTCAGCGGTCTGATCCTTCTGACGCCCTCCTCTTTCGCGGCAGGCTCCATCAACCACTTAACCAGGTGTTGCCGGTACCCAGCCGGGGCACTTACCCGACAAAGGGGCCTGACGGAAACTCGGAGCCAAGATGAAAGTGTCAGCAACTCCCTGCGCCTGCGAGTTAACTCTCGGTCCCTGCAGCAGCGCTGGGACCCAGGGAGGGCGGCAGCCCGGCAAGGGCCGGGGCTCGGGGACCCTAGCCCGGGATGCGGGCCCCTCTGCCAGTTCTCCAGCTGAGAGGGTCAGGCCAAGGAGCCGCGCGCCCTCGCCGGGCACACTGAGCCCGAGGCCAGCGCTCCTGCAGGGGCCCCTGGAGCCGTCAGCCCGGAATCCTCCTGGGCACTGCCCCACGGCTCTCAGCTGATCCGCTACAGAGGATGCTTTGTTTCGAGCAATCTGGACAGCTCCCCCGCGCGCGGTGACCAGCTGTGCCCCGCGGGGAGCCCCACCACGTCGCGCCCGCGCTGTCTCCAGCGGTGCCTCACCGTGTCCCGCCGCGCCCTGCAGCGCGCGGTGTCCCGCGGTGCTCTCAGATGCCAACTCACCTCAGCTCCGGCCGGATGAGTTGAGTGTAAGTGAAGCATCGTCCCAGGACGATCTCGGAAAAGTGGCTGGTGGTGCCACGCCCGTGCCACTCCAAGAGCTCAGGTGGCGAGCGCACCTTCAGGACCACGACCGCGACCACCACCGCGAGGCTCACCACCAGCAGCCCGACGCCGAAACCAACCAGGGCTTTCTTAGAGATCTGGCAGCAGGGTTCCTCCCCTGACCTCACGGGGCTGAATTCGTAGCTGGACATTGGGCTGAATGCAGGCGGCTGAGCTAAGCTGAAGGAGAGGCCAGCTGGAGGCTGGGCAGGAAGAGAGGAGAATGTGGCCGGTCTGAGACTGCACCTCCCCCTGTGCTTTCACTTGTCTCTTCTCGGCTTCCTTTTCCACCCCAATCCCCTGCTTCAAAGTTCCGCGGGTGGGTGGCTGGACCAATAAGATGTCAACCACTTTAGCCTCTGGCTTCCAGACTCCTGAGCTGTTGAACCAGACTCTAAATCTCCGAAGAGGAACATCGCTGACACGGTTACCCTCTGCAGATGCCTGAATAACAGAGTGTGGCCTTACACTCCTTGACCAGCACCTTCTATCAACCTTTCCCTTCACACTTGAGCTGTGTATACTTCCTGAAGTGTGAAGGCACCACATAGAATAAATAAAGGTATTGTCTCTACACATGAAGGGTTTTTATGGACTGTTCTGTGTTCACACAATGCCTTCTCCCTGGGAGTGATTACCCTACCTCTACTTCTTATCTCCAACAAATACCTGCTCCGTCACCTTTAAAGGCCCAACAGAGTCTGTGCCTTTTCTCAAGCAATCTCAGTGACTAAGCTTTAGTTTCCCAACCAGCCTTAGTTGAGTAACTGGGGCAAATTACTTACCCTGTAAGTAACTTTTTGGATGTAAAACGGTGATAATAGGAGTATTTACTTCACAGAGTTGTTATGAGTATTAAGCAAGTTAGTATTTCCTGTGTGTTTAGCACCATGCCTGGCACATGGGAAGTAGTCAGTAATTGCAGGCTATGATCCCCCTGCTCCATGAGGCTGCCAAGGAGATGCAATTTCATAGTCCATGGCTTGTGCTTGGGTTGGTATCTGACTCCATTCCAAGTCTAAAAGTAATCGACTGACCTTACCTGCTGCTTCTTCCTCAGTTGTATATCTGTGCCCTTAAACACAGACTCATGTGAAGGACTGTGCCCCAGAATTTCCATGGGGCAAATGCTTTCTAGGCAGAGAGAATGACCGATGCAAAGGCTCTGAGGCAGAAAGACCCTTGACCTGTTCCAGGAGCAGCAAGGATGGTCATTGTAGCTAGACTAGAGGGTGAGGGAAAGAAAATAGGAGAGAAGTTCAGAGGGTAGCGGGGAGCCGGGTCATCTGTGGTTCTGTAGGACAGGGTAAAGGATTCTATGAACTGGGCATTTTACTTTTAATCCATTAGTGGTCACTGAGTGACTTTATCTGGTAGGATCTTTTAAAGGTGCAATCTAGCTTTGGTACTGAGAATACATTGAAAAGGAGGGAAGGGATGAGAAATATGGAGACCAATTATGATAACTTTGACCATGAGAGAAGTAACAGAGGGGCAAAGGAAAAAAAAAAATTAGAGTGTGACTAGTGTGACTAGAGGTTGAAGGCAAGAGGATTTGCTGATGGACTGACTATGGCATCTGCCAGAAGGAGAGGAGTCAAGGATGCCTCTGGGATTTTTAGTCCGAGTAACTGACCAGAGGAGGGACAGTGTTGCTCTGTCTAGTGATAGGGAAACTGGGGTGAAGTAGATTCGGCTTTGGGAAGAAGGCACGGATGGAGAATTTCGTTTAGATGTATTAAGTTGGAGATGTCCCCAAGAGGAGACGTCAAGTAGCCAATTGGGTTTGATCACCTGGAGTTCCTGGGAGGGATCTGTGCTGCAGTCATCAATACGGGAGGCTTACAGACTGTCCTTAAACCTGGGAGGACAAACAAGCTCATGCAGAGCACGTGTAGAAACAGCAGAGTTTCAGGATCTCAACCACGGGGTGGTCCCATAGTAAATGTAAGGGAGACGAAGGAGTCCCAGCCAAGAGAGCTGGGAAGGTGACCCCTGAGACCATGCAAAGGTGACTTGGAAGTTCTCGGTGGTATGGACAAAAGAAAGCTCACAGGCAGCAAGAGGAATCCCAGGCACAGGCGAGGTGGGAGTGCCAACCCCACAGGGGAAAGTGGAGAACATGGTGTGGTGTGAGGGTCAGTAGATCAATGGATTTGGTGAAGATGCCATGAAGATCTTCTCTTCTGGTTGCTTCTCAGTGAAATGGAAAGGGCCCCAGGAGGAGGGGCTGGTGGAGTTAGAAGGAGACAGAGAAGTGGTGTACTGGAGAAATGGGGTGCCCTGAATGGTCAGGAACTTAAGGAAAGGCCAGTAAACAAGCTTGGGTTCTTTTGCCTAACCATTGTCCACTCTTCAGGGTCAAAGTAGCCAGAGGGTTGGATTTGACGGTGTGGGGTTTGTTGGGTATGGGAGACTTTTAGGCCTGTCACACTGGGTGGCTTAGCAGAAATTCATTGCCTCACAGGTCTGCAGGCTGCGTGTCCAAGATCAGGTATCAGCAGGCTGGTTCTTTCTGAGGCCTCTCCTCTTGGCTTGCAGGTGGCCCACTTCTCCGGTGCCTTCAGGTGGTCTAGCCTGTACAACTGTCTGTATCCAAATTTCCTCTTCTTAGAAGGACCCCAATCCTTGGATTTGGGCCCACCTAGATGATCTCATTTTAACTTAGTTTTCTCTTTAAAGATAACTGCTCTGTCTCCAAAAATAGTCATTTTCTGAGGCCATGGCAATTAAGACTTCAATATCAGAATTTTGGGAGGACCTCATTCAGCCCCTAACACTGGCTAAGCACAGTGAAGTCAAGGAAAGACAAGAGTTTGAAAGTTTGAGCGAGGATAGGATTTTAATAATGGCCTGTGGCATCCCAGTGAGGCCAACAGGACGGTGGGAACCGTGAGTGACAGGAGGTCCCGGCAGGGCCAAACGGTTCACAGAGAAGAAGGTCATTTGTACTCAAGTGGGTTCATAGATGCTTCAGGCTCACTCCATCCCAAACTGCATGATGATCCTCCTCCAGACCAACTCCTTTTCTGACCTGTGGCATTTCAGTAAGACCCAACATCTCCCCCATTGCTCAAGCTAGAAACTTCCTTTTCCACACATGCCCAGGAGGTTGGTTCCTTCTGCCTCCAAAGTATCCATTAGATGTCCGTTTTCCCCATCTCCACTAACTTAATCCACCCTCTTTCTTACCTAGGAGGGCCTTCCTGGCCACTCACCCAGTCCACTCTCCACCTATTCCATTTGTTCTCTGCCCCACAGCCAGGGTGGTGGTTTTCTTGCTAGCTGCCCCCTTTTTAAGATGTAACTTTTCCAGCCTGACTCTGAGTCCCTCACTTCTCTCCCTGCTCTGGACACAGCCTGTGGACCCCTGTGGGCTTCTCTCGCCTCCACAGGCACCTCTGGCCCTGCTTTCCATGAGGTCCAGTCCTGCTGGTCTTCTCTCTGTCCTCAACCAGAGGGTCTTCTAAATATAGAATCTGTCTTTGGCCAACACCGAGGCCATGTCCTCACCCTGCTATTGCTACTGATCCTTTAGGCTCAACTGCAACGTGACTTCCTCTGGAGGCCTTTCCAAACTGGGTGAGCTCTCCAAGTTGTGCATGCTCCTAGATGACTAACACAGATGCCTGTGATCTCCAGGAAAGACATGCATCTCTGGTCTGGAGACCAGAAATGGGAGGGCCTCCTCCCCTCAGGAAGGTGAGGACAGGGACATCGCCTGCCCTGGCTTACCAGCAATACCAAGCTCATTGTGTTCCCAGCACCAAGACAATGCCCCCACGTAGGTGGCACTTGGGCAGTGCAACTCCCTTCCCACTCAACTTAGAGAGACTCCCTCTATGGATTTCTTCCAGAAGTCCCCTCTACACAAGACCAGGAATTTGCTCAGGGCTGGCTTGGCAACAACTGAAGACTTTTCTCTTAGTATCCTGGAACTCAAGTTGAAGTCCATAAATACTGGTTGAATAACTTAGCAAATGACTGACCACAGTTTTGCAGTTGGCATCCACTCCTCCATCCTTTTTGAAAAGTGGAGAACTGTACTCAGATCTGCTCCCAAGGCCAGCTCAGAACTACAAATGTGGATGGAATGAGAAACATTAGTTCATCCCAGCTTCGTCTCCTTGGCCCCTGCCACAGCTGTGCTGCCTTCTTCCTTTCACCCCTTGTCTCTGTGCTTTCTTTCATGGTGCCTGTAGTGAAAGGTTCAAAACCAGCTACCACACAAGCCTTGCCAGAGGCCTGTCACCCACAACAGCCCTTTAAAAAGGGTATTTGTTTTGACAATAAATATGATAAATAAACACAGAGTAGAAGTCAAATAGACCAAAGTGGTAGATGTAGAAAATGTTTCTCACTCCTTGCCTGGAGCACTGTTTCGTAAGGTCATGGCGTAGGGCATCTCCTATTGGGCATTGGACTTTGTTCACATTATGACATATGTTACAAGCATTCCAAATCAGCAAATATTGCTATACCAATTTTTTAAAAAAATGATTTCTAGTATTCCAAAGTGCAGTAGAGTTGACACTGGTGAGTTTACTTAGCCAGGTCCACATTGGTGGACACTTAGGTATTACTACATTAAATGCTACAATAACATATGAATACACGTCCAGTTAAACTCCACATCATGCACAAGAATTGGATCCTAATAAGTTATACTCCATGTATGTATAATATGGTTAAAATACACTCAACTGTCAAGCATGCCTAAAAAGAACAAATAAAAAAGTGAAAAAAATGCTACAATAAATATTCTTGTGTCAGCATATTTTTTCACATGTCCAATACATATAATCCCCTAAAAGTAAATTTCCTAGGTCAAAGGTATCGACACTTGCAGTTTTGAAAGACCTGCCAGCCAAAAAGGTGTACACCCATTGACACGTGGATTAGGAGTGCCTGGGAACGTGGGCTTCCCAACATTCACACAAGTAGGATTTGGGATTTGCTTTATCTTCACTTCTGGCTATTAATCAGCAGTGACTTGAGGGAACTTCAGCTTTTAGTTCCTCTTTCTCTTAATGTAAGGGACACTTGAGAAAACGAATTCTAAAAGGACCCTGTGACCCTTTCCTTCTGCTAGGGCTCTTGGTTTGAAATATATGTATTTTTCTTCCTGCACATAAGCTGCTCAGTTACAAGTGTCCAACATTCTGAGACAAGCTTGTACAATTCTGAAATTGCACAAAAATTACACCCCCATTCTTACCACACCAGACAGCTGTGGTATGATTGGCGGCAAGTTAGCCACATTTTTAAATTTCCATCGGCTCATCTGTAACAGCGGTACAACACAATGCCTACTCATCCAGTCGAGTGGGAACCTCTGCAGTACTCTACACACCTAGAATAGGCTGACGCTCACGCAGGGTGCTACTGTTATTATGGACTCATTTGTACAGAGTTATAATGTGCTGAGGCTCAAAAAGTGGCAGAGTCTACTCTTTATCCACTCAAAAACTAGGAAGGAGCCCACACCTGTCAGTACTATGTTAGGTACCCAGGACACAATAACCAATTGGCCTTGAGGAATTGCTGTGTCTCTTGGTGGGCAAGAGCACTGGTTTTGTGTCCATAGAGCTGATTGGACTCTGCCTTTTAGGCAAATAATAAAAGCACAAGCATAGAATAAGCTTAAGAATATTTGTGGTCATCACCAAGTTCCTTAGCTGGGGGGCCCCCAAAGAACACTCAGCCAATCAGCACCAATCTTGGAGAGGCCCCATGGTATGCAGGGGAGATGCAGGGAATCAGCAGTTTTAAAGAAGATTTTGAAAAGACGTAGAAGGGCAGGCAAGGTAGTCAAAACAGGGGGAATGGCATCTAATGAGGACCATAGGGAGAATAGCAGGGTGGATTTGGGGATGTCTGGAGACCAGAAGAGTGACTGTCTCCAGGTCACACAAGACTTGGTGGAAATGCTGTTCCTGAGATAAGGGTTTCAGGCTCTCTTTGTCTCTTTGGCCAACTTCATGTGTCATTTAAAAAAATCATTCCAGTAATGCGGTGAAATTTTAAAATTTGAAAATAGAGAAAAGAAGGAACATCCCTCCATTCCAAAACCTTAGCCCACCTACCATTGATATTTGGGTATCTAGCCCCCACCAATCTTTGATGCCTTTAATTGTATGTGTAGGGACTGCTCCTTCCACTTTGCTGTGTGTACATTGTTCCTGCCAGGCCACATCCTCTCTCCCAGAATGCAAGAGCCCAGGCTCAAATGCCAACTCCTCACCTCTGTGAGCCTGAGCATTTTATATAACCTGCCCGTGTCTTTGGCTTGCTCTAGGACATGCTTGTATAAAGCAGCAACAGCCTCTAGGTGAAGTGTCCAGAAATGGGGGGCCTCCTCCCCTCAGGAAGGTGAAGACAGAGCCTTCACCTCCCCGGGGTTACCAGCAACAACAAGCTCATTGTGTTCCCAGCACCAGGACAATGCCCACCACGTGGCTGGCACTTGGGCAATGCAACTCCCTCTCCCATCCAACTCAGCAACACCTGGTTGGGCATCTACTCATAACTCTCTCCAAGGTCTTCATCAGATTCTTCAAGCAAAATCTGTCTATCAACAAGCATCTCCTCTTGCTCATCTGCTGAGAATAATGTGCAAAGGGGACAGATGTTACAATTAATTGCACAATTCTTCTTTTCCCCCTTCAACTATAATTGCTAACATCTTTGAGGGTCCAGTACTTTGCAAACCATACCCCACTAAACTGCTGGCCCGTAAACATTTCATGAGTCCCATATTATAGATGAGGAATCAGAAGTCCATAGAATTGACAGGCTCAATGGGTTTGAAGAAGACTTATGGTCCAGTTTGGGGGTTTCTGAAGCACATTCTTAGTGTGGGCCCCAGCCAGCCCTGGGGAGACTTCTCGTGTCCTGGGGAGGTATGATTTCTCTATGTGCTCTGTACATCCTCAAATGAGAAGAATGAGCAGATGTTGAGTATGAAAATAGTAGAAAAGCTCACTCTCTGATGTCATCGGATCACAGCCTGTGACCTGTTTTGTTTGGTTTTGCTTTTTTCCTAGCAGATTCATGAAAAGAAGAACGATGAGGTTTCTCCTCCCACATCCTGACACAAAACAGGCCCAGTCTTGCACCCACTATTTTTTCTTCATTTTCAATGAAACAAGAGCAGGACTTGGCAGAATGCCTCCGAATATTTTTATCTCACTCAGGCCGCCAGATCTTTCTCATAGGCCCGTTGACTTATCTGGGTGGAGATCTGAGTGCAGGAGAGGTCAGCTTCTCATCCGCTTCCTCGGGCTCACCACAGCCTACTAGCCTGGGTGACTTCTCAGCTTCCCCATCTCTCTACCTCCTTTACCTCGTTCCTTACTCTTCCTGAACCTTCAGAGACAGCTGGGACACTCTGCCTCTGAGACACCTCTTACAATCCTTTAACTCTGGATTGCAATTTTCCTATCATGAGTTCCCATATGCATTCTGTATTTCCTGATTTTTAGGGACACTTTTTCCACCTCCACCTCTGTCCTCAACTAGACTGAAGGGTACCCAAACAGTCTTTGCCTTAGGCATGCCCCAGTGACTAGCAAGTCCCTGGCACCTAGAGACACTGCAAAACTGTTGATGACTATCACACACCAATACAGACCTTTTTCCCCTTTATTTATTTATTCATCCAATCATGCATTAATTTACTGAGCACCTACTCTGTTCCATGAACTGCTTTAGGTGCTGGGTGTACAGCACTAAAAAATGTTTGGCCTCATGGAGGTTATATTTAGTAGGGGCAGACATGTAATAGATAAAGTATGTACAGTAGCTGGAGGTGGTGGGGGCTAGGGGACAAAGTAGTGGGGGATGGGATGATGATGTGGAGAGGTGCATCTGAGTGAGGATGGAGGACCCAAGAAGGTCCCATCCAGAAAATGGCATATGGGTAAGGGTCTGAAGAAGGCAGAGTAGCCATAGCCATAAGAAGGTAAGGGATAGGATTCCGGGACAGAGGGCAAATCAAGCAAGTGGAAAAGCCCCAGGCAGAAGCAAGCCTGGGATGCTCAAAGAACCTCAAAGGTTAACTAAGAGGTGCCTAGTGCAGGAAGAGCAAGGAGGAGAGAACTGGAGGCGAAGGGGAGAGGTGAACCTCCCTGTGTGTTGGGGCAGCTGATGGGGGACCCTTGTGCAGAAGAGGGCCACCGTGTGACTTGGGTTTATTGGGATCACTCTGGCTCTTCCTGGTGCAAAGACAGGAGTATCGAGGCCACTTAGGAGGCTGTGGTCGTGATTCAGACGGGAGATGACAGTGCTTGAGCAGAGAGTTCTAGATGTGACTCAAAGGCAGGACAGACAGGCTGTGCTAGTGAAATGGTGTCAAACCACTCCAAGGATCTGGGCGTGAGCAGCTTGGAAGATGGATGCAGTGGTCATTCTTGGAGTTGAGAAAGACTATAAAAGGAAAATTCATTGAAAACTCAAATTTTTTATTAATTTTTTATTTGTTTTAATTAGTTATGCATGACAGTAGAATGCATTTTATGCACTTGGATATACCATACATAGATGGGATATAATTTCTCATTTTTCTGAGTGTACACGTTGCAGAATCATATTGATCATGCAGTCACATATATACATATAGTAATAATGTCTGTTTCAATCTACTATCTTTCCTATCCCCACATACCCTCCCTTTACCTCCCTTCACGTCCCTCTATGTAATCTAAGATAACGCTATTCTTCCCTAGTGCCCCCTGACTTATTATGAATTAGCATCTGCATATTAGGGAAAATATTCAGCCTTTGGTCTTGTGGGATTGGCTTATATTGCTTAGTGTGATATTCTCCAACTCCATCCATTTGTTGGCAAATGCATTATTTTCACTCTTCTTTAAAGCTGACAATTATTCCATTGAGTTTATATGCCACATTTTCTTTATCCATTCATCTATTGAAGGACACCTAGGTCAGTTCCATAGTTTAGCTATTGTGAATTGAGCTGCTATAAACATTGATGTGTCTGCATTACTGTAGTAAGCTGATTTTAAGTCCTTTGGGTATAAACCAAGGAGTGGGATAGCTGGGTCAAATGGTGGTTCCATTCCTAAATTTCTGAGGAATCTCCTTATTGCTTTCCATAGTGGTTGCTAGTTAGTGTGTTTTCCCACCTAGAAGTATGGATCTAAGGCAGGATAAATTCTGCCCTGTAGACCTATAGTGTCCCTGAGGTTTCCAGTGCTTCGCCTTTAATGGTGAGACCAACATCAACAGCACACAGTGTAAACAATATATAGCCCTAAACCTAATAACTCCCATTAGGGCGTCTACCACTCTCTCACATTAAGCCAAAATAATTAGTTCAATAACAATCTATAGTACAAACAGAAAACTTGTTAAAATGTTTTACAATTTCAAATGGTGGATGAGAGAACAGAGGTACTGTAGCATGCATTATTCACTAGGGAGGAAGAGAGACGCTAGAAGTAAAAATTCACAGGAAGAGTGGAAGAGGAGCCGACAGAGATTGGCTGTTGGTTGGAGAAAAGTTGGAAAGAAAATCCAAGAAAATGAACAAGAGAGAGGAAGAATGTAAGCAAAGATAAAAAATTAAAGACATAAGAATACAACAAAACTGCAAAACACCATTCAAATCATTGTCCTCCACACACTCATGCATTAAAAACATCCTGTTCCATATATGGTAGATATTAGAGAATTGAAAGATAAAATAATTAATAAATAAATAAAAATAACTAAATAGAATATAAATAAATAAATAAAGTAATAAAATAAATCTTGCTGGAAAGTTGAACTGTCTCTGTCAGTGTTCAACAGTTTCTCAGCCCTGACTCTGATATCTCTCAGGATCACCAAACCCAGATCAGCCTTCACAAACCCAGTCTCTATCCCACTGACCTGGGCTTCAGATACCCCAGGCTCAGCCACACTGCAGGCCCAAGACCTTATGCTGCTCCTATTGCAGAGAGACCAGGGATCCACTCATGTAAAGGAGCAACCCCGAGATGCAGCAGCAAGACAAGGGCCACCAGCGCTCTCAGCAGGAAGACCCCAGGCTCCTCCAAACCCACAGGCACCCCACACTGGATCTGCAGGTCCCGGCTGGAGTCCCCAGGCAGAGGCTTTTGTGGGGGTAAACCTACTGGCACCTGGGCCCCAGGCCCTGGCTGGTGTTCCAAAATGGGTGCAGCCATGTACAACTCAACCTGGAGTCCCCCCTGCAGCAGACCTCTAGGCCATGGTGGCAGGGTCGTGGGGGTGGTTGCTGGCAGCAGACAGTGGATAGCAGCAGTGGCGACTGCAGCAGCAGCTGTGGGGGCAGCATCACCAGGCAATCTCCAGGGGGTCAGCAGTAGTGTTGGCATCAACTGCATCCAGAGCAGAGGTGTTCTCTGTGGCAGCAACACCCAGAAAGAAGACCTCCAGGCGACCTCAGGCTGGCAGCAGCAGACTCAGAGGGAGCAGCAAAGGGGATAGCAGCATTTGATTGACAGGAGACTTCCCATTCAGGCAGCGACCAGGAAGGTAGCCTCCCCACCCCCCACCCCTGCTGCCCAGGGGTGAGACCTCCAGGCACAGCTGTGGCATCTGGGGCAGCTGCGAACACAAATTTGAGATGCCCATTACATATGAAAGTGAAAATGTTGAGCAGGCAAACACTGTGCTAGGCCTCACAAATGTTAACCCATTCAATCCCATAACAACTCAACAGGTAGGTATCTTTCGTGGTCCTGTCCAGGGAAGAGACTGAAACCCAGAGAGAGTGATTTGTCCATGATCATGCTCTAGTTGATGGAATATTCAAAACAACAGAAAATCACTCAAGATGTCTGGTTTAGCCCATTCATGCCACACTGGCAAAGTTTATATATTAGTCACTCTGTGTATGCATTTCAAACCCACTCAGAGCATGAATTCATGCCAAAATCTTCTCAACAGATTTTCTTATAAGATGTTTACTTCATTCCCTGGGACATTTATGCTTTCCATTCTTATATTCTAGCACAAAGAGGCTGAAGGTCAAATATCTCAGCTGGGAAAGAAACACATTCTTGAATACTTAAGAGGCAACTGGACAATGAATGATCTCTCAGCCCCGCATCATTCTGAGCAACTTAAAGATGCAGCAAAATAAAGCAAATTCAAAGGAAGTCTTCAAATAGAATTTATTTAAGTTCTGATACTGAATTTCATTCCCTGAATTTTTAAAAATTTGCTTCATTCTTTTTAGTAAGCTGTTATTTACAACACTTGTAGGTTCACGGAAAGATCAAGCAGAAAATAATAGAATTCCCATAGGCTCTTTTGCCCTGACACTCACACCCCTCCAGAGTGGTCCATCCATACATTGACATGTCATTCACCCAAAATCATGGTTTATATTGGGTTTGCTCCTGGTGCCGTACTTTCTGTGTGTTTGGATAAAAGTATAAAAAGGTACAGGTGCATGTATCCATTACTGTAGTAGCATTCAGAATAGTTTTACTGCCCTAAAAATCTCCTGTGCTTCACTATTTGTCTTGCCTCTGAGCTCAGGCTACCATCTTTCTTTTTACTCTCCCCATGGTTTTGTCTTTTGGAATCATGATACCTGTCCTTTTCAGATTGGCTTCTTTTACATAGTCATTTGCCCTTGTGTTTCCTTGACATCTTTTACAGAGCTGAATAATATTCTATTGGATGTAGTGCAGTTTAACTTTTCATTCACATACTGAAGGACCTCTTGGTTATTTCTTTTTGTCTTCTAAAACTACATCTTAATCATTTAGGTTTGGCTTTTCTTTAGAATTTAAAATGCCAGGCAAAGGGAGTGGAAGTCAAAGGACAACTCACAAAAGGGCAGCCACTGTGACACCAGCAAAAAACTAGAAGACAAGAATAAAGAACCAACCTTCCTCCCCCCCTCTTTCCCTCCCTCCTTTTTGCCACAGTCTGGCTGGGCACAATTCAGGAGCCATTTATCAAAAGAAACGAACTTTATTTTTAGAACACACACACCAAACCACACAGCTCCTCAGAAAAAACCTTCAGAGCCCAACTGCCACCACCAGCTTCCCACAAGCCTCTCAACCTCCCCCACTCCTCCTGCTCTTGAGGCCCATTGGCTGGGTCATGTGGGCGGAGCCAAAAAAAAGTCCCCCAATGAGCAGCTCCGTGGTCTGAAAGGACGGGGAAACAGCCCAGTGAGCATCACCACAGAGGAGCCAATCAGTTGGCAGCTAGAAGTTTGCTGGAGCCCCTTTCAGCTGTGGCTCTCAACACCTTTTCTTCCTTGATTCCTTTTGGTCACTTCAACGCATGCCTGTATTAATCACCTGTATTGTTCTGCACATATATTGTCATATGTAATTTAATTTCATTTAAATTTCATGCTCAGCTATTTGTTTCCTGTTAGAGTGAGAGGGTGGATCACCCACAACCCAAAAACACTTCCTTGTGCAAGCCAAAGTAGAATCTCAAAATCTTACTTTTAATAAGCACAAAATACCAGCTTTTTAAAAAACTATATGCCACATGTAATTGTCAAATAAAAATTTATGTAAGGAAAAATTATACCTTCACCAGCCAACTACTTATTCATTCATGCATTCATTCATTCATTTTGTTTAATACTTTCAGGTTTGCTGTGTGTTAACACTGTATCAGCAGTGAAAAAAACCAAATGAAAATCCTTTCCTTGGCCTGGAACAAGAGTCACTGTGACCCAGAAATTCCATTTCTAGGGTATACCTAAGAGAAATGAAAACATATATCCACACAAAAAATGCATCAGAATGTTCACAGCAGCATTATCATCATAGTAACCAAAAAGTAGAAACAATCCAAATGTTCATCAGTTGATGAATGAATAAACAGTATACTCATGTAATGGAATATTATTCAGTCAGAAGAAGGAATGGAGTGCTAGCACATGTTGTAACACTGATGAACCTTGAAAACATTATATTAAGTGTAAGAAGCCCGCTACACAAACACCGTGATGTGTTGGGAAGCATTTTGTAATGAGCAGTGGAAAGCAAACCCATAGTGTGGCAGGCTCACAGGTTTTCTTAAATCGCTTTTAAGGCTGATGCATAATCGAGAAACTTACAGAAAAATAACAGGTGTGCTAACCCTGAGACTAAACACATGGAAGCGAGGGAAGCCAATGGAGAAATATGTCAAGAAAGAAAGGTTGACAGACGGGCCTAACTCTCAACAGGGTCCACTGAGGTTTGTAAAGTTGGGATTGGTGGCCATAGGTCTCTAGTGTATTTCAGAGGAGAAATTTCATTAATAGCACAGGTACTCTAAGAGAGTTCTGCCCACCATTGACCCCAGGACCCACATTAACACAGGACTGACTTGTAGATGGAGCCCCTCTGAATGGGATGGTCACCAGGACCACTCTAGGAAGGACCAATGATCGGTGGAGAAGCAGAAGGTGGCCCCAACCTCAAGCTAACGTAAAGCAGCTCTGTTTCCTCCCTCGTTCTCTGCTCAGAGGTGACCCTCTCGGCAGGGAGGGTGTTCTTTGCTTGATCCTTACTTGACTTTCACTTACGATAAAACTCTCTTGCATAGCTTTTCATGTCTGATTCGAATTTTCTTTCACGGGGACATAAGAACTGGGGTTGAGAGCTTCAGCTCCTCACTCTCCTGTGACCTATTGTATAATTCATTTGCATGAAAAAATCCAGAATAAGCAACTCGTAGAGACAG
Organism: Marmota monax; assembly: GCF_021218885.2. Taxonomy (NCBI): domain Eukaryota; kingdom Metazoa; phylum Chordata; class Mammalia; order Rodentia; family Sciuridae; genus Marmota; species Marmota monax. The sequence continues at coordinate 18,492,981 of NW_026694710.1, forward strand.
AAAGTAGACTAGTGCTTGCTGAGGGCGGATGGTGGGGCATGGAGAGTGGCCGCCACTCAGTGAGGGGTTTTCCTTGAGCTGATGGAAACTTCAGGATGTTGCAAAACTTAATCTACTAGAAACCACCGAACCACACACCGTCGCGGGGAATGGTGTCTGTGAATCACCCTTCATAGAGCACGGTAAACAAAACCCTTCCCCCGTGGGGTTTCTACTCTCTAGTGTAAACTCTCCTTCCTGTTTCCTGGGTCTGGAATGAAGACAGCTCAGGTCAGCTCCGATGCCACTGGCGAATACGAGGGAGAAAAGTGGACCAGGGGCTGGGGTTGTGGCTCAGGGGTGGCGTGTTCACCTAGCACACGTGAGGCACCGGGTTCCATCCTCAGCACCACATAAAAATGAAATAAAAATAAATATTAAAAAAAAAAGAAAAAGAAAAGTGAAACAGGAAGGAAGAGGTGTGTTAATGTTGAGCATTTGTTACTTCACGGTACCATCCAACCAGAGGGCAGCTCCTCGGCTCGGCTCTTTGTCCCCTCCTGCCCCCAGAAACAGGGAAAATGGCTTCAGTGGAACTGTTCACTGATGTCTCTTAACAACTCTCAGGAGGAGGAGAAAAAAATGGAGAGCAGGAAGAGGCAAAGTGAAGGAGGAAGAAAGCAGGAGCAGAGAGAAGAAAAAGAAGAGGAGGAAGAAAGGGAAATGGACATGTGAAGACAGAAGAAAACAAAAGAAAATGACGAGGACGCACTGAGCACCCAGCAGCTGCCGAGTTCTCCCCTGGGCCCTTCGCAGACATGGCCGCAACATGGCCCCAGAGCGGTCAGTGCTCCACCCGCCCTGCAGATTTGGAAACCTGGCATCTGCTGGGGAGTGCTGCCGGGGTTCTACCAGTGGGACCTCGGGCAGCATGACCACGTGCAGGTGTCAGTTCCTTTGCCCAGAAGTCTGGGCGCTGGACTCTCCACTGGACCATGGTGTAATCTGGATATTATTATTCTTGGCGCTTTCCTAATCCCTCCACCTGCCCAGAGTTCCTGGAGCTTCCCAATATCCTGTAATACATGGAGATAGTTGTACTTAACTAACAACTTTGCATGTGGCAGAGAGGCCAAGTAACTTAACTGAAGACACACAGGTGATCTATGGCAGAAATGGGATTTGATCCCTGTCCACCTGATTGCAGACTTTCACTCTTAGCCACAGTACCCTGAAAAAGGCACCGAGCTACATGGGCCACAGCCTTCCCCTCAGCAAGAGTACATGGCCCAGGGGAAGACATTCCATTCTGCCTCATTTTATAGGACTACGTACGCATCCATATCAAATATTCAGGTCATCTCGAAACTTCATCGATTGGCATGAAATATTAGTCAAAATGCTGATGTTGTTAGGTTTTTCAAAATCAAACATTTAATATCTAAGAAGTTCCCTCTGAATCCTCTATAAGCATTTCTCGGTAATGAATGGAAAGGGGTTGTGGGAAGAGGCAGAGTGAGAAGAAGAAGCTGCTTTCTTTGCAGGAGGCCACAAGTTAGAGCGGCTCTGGAGGAGGGCTCTGATCCTCTCCCAGACAGGAAGGTCATCCTGCCCAGCCAAGTGTCACAGAGGCCGCTTCTTTGCAACTTGCCCTCTGCAAGGTTAGGTCCCCTCCCTGTGCCCAGCAGTCTGAATTCTGGAGTGAAACTGCACCTAAATGATTCAGATGGTAACTGCTACAGACTCCTCATTTAGAATTACAGAACCCGGGACATCTGGTGACTTTAGACTACATCAGAACGTGCAACACCCTCCTTGTTCTTAAGTTTTGTGCATCGACCAACACAACAGCATGTGAATTGCTGTGCTGTTTATCTTGCAGAAAAGTACTCTGTCTGCTCCAGGAAGTAGCCCAGGAAGTGGAAGTTAGTAGTGGTCTTGAGGTGAGTGAAGAGAAAAGGGGAAACACACCCTGGATGTCTAAGACCCTGACCAGCAGGTAGTCTTCCTGGCCCTGCACATCCTGTAGGGGTGTGCCTGAGCTCCCCAAAATGGAGCTTTGGTGATAGGAGCCCTCTATCTTCTTGAGATGCTGATCCTTGAATAAACTTATTTCCTCCTCACTAATTCTTATCTTCCTAGTATTGGTTTTTCAAGCAGCTAGTGGCTGGACCTGGGCTGATAACATAAGATAATGCTAAGAGAAAACTCCTGAGCTGCCTATATTTAATTATAAGAGCAGGAGGATAGAGGGGAGGAGAGACGGGGGAGGCCAGTCAGTTAATAAGCAAAGGGCTGAGAACAGAAGATGGGTGCATGATCTTGAATGTCAAAACTATAACTCAAATCCTATCTGGAGCCCCCAGGTGCCACCACATCCTGCATAGCTCCAAACAATCCAGAAGCAATGATTACTTCGGATGGGTTCTCCTCTCAAGCCCTTCCCACCCACACCTCATGGAATCCCACAATCTTATCTACAGCCACTGCAGATGCAGGGTAAACAGCTTGTGCCTACCTTCCCCAAATCCTCATTACAAAAACTGCTCTGAGCCCATGTCCAGTGGACATTTTCTAATTGCTACCTAGCCTTGCACTGGAAGCTACAGGAACTTCCCCCAAGACTTGGGGGGTTTTTTTGTTTGTTTGTTTTTGGTTTAGTTGGTTGGTTGTTAGCATCTATAATTAATAAACCCTTTTTCCCTTAATCTCAAGAGTCCTAGTTTAACAGTCAAAAGACTAAGGCAGTGGAAATAGTGTCTGACCTTGGACTAGAAAGATACACTGAAGACTGCTAGGTAAAAATGGCTTCCCTCACCCTCCTCTTTAGAGCTGGGCTACAAGTTAAATTGATCCAACACAGATTTGTAAGAGAGAAAGCACACTTAAGAGCATCATATGTGCGGGAGTCCCAGGATAATATGAGACTGGAAGAAGGGCCAGATGATTGCAGTTTATCCAGTATCCTGAGCTACAGAAAGGAAGAGTGGCTGGGAGATCTAGGGGAAGCTTAGGAATATAAGTTATGGAAGGGAGAGGACAGGAAATGTCTGCTAAATAAAAGTTGCCTTATTATGCAGAGTCTCCCAGCAGTAAAAATTGTCTAGGAGCAACTTATAAGAGACTTTACTAATGTAGATTTCCTTTATAGATGTAAATGTCTTCACAAAAAGACAGCTTTTCATAGCTACTCTTGTGTATGCAGTTTCTCAGAATAAGCAGCCCAAAATGTGCCAAATAAGTTTATTTGGGGGTGGCATATTCTGGTCTCCTGCAGTCATTTTGGGTTGGTGTGTCCTGAGCCCCAGCAACAGAGAGCATCATGGAAAGAGGCCTGGCTGGTTGCCACACAGCCACACAGCACACTGGGAACTGTGACTCACTCTGATCCTCAACCTCCAAAGACACTCACAGGATTGACAGCTCCTCACCTGCAGGATGCTACAATTACCCAGGTTCATGATGATGGCCTGAGTTCATTTGAGGAGATTCCCTTTCCCTTCAGAATGCCCTCTTCATAAGTCTGGGTACATGTAGTACATTCAAAATGCTCCTCCACCTCCATTAACCTATCCAAGTGCTCTCTCAAACCATCTCCCCTCTGCTCAAGAAAATATGGCTGGGGATGGGGGTGCAGTTGAGTGTAGCTCTGTCGTAGAGTACTTGCCTAGCAAGGCACAAGGACCTAAGTTTGATCCCCAGTATGCAAAAAAAGAAAATATGGGTGTCACTTCCTGGGTGTGGTTTGTACTGCAAAAAAGCAAATTCAATATATCTTTTACAAATGCATCCCACTCTCATTCCTCCCATGGTGTCACAAAGTTTGAGCCACAAATATGGGAAATTGAACAGAAAAACTCGGCTGAGTGTTTCCTAGCCCAGAACCCATTTTTCTCTGAGGATCTTCAAAAACTAAGCTCTGAGTTTTACTGCACAGTCTATTTTTGTGTCTCTTCAGATGACCAAGTCTTACATTGTTTTCCTCTTAAGAGAAAAGTGTCCCCTGCTTTGGTGAGAGACACAGAGCCTGCTCTCTTGCCATCTGTGAACAAAGGTGCCAAGGCTGATAACTCGACAAACAGGTGGGCTCCCAGGAGTAAGGAATGGGGTCACCCAATCGTTAGTGTCTAAGCATCCAGCCTACCCTCTCCCTTCTGTGTTCTGTGATTCTGGAAGCAGGGCCTGAACAGCAACCCCACAAGTATTTGGTCAGCCCTTGCTTGCATATCTCTTAGGACAGGGCACTCACCACTTTGGGTAGAAGCCCCTCTCACCCCAGAATGGTTATAAAGATCTTCCTTCCAGTGTTCATATACGTGGTTGGCAGAGGCATGAATTGGAACCAACTCTTTGGACAGCACACTGCCAATATCTGCCCACACTTGACACTAAAGAAATCTCTCATCTGCACAATTTTACTTCTAGAAATATATCCTTCTGATAGATTTGCAAATGCACTCAAGGCCCAAGTGTGAGGTTATTCGGAGCACAGGATTTATTTCTAGAAACAGAAAATCGGAAGGAACCTGACACCGTGGGGTGTTGAGGAAAGGCATTCTGGCGTACTTCTACAGTGGAAAACACTGTGGCTCCTCATGCAGTCTCGTGGGAAGAATGGGGTGAACCCATGAGAAGAAAGCTGCAGAATACTAGAGAACATGCTGTAATTTCTATAAACAGCAGCAGAGACAACATTGTGTGCCCATATATGTAACAAATGCACGTGATGAATGCAACTGATGTTTCTGGAAAGATCTGAGAATCTGGAGCGTTTCGCTGGAGACTAAAGAGGCAAGGGACTCCCATCTTCACACCCCCTTAGTATATTTTGTTTCATGTATGGGTGAATTTTTTTTTATTGGTTGTTCAAAAGGGTGAATATTTATTTTACTTCTCAAAAGTCTGTTTCTGCAAAAATTTTAGAGCATACAAAAAGACTGAAAGGCCTTCACCCACTTGCTGTAAAAAATTTGGCGCACTTGTCTCGGGTATCTCTAGAGTCATCAAATAAATAAAAAGGGAAGCTGAAATGGTGGTTTCCAGGGGCTGGAGGGACGAGGAACGAGGAGCTGGTGGTGGTATATTGAGTGTGGAGTTTCAGTTTTGTAAGATGAAAGCAGCTCCAGAGGTGGGTGGAGGTAGTGACTGCACAATGTGAATGAACCGAACACTCTGCAGGTGTGCACTTAGTGTGGGTAAGATGGTCGATTTTATGTTATGTGTATTTCGTCACCATTTAATAAACGAAGAAATAAAAATAAACTTTGAAAAACATTTTAAAAACAACTTCCCGAACTTATTCTGCTTCATCTTAGTAAAAACCCCAGACAAAACTTTTTCCATTGTGTTTCTTTGTTGTTTTTTGTTTGTTTGTTTATGTGTGTGTGTGTGTAAGAGTGCGTGTGCACCCAGGGCCTTGTGCATACAAGGCAAGCACTCTACCAACTGAGCTGTATCCCCAGCCTTTATTGTTGTGTTTGCTAGTAATGTTCTTTTTTTTAATAAAGACAATTTTACCCTATGATTTTGAAGTTCATGATAATTTTGCAAAAACCAGAAGGATGTTTTAAATGTTGCCTGGACTCTTAGAGTTATCTGTCAGTTTGCATGGTACTTGTCCTGGGGAGTCTTTGGAATGATTAAGAAATGATTTCTTTGGAAGTGGAATAGGTTGTTTATCTGTAATAATAATCAGATGGTTAGATTTTTTTTTTCAAATTGGGTTTCCAGAGTACACATGAGAATATGCACATTCACACTTGTATAAACATTCAGAGACATCTGTTGCTTGGAAAATAATAAGCAGATTTTCAATTTATTGGTAGCCTGCAGAGATCCAGCAAGGAATCACACATCAACGTTACAAATGCATCCACACTTTGACTTCTGACCACATTTCTCAGGATTTATCCCACAAATATCTCTGCCCACATAAGAAAAGGTGGATATATCAAATGAGTCAGCTCTGCATTGTTTATAAGAGAAAATGATTGCAAAAAACACATGATGTTCCCAACAGGGAATGGGATAAGCAGATGATAGGATATCTCTCCCAGGGACTATTATGCAACTGTGAAAAAGAGCAAAGGATCTCTAAGTGTTGATAATGAGTAATCTCTAAGATGAATTAACAAGTAAAAAAAAATCAAGGTTTAAGGTATTATGTATTTAAACTGCTTTTTGTGTCATAAAAGTTAGGAAGAAATAATATATATTCATAAGTATTTATATATATACACACACACACTCCACAGACCTATGTGAATCTTTAAACAATTGTTTTTTAGAGTGATGTGTGGGGGTCAGAACAGGTGACAGGTGATGTCATGGTTTGAATATTTCCTCTAAAATTCTTTCTGAATCTCAATTGCCATTGTAATAGTACAAAGTCCCACATTTAAAAGGTGATGAGATCATAAGGGATCTGTGGTCAGAAATGAGTTAGAACTGTGAGCCAAAGAAACTTCTGTGTTGATAAATTCCTCAGTCTTAAGTTGTGAGTTAAGACAGGTGGAAGAAAGTCTTTTGTAGTGATTTTATTTTTTAACTATATGTATATGTTACCTTTAAAAAAAATACTATAAAAAGCACCAATTGTCACCTAAAATGAATCTACTTGTCTATAATGCATTCCAAGGCTGGACCGCTGGGGACAGCTGGTTTTCCTACCACCAGGCTTTCCTAACAAGGCGCCCACCAGTTGAGAGATCCACAAAGCAAGAGCATCTGCATCCGCTGTTGTTTCTTCGTATTCTACAAAACCGCCCAGACCTGAGGGCGGTTTTGCTCTAAGCATTCCTGCTTCTGCTGCCCCCCCAGGGGGCGGGGCCTGAGGTCACAGCTGACAGAAGGTACAGTCACCTCCATAAGGGAGGGGACAATAGTAAACTTGTATGCCTCAGAGAACATCTGGGAATCCTGAGAATGCTTCCAAGCCACACATCTCAGAGTCCCTCAGTCCCTTTGGACCAAAGTTCACAGTGGGGTCACACTGACCTCACATCCTCTTTTAGGACTTTTGAGTCTTCAATTTGTTGTGCAAAGAGCCATCCCTTTGGTAAGGGCCTCCCCTCACTTACGTCCAGGGGTCCCACAGGAGCAGCTAGGCTCACAAAGGTGGCCACAGCTTGGGCTTCCACCCACCCTTTCTTTTCCTGCTCAGTCCCCACTGGTGACGCCTACCCAGGAGGCTGTGGCCACACACACCCAGATTCTCCGCCCTTCTGCCTTTGGCTCTCTGCCGGGATCCAGCCCAGGAGGCTCCCCCACAGGGAGGAAGGAGAGTCATCCTCCAGCTGGCTTCCTCCCTACAGGGTGATCTCAGGACATTGGGTCCTTGACAAAGGTTACTGAGCATCCCTGGTGGCCTCTCTTCCCCTGGCTCCCATAGCCACTGTTCCCTCTACCTTCGGGCTTTGTGTACCCCCAACTGTCAACATCTTTGACGATAGCCACCTACTAAACCTCCTCAAATTCTCCTGATCTGGGGGTGCCACCCGAGTCTTGCTAGGGTCTGCCTCGTATCGACTGTCCCCGATTACAAGTGGGAGTTTGAATTAGTTCAGTCATTGTCTTGGGAACCAGCATCTCTGGGAAGCTTCTGTACTGTGTACTGTGGCTGGGTCATACAGAGAGATAGCTTCCTGGCCCCTCCACAGGACTCTTTGTGGCTCTCTGTCTCATATTGTTCTTAAGGACCTCACCACCTCCACCTCTAACAGAGGAATGCTATTAATTACATGGAGACGGAGGATCTCAATAGGCATTGTCATGGGCCAACACATACACACACACACACACACACACACACACACAGAGTCTCACTTCAGAAACAATGACAAACTTTCAAAGTTCCTTCTCTCCTTTCCAGAACTTCTTTTTCTGACCATCCCTCCCACAGATGGACTTCCAGAGCCTCCTGTCATCAGCCCTGATCTGCTCCTGAGACTGGTACAGCTCAGACAACAGCTAGAACACACAGAACCTGAAGGTTTAGAAGAAGAGTGCAGCATGGTGTGTTTTAAGCATAATATTTCCATCAGCGACGTGGAGATGGGAGGCAATAATGTTGCTAACCAGAACACGACAGCGTAGCCACTTTACCTGCTTAGTGGCTTATATTTGGTTTATCCTCAACCAGGGTTTGGGGGCATCAATATGTGTGGCCAGAAGGTTCTTTCCAATGAGTCTCCAGTGACTCTCCATCTCATTCAAAGAAAAGTCTGTGAAATGGCCACTCAGATCGGTAGAGCATAGCCAGTCTCCCCACAATCTACCCACCCAGCTGGAGGGCTCAGCCCCCTTCTCCATAGATTGACAGGCACACATCATGTCCCCAAGATGGCATCTACACCCACAAGCTGCTCTGAGGGTCAGCTGATCAGACCATCCCCTGATGGCCTACACCAGAAAGGGCACAGTGACCCACATACAAAGGCTCATGCCTTCAGCTCCACACAGAGCAGGTGCATGACCTTCCCCAAATGGATAACAGCTGCATGAGCACAGGGCCAGTGGCATGGCCATCTGTCAATCCAAGGTTTCCTGCCTCGGCACACTCCCACCCCTGTCCTAACCTGAGCCCAAACTCCAGTCATCTGAGCCCAGTTGGTCCTAACCAATCTGCCCACTGCTCCCTCTGTGTGGCACTTCTTCTTGCCTTCCCCCACCACCTGCCAATAACCCTGCTCTAGTTACCATCCTGCCTTGCTAACTGCTGTTTCTGTGCCAGGGACCAAGGGCCCCTCCAACGGCCCACTCCCAGCCTTCCATAACCGACCAGCCCCCCACACTAGCTCTGCCATCCGTGTTAGTTAGTCTGGAGGCTGCTGCTCTGAGGCAGGGGTGAGGCCGGGCGATGAAGAGTGTGATCCGCTATCACTAAACAGCCCAGCGGGCTTCTTGCTCAAACAAGGCTGAACAGGCCGAGGACAGGCCCCAAATCAGGGCGTAGGAGGGGAAAGATGTGTCTTCCTCTGTCATTGTGAGGTTCATAACTGAGGCTCCTGTAGCAACAAAGGAGAGATTAACAAGAAAAAAGCACACAGATTTATTTATTATGAGTTTTAAGTGACATGAAAGGGTTCAGAAATAAAGGCCTAAAGAAAGGTGAAAACGTAGGGATTTTTATGCTGTTTGTTGAAGAAGCAGATAAGTGTGGAGAAATACGATTGGTCAGTTGGCGTACGATCTGACCTGTTCGCTCCAGTTCTCTGTGTTGCTGAGTCCTCGCAGACAAGAGCATTCCTGCTCTTCTGGCTATAGGACAGGCACCTCTCACACAAGAAACTTATGGCCTGAAGAAAGGGCAGAGAATTCCTTTACAGCCTACTTCACAGGAAAAGGGCAGACAGAGGTTAAGAGAACTTTGCTTCTCCTTTTTTTCTCAAATGACCGGGTGCCAGAGTTTGGGACAGCGTCTCCTGAACACTGTCAGAGGCCCAGACTAGAGTTAGGTCAAGGAGAGGATCCGTGTCACTGGTCAGGTGCTTCTCCCAATGTCTCTGGACAGGGTCAGCATGAAAAAATAAGCCTGTGGTTTCACAGCTGAGTTGTTTGTTTAGGTTCTATCCACACCTTTGCTGGTAAGGAAGTTCCTGCAGGTAGGGACCTGGGACTAAGGACACAGGCCTCCTTGGTCTCCCTGAGCTCCATATACGGTGCAGGCAATCACCTCATTCCCGAAATCAGCATATCTTGCATGTGTTCTTAAAGAAATACTTCAGCTCTCTACAATTTTGAAGAGCTTATCTGAGTAGCAATTCATGAATTAGGCAGCTTCACACCTGAAGAGGTTTGGAGCTCAGCCAACAAACCACCAGGGGAAGAGAAATTATAGGTGAACTGGAAACAGAATAAAGAAATTGTTTGATTGTTTAAAATCAGGGAGGTTCCTTTATTTGAATTGCCTTATTAGACAGTTCCTGGAAGCGTAGCAAATACTCCGTTGGCTAATCATGACTGGTTGAGCTTCAGTTTGATTTGTTTGTATAGTGATGGGGTTCAGGACACTCTACCCCCAAATAGGGCACTTTGACATTTGAGAAAACCACTTTCTGACCCCCCTCCTCTCCTTTAGCCTTAAAGCAGGGTTGTGAGACCCTCATGCAAAAGTTGCCGTTCCTTAACCTGGGAGAAAGAAACATCCTTATCTCTGAAGGTGCTGGGACTTTGGATGAATCTGAGCAAACAGGTCTTGTTATGACCCCCATTTCAATGTCATTAGATTACACCTGTTTTTCCTAATATCATATTTCTCCACAGCTTTCCACTTTCCATCAGACTCAAGTGAAAAGAAAATATAGTTTACCTGCATCTTTGGGTTATTTCCAGAGGCTCCCTGTCCCACCAAACTTACATTCCATACATTCTATGCTTTTCTTCATTCCTCTTGCCTTTTGTTATGGGGGCAGGACTCACCCAGGAACCAAAGGATGCAGAGGGAGACATCTTCCCTCCCTGCAGTGGGAACCCAAGGCATCAGAGGCTTTTCACCCAAATGGTCTCCCATTAGGTTAATTTAAAAGGAGCCTATACATATGAAGCACCTAGCACTCTGCCTGGCCCCTAGGAAGCCTCAAACATAAGCTATGTGTGCAGAGAAAAAAACCTGGGAAACTGTACACCAAATTAGGATCAGTTCTTTCTCGAAAACGGGATTTGGGGAAGATGCTTTCCATTTAATACATTTCTTAATTTTTGTAATTAGAAATGATATTTTAGTAAAGTCTGGCATTTTGAGGAGGAGGATGATGATGATGATGATGATGATGACGACGATGACAACGAAGACAATGATGGCCACCATAATCCAGGCCAACAGTGACTGCATGGATGGCCAGGGTGGTGGCTAAGGTGCACATTCCAGAGTCCAGGCTAGTCCTGGCTCCGCAGCTTCCTCCTCGTGGACCTTGGTGCGTTACTCCACTGCTCTAAATGGGATGAGATCTGTCTGCATTGTCAGTCTCATTGTGAGGCTCAAGTGAGTAGCTGCACTGGGAACCGCTCCTGGCACATGGTCCAAGCACCCTATTAGCTGTAGAGTTGAGCCATCGCTGATGTTTTAGCACATCCAGAGACCTTGAGGGGGACACAGGGCTGGGTCTTTATGACAATATGACCAATACTGAAGGACTGCAATTAAGATGCAGCTGAGGGATTTTTTTTGTTTCTTTGTTTATTTCATCGTGTTTTGGTATTTGTTTTTTCTTTACTCTTCATTAGTTTTCAATTTTTCAAATGCAAAAAAAAAAAAATGAAACCATTTCCCCTTCTCTCCTGCCTTTCCTCTGGCTTAAACAGTAATCACTGGGTTGGCAATTTTTAGTACTGGGCTTTGGTCCTTATAAATTAAGAGATAGACTTAGGAAAATTACATGATGTTCTCTAATTGGAATGAAAATTAACTTAGTGTGATGAATAGATTGGGGAGGCCAGTGCACCATAATTTTTAAGTTAATCGTTCTTTCTCCAGTAATTCAGAAACAGCTTGACTGCCCTGAGAGTAGGCATTGGTGGAACTTTGACTCATATTTTAGTCTATGGTGGACCACATGATCATTCTTTCTAGATCAGCACTGTTCAATAGAAGTATGTGAACCATGTATAAAATTCTAGAAATCATATTATTTTTAAAAATCCCAAAGAAAAAGAGGTATAGTGAATTTTTAATAATATATTTTATTCAACTGAACGCATCTAAAATGTAGAGACATTACCATTTCTATGTGTAATCAGTAAGACAGTTTATTAATGGGATTTAGCATTATTTGCTGTGGTTTAGATACGAGATGTCCTACAAGAGCTCCTGTGCCCGTGCAGGAATAGTCAGAGGTGAAACGATTGGATCGTGAGAGCTGCAACCTAATCACTCCGTCCTAGTTTGAATGGACTGGCTGGGTGGTAACTGTACACAGTGGGGTGTGGCTAGAGGACATGGGTATTGGGGGCATGCCCTGGAAGGGTTCGTCCTCCCTGTGGCTCCTTCCCTTCTCTCTCTCTGCTTCCCAGTCACAGGAACGAAGCAGCTGTTCTCCACTAGGTCTTTTCATCATGATGGGCTGCCTCACCGTTGGCCTGGGACGATGGAGTCGGCCAGCCAAGCACTCAGGCTCCAGAACCCTGAACCCCAAAATGAACTTTTCCTCCTCTACGTTGTTCGAGCACACTATTATTCATCCTCTGAAATCTGGGGTTGGTTTCATCCTTGCAGCACCTCTCCATTAGGACTAGCCACGTACAAATGCTCAGCAGCCAGATCTGGCTAGAGGCTGCCACTCTGGGCAGCGGCTTTTGACGGTAGCTCCTTGAAGGCAAGATCTGTCCTATTTGCCCTGATCTCTTTTACAAATAATGAATGAGTGCACCTCTAGTTCAAGCAGAGACACACATGAAGTCTTCCAGCTGGAGAAAGCCACCTATGCTACATTTCAGGTTTTCTCTAGTATGAAACAGGGAACTCTTGAGTCTTAACTGAAATCTCAGAGGTATCCTTTGCTCCAACAAAAAAGTGACTAGGAGAGTGACAGAATAGGGAGTCTCCCATGAATTTGGGCAGAACTATAGCAAGAAGTGAATTTTGAAGTAAAAGCCAGGTTTTAAGAACCTAGAAAAGAGCCCCTGAATAAAGTTAAAGAACCAAAATAAAACCAGATTCTCAACTGGGAAGCATTTGGATCAAGTGTCAGAAAATTTCCCTGGAGCAGAAAACTTAGGAGATGTGCCTAAGGCTCATCCACCTTGGCAATGATCCTGTCTGGACATACTGTCCAGCTTCTCATGAGAAATACCTGTCAGTTCTGGCCCTCCAGTCTTCTCCAACTTCTAATACCTGTCTGCCCCCACACAGGGCAGCCTGAAAGTGCCCAGAAACACCACCTCTACTGGCAGCAGCTCCAGACCGTGACCGCCAGGTCACTTGAGCTTCACATAAGTTAACTCTGAGAAACGCTCCGCACTGTCAGCGACGGCTCCCCATTAGATCTAGTTCAGTTGACCTTAGTGAACACCGACTTGGTAATGCCTGTTTAGTGGGCTTCTCCCCACCTCACCTCAATGCCCACTCCCTGTGTGTGATGTTAGTTACCGAGACTCTCACAGGAGGTAGGTGAGGGGAAAAGAGATGCTCTGATTACACACTCATCTAGCAACTGAGAGATGTGATAAAATGGGAAGGGTAAGGAATGTGGAGTTAGCTGGGGCTTTCCCTATGATCCAAGGGCTGGGGAGGAAAAACACACATCAGATCAGCCAACCGTCAACTCGAGCGTGGTGTGAATTTAGGTGATGGCACACCACACGTAGGAGAGCCCTACTCCTGCAACCAGACGACCAACTGTGCCCCAAATCCTGCAAACACATCAGGTTCATTGGGAGCAGAGCAGGTTGACCAGGAAGTCTGAACTTGCATTCCCTGCAGGTGTCCCTCACGCTAAATCAGGACCCTGATAAGGAAGAAGAGGGACCCTGAGACTTGAGATGAAGACATCTCTGTCTATGTGACTGCAAACCTTGAACCCCCAAATTCCATGTCCTACCTTCGTACCTGAGGTGGCAGGAGGGGCCTACGTGCATGCGCACACACACACACACACACACACACACGGAAGGATAACAGCTCTCTGCCTGGGACTGTTTTTTTTTAATTAATTTTTAATTTAAAAATTTTAAAGCACCCAGGGGTGCTTAAGACCTCCCTATATTGCTGAAGCTGGCCTCAAATTTGTAATCCTCCTGATTCAACCTCACAAGTTGCTGGGATTAGAGATGGGTGCCACCGCACTTGGCTAAGGAGACTATAAACAATCCCGTATTGTAAGGTGATGTTCGCCCTCATCAGGACTGCCTCCATTCTCTGCATCTTGATTAATAGGTTCAAGTAACAACACCGTGCACCTGGGAAATCATTCCCTTTGTTCTGGGGAAAAAAAGGAATTTAAACAAAAGAATTATGGGGCCTGTCTAACTATATTCAAGAACTAGAAAATAACGCCAGGCTGGGGACAGTGGTGTGCAACACGTAAGACTGCATAAGAGAGAATTAATTGGACAGAGATTCTCTTCCTATGACTCAAAATTTCAGCACCTCACAAGGCACCTAGAGCCAGTCCTAGCAGGACTGTTGGAATGGTTCATTGAAACCTAAAAAGAAGCTAGACTGAAGTAAATGAGGTAATATTTATTTACTACTCTCCCTTGACTCAGAGAGATTTGCATAGTCCAAAGAATGACACAGAGCAAAGTAACCAGTTGACAGTGTTCCCTGAGAGAGCCCAGAAGATGCTCTTCATTTTAAAACATTGAAGAAAGTCCTGCTGATAGGGAGACTGGCTTCGTGGAGAAGCTCAGAAGTGGCCGTGTTCTGAAGGCCAGCACTGATGGTAGGGATGTGGGACTGCGGTTCGTGGCCACACTTCACATAGGCCAGGCAGACACGACGGCCATAATAACAACAGTGTCAGCATGGCGGACAGGGCCTCCCAGGCAGGAGTCTGAAACTGTGGCCGACAGACCCCATACTTCCTAGGAGCAAAATAGATGGATGTCATTGAGGGTTTTGCCTGATCAAGAGCAAGTGATCCAAAAGTTGATGCCAACTACCATAACGGAAGATCACAAGCTGTCACCCGGCCACCAGAACTGTATCTGTCATCTCAGACCCAAATGCAATCATTTAATGGAGAGGAGGAGCCCTGCAATGCCAAAGCAAGCATATAAAACAGTGACACCCTCATCCTTCCCCAAAGGGACCCAGGGTCCTTTATGTGAGTGACAGGTTGGAGGAGTGGGAGTGCTCAGATATCCTGATGGATGTTGATTACAGAGTCACAGCTTTCACTATTATGGCCCCAAACCATCATGGCGTCCATCAGTTAGAGAAGGGCTTATTGAAGCCAGATAACGTATGGACTCCTGGCCTAAATTGACCACAGCAGATCCCAGGGTCCAGAGATCCATCCTGTGCTCATTTCCCTGGCCCCCTCCCACATTGATTCCTTGAGCCATGGATACCAGATGGACTATTTCAGGTGACAGTAGATTATTATCAATTCAACCAAGAGGTAGCCCCAATTTTCAGTTGCAGTACCAGAGGGTTGGATGTTTGTGACAGCTAATCACCAGAGCCTCTGGCATTGGTGTGCTGCAAATACCTCCTTTCCAGTCTTCAGAAGGAAGGATCAGCAGCAGTTCACATTCCCCTGGGATGTGCAGATGCCCATCTTGACCAAGGGCTATGCTAGCCCTACCTGTCTCTGTCCCTGCGCAGTCTAAAAGGACCCGAATCTTGGTCTAAACATGTATAATAGCACCTGTTGGCCCCTAGTATTATTGATGACATCAGGTTAATTAAAACTAGTAGCCATGAAGTGGCAAACCTCCTAGATGCCCTGGTAAAGACACCTGCAGTCCAGGGGGTGGGAGACAACCCCTACAGACTGGGTACTGAAATTACAGTGAGCCAGTGGTCTGGGAGCGTGCCAAGACAGCCCCTCCAAAGTAAAGGATGTGTCACTTCATCTTCTGTCCACTGTCACAACGAAAGAAGCATAGTCCTTGGAAGGCTTCTGGATTCTGAAGACAGCACAAACCACATTTGGGAACATGGTTCTGATCCATTAATCACGTAACTCAGAAGGCTCTTGATTTTGAATGGCTCCAAGAACAAAAGAATACTCTGTGGAGAATCCGGGGCCTGGATCTCGTTGGTATTTCAAACATATGACCCAGAAGAAACCGTGATTCTAGAGACTGGGTTGGCTCCATATTTTGACAAAGTGCAAAGTGAAAACACAGGATGTTTTGTTCAAGAATCAGAAAGAAAAAAAAAAGTAGCAGCTGAACTAAAGGTACTGAAATATAATACACTTCCCTTGAAAATGTTTTTTTTTTTACTTGTCAAATGTAATCAGGATAATAGTGATCATGAATAACAACATTAAAGTCAAATTGCAAGAAAATATTTTAACATTATGATTTTACTTTCCATAAAATTCAATATATTATGTAATTTTTTAAAAAAACAATAAATAATGCCACTTTCTTAATGATGCCTTGATTTGTCAGGAGATTTTTCTGGTTCACTTTTCTATAAATTTGTTTATTAGGTCATTGGGACTAGGAATGGTAGAGTACTTGCCTAGCATTCAGGAGGCCCTGGGTTCAATTTCCAGTAACATACACACACACCAAAAAAGTATTAGGTCATCAAAATTTGTACGTTTAGAAACTTTATTATCAGTCAGTGTAACCAAGTAATATCAGACACTTGAAAAATGTAAGATTTCAAATGCATTTAATAATTTTACATTTTGAGAAGGATTTTATGCTAATATACCTGTTACTTGAGCTGTTAGGCATAACTTATAGCATTGAAATAAATCCAATAAATTACTTTATAATACAAACTTGAGAACATCTAGAACTGATGACTTGTGTCACAATTTTTCTAGAAAGATCTAACTTCACACAAATTACTTGTCACATCTGAATTTGATTTTAAGCTTACAACTACAATGGCATTTTGATGTTTTCTCCGGCACTGTGATTTGCAGAGATTTGTGCAACAGCAAAAAATAGCTTGGTGACCTGTATGTCAATTGAAAGTCCTGTTTGTGCATTATTTTCCTCCACCTTAAATTACATGGAAAAATTCATTTAAAAACTATTCTTAATAATTGGCTCATCTGAACCTTCTTATCAAAACATTGCTCCTTTCTTGCCCATCTCATCTCTGCTCTGGTGCCAGTTACCACCACAGGACAGGCCACATGTCCCCTGGGGAGCACTTCCCAGACCAATGGGTGATAAGCGTGTCACCTCCTCCTGCCTCCCATGCAGTGACTCTGAGGTGTGTCCCTGCAGGAGTGATTCACAGCTTCATGAGGCTGCTGGGCTCCTGCCCTGCTCCCTCACTCCCCACTCCCACATAGACTCCCTGGACTTACTCTCTGCCACAGGGTGCTTCCAAGGAACTCCAACCACAACTTCATCTGGCTGAAGTGATAAAGGGGATAATTCCTAAAAAATGGTTCAGCATATACATGGGAGAAAGGACCCCCTGCTCCCCATCCCAAGTCCTGCAGAACTGCCTCTGGGCTTGTCCCACCTGTGACAGCCAGCCGAGCCGAGGGTGTGCAGGGCAAGAGGGACGAGGTCTGCATGCTGTGTGGGTGAAAGAGAGCCTGGAGGCCTCATGCGTCCACCCGATGGCCCATTGTCCTCCCAGTGTCCTCCCCAGACCTCTAAGCCATAGGCCAGCAAGTGTTCTTTATGAAGGGTGGGAGAACAGTGTCAGCTTCGCCCTCCACAGAACCCCCGAGGCAGCTGTTCCACACCTGGAAAGCTGCCGTGGGTACTGCACAGACCGCCAACCGGCTGCCTGACGAGAAAACTGTATTTGTGGGCGCTGAAATCGGAGCTTCCGGTAATCGTCATGTACCTTCAAATAGTGTTCTTCATAAATGGTTGATTTTTCCCAAGTATTTAAAAATTTAAAACCCACTCGCGGCTTTGGGATTGTACAAAAGCAGGTGACAGATGCAGCCCCTTCTGTGGGCCATGACACAGGGTCTGCATAATGCTGGTGAGCGTGGCTTCTCCACGCCCATGGAACTGCAAGCCTTTTGAAGTTGGGGAGATCCCAGTACCTACCACTGTGATTCTTCCTGAGGGTTGTCAGATGGTTCAGTACCTTCCCTCCCTTGATCTGCCTCAGCTCTCCTCTTTCCTCTCTCCCTCCCCTATTTAAAGAGTTTCTGATAGGATTTCTAGGAACAAAGAAGTCTTGGCAACATTTTGCCCACAGGCAAGGTTATCATATAGCACATACATATCTCATCCCTGGCCTATCTGCCTCAGGTATGAACATAGATCCCTGTGGAAACCTGAAAATCCAGCTGTTAAATAATTGTGGTTGTCAATTTTTTGTCACTGTACCAAAATACCTGAGGTAATTAACTTAGGAAGAGAAAAGGGTTATTTTATCAGACAATTCTGGAGGTTTCATTCATTGTTGATTGGCCCCACTGCATTGGGCCTGTGGTGAGACAGTACACCAGGGCAGAGGTGCAAGGCAGAGCAGAACTCTCACCTCAGGTCCACACAGCAAGAGAGAGGGGGGAGGAGGCTGAGATTGCGTAATTCCCAATGACCTAGAGCCCCACCCCCACCCTGCTCCACCTTCTTAAGTTTCTACAACCTCCCAATAATGCCACCCTGCAGACCAAGTCACTAACACATAGGCCATGGGGGGACATTCAAGATCAAGCTACAGCAACGATAGTTGATTTCCCACCCAGGATTCTACTTGCCTGCATCGGCAATGGGAGGCAACTGCACTGGAGAGGGAGTGAGTACCAGGGCCAAATTCAGACCTGTGTCCTCAGATATAAAACTACCAGAAAATACCACTGCTCCTCCTGAGACTTCTAATCAAGATAATCAGTAAATATTGGCTGGGAAAAATAATTCATTAAGTAAATAAGGTGCAAACACTCGAGACAAACTCAGTAGCTGAGAACATAAACCTTTGTTCTTCGTTTTCAGGCCTGTAAATACTTCACCCACCCTCCACTCCCACCCCGCCCCTGGCCAAATGACCATCATCCTCTTTCCAGTCTCAACTGAGGGTCACTTCTTCTGAATAGCCTTTCTGCCCTGATGCGAGAGTAGGTTAGGTTCCCCACTCTGCAATCCCCAGGCTCCAGACCCTTCCCTTCCTTCCTCCTTCTCCCTCCCCCTCCCTCTGCTCCTTCTCTCTCCTCCCTGCTCACCCTCCCTAGATTTTCTTAGAGCAACAGAGAAGAATAGCTTTACTCTGATTATAATTCTGCACAGGTCACTGTATCACCCAATATTCAAGCAAGCTTAATGTGTTCTTTGGAAGATCTCTAGGTTTGTGGTAGCGTTATGATGGTGGTTCTCTGGAGCAAACTCATGCAGGTACAGCTGGTATAAACCAAGACAGAACCCCTCACTTCTGCATGGGAGAAACAGGAACTCCAACTGAGTTCTCAACATTCATTTACTCCAAATAAATAAATCATTTCTTTTTTTTTTCCAGTGTACATGGACACAATACCTTTGTTTTATTTTTTATATGGTACTGAGGATCAAACCCAGGGCCTCACATGTGCTAGGCAAGCGCTCTACCACTGAACCACAACCCCAGCCCCACTCCAAATAAAAAAGTTATTTCTGTTAAGAGTTTGGGTGATTTTGACAACTTTAACAGCTACACGGCAGAATTTCCAAAGAACTAAATCATATAACAATAAATATGACCTAGAGATGCTGCCGCCTCTTTATCTTTGGAGTAAGAAACAAACCTGTATTTCTAAAATGCTGAATAAAGTGACTTAATTCACACATTGCTTACTATTAGGATATATATTTTAGTAGCTCTAACAAGAAAACACAAAAACATGGTAAGGCATTAAAGTAATGAGTGATTGTGCTGAAATCAGCCCAGTTCAGACTCCACAACCTGCTCCATTGGTTCTGAATGTGGATATTGGAGTCTTCCCAGGTTTTCAGAGGCAGCTTCCCAGTCCCAACAACCACTGTGCCTCGGTCGCCAGCAGTCTTTCAGTGTGTCCCTTTCCCTGGTGCCAAAAGTCTCCTGAGAAGGGTAAGCCTGAGTTCTGAATTTCAAAGTCCTTTTCGTTAAGTTCCAGCAACTGCAAAGTCTTCGACGGAGATTCACTTTCATGAGTTGTAATTTTCTGCCCGGAGGAATTTCAAAAACACTAAATAAATGGAGGAACAAGCGTTAGGAGCCAGTTCGACTTGCTTTGGACTGCCCCACTTGGAGTGGGACATGACTACCAAGTGGCCCTCTTGATCCACTCCCATCCACTCAGCACCCTTTGCAAACCTTGGTTTTCGTTATTCATAGAAAGGCGGACAGGGAAAGCTGGTGTCCACTCGGGCAGCTGTCTGTCTCTGCACCTCACTTTGGAAGCATTCCTTGTTGTGTGAGCTGCTCAGGCTGCTGTTATTGTTTGGACTCACCCTACACACACAGCCCATGATCAACATCCCCTACCAGAGCAGGACGTTTCCTGTAACTGATGGACCTGCCCAGCCCTAGACCCAGTGACCATATGTAACATTAGAGTTCACTTGTGGTGTTGTGCTTCTTATGGTTTGGATACAACATGCCCCCCAAAGGCTTGGTTGCGCATGCATCACTGTGCAGAGGTGGGGTCTCTGAAAGGTGATTGCATCATGAGGGTGTTAACCTCATCAGCAGATTAATCTATAGATGAACTCACAGCCTGATGGTCTTTCAGGAAGTGGAGGAAACTCTGGGAGGTGAGATGAGTTGGAGGCGGTGGATCACGGGGCCTGTGCCCTTGAAGGATATATTTTATCTCCAGACCCTTCTCTCTCTCATTTTCCTTCCCGACGTCCATGAGTTGAGCAGCTTTGCCCCATCACGTGTTCCCTGCCTCACTACAGTCCTCAAAGCAGGAACCAGATGACCATGGACTGAAGCCACTGAAACTGTGGGCCAAATAAACCTTTCTTCCTTTAAAGTTGCTTTTCTTGGTATTCTGTCACAGGGTGATAAAACGCAAACACATGGTCACCCTGTAGGTTTGGATGAATATGGAATTCAATTTATCTGCTGTCTTGTTATCACACAGAATATGTTATAGCCCTAAAAATTTGGGGCAATATTGTCCCATTGTTTCCAATGTTTTTTGAGGCGTGAATATGGACTGTACCAGGGCAGGCAGGCTTGCAATTGAGTCACCTCCTACCAGAGCCCCTGGGGATTTGGGCCTCCTTTTTGCGGGAGTTGAGGACAGTTTCACCTTTTTCAGTATCTTCACCATCAGGCTCTGAAAGTCCCTCATTCTCAAGTCTGATGTGCTAGAGAGAAAACAGCCAAGTTTAGGTGGCCACCGTGGGAACCTGAAGCCCAGAGCAGGAAAAGGAAGCCAAGAACTCAGTTCTCTCCTGCTCCGCCAGCATTTCCCCTAGTGCTCCGGGGTCTTCCCAGGGCATTTCCCTCTTGGGGGAATGCATTCCTTCACTTATGCATTCCTTCACTTATGCACTCATTCACTAATGCATTCCTTCACTTATGCACTCATTCACTAATGCATTCCTTCACTTATGCATTCCTGCACTCAGCAGACCTGCACTAAGCACTCTTGGTGCCGGGCAGGGTGCTGGTGCTGGGATCTGACTGCTGGTAATGAAGCACAGGGCTGGCCTTCTTAGCCTGGCCCCTGCCCTGATCAGAGAGGAACCGGAGTCATGGGAGGTGACCTTGGTCAGGTGAGGAGTAACCTTCCTGAGTCCCTGCTTTCTCCTCTGTAAAATAGGATGATAACAGACCAATTTCGTGGGCTGGGAGAAGATAAGGAGGGACAGTGAATGAGAACGCTTTGCAGTGGCTGCCGCGTGATGGCTCCTGGCTTGAGGACAGTGCTGCCTTGGCAGGTGGGGTCTAGACAGCCTCAGACAACCCAGCGGTGGGGACATGCACACAGTGCTGACGGGGGCGCTGGTCCCAGCTCTTGATGCACAGTAAGTCATCTCACTGTGAACAGTTATAGCCCTCCTTACAGAGCAGGCGAAGCAGCTGAGACACGTCAGTGATTTGTCCCGGGGCCACACAGCCTGCGGGTGCTAGGGGGAGGCGTGGGCCAGACTGTTAGGTCCGAGAATCCATGCCCTTAGCTGCAATGTTAGGCTGCCCCCCAGGGCATTTTCCTTGGTTCCCCAAGCCCGATGGACTTGCTTAATATTTTTTTATTGGTTGTTTGTAGTTATATGTAACAATAGGATTCGTTTTGACATACTATAAAAACATGGAATAGAGTTTGCTCTATTCAGTCCCAGTACTTTCTCTTTCCCTCCCCTCCTCCCTCCCCCAGTTCCTTTCCCTCTACTCCACTAATCTTTCTCCTATTTTGATGGAATCTCCCCTTTTGTTTTCTCTTCTTTCTTTCTTCTCCCTTATTTTGGATTAGTTTCTATGTATCAGAGAAAACATTTGACCTTGACTTTCTGGGTCTGGCTTATTTCACTTAGCATGACAGTCTCCAATTCTGTCCATTTACCACCAAATGCCATAATGTCATTCTTTGTGACTGAGTAATACTCCTTTGTGTATGAATATCACATTCCCTTTTTCCATTCATTTTTTGAAGGGCACCTAAGTCATTTAATTTTAAATGAAAGTCAGTAATGACTTCTTCATTCATCAAATGCTCATGGGGGTTGTGGCTGGTCAGGGAAAAGCACTGTGACAGATCCAAAAACAAATGGTCAGGTCACTGTCCTCAAGAGAAACATCTAGAAAACTAGAACAAAGCAAGGCTTCAAGGAGGAGGTGAGCAAGGAGGAGGTGGACATGAGGCTCATGTCGAAAACAGGAAACTGAAAGAGGACACCTAGAGAGCATGGAGGGGTCCCCTGGGCATAGGACTGGGAAGGTGGCTTGGGGGCAAAGGGAAAGGTCTTGAACACTAGATTTAAACACATGACTTTGAGTGAGGGCTGTGGCTCAGGGGTAGAGAGCTTGCCAACCATGCACGAAGCCCTGGGTTTGACCCCCAGCACTGCCAAATAAATAATACATAAATAGGTTTCACTTGGTGACATGAGGAGCCATTCATCATCTGGAGCAAGAGCATGGACAGGACCCTAACTTGGGACTACTGCAGCCTTGAGGGAGTCCAGCTGGAAGGGGCAACAGCAGAGGAGGAGCAGTGGTATGTCTGAAATTGCAAACTCATAAAAGGGCTAGAATAACTAAATAACAAGTCATCCAGGAAACACAGTCTGCATGATTCAAATTTTTAAAAGGAATGGAAATGCTTTTTGTATTGATTGTATTGGTTGCATATGTGTCAAAATCCACCAAATTGCATGCTTCAAATATGTGCATTTTATTGTACTTCAATTTTATCTCAATAAAGCTATAGAAAAAAAAATAAAAAGAAAATAAAAAAGAAAAGGGCTGAGGCTGTGGCTCAGTGGCAGAGGGCTTGCCTAGCACCTGTGAGGCACTGGGTTTAATCCTCAGCACCACATTAAATAAATAAATTAAATAAAGGATTGAGTTCAACAATTTAAAAAGAGAGAGAGAGAGAAAGAAAGAAAGAGCATTTTCTTTTCCATGTAACTCCAAATTGCAGCGCCTAATTAAGTCGCAGGTCAGTGTGCTGCGGGTGACTGTAAGTCGCCACGTAACCCAGGCAACGGGAAGGCAGAGGACACTGCGTCCCCAAGGCTGCCTGAGACAGCCCTTGGCTGGGCCTCCATGGGATCAGCCTGGGGAGCGTCGTGAGCTCCTGGGCACCACTGTCCCTCTGCTTCCCTGGCACACACAGTGACACCACTTTCTTCAAGAGTTTTATTGAAATTCGGCGTAAACACAGACAAAGGCATCGTTATTTTAATCTTTTCATGGACCATTCCTGACCTGCTCCGTTTTCTTCCCAAAGCTCGATTCACTCACAGCCCAGTCTCGTGTCCCAACTGTGTGCAGGGTCCACTCCATCCAGGCCTGGCTAAGCCAGGGCTCCGAAGACGGACCAGTGCCCAAATAAGCCACAGGTGAGTGCAGGCCAGGACCCAAACAACGAGAGACCATGGAGATGGACCATGGGGGACAAGTCCTGGGGACAGACCAGGACAAGGGGAGCAGAAAGCCAAGGCCCCCCAGGGGGAGTGACAGAAGGCTGCACTAAGGAGGTGATGCCTAAGGTCGGGCTTTACATCTGCTAAGTGGGTGGCAGAGCAGTCACGGAGGAGAGAGGAGGGTACACCCGGGTTATGGCTGTGCAGCTTGGCTGGATGGTTGCCCAGGTGGCATGGATCCTCTAAGAAGTGACACCAAATTCAGATAACACACTGGGGGCTGCACCAGACAAACAGTCTACATGGGCCAGGTCTTGATTCCTCTCTATTCTCACTTCCCCAGGGTTTCCTTCACCTCCTGAGCTTGACCTGGTTCCCATCTCCTGCCCTGTCCATGTCCAGGCTGTGTCCTACCATACTGGCTCCAGAGTGTCCTGGTGTAGAAGGAAAAAATCTCTGTTCCACTCAGTGCCTGGGAGCATGCTGGGCATGAAAGGTGGAAGGCATGTCACATAACCAGATAATGGCAGCTGCAGTCACTATGATATTGATGAGGGTAGAGGCAACTGGTGGTACAGTAGTCTGTTTTTGTATTACTGTAACAAAACAACTGAGGCAGGCTATTTAATAAAAAAAAAAAGAGAGAGAGAGAGAGATCTATTTTGGCTCACAGTCTTTGAAGCCCAAGCTCCAAACAACAGGGGGCAGACTCCAGCGAGGACCCAGCTGGTGTACATCCTGTCATAACGGGACTGTGTAGGTATCATTCTTGTGTCTGTGTTGTCTCTTCCTCTCCTTAAACAGCCACCAGGATTCAATTATGGGGGCTCCACCCAGCTGATCTAATCTACTTTAATCACTTCCCAAAGGTCCCACCTCTAAATACAATATCAGATGGAGTTTCCACCCTCTTGACATATTAATCTAAGACTTTGAGGATTAAATGCCTGCATGAGTCCAGGAAGACAAATCATATTCAGACCACTGTTGGCAATGGCCTAGTACCACGGCCTTTCCTGCTAAAGAAGGCTATCCCCTGCCTTGGGCACAGGGGATGGGCTGGTTCTGTGCGTTGGCCCCTGAAGGGAGCAGTGTTGGCAAGAGATGAGGCGTAATCAGGAGGGGGATGGATGGTCAAGGACACTAGTTAGAAAGCTGTTGTATCGTTTGCAGAGAGAGAGAGACCAGGCCTGCCCAGGACAATCACTGAGCTCCATGTAGTCACAAGGCTGAATTGTAAATATGTGCTCTGTACAATGAGCATCGAACCATACAGCATCCCAGTTTTATGATGAATGTTTGCTCAAGCATCTACAAAAGTGGAGGAGTGGCCCTGCTGGAGAGTCTAACCGGAATGGAGGAGGGTGGGGTTGGGAGGGCAGGTCCACACTCTGACCCCCTGCAGGGTGGGGTTGGGAGAGGCACTACCATGGCCAGCTGCCTGGGCAGCTCTCCCATTCTCCACAGGGGCCCAGAGGGCCCTCCAGGAGGGCAACAAATGCCCCTGTCCCCTGCTGCCCCCAGCGCATCAGAATCAGGGAGAGGACATGTGTGACACCCATCTGTTTCAAACAGGGAGCAGACACCTGTGGCAAGCATCGGGCTGTTTGTCTCCTCTGAAAATGCGTTGGGTCAAATTTCTACACATACCTGGGGTATGTGTGTGTGTTTCTCTTTCTGACTATACAGGTAATGAATTTTTATTGGAAAAAAATTGGAAAATGCAAAAAGCCAAAAGTAAAAATAGAGTCACTTATAAGACCACTATCAGAGAGTCGTCTTCTCTCTCCTCGGCCTTTTGATTTCTTTCCTTTCCTTCCATTCATTCACAGTATGTGTAGCTCATATAGACATGCTCATGACATAATCTGTTAAAGTTGTATTATATTTTAGATAAGTGGGTCATATGATAAAGTCTCACATCCTACTCTTGCCCTCACTGTTCACATTTCCCTATGTGATTAAATGTCCTTTGGAGACATTCTTAATTTATATACAGTGAAGGCTGGGGATGTGGCTCAAGCGGGAGCGCGCTCGCGGGGCATGCGTGTGGCCCAGGTTCGATCCTTAGCACCACATAGAAACAAAGATGTTGTGTCCGCCGAGAACTAAAAAATAGATATTAAAAAGTTCTCTCTCGAAAAAAAAAAATTACGTACAGTGAGATGGACTCTTTTTTGATGTGCAGCTCCAAAAGTTTCAAGAAATACAAAGATTCATGTAACAAACCACTGCAGTCGAGACACAACAGCTGGGTGTTCGCTTCGCGCTGCCCCCTTTAGTCAGTCCCTCCCTAGCCCTGAGCCACTGCCCCTACCCCTGGCAACACCGATCCACTCTCCCTTCCTAGAGCTTTGCCCATTCTGGAATATATACAAATAGACTCATTCAGCATGTAGCCTGTGGGTTTGGCTTCTTTCCCTTAGCACGATCCTTTGAGTTTCGTCCACATCATTGCACACATCAGCAGCTTGTTTCTCTTTGTTGCTGAGCAGTATCCCACAGCGGAGATGTACAGCAGTTAATCTATGTGTTCACTGGGGCAAGGGCAGTTGGGTTGGTGAACACACTTTTACTTGTTCGATGATATTCCCTCCCATAGCACATGATGCTTTCTATAAGCAGACCTAAGCAGTTGAATAAAAATGTGAACATTACTGGATCTTTGGGATTGTTATTTTAACATAAGTGATCATTAAATAAACATCTTCATACACGAATCTTTGCAAATCAGACGTAGATGTGTACGTTTACATAGTATACATACGTCTCAAGCTGTCAACACACATGCACTGCTGGAAGTATAGGAACACATAAAATATAAAATAAAATTCTACTGGAATTTTCTAAATATGTTTAATTCTATATGATTATACAACAGCTCAGGTCTCAATGTTTTGTACCATTATAAAAATAACAAAATGATAACTTGCTCTAATTCCAATGTAGCAGATTTAGCCTGCTAAATAGGACTTGATTACTTATTGCTTCTGGAATACTGAGCATAAGTGTCCTTGAAATGCCATCTCAGGCTGGTAGACTTTCCTAGAATGAAGTGTCCAGATGATGGCATTGCTCAGCATAGGCAGAACAGGGACAGAAACTACAAAAGGGCAAGTGCTGGGCCTGGGGCTCTTAGGACAGCACAGTCGGGTCTCCAGTTACATTTGAGAACCTGAGGCTAAAGCCACCAAGAGAGGAATGATAAAGCTGGCACTTTGCTCTATATCAAGAGATGAGACTTCTCTTTGAGTAGATGCTGCTGCCCTGAAAATTGAAAAAGAAATAGTCAGTCTTTGTGTTTTGACATCTGCTTTCAAAAATACTCACGAATTCTGTAGAAAATTTTAGACAGTACAGAAAGTTATGAAATGGAAAGTAAAAGTTTCTTTAGTCGTTTTATTCCCACTTTACAGAGAAAATTGCCCTTGATAATTTGGGTTGTCCTTCCAGGAATATGAAACACACACACACACACCCTAATGCCATAGGGTGGACACCCTTCCATATTGTGCACATGAACTCAATTCATTTTCCTTTGTGTGTGAATTCACGTGGTGTGGATGTACCCCACTATTTGCAAAGTTCTTTACTAATAGACATTACATCACCAGAGTTTAACCGATGAAGAAAAACCCATCCTGACATATAGGCATTGAGAGGGACCGTCAAAATACAGACCCTGTTCATAACAAATAAGAGTCTGACCTCTAGGTTATTTTAAAACAAATTCCTGAATTATTTGAAACCAGTCAAAAGGTAATTGCTTAAATTATGAAACACATAATGTTCATTCTTAAATGTGTTTTATGACTCTGGACTAGTGGCTGGATCCTCTAAAATTCCTAACTCAGAGAGACCCAGTCTTGTAGGGGGGCGGAAATTCCTGACCCTCTTTTTACTGAGGAAATATCACCCACAACGTTGTAAAGGGCTCCTCCTGCTGGACAGTTTCTGTAATTGCACTTCTGAACTTCCGATTCAGGTCATGTCCGTACTTGGTAATCTTTGCTTTCAAATAATTAATAATCAGTAGGAGGATACATTTATTTTTATTTTACAGAAAATAAAATACTAATACAGTACTTACTAGAACAGTATTACTAAACACAGTAATAATGAGAGGCTCCTGTCAATTTTTTCCAATTCCCACTCTCTTCCCAAAGGTGACCAGAGTTAGAAAGTTAACTACCAATAGCAGCATGGATTTGCCTTTTCAGACCTCTTCTATGATTATTATCCACAAGTAGAAAAAATAGTTTTGTTTTCCTTTGCTTTATATGTCTGTGTTCATGTTCTGTGCATGAGTTTGTCAAATTTTAGTTTAACAAGCTATTCTTGTTGATGTGAGGCTGTACATGGGGGGAGAGCTATTTGCAGTTACTTTGGTTTTGAAACTTAATTCTTGCTATGAAATTTATAAATCTCAAAGGCTGGTTTTCTCATATACTCTTCTATTTAATTTTCGAATAGTGTCATTCTATTTTAAAACCTACTGAGCTCTGACAGGTTTTAAGGGCACTTCACATTTTGTTAATTACCTTGGATATTTTTAACCCAAGTTATTTTATATTAAAATATTTTACAGTTAAGTTTTTAAATATCACATTTTCTTTTTAAGTATTTTAAATGTTTTGTAAAAGCAAAGTCTTCTCAAATATTTGATTCTAGTAAGCCTAATAAATGTATAAAAGTTAATCTTACTTCTTCTAAATATTCCAATAATGGTTAAAAAAATTAGTAAAACTGTCTCATAACTTTTAACTACAAATTTCAAGTCTAAAATCAATGACTTAGTAGTCACACATATATCAAGATCACATGGCTAATCCAACAGCTATTCTTTTGTGTCAAATTCTCTAAAGTTTTGCAAATAAGTAGCAAAGACAAATT
The DNA here is from genome assembly GCF_021218885.2 of Marmota monax. NCBI lineage: Eukaryota > Metazoa > Chordata > Mammalia > Rodentia > Sciuridae > Marmota > Marmota monax. Next base: position 18,521,454 of record NW_026694710.1, read on the forward strand.
GTTCCTAAACTTACCACATTTTTACTTGCATCTTGATTCATCCACTCCTTTCTTTAGAAGAAGGTACCTAAAACAACCCAAAAGTCTGACATAGGTCAGAGATCATGAGGATTTCCGGAATTCTGGTCACATATTGTCAAATTTTTTTCCCAGAGCACTCCAGTAATTGGTGGTGCTCTCAGGCATTAAATAACATGTTTTTTAAAAAGTTTTTTGCCGTTTTTTCTTAAGATATGTCAAAGAAGTTGAGGTAGAAATTATACCTTGTTATTTTTTATTACACTATTATTAGAGTGATTAAATAATCTTGTCCATTTGCTACTTGTGATTCCTGTTTCATAAACTATCTACAATTGCTAAAATGTTCAAAAAAAGAAATTTGCAAGATTCCTGCTAAGGCAACCAAAGTGGAGAAAACTTGGCAAAGAGCGAAAGACGGTTTCATTCTTCACATTTGAAGAAAATGGGCAGAACTGTTAGAAAGAGATCTGCCAACAAACACTGAAAGGAATGCCCAAACAGAGGCGAAAGAACAGGTCAAGAACTCCTGTCCCCTCCCCTGCCTGACGTGTGTGCACCCAGAGGGTTGCAGCAGTGTGGTGTGGTAGAGAGAAGGGGACTTCGAGCACAGCGACCCTGGTGTCACTTGGGTCTAGCTGGTCCTGAGTGACTGTGATCCCTTCATCTCCCTGAACCTTAGCATCACGGATGGGGCTCACGCTGCCCACCTTCCAGGAGTCTCGTTGGCATGAAAGGGGAACTCCGGGGAAGCCTGCCTATTCCCAAGTGCTTAGGAATTCCCCAGGAAAGGCCAGAAGAGCTTCCTCCTTCACTGAGCTCCCTGCAGCAGGGGCCCCACAGGTGGTGTCCTTTGCCTGTTCCAGGAGCAATGATAGAGGTGCAACAGGTATTTCAAGGATTTTCACATGACCTGTATCTGTACAGGTACACGGGGTTACAGAGACTGGAGCAAAACTGTACAGCCCTAAGAAACAATGCGACCCTTCCCGAGGTGCCAGGGCCTTTAGAAAGTCCATCCCCTTAAATCCTTGAAATAACCTTATTCCCCTGTTTCCCACTGAACTAGGCAGAGATGGTTTCTTTTTCTTGCACACAAAATCTGTATCTGCTGCCACAGACACTCTCTGAGGCCCTTGGACACTTGTCATCTCTTTGGAAGGCTCAGCACCCTTGAATATTGTTCACCTCCAATCCGGGCCTCTACCAGACACAGACGTTCATTTATTCAGTTAGTCACTCACTCATTCCTAGTGTCTGCCAGGTTGCAAGCTCTGTTCTTCTTTCTCCAGATACATCCGTCAGTGAACAAAACAGGTTCAAGTTCCCACCCTCTCCAAGCTAATAATAGTGGGAGACAGGAAATACGGCTCCATAAATCAGTCAGTTGAAAGACGATAAAAAAAAATATATGAGAAACATAGATTCTATGTGGGATCTTGAAGAACCAGAGAAGTACAGTAGAGGCTATCAACTTAAATACTTAAATACTGAGATCAACGTAAATACTGAGGCTAACCTCAGTATTTAAGGTTATGAGAAGTTCCTGGACACTTCAAAGATAAGAAAAGGGCCAAGTTCGGGTCTCTGACTCCAGCTGCAGAGCTCTTACACTGCCAGGAGGGTGACTTCTTCACGGCTTTGTGGGCAGGACAGTTCATGAGGTCGTTAGGGAAGTGGCTCAAAACCTAGCTTGAAATGGAAATTCCCCGTGAGAGACAGTGAGTGATGTGTTTGAGAAAACATAGGAAGAACCTGGAAAGCCAGGTGAGAACAGGGAAGGCCCACGTGTATAAACTAGTCTTCCCTCCCACGACTTATAACTCAAAATCCCGCATGCCAAATTCCCAGGAGGAGAGAACTGAAGTCCCTCGCGGAACCCTGAGAGGTCAGCCGCTAGCATACCCGCCAGAGGGGATGGGCCTGCTGTCCCAGCTTCCAGTCCAAAGAGCACAACATCTGCCAAGGTGAATTCTCATACCCTCACAGGCTCCTTCAGACTCCGGCTGTGCCCTTTCTAGCTGGGTGGACTTGAGTGAGCCTTCCATCAACTTCTCTGAGCTAGAAGTTAATGAGCACATTGGTTCAGATACAGGCTTGGCACTTGTCAAAACACCCAACAGCACAGCTTATTTCTCTGTCAGCATCTGAGCAGGGCTGATACAGGACTCCATGGTACAGAGACACCCCTACACAGAACTCCTGTTGTAGGTTCTGCCCTCCCCAGTTGAAGATGGCTCACACCCAGATCTCCTGGGACCACATGCCAGCCAGTGGGAGAGGGGAAGGAAATGTGAGAGAGAGACTAAGAGACTTCAAGAGACTTGGACAGAGGTTGCACATTACTCTCAGCCACAGCTGGAAGGAGGCTGGATGTACACTCATTAGCCTTGGTGGCCATGAGACCAGCCAAGACTCAAGGATTTTGTTACTAAACAAAGGAGGGAAGAAGAAAGATGTGGGGATGGTGAATGTACACTCTCTTTCCTTCTCCCTAATGGACTGGTTACATGTATGAGCAAGATATTCCACGTGGTGCACACGGATCAATGCCTGGCCCACAGCTGTTGTCCAGCCCCGACGACAGCTCTTCCCCTTGCAGGTGGAAAATGAGTCCTCCAGGTTTTTATGGAGCACTTGCTATGTGCGGCTTTTAAGACACACAAAGAGAAAATGGATGGCTTGGGTTTTGTCAAATGACCCCAATTGGAGTCACTTGAAGAAGACAGATGTTTGCTTCTTTCTCGGTAACTGCAGGATTGATAGTTTCTCCAGCCTCTTTCTGCTCTATGTTCGGTGCTGTTGCGGGCAGAGTGACACAGCTGGGAAGAGGGAAGCACTATAATCGCACTGTGTGCAGAGCCCTGGGGAGAATCAGGAAAGCCTTGCAGGGGAGGGAGCATTTGGAGTTGGGTCCTCAAGGACAGGAGTGATGTTACCAGACAGGAAGGGAGGAGAGGAGACTTTGGGTACCAGAACCAAGCAACAACAATAAAGCCCCATATTTTACCCACCACACTGCCTAGAATTACACATAGCTATAGGTACAGATTTGGATGCAGACAGAGACAACAGCCAGGGCTGGTGATAGAGTGGGACAGAACGCCACACCACATACTGTCAGTCAAAGTGTGCAGCCTCTCTGGAACAGCAAAACTTGGCCCCAAAGGTCAAAATGTAAAATGCTGCACACACATCCATTGAGCCACCAGCTCCAACACTGGTATAATCTGTCTGTTTTTGTCAGCGTTCTTGTCACTGTGACCTAAGCACATGGCAAGAACAACTTAAAGGAGGAAAAGCTTATTTGGCATTCACGGTTTCAGAGGTCTCAGTCCACAGATGGCCAGCTCCTCTGCTCTGGGCCCAGAGTGAGGCAGCACTTCAATGCGGAAAGGCCCAAAGCAGCTTGGGCCAGCTCATAGTGGGGTCAGGAAGCAGAGAACAGGAGGGAGGAAGGGGCTACAGGGCAGATGCCTGCTTCCAGGGCAGGCCCCAGTGACCCAACTCCTCCAGCCACCCACAACCACCTGCCTGCAGTCAGCTACCCCCCAAGTCAGTCCATTCAAACTAGGATGGACTGATTAGGGTAGAGTTCTCACAATCTAATCACGTCACCTCTGAACACTCTAGCATTGTTTCATGTCACACATAAGCTTTTGGGGGACACCTCCTATCCAAACCATATCATTGCCCTCCACAAATACTTCCACACCAGCCTATGAACAAGGATGATTTCTCAGCACTATTTATAATAACACAACAACTGTGACAGTGACCTACAACTAAGCCAGCCTATGGCTGGGGAAGGATTAAATGACTGGAAGCAGGGCCATCCTGCAGAATATTCTGCAGCCACTGAAAGATCGGTCTGAACCCACTGAAAAGAGGAGGCCCTGGCACTGTTAAGTGACGAAATCTCCAGCAGGACAACGCGTACGGCAAGACTGCTTTTTGTACAAAAAACAAAGTCAAATGAATAAAAATAAGTTCAAATCAGAAAGAAGCCAATGAGTAAGCTTACATCTGTGTCTGCTAACGTGAGCGCAGGCCTGTGCCTTGAGCACTTGTGGGATGAGATGGGCCAAGAGCACTTCCTCTTATTCACAGTTGACGAGGGGTAACAACTGAAAACAATCTAACTGTCCACCCATGGGCAACGAGGTTAAAAAAATCACACTTGTACACGGTAACATTAATGAGGAACTGTGAAAAGATTGAGGCAGCTTCATCAAAAATGTGGAAATCTCCTCTGTGTATTTGAGGTTTTTTTGTTTTGCTTTGTTTTGAGGTACCTGGGATTGAACCCAGGGCTCGTGTGTGCTGAGTTCAACTCAGCTCCATCTCCATTCCTTCTTTTCAAATTATACTGCACATATAGATGAGATCATGCAATAGTTTTCTTTCTGCATCTGGCTTATTTCACTTGGCATAATGTTCCTCCGTGCTACGGCAAATGGTGACATCTCCATGTGTGGGTGTGCACATGTGGCACTGGGGATTGAACCCAGGACCTCATCATGAGAGAGAATCCTTTGCCACCTGAACTACATCCTCAACCCCACAATCTCCTTTTTTCAAGGCTGGATAATGTTCCATTGAATTTATAAAATGTAAATATACACACATACATTTATATACATGTACACAATGGAAAAACATATATATTATACATGAATATTTTCTTTATCTATCAGTGGACATTCAGGTTGTTTCCATATTTGGACTAGTATAAACAATGCTGGAAACCTACTGTCCCCCACAGCTTCCTCAGATAGGAGCTGCTTGAACCCAGGGCCTGGGCGTGTCATTCACAAGACTCCATCCCCTGGGTTCTCTCTTGTGTGGCCTGGTCCTTAGCCTGAGGGTGTTGGTTTCTGCTCTTCCTTCTCTCTGAAAGGTTCTTCCCTGATCCTCACTGTGGAAGTAGTGCCTCCATTTCTGAGCACGTTCATATCCTGAGCAGCACTAGCACTTAGACTGACTTAATTTATTTATGTGCTGTTCATCATCTTCTCCCTAAGTGTACTTTAGTGTCTCTAGGGACAACACTGCTTTGCACCATGACACACAGGAGGCATTAAATATTTGTTACTGAATGGAACAAAAAAAGACTGCAGTGAGCCAACATGAAGAAAGAAAGAATGAAACAGCCGGTGCCACGGCAGGTGTCGGGAAAGGACATTCGTGAGTATTAAAACTGCTTCATATCAGAGATTTTTGTGAGGCAGATTTCAGTTGCTCTTGTCACAAAAAAGTAACCATGTGAGATGACAGGCACATTAATCAGCTTGACTGTAGTCTCCATTTTTCTATCTATATATTTCCCATAACATCATGTGGCAAGTTTCAAATATATAAAATAAAATTTCTTTTGAAAAACATGTGGAAACATGCCTGGCGCAGTGGCGCACGCTTATAACCTCAACAGTTTGGGAGGCAAAGAAAGGAGAATTGCAAGTTCAAAACCAGCCTCAGTAACTAGGAGGCGCTAAGCAACTCAGTGAGACCCTGTCTCTAAAATATGAAATAGGGCTGGGGATGTGGCTCAGTGGTTGAATGCCCCCGAGTTCAATCCACAGTACCAAAAAAAAAAAAAAAAAAAAAAAAAATGTAGAAAGAGCTCCTGGATATACTGTCAAGTGAAAAAAAGGTCCAGAATCTTATGAATATTATAATTTATTATGACTGGTATAAAAGAACTGTGTGTGTGTGTGTGTGTGTGTGTGTGTTGTTATGAGCACATGATACTCTAAAAGGACACACAAGACTCTAGAAGCAGGGAGGTTTATTCTTCTGCACCTTGGGATAGGGCAACCAAGAGACTTTCTCAACCCTTTCATAATTTTGAGTTTTGTCTCAATTTAATAAAATGTTAAATTAAGATTAATAAATAAATGTTAAAAGGTTCCCCTGCCTCCTCACTAATAGAATTTCTGCAGAAGCAAGTGCTGCCACAGCAGAGGATGACATAGAGCCACCTCTGCTTGAAGTTCCTGGGAGGAGTTTGGCTCAGGTTGGCAAATGTCTATCAAACCTGCACCCGCCTGGAAGCCCAGAGAGACAGAGGAGGTGAGATGTGGTGCAGAAGAATAGACCTCACCTTGCAGCCACACAGATTAGGGTGGGTTAAGACCATGCTGCAATTCACCCATGTTCTATAATACTAAGGAGAGGTTATCTGAGAAAGAAAGGCAATTTGAGTTTAGTCTTTTACTCACGAATTTAAGGCACAATCAGAGTGAGTACTGTGGTCCACGCACTTTAAGAGCTTCACTGGTCTACAGAAAGAAAATAAGATTTAAGGAATTATCTATATAACTTCCATCCTTCAAACATTTATGATATGCCTGAGAAGACCTGGAGATAACAAAGTCTTTGCCCTCAAAAAAATACAAACTATTCCTTTTTGAAACATTAGCTAGCATTTACTGAGCACTTACAATGTATCAAGAAAATTGATTGTGTGTTTTATATAGATAGTGTCACTTAATCCTGTAACAAGCAAATGGAGTTGGGACAATTTTCATCTCCAATTTACACTAGAGAAAGCTGATGACAATGATTTGCCCAAGTTCTCACAGTAGTGAATCAGAGAGCTGAACTTGAACTTTGCTGGATGACTCCAGAGCCTGAGCTTGTAACCGTGTCTACATGCACATACTTAGAGCCCAGTACTTAGTGTTTGGAAAAAAACTCTGCTTTGGGAAGAAGATTGACTTCAAATAATGGGTAAGAACTGGTGTTTGGCTTTCCATGGAGAAAGCTCATTTGCTGTACACAGTGGAGGGAGAAGATGTGAAGTTCCAGAGCAGGAGGGAACAGAAAGCAGCCCTGGAGACAGGAGCAGGTGCCAGTGCACAGGGCATCAGATCAGAGGGAAGCCAAGATGGGATCTCAGGGGCAGGATGACTGAAGAGGATTCAGAAGAACAGGAAAGCTATGTTGTCACTCAAGGGCATGCTAAGCTAAGCAATCCTTCCTTGGATTTACCTACTTTTCATTAAAGTCTACTCTATGCAATTATTTATTTGTTGTTGTTGTTGTTGCTTTGTTTTGAGACAGGGTCTCACTGTATGGTCCAGCTGGTCTCCAACTAATGGGCTCAAGCAATCATCCTGACTCAGCCTCCCATGTGCTGGGACCACAAGAGCATGTCAACGCATTTGGATTAAAATCTAGGGCTTTGATTCAGAAAGAAGAGCATGGTAGCAGGAGGGAAAGAATCTACTTCCAGGCCATACACAGTTCTGTCCCTAAGTGTTGACATTGGGCCACTTATTTCATCTATCAAAAGAGAATATTTACAAAAGTTTAAAGATAGACAAAACTAACGGGTGGCATTACAAATGTGGGAAACAGATCTACGGAAGCAGAGGGTAGTAGCCAAAATGGAGGCGGGGGCGAACTTTGGATGGATGCTGGTTAGGTCCTACTTCTTGTTCACAGTGCTGGTTGTATGATGAACTTGTGAACATTTATCCAACTGTATACCATGTTTGTGCTTTTTCCTGTATGCAGGTTATATTTCCAGAAAAGGGTATTTGCTTTATTTTGTTTTTTAAAAGGGGGTGATAAAATGGTGCCCGACCTTGGAGTTTCCTGGAAACATTAGCAATACTAATGCTAATATAGATGAAATGATACAGGTAACAGAACAGCTTTAAGGGGAACCAGTGGCCCTCACTTCCAGGAGCTTTGCTCTGCGGGAAGCAATATGTAGCCAGCCTGTGGAGCTTTGGGGAAGGCAGAGGTGGCAGGATGATCGTGGGTAGTAGACAAGAAGACTTCTGATGTCATTTTGGGGCAGGATGGAAGAAATAAGGAAAACTAGAAAGGAGACTAACAAGGAAGGGAAAAGAAACTATAACTTTAAACTCAAAGGCTTCAAACATCCTCACCTGTGCTCTGCAGGCAAATTTCTCCTGAATTTTTGAAAGGCCCATAAATACTAGAGCATTGTGAGCCCAGTTACTTAGTACTTTCGTACCTTGACAGTTTCTACAATGCACTTTTTTAGACTAATTAAATGAAGCTTAGAGATATTATTAGTAAACTTATTATTAAACTCATGATATGGGTACATTTCATGCATTTTCTATGAGCTAAATAACGTTAACCTAGAGATCCTAAAAAGAACCAGACCACCATGGCCTGCCCTGTGCTCTGTGATGCAAAGAATCCAGTCCATCAAGCTAATGTCACCCCCGCATGTTTCTCACATTTGCCATTTACAAAATATCCTTTAGAAGAAGAGCCTGAGATCCCAAAAGCACAACTCACTCTCAAGTTAGCCCTCACCCTGTCCCTTTAAGTGTGCACTCCTTGATTTCCTGAGTAAATCTCTGTTTGTGCCTCTTTCTGATGCATCCTGAAATTCTTTCTGCCCTGTACATCAAGAACCTGCCAGGACCAGGTGTGGTGGCACATGACTGTAACCACAGAAACTCAGGAGGCTGATGTAGGAGGATCACAAGTTCAAAGACAGCCTCAGCAACTTAGCATGTCCCTAAGCAACTTAACAGTACCCTGGCTCAGAATTAAAAGGGCTGAGGATTGGTTCAGTGGTTAAGTGCCCTTGGGTTCAATTCCGGGTACCACAAAAAAAAAAAAAAAGAACTTGCCAGGGTCAAGCTGAGGTCCTGGTCTCTCTTCTGGGGGACCCCCTCGGAGCCCTAGTCAATGACAGTTTCCACACGGAAACACTAATAAATGTTCAAGAAAGCCACCAAGTCCTAACAATGTTGGACTCCAGACCCAAAGAGCCAGCGTGTCTGCTCCCTTAGAGGCTGAGGCGGAGAGCAATGGAGATGGGGATCTGAGTCCAGGAGAGCGGGGCTTACAACCACCCCAGGGCTTTAGCTGAGCTTCTCTCAATGTCCAAGAAGCGGGAAGGGACACCTGAGTATGACATAAAGAGTCTGGTCCATAATTACTCAACAAATAGAAGCTGCTATTTTTCTCCACTGCTCTCTGGTGAAGTACCTGTCTGTAAACATCTCTAACCAACTCGGGCCTTAGCACCAATTGTGGACAAGAACCCCCAGGGACCCAAATACACAATCCTTTTTCAGTTCCTCACCACACAGTAAACAAGGTGAGAAGGAAACCAGATATGGGCAAAGGATAAAGTTCTTCTCTGAATATTCTTTAACCATCATCCAAATGGACTCTGAGAAGCGGGAAGGACTCAGACAAAACCCTGGCCAGAAGGTGCTCCCCACCCCTGCATCCAGAAGCAACCCAGAAGACAATCCGGTGGCCTTTAGAGGTGATGCCTGGAACCCTTTCCACAGCCCACCCCCCCTTTGAGAGTGCATGTCTCACACACAGGACCACCTACAGGTAGTCGTCAACGCAGCTGGACCGGAAGCCCATGGCCTGCAGTCTCTCCTCCAGGATTTTCACACTGCCCTCTCCACAGGATTCCCTAAAACATAAGAACATGTATTTTAAAATAAATAAATATAGGAGGAGGAAGAAGAAGTGGTTCCTAACGTAAATAAAATTTCTTTTGACTGTGTGCTCTCAGATATTTTTCTCTCAGAGGGAATATGGGAAAGCACCCGGCAGAAGATGCTGGGAAGACCCAGCACTGGGTCTTTGAATACACCAGAGAGAAGCTGGGAAGTGCTTCCTTCAAGGGAAAAGGTGAAAGTTCTCAATGTAATAAGCAAAGAAAAAAAATCCTACGTGGATAGTGCTCAGAACTATGTAGGAGTGACCCTCCTTTCCACCCATGAAATTGTGAAGAAGGGAAAAGAAATAGATGCTAGTTTTGCTGTCACACCTCACACTGCAAAAGTTACAGCCACACGGAGTGGCGAATGCCTTGTCATTCACTCCCTTTTATCTCATCTTGTAGACATGAGTAAAGCACAGTGAGACACATTTATATCATTTTATTATAGTATATTTTGTCATTCTATTATTAGTTACTGTTGTTAATCTCTTATTGTGCAAATTTTAAAATTACACCTTATCATAGGTACGCTTGTACAGAAAAAAACAGTACATATAGGATTTGGTACAATATGCAGTTTCAAGCGTCCAATTGGGTCTTGGATCATAGTTATGGACTTCTAAGATACATTTATTTCCACAAGGTTTTTCAAACATAGCAAGGACACTCTGCTGTCCATGATGTTTTGTGTTCTGCTTTAGCTCATGTCTGTGTGTGTGTGTGTGTCCCTTATATAGACATGTACCGAGGTGTTTCACCCTTGCATGGTCTCCCTTACAGACTGTAATTCATATACTGAGTTCCCTCTTTGGAAGACCTACGCTGATTCCTTTTATGCCTTTTATGCTATAATAAACCTTGTTGGAACTTCCTTTTCATATACATTCTTCCTCATTTGTTTCCTCAGTGTAAATGTGTAAAATTAGGTTTTCCGGCAGCAAGGGTTTGCATCTGTTTTACAGCTCCCCACAGGCACTGGCAGGTCACACCCAGCAGAGTGCAGCAGGAGTGCTTTTCCACTCCCTCACCAGTGGGGAGTCTTCCCTCCTGATGGTCTCAATGAAGCAGGGGTGGTTTATAAAGGCCTCAGTGGCAGACACGACCCTGCCATGTGGTTTTTAGGCCTGGTGTTTGTATTGCAGGCAGAGCCCTGCCTAGGTTGTGAGGAACGGGAGGTTAAACAGCCTCCCACCATGACATCAGTAGAGAGGCAGAGTGCAGGGAGGAAATGAGCAACCTCCTGTTGCAACTTCCTGCACAAGTTGCCACAGTATGGAATTCCAGCCACTATGGAATGAAGAGGGCAAAGGGCCTCCAGAACTTTGCCAAAGTCAGGACAATGCCCTTCTCTGGGCGAGACTTGCTATCAGGATTTTTCAGTAAGCAGTGACATGGAGACTTCAGGGTGCCTGGACTCAAAGAAGAGTCAAGGGTCACTCTACAGTTCCTTTGAATAAAGACTGCCAAAGCCATGCCAAATGCAATCAGGTATTAATCATGTCGTTTGTAGGTCTTTGCCTATATGGGTTTTTGCTTGTTTTTATAAAATAAATTTTATTGTGTATATTTGAGGATTACAATGTGACATTTTGATTATATATATATATATATATATATATATATATATATATAGAGAGAGAGAGAGAGAGAGAGAGAGAGAGAGAGAGAGAGGAATTATCACCATACTGAAACAGATTAGTATATCTAACATTTCAAATAGCTACTTTTTTGTGACAAAAAATAGTTAAAATCTATTTATTTAACAAAAATCCCTAATACAATACAATTTTATTAACTATAATCTTCATGTGTTTTCCTTAAATTCTGAACAGTTCAAGACTCCCTTTCTTAGCTCGTGACCTACAACTCTACCTGGTGACTCAGATATCCAACCATATATCCTGACCTTTCTGGAACATCTCCTGAAATAGAAATGATGAGCTGACATGACACTGAACTGCAGTTTCCTAATCTCTCTAAAGGTAAATTCAAAGGACAAGATTCCTCTTAATGGAGACACTGAAACCACAAGCAAGCATAATTTCTAGACAAGAAGCAACTTCTTATGAAAACAAGGAAAACAATAATGTTTTTCAGGAAACAATGAGTGGAATTTGTCTTTTGGGAGGGAAATGCAGATCTTGGTAAAACTTAATATGTAGTTAGCAAATTTATTGTAATATACTTCCTAAGAGACATATGGCATAATTTATGTCATAAGTAGTCTCAAATTTATTGCAATCTGTTGCCCAAGAGATAGGGAAAAATAACAACCAATTTATGGTGAGTCTTAGATGGGATGAAAACAGGTATTTACTGAGATTCTCTTGGAACACACATCCAGTGGCACACCTACTCCTGAGTCTGGCAACACTCTCCTCCAGGTACCATCAAAGCTCTGAAGAACCAGGCCCCAGCTTGCTTCTGAAGCTCCATCATGGCTGCTTAGCTTTAAATGGGCTGTAGCTTCACAGGCAAGTGTCTAAACCTAATGGGTTTAACTGTTTTTATATTATTTTGTGCCAGGAGTGCCCTTCATTGGTGAGAAATACGAGTTCAAGCTTGCATCTGTATATAAACTCAAGTAGATTCCCAAAACAATATGCACCGTAAAACTTCCCTTCCCAGTTATTTGGGATTCAATTGTGGAGTTATTTTCTCCCTGAGAAAAAAGTCTTCAGAGTCCCTGGTTTGGTGCTGAAAACCAGTAAGGGCTTTGGGGCTTAAATGACCAGAAGGAGAAATTGGCTTTGACCCTCACAAATGCATAAGGAATTCGGCTATCCAAAGCTGCCCAAGTCATTCAGGAAGGAACACCATAAGTCTACTGGATAAAGGAGGATTTCTCTGGGGACTCAGGACTGGCTAGTAGCATTTCGAGGAGTCAAGCCTCTGTCTTTCTGTATTGACCATGCTAGAAATAAAGAAGACTGGCATTTCTCCAAAACTGAAAAAGTAAATGGACCTGATCATGTCACATCCGAGACAAGCGTGTCTGCATAGCTGCCACCCTCAGTAGCACCATGACTTACACATTGGTTCCCCCAATCTCATGCATGACCCAGATCTCGATTCGTGTGATCTTATCCTTCTGGAAGTATGGAATTTCAAAATCTGCAAAAAAACTGAGAGACAGGGAAAACATTTCTTTCCTTCCTCCTTCTCTCCCTCCCTCCTTCTTCCTTTCTTCCTCCTTTCCTTTTGCACTGCTGGGGATGAATCCCAGGGCCTTGCTTGTGCTAGGCCACGGCTCTACTATTGAGCTTCATTCCCAGCCCTGGAGGACATTTCTTAAAGTCCTAAGGCAATAACATATTTTTCTATTTCAGTTGTTAGTTGATCTATACATTAACATTTAAGTAGCTTTATTTTTCAGCTTTTATTTTTAGGTTACTTATTCATGCATTCATCAGCTATTAATGGCTTAACTATATAGACAAGATTCTATCACCAGGCCATTCAGCTGTTTGCTTTACCTGAATTTGCAGGAGCATGCACTAGACTGGAGACTAGGACCATTCTCTTTACCTCCAAACAGCTAACATTTTGGCATTCTGTGCTGTACTTGTTGGTGCTGTAGTTCTTACCCTTTGACAGGATAGGCTCCTGTGGGCTCAGAACCATTCAGCATGACATAGATCACCCCAGAACTGTCTCTCGAATACTGCAAGAAAAAAACAACAACAATATGATTTTGAGCAAAGTAAGACATGTCATTTTTTTTTTGCTATGAAATAAACTTTCTTTAAAAAAAAATTGACAATCATCAACATGGGCAAATCTCATCACTGGTTTATTTGGGGAAGCAAATTGCTTTCAAATGTCAAAAAGTCATAGATTCAGTAATTCCCTAACTGGAGCTCTACTATAAGAAGATGATACAAAATACACAAAAATTATATGAAATACACAGCATCAGTACCAGCTGGAATACACTGGCTTGTGTTGCCATAACAGACAGCATTAAAGTCCCGCTGGCTAAAGCCACAAGAAGACTTATTTTATGTTCATTCCACAAGTTTATCACAGGCCCAAGGAGTTTTGCTTATTGTGTTCTCTGGGAGCTTGGCTGAGGAAGTCTCCATATCTGCAAAATCTCTGATTGGCCAGAGGGAAGAAAGGAAGGTGGCAAACCATAGACCACACTTTTTTTTTTCCTGGTGTCTGTCGGGGGGATACTAGGGATTGAACCCAGAGCCTACCCTATGTTAGGAAAGTACTGAACTATATCCCAGCTCTTTTTTTTTTAATCTTATTTTGGGGGGGGTGGGGTTTTTTTTGTTTTGTTTTGTTTTGTTTTTTTTTTGTCTTTTTTGGAACTGAGGGTCCAACCCAGGGCTTTGCGAATGCAAGGCAGATGCTTTGCCACTGAGCTACATCCCAGCCCTATCCCAGCTCTTTTTATTTTATTTTATTTATTTGAGCCAGGTTCTTAATTGCCCTGGATGGCCTCAAACTTGTGATCCTCCTGTCTCGGCTCCCAAAACACCCCCTGTCATTGGGTTCACAGGTGACCATCACCACCCATTCTAAAGGCTTCTCCCAACATCATACAGGTCACAGTCATTCACATCTCATGGGCCAATATAAATCACGGGAAAATAATCCCAAGAAGCAGGGGAGTGCAAACCACAGGTGCGGAAAACAAGCCAGAAATATTTGGCAAACAACACAAAGGACCACCAGAAGCACTAGGCACAAAGATGTGCAGTGCAGCACAGTTTGTAATCGTAAAATATGAGGAGCCAATTTAAAACACCCAGCCACCAAAGAATAGTATGTAAACCGTGATACTCATATCTGAAATACTAACCAGCCCTTAGTAAATGTCTACAGTGTATTTGCAATAGCAGAGAAAGGGTTTATATCCAAAGAAAAATGCAAGATTAGGTAAACAGGGCATGAGCTTCGCCACATTTAAAATAAATAATCAGAAGTCTGGTAATTCCGAAGGGAGAAACAGGCCACAGAAAACTCCTAATCTCCAGTTCAGAAAACCCTGGGAGCATGTAATTTCCCAAAAAATGTTTGTGCTAGAATAAACACAAGTGAGGAAGAATTATGTGTCACTGAGATAAACAAGCCTGGGTTTATGCTCTAAGGGAAACGACCCCCATACCAGCTGTGCCATGACAACAGGACACTCCATGTCACACATGTCTTGGGTTGCTTTCAAGTGGTGCTAACAGGCAAAATTAAGTCCTCAAATGTCAAGGTCTGATGACCACTGTGTTGTGGAGGTTGCCTCTAGGTAATAGGAGCAGGAACACTTCTCATTTACATTTTCTGTAATTTGTCATTCTCTGTCATAAGCAGCTATTATATTGACAATAAAGAGTTAATTTTAAAATACATACAGATACAGTGAGGCCATATAATATGGTGGTTGAAATTTTGGTCTTTGCTGCTGGACTGCCTGGTTTCTAATCCTGTACATCACCTCTGGCACTCTAGCAAAGTTTCTCCAACTCTATGCACCTCATTTTACCCATCTGTAAAAATATCTACCTCATGAGATTGTTGTAAAGATGAAAAATTTTAAAATAATAACTTAATGTTTGGGCTGGGGATGTAGCTCAATAATAGAGAGTTTACCTAGCATGCACAAGGCTATAGGTTCGAATCCTTAGCATTGCAAAAATAAGAGTGATAATATCAATGACTTAATATTTATTGAGTATTTATTACCTCAGGTTCAAGTCCTTTCCTCATCACTTTTTTAGACAACATCTTTTCATGTTTCAATTACCCAGCATATTCTAAGGGCTCGAAAATGGTGAGCACTGTTACTGGTTTCCCATGACAGAACTGGGGGAGTGTGAGAAGGTGGTCTGCAGCACACACTCTGAAGTCTGGCAGATCACTCAGGTAGAATACGATTCCTTTACGTGTAATGCTGACATCTTCCCTGAATCACTGTGGTGACCCCACTTTCAGGTGTAGACACATTTATAGCCTCCCAATCCTCAACTTTGGGGCTCTGGCAGGCCCTGCCAGCTGACTGGAGTTAGCACTCAAGATAGAACCCCTGGGAAGGAGGAAGAAACAGTGTTTTCTCACTGGAGCAGGCTGGAGAGCACAGGGTCCACAGTGTCCTTTGATGGAGGGAGTCTTTGCTTAGTTCCTGACTGCCGCTGTGGTGGAGGACTTGGCCAAAAGCCCTTCACCCTGAATAGCAATGGACCCAGTGGACATCTGGAGATCCAGAATAGAAGATGGGACCCAAAGAGATATGATATCCCTGAAAGGGAGGCGGGGGTGGGTGGGTGGAAGTAGCCTGATTTCTGCCTGCCTCCTGATCAATATAACTTACATTTGATAGTTGGCAGCTCTTTGCCAGGCACTGAGCTAAGGACTTAACCCTCTTTATTTCTAACCTTTATTCTAAGCCTGGTGACAAAGAATATGAACTATAATCATTGGCATTTTATAGCTACTAAAAACTATCATCAACCCTGGTGACGATATTCTCTGACCAACACAGCTAGCTTAGCTGGGGGCCTATTTCTTCATCTCCAATTTATCTGCAGACTCTTATCATCTCCTCTCCCATTAATATTAGTTGGTGAACATTTCTAACCACTCCATCTAGTCCTTGTACCAAGATCTTCCATAAAAGAGGGGTTATCCTCCCCATCTGACATGACAATAAAAGAGAAATTGATTTGAAACACTAATAGCAACCGTGATATAACAGAAATAATAATGGCTATGTAATATCCTCACTTACAGTTAACATTTACTTAATGCTTTCTCTGATCAGACACTGCATTAAATATTTATCTCCTAAAACCCTCTCAACTTTATGGAGCAGAATGAATCAGGATGCTGTCAAGTAGCAATTGAGGCTTATAAAAGTTAGTAATGACCTGCGGTCCCCGTCTCTGAGCCCCTCTGTTCTGTGTTCACAGGTCCCATACTTGCTCAAGTCCTGAGTCATCCATCCCAGATTTACCTGAATGGATGCCCTTTTCCAAAAGGAATCCACAGGGTTGTTCTCACAATCTTCTGATGTAGGACAGGACTGGTAATCCAGCCCTAAGAGAAAAGCAAAAATCACATTTCATTTCAAAGATCATATCAGGGAAGAATCTGTTTAAAATATTTGCCAGCCCCACATTTAGCCCACATTCTGCACCAGGTGCACAAGTCATTTACCAGCCCAAGCTTCAGTTTTGTGTTCTAGCAATGAAGATAAGAAGGCAGCATGGAGCTGGGTTGGGCGCACGAGCTGTCAGTCAGACTGAGTGACAGCAGCTTGTTAGCCTGCCGCCCTGAAGCATATTTCCCAATCATGCTGTGCTTCAGTACTCTCATGTCAAAACAGGGATCTCATGGGACTACTGCAGAGATTAAATTAATTGATATGTGTAAAGTGCTTAGACTCATACCTAGTAAAAAAAAGAGTGTTTTCTATTACTATTACTATTAATTATTATTGTCACCACCTGCCTCAGAGGATTGGTGAGATAAATGGGATGAAGGCATACGAAAGCATTCGATGTGGATGGCAAATGCACAGTAAGCAGGAGCTCCTGCTTCTCTTGTCATGTGCACAGCAGTCTTACCAGACCCATTTTTCTGTCGACACCAACTCAAGAAATCTGCAACCCGGCCATATAGAACATCACTCAGGGACGTAAAGCGACGGGTGTTCTCTGAGTAGCTAGTAACAAGGAGGTGGTTATTTTCCCAGAACAGGGACTGAAGAAAAACAAACACCAAAAATAATCAAAACAGATGACTCAGGCACAATGTCATCGAGACAAGCAGGAAACACATTTCTCATTCAAATCTAACTTGCTGCAGATGACTACGTTTTCCTTGAGTCTCTTTTTATGCATTTGAAGAGTGCTATCCTTCCCACTCCCTTTATTCCAAGGTTATCCTGCAAAAGATAATGAAATATTTTCCCATGTACAAAATGTACGTACATGTAGTAAACAGCATTAAAAAAGACCAAGAGACGGGATGGGATGCTGCTTCTGTCATGCACTAAATGTGTGATCTTGACCAAGGTCTTGACTAGATGTGTCATCATGTGTAAACTCCCTGTCTCAGTTTCTGCATCTGGAAGATGGGGAGCATGAGTCCTTTCTCATCTTCCCCAGCTGTGATCAGGATGGTGTGCCATCACAGAACGTACTTCATAGTCTAAAGAAGTGCCTCAAAACACAGTAGTCTTATAGTACACCCTACCGTTCCTACTATCGATAGTGTTTTCATGCAACACAATATAAATGACAATATCCCCCACTCGTTGGCTCATCTGACACTCAGTAGTCCAATCACACTATATCCAGACTGAAAGGACTCCCAGGTGAAGGTTGATTATCTCTGTTGCACCCTTAACCATTAGCATAAAGTCTGGCACACAGAAGGAGCCCAAGAAATCATTTCCAGGTTCATCAGTGAGCCCACCAAATCTGAAACAGGAAAACAAAAATCATGCTTCCCCTTTTTACTGATAAGGAGGCAGCAACATTCAAAATACAACAAAAATGTAAAATCATGTTTTCAGTCTATTAGCTCTTTGAACTTCATAGTTCCCTTTATCTGCCTTTTCAAATCATACACAATGAAAAAATCAAGTTAAGAATGATTATGTCAAGAGGCGTGGTGCCCACCTATAATCCCAGTGACTTGGGAGGCTGAGGGAGGAAGATCACAAGTTCAAAGCCAGCCTCAGCAACTTGAGGAGGTCCTAAGAAGCTTAACAATACTCTTTCAGAATTTAAAAAGAAAAAAAAAAAGGGCTGGGGATATGCTCAGTGGTTAAGCACCCCAGGTTCAGTCCCCAGTACCAAACAAATATTTACATATATATATGTATATATATACATATATATATATATGTGTGTGTGTGTGTGTGTTTATTTCATATATATATATATATGTTTATGTCAGAGAAATAAAAATGGTATACAATTTTCTTCATATTTGAGGTACTGTGCTAAGCGGCATTTTATGTGGACTTTCTCATTTATTTTCATTTTATTAGACCTTAGCCTGCAGACAAAATATAGACAGGTAGTTTTCTTAAAGAATCTGGTACTGAATAAATACAATATTGAGACATATTAGGAGAGATGGGTCTCCTGAATTACTCAAGGTTCAGGCCCCTGGGCCAGTTAGGATGGAGGTTATTCAGAGCTGGGCAGATGAGGAGGCCTAGTGTAAAGGGTGTGGCAACTTCCTGAGGTCAGCACTGACTTGTTGACTTCGGAAAGTTCCTTCTGCTCGTGACTAGGATGAAGCTGCCTTGCCACCAGTGAGCTCAGCGCATGGGCTGAGAGTTTGCTGCTTGATTTTTCCATAATACCACAGGATGCTGGGGCCAGCTGATCCCGTACCTGACCATTGTCTATGTCCACAGAGAAAGAGTGAGGATTTATCTGAGACAGAGGTGGTTACCTTGTCTCTGGGAATGGAGTGCCTGGAGAGGTTAATGAAAAGGTCATAGTCCGAGGGGAGCACAGAACAAGGGTCCTTGTCCAGCACCACTTTAAAGGCTTCCCAGATGGCTGTGCAGTTCTTGTCCCTGCGCAAAAATACAAGTCAAAAAATATATATATATATATCTACACCATGATGTGCTGCAAAAGATTTGCCTTTCTCCCAAGATTTTATAGGCCATTTGGTCACATATTGACAACAGAACCAGAGCTACAAAAAATAAAGCAAACAGTCCCAGCTCAAACAATGGATTTAAAATCAGCCGCTGCGGTGGCTCTCTGAACTAAGGAATATAGCCTTGCCCCAGGCTCATAAGACAAGGGGAGAAGTCCTCACTGTCATGGCAACTCTAGGTCACCTTGGCCCATGCTGACCAGTTCTCAACCGCACATTCTTACAGATTTTAGGTTAGGAGGAACTATCCTTAGCTCCCAGAGTTTCAAGATCTAGTCACAAGTCTCCTCCTTCAGAGTGACTTGGGTTCCTCCTATCAACATTACCTCGGGCCTCCATTTCTCCTGCAGGAAAAAGGTAGTTTGCTCAGTAATGTGACATATCTTGTGCACTGAGGCCAGGCAGGACTGCAGGTAAATTGCTTCTTGGAAAAAAAGAGCATGTAGGGGTCAGCACAGGGAGCCCATTTTATAGAATTGTTCTCTTAACCTCATGTTCACCGTCCGCATCTGTCCCTAACACTCCAAACTGGCCTTTACCCAGCCGTCACCCTGGGCGGACACCCCCACAACAGTGCACCCCTCACAGTAGCCCCCACCCTTGCTCCCTCACCTCCAGACCCCCACCCTCCACACTGGCCCCGGCCCTTTATAACCCTTACCCTTCTCCCTCACATGTATCTGGGCAAGGCCCGCTAATGCCCCAGCCACGACCCCTGGGAGACGCTGTTTGCCAACTCGACGCCCTTCACCCTCTTTCCCACTCCGCCTGCCGTGCTCACCGCAGCTCAGGGCTCACCAGCGAGCAGTACTCGGCGCAGCGGCCCAGGAAGATGCTCTGCAGGCGTTGGCTGGTGCCCTTCCCGCTCCACTGCGCGCCCCCCGCGCCCGCAGCCAGCAGCAGCTGGAGCAGCGGCAGCCACGACGGTACGCACCCCCGCGCCGCCATCGAGGAGACTGGAATTCCTGCAGCTGGGTGCCTTCTGGGCTCCTCCCACTTCCTCGCCTACCGCGAAGGCGGCTCCTCCATGAGTTTACACCGAGAACGACGGACACCGCGCATCCTTGCTTGCTCTGCGCTTTCCTCTTCAGGACCAAGGCTGAGCTTGGGTCTCACCTGCACAGGGCCAGATATTGAAACCCCAAAGAAGCAGCGAAAATGGAGAACAGGAGAGAGGATTTCAGTCATCAGAAGAAAGACTTGTCTGGCTCCAAACTGTGTTACAACTTTGGCGTCCTTTTTCCCAAGGGCCAGTGATGGTTTTTGCCTGTTTTCAGGAACTAATAGCCACAAAAGCTCATGTTTATTGAGATGTTACTATGTGTCAAGCACTCCACAAGTAAATGAATACATTTACTTTTCAAATCTCCTTAGCTAGGTTTATGATTATCCTTATTTTACAGATGAGTAAACTCTGGAAAAACAAAGAGCACAGATTCCTTACTGACAGGCGCAAGAAAGCCAGGATTCAGAGGGCTCCACGTGGGGGGCCAAGTCCACACCTCTTATGGTAATGATGGCTATGGACTCTGAATCTATTTTTCTGAACCAAACTCCACATTCTCCTATCTAGCCCTTCCTCAAGTCAAAGTCCACTTTCCAAGCTAAGCATTTTCAATTCCTTCTATATTTTTTCCTGGTATTTACTTCCACATGTCTAAATAGCATGCTTACATGCTGTTTCTAGGTTTCTGTTTTGAATATTATTTTTTGACTTCCTAGTATGGAAAAGGAGATGTTGGCATTAACCCCACCCTTCAAAGCATTCTCTTTTACCCTTTATCCTGCCAGTAGGGAAATGTTACCACTTTAAATCAATTATGCATCAGCACTTACATTATCATGACCTTGTGACTGGTATCCATGGCTGAGCTTATACCACTCTATGGGTACGTTCCCTTTGTTGTAAAACTTCAATTTACCCCAGAGGTGATAACTGTCTCTCCCTCCTCCTTCCTGGCTTGGTATTCCATGTACAGTTAAGATTATGGTCCAGCTCTCTGCAAGACATGCACATCTCTCAATATGCTCATGAGCCTTAGTCAAGATTTCAGGGCATGTGTGTGATATCTCTCTCTCTCTCTCTCTCTCTCTCTCTCTCTCTCTCTCTCTCTCTCTGTCTCTCTCGTTTTCTCTCTCTCTCCCTTTTTGGGTTTCTTGGAAATATTCTTCCTAGAGCTGTCCAGCGTTCTGTTCCAACCTGAGCTGACTGCTATGGACTTTTGTGTAATGGTCATCCTGGGCCTTCCCTTCCCTCTCTCGTGTTAGTGCCCTGTTTTCTAGACCTCATGTCTTTCTCTTCTCCTTGTTTTATGGAGCACATTTCTTAATAGGTTCTTTAGAAGATACTCAGAACTAAACTCTCTGACACTTTCACATAGGGCAAAATATCATTTTCCTACCCTCATGCTTAACTGAGAATCTGGTTACATAGAATTTTAAATGGGGAATCATTTCTCTTAAGAATTTTGGAGACAGTGCTCCATTGTTTTCTACATTCTGTGTTGCTGTTGATAAACCGGAAGCCATGCTCCCACTCAGGTTTACCCAACTTTTTTTCTCTCTATGTTTTTAGGACTTTATTCTCAGGAGCCTGAAATCTTGGAGATGAACTCGGGAGCAGGTGGTTTTCTTTCATTGTGCCAGAGAGTCAATGGACCCATTTAGTCTACAAACTCATGCCTTTAAATCCTAAGAAATTTTCTTTTTTTTTTCTTTAGTAATTCCCTCTCCTCCAATTTGTTCTCTTTAATCCCTATTTTTCATATACTAATGACTTCTTAGACTTCTCAGTTGTGAAGTTTCTCATATTTTTGTTTCCTACTTTGTCTTTTTTCTTATACTTTTTTGAATATAAATTTATCATTTTCCAACTCCTCCCTTGATTTTTTTATTATTTATACTGTTTGACAGTATTTTTGCATATTTTGTTTGTTTGTTTGTTTTAGTCTCCTCTGCTGCTTCATGGATCTTTCTAAGGCGATTTCTACAGGTGTAGGTGTTTTGATTTTCTTTTAAAGTTTCTTCTGCCAGTGCCTGCTACCTTTGAGTACCTTTCTATCCATTTTCATTTTGGTTGACTAGCTTTAATGTGAGATTTCTTCATAGTCTGACCTTGGCTGATTGTTTTGGTTTTTTTCTCTAACATAAAATAAACCTAAGACATGAATGACGCACTGTCAGGGGCGTCAAGGGGTGGGCTGCCCACAGCGTGAAACACCGCACTTTCTCAGTAGGAGACTCTTGTCATTTTCTTGCAGACAGCTGGCTTTCCCAGGGAGGAATGTTATGACATTCTGCCTGGAAGGGATTAGCCTGAATTTCAGCAATGGGGAGACCAGAGGGGATGGAGACTGCAGGAATCTCACTATTGACGATGTGCGTTTTCACTTCTCTCTCCTGTCCCACCACGTCTTCCAAGAGCTTCTGGCCTCAACGACGCCCGGTACCCCAAGGCCAGACTCCCTTTGGTCAAGCCTCCCCAGGGAGTATGTTCAGTCTTTGCCTGGGTCCTGGGTGGGGAGAGGCGAGATGCTGCTGCACAGGGCTACAAAAGGTACACCTGCCACCATCCCTAAGAGTTCTGCCCACCCCACCCCCACCTCCATCAGCTCTCCCTGGGGACCTGCAGGGCAGCTGTCAGCTTCCCTCTCAGCTTGCACACCCGTCCCTGCTAGCCAGCCTCCATGTCCACCGTGCTGTTGTCTTCGTCACTTCCTTTCACCTTCCCAGAGTCTGCTGTTGCAATTGCAATCTCTTCTCTTTTCCCTCGTGGTTTATTCCACTTTCTCTGTGCTTACGTTCACATGATGATCAGTGGGAGCAGGCTGGGGAGTCTGCTTAGAGAAAAGAAGTCTTTCATAAACTTTCAAAATATGACTTTCTCCTCACACATTTTAAGCAATGGGAAATACACAGCACCACTTCTGAGGTATTCAGGCACATAAAGAAAATCTGAATCTGAGCAAGCAATCTTTAGATGTAACCACTAGTTTTCAGGAGTGTGGGGACAGAGGCACGTTAGATGACAGCACAGGAAACATCATGTTGGAACTGGCTGGCGATATTTGACAAATAAATTTTTCAAGAATCTTGTGAGCCATTATTAAACACGTTATTAAGTGAATATATATTTACTTATGTACTTAATGAATATTTATATACTTACAATCAAATAAATTGATTTCAAAATCAAAGATAACAAACACCCTAATGCACCACTTCTTGATTGTTAAAGAAGGCTGGCTCCAGAATCCTGTGGTGTCACAGAAAAATTAAGCAGCAAACTCGCAGCCCAGGTGCTGAGCTCACGGGTGGCAAGGCAGCTTCATCTCCAACAGAGATCCTGGGTCTGCTGCCCAGTTGTGGGCAGAAGGAACTTCCCCAAGTCAGCAAGTCAGTGTAGGCATCACCATGAAGACCCCGAGGACACTGCCATACCCTTCACACTGGGCCTCCTCATCTGCCCAGCTCTGAATAACCTCCATCCTAACTGGCCCAATGACATGAACCTTGAGTAATTCACAATGTCAGCATCCTTCCAGGAGACCAAGCTCTCCTTTTAATGTGTTTCAATATGTATTTCTTCAGTACCAGCTTCTTTAAGAAAACTGTTTATATTCTGTCCACAGGCTAAGGTCTAATAAAATGAAAATAATTAAGAAAGTCCACATCAAATGCTGGCTTAACACAGTACCTCAAATGTAAAGAAAATTGTATACCATTTTTTATTTCTGACATAACCATATTTGTTTGGTACCGAGAATTGAAACTTAAACACAGAGCCACATTACTAGCCATTTATTTAATAATTTATAATTTTGAGACAGGGTCTCACTAAGTTGCTTAGGGCCTTTGTAAGTTGCTGAGGCTGGCTTTGAACTTGTGATCCTCCTGCCTCAGTCTCCTGAGTTGCTAGGATTACAGGCATGTGCCACCACCATTTGATATATTATTATTTTTTATTTGTTCTAGTTATACATGACAGTAGAATGCATTTTGACACATTGTACACAAATGGAGCATGACTTTTTATTCCTTTGGCTGTACATGGTGCTGAGTCACATCAGTTGTGTAATCATAGATGTATATAAGGTAATAATGTCTGTCTCATTCTACTGTCCTTCCCATTCCCACTGCCCCACCCCTCCCCTCACTCCCCTGTGCACAATCCAAAGTTCCTCCATTCTTCCCTACCCCCACCCCACTATGGATCAGTATCCACTTATCAGAGAAAACATTTGGCCTTTGGTTTTGGGGGATTGACTTATTTCACTTAGCATGATGTTCTCTGGTTCCATCCATTTACCTGCAAATACCATAACTGTATTCTTCTTTAAAGCTGAATAACATTCCAGTGTGTGTGTGTGTGTGTGTATCTTACATTCTTTTTAATTTTGTTATATGACAACGGAATGTATTTTAAAATTTTTATTTTAATTTCAAATTTTCTTTATCCATTCATCTGTTGAAGGGCATCTAGGTTGGTTGCATAGTTTAGTTATTGTGAAATAAGCTGCTATAAACATTGATGTGGCTATATCACTGTAGTAGGATGATTTTAAGTCCTTTAGATAAACTGAGGAGTGGGACATAATCATTCTTTACTTGATTTTTTTCATTGTGTATGATTTGTAAAGGCAGGCAAAGGGAACTATCAAGTTCAAAGAGCTAATAGACTGAAAACATGATTTTACAGTTCATGCTGTATTTTCAATGTTGCTGCCTCCTTATCAGTAAAAAGAGGAAGCATGATTTTTGTTTTCCTGTTTCAGATTTGGTGGGCTCACTGATGAACCTGGAAATGATTTCTTGGGCTCCTTCTGTGTGCCAGACTTTATGCTAATGGTTAAGGGTGCAACAGTGATAATTGACCTTCACCTGAGAGACCTTTCAGTCTGGATGTAGCATGAATGGACTACTGAGCATCAGATAAGCCACCTTTCCCTCTTAATAGACTTCACTCTGTTACTCATTACTCATGCAGTGGAAGCAAGTGTCTCTAGGGAGGGAAAAAACATTTTCCTTTATTTTCTGGGATGTTTCTACAAATTTTAGCTTCACTCTGTTAGACTCTTTCCTTATAGACATTCTTAACTTGAATTAAAATGCCTTCATTCAGAGGACAAGATCTATGCAAAAATGTGAGCTGTTCATGGAGAACTGTTTTCCAGCACTATTTCAAACAGCCTATAAAAGATGTAAAATGCATTACCTTCATTAGAACAGAAAATCTGATAAATATTACAAGGCTAGGTGTCATAGCAGATAGAAAGGAATTGTTAAACTATGATTAAAAATAAAATGCCAGGGGCTGGGGTTGTGGCTCAGCGGTAGTGTGCTTGCCTAGCATGCATGAAGCACTGGGTTCGATTCTCAGCACCGCATACAAATAAATGAAAATAAAGGTCCATCAACAAATAAAAGGATTTAAAAAATGCCAAAAGAACTCAACCATGGGGTCAGGGAATACACAAGGGGCAGAAGTTGAAATGTGAGGAAGACATTTTATGTAAGTTGCTTAAGCACCAACAAGAATGAGGAAGCAACATGAATCCATGCCATTTGGGGATGTGTATGGAGGTTTTCTGACAAAATCAGATTTTTTTAAAAAGCAAAGGAATATGCCATGCCTTCATCTGTTTCTGGTAACATGACTGCAAACTTCAGGTGTAATCACTGATTCATCTGTTCTGCATCAAATGTATAATGAATACACACTATATATTGTGCAAATGGACATCTTTGCTTTTATGGCACATTTATTTCAGGGTAGCAGGATTAGCTAGTAACTAAGTAAATCAAATTATTACAAATTACATACTATAATAGGAAAGAATAGCAGAGGACTTGCTCTAAGGTGGTTAGGAAAGACCTCTTTAAGGAGGTAACATTTAATTTTACTTTATTCATTTTTATTTAAGGTAGGAGCCAGAATAAGTCTTTAAAAACCTCATATCTCACCTATCTTCTGCTTAAATCTTTCAGTTGCTGTTTCAAAATCCTTCATGATTTGGTCCTCAAAACTTCTCCCTTCACACTCATGCTAGAGAACTTCCCCTCTAGATACAATAAAGCTTATTTATTAGGTTTATGTCTCTCTCCTGCCAGGACATAAGCTCCACCAGGGAATATTTTTATTTTGTTCACTTTTGTATCGCAAATGTCTCTAGAACTGCTAGCTTCTCATAGCACTTTGCTAATTTTTTGTTCAATAAACATAAAATCATTGACTTTTATTAATATTAAAGCTAACATGAAACATTATAAAGTTATCACTTACAAAGTCACACTAACATTTAAACACAATGGAAAACATTACAAAATAACATTAAAAATAATACAAAGGCAAATCTAGGTAAGATCTGGTTGAATGTGAGGAGAGTGCTTGTCTGCTCAGCAGCTCATTCCAGCTTGTAGCACTGGAAGATAATCTGCAGCCTGTTTCTTCCCTTTGATCTTAACTGGGTTACAATGGAAAAGCCCAGCTAACACAAACTAGCTGTTGTGAATGGTGCATTAATAATAGCAGGATACTCTATTTAGCAAAGGAAAGTCTTCCTTAATCTTAATCTAAAACACTGATAAACTTAGGGTCTCATAAGCATCAATGTATACGATAACTAAGCAGCAATAATTCTCTTCTTCAGGTACTAAGTTTAACTCAATTATTGACTCAGGGTTTTGAAAAGCAAATAGATCTTTTACCCAACTGTTTTCCCTTAATATCTCAAATTTCTCTTCTGGAAAGAAATGGTTAAAAGTTCGAGATAGGGAAGTGAGATGCAACAATACCTCTAATTTCATTTCCTTTAAATTGTTTTAATTAATACTATTCTCTTCAATATGTCATAAAAACCGTGGGAACATGTAGTAGCTAGGATGATTACTTTTTAAGTCTTGCTTGCCATAACAACAATCTCTTTTGGAATGCTTGGATACGTTCAACATGTAGGAAAATCTTTTCCCTTGTAGTTTTAAACTCAGTTAAAAATGCCAAAAATATCAGTTAAATATGCCAATTTCATTACTCAAATATCATCTTCAAAAATATTTGCTAAATGAGTTTTTTTTTCCATAAGAAAACTGTTAATCTCATTCCTGAGTTCATAGATCCTGGTTAATATTCTTTCTTGAGACAACTTTGGTATGATACAGTAAGTGGGTGTGATTAGTTCCAATCTCTAAACAAAATGTTTCAAGAAGTCAGCTATTCAATGAGCTTTCTTTAATAAGATTGACAATATTTATTGCATTTTCAAATTCCATTTCCATGAGATTCTGTGGAATTTCTCTGGATACTAAAGCTTCACAATGTATAAACAATGATTCCACACAGCACCATTATTAGTAACATCCAGCAACTTTTTAATTACTCTGCTGTGTTTTCCGGTTATGCTTGCTGCTCCATCACTTGCAATTCCTTTACAGTTCTTCCAGTTTAATTTATAGTGACCAACCATGCACTTTTCCAATACTGTAAAAATATCTAATTCATTTAAATGAGAAATTTAAAAAAGCACAAAAAAATCCTCCTTGATATCATCCTGCCATGCATACCTGACATAAATATTCAAGAGGCTTAGCAATAAGTTACCAAGCTGAGTTTCTAAATGTCTCTTTAATTTTGAAGGTTTTAAGCTTTCATTTGCAAGAATATTATTGCAAATAACACTGGGGTCTATCACCATTTTTCACATTTGATAAAACCATATTTTAAGTATTTATTATAATGCCTTGCACTTATTTTTTTTTTCTTTTTTGAAATGTGGCGCTAATGAAGTTGAATTGGAAGATTACAGTTAATATTTTGCTCAATGTCATCAATATTCACACTTTCAGACCCAGAACATGTTTCTTTTAGTTCTGGGTGGCTCAATGATAAGAGTTCTGTGGCTCAATGATAAGAGTGCTTGCCTGGGTTCAATCCTCAGCACCACATAAAAAAATAAATAAATAAAATAAATGTATTGTGTCCAACTACAACTAAAATATTTTTAAAAATTTAGATGTTGAGTGATCTTTATTTTACTCATTTATTTATATGTGGTGCTGAAAATTGAACCCAGTGCCTCACACATGCTAGACAAGCACTCTACCACTGAGCCACAACCCCAGCCCAGAACATGTTTGTTTATGTTTCATTCCAGTATTCCTCTTTCTCTTAATAAAGAAATGAACAGCTGGGTGCAGTGGCTTATGCCTGTAATCCCTCCTGAGATAGGAAGATCGAGGGTTCAAAGCCAGCCTCAGCAATAGTGAGACACTAAGCAACTCAGTGAGACCCTGTCTCTAATAAAATGCAAAATTGGGCTGGGGCTGTGGCTCAGTGATTGAGTGCCGTGAGTTCAATCCCTGGTATTGCCCCCTCCACCAAAAAAAGAAAAAAAAATGATACATTTTAACAATAATTTATTCTAGTTTAATTAAAATGTTATAATTGCTAGTAAATTTTAAAAAAGAAAAAATACATAGCCTAGATTTTAAAAATGGTCTCAGTTTGCAAATGAGTCTCAGATTTCACATCTAGTTGTAAGTCATGGTAATATAAAGGCGGACTGCACATTAACCTTGCCATCATGACACCAAGTGACACCTATAAGCAAATTATTGAAAGCTTTTGTCAATATACTCTCTATTCATCATATCCCTTCTATCAAATGACTTTCTCATATATTGAAATGGACGTCAATATTCCTATATTGGTGAGCAGCGGAGTTACTGCTCCTCCAAGGGATAATTCCTATGCAAACAAACCAACTTAAACTACCCACCTATCTTTTGGGCTTCTACACTCCTGGCCAATATTCCCAGCCTAATCACTCATGGCCTGGTACCAGGCAATTAGGGATAGCCCCTTTCTGTCCCAAACAGTTAAAGCCAGCCTCAGCAATAGTGAGGCACTAAGCAACTCAGTCAGACCCTGTCTCTAATAAAATGCAAAATTGGGCTAATTATTCAAACTAGCTAATCTTAAACCTGTTCAAACCTGCTTATCATGCTTTGCCTATTCCTTCCCAAGAAAACCAAAGAAATGCTTCCTTGGTTCCCATTGTACTTCCTCCATTCACTCACTGATCCTAGTACTTTCCAGTATTGTGCCCCTGCGTGCTATAGACTGTTGTGCATCCTATTTCTGAGGACTTCTTCCTTCTTGAAGTTACTATCACATCTGTGTATCTTACCATACAGATTAAAACAAATCCTGAGAACAGTTTAAAACACTGTTATTGTGTTACTGTTCTGATTACCCAGTTGTATTGTTTGGCTCTGACCCTCTTTACCCCATACAGTTTATTTTTTAGCAGGAATTTTGCAGGTCATGAGTTCTTCCAGGAAGTCAACAATGCTAAATGTATTAACTACATTTTTGGAGCTAAACGATCTATTGAATTTGGTATCCGGTCATACTTTGAAAGGTGCAGATATGAGAGAGAATTCAAGACCTGGTAGACACCTTTGACTTAATTTCTTGGTTACATGTTTAAAAGATGACAATGCTTCTAATATTTAACCTTGGCTTGAAACAGAAAAGACTTCTCTGAAGGTTTTAAGTCATCTATCTGCCAAGGATATCAGAAGGACTACAGAGTTTATGGCAGATATCTCTTAGATGTCAGAGCACAGTGTGCATCATCAATATATTAGACCAGAACTATACTGCTGGAAAAGTAACCATAAGAGTTTTCTAATGAGTAAGAAAAGTTTCAGGGCAATTCATAGTAACCTTGAGGCACTGTTGCCCTTAACAGGTGAAGAAAAATAATTATTGACTCTCCTCCTACCATAGATAAAAGTTCCAATATGGAACATTTGTTTTTCTACCATCTCTCCCTAGATATTTTACAGATATTTTTACATAGTTAAAGAAATGTGGTGTTAAATAGTGCTTCAGTCTTTTGTTTGCCCTTTCTTATGTCTTTGAAAGGAGCTTTATGAAAAGCCAATGGAGTTTGGAGAAACAGGATCAAACCTGACATCCTTGCCTAAACATAAGTTCTGGAGCTTTAATTTAAATAGATATGTTCAGTTAGAACCCAACATAAATCAGAGTGCATGTGTACACCTACACACATACACACCCCCCAGAATATGAGCAAGTAAGATTCCGTAACCCAGACAGGTTCTGTTGGGATAAGTTCCTTCCGCCAAAACTTCACAGACCTACAAATGTGTTCACTGATGCTTAACATGTGCATACTGAAGATGGCGGTGTGGCTATTTTTACGTCAGAGTGATAATGCTCTTTGTTCAGCTGTGAATCTAGTCAGTCATCTTTCCAGAGAATTTCCACTAAGGTGATCAAATACTTGAAGCTTTCTCACACATGAAAGGTGCATTCATGTGATCATGTGCTATAGTTTCAGGTGAGTGATTATCTACATGTCCCTCAAATAGTTTCTGTCACATGGTTGGTACTCAATAAATATATTTGAGAAAATAAATGAGAAAAATTAATGTAACCTATAGCATATATAGGTTACATTAATTTCTCTCATTTATTCTATTTTTATCATGAACACTGCAAAATAAGTTATCAAACTATATTTGGGCAATTTAGTAATAGGTAAGACAAAAGCTAGTAAAACATATTCTTTAAAATAGGGTCATCACAGGTGGCATTTTTCAAAATAAACTTCTTGCTATGTTAAGTGCCAGAAACAATGGTCCTATAAAAACATATTAAACTATATCTAAATTTGTCTTATAAAACTTAATAGCTAATTCTACCTGAAGAAAAGAAACTCACACACAAAAACCAGTATCTTATTTATATTATTGTATGTATGTATAGCTTTTTATCAACTTAGAAGTAATTCTTTTATGCCCCTTGGGGGTTTATAATTGGTAATCCTCCAGTTACTGTTGTATTTAAAAAAAAAAAAAATTCTTAATTTCCTCTAACTCAGACACTTCACCTACAGGAATAGCAGAGGCAGTGTCTTAAGAGTACAAACCAAGTAAATGTGTAAGGAAAGCATAGGGAAGTACTTTCTTAATTGAAATAGGACACAAGGTACAAGCTAAGTAGGAGGTAGAAGCAGAAAATGTTGGAGTTTGACGGAGGAATGTATGAAACCATTGTCCAGGAAACTAATAACATGAATGGACTAGGAAAAGTTAGGATTTTAAGTGAGCCTGCATGGTCATCTTACATGCCAAATGCACTAATCATACTGCTCAAACACCTGATAGGTCACTAACTTTTTATCTCCTAAGGTATGTTTTCCAGGTCTATGAATAACATCTAAAAAATACAGGTCTGATCAGTTTCCTCATAATTCAAAAGCCTCTAGTGGCTCTACACTATTGTAAATGCCTCCAGATAACATCCTTTAAATTGAAGCCTCATCTTTTTAGGTCTCTTCTTTATCATGTTATCTCCAGACAGTCTACCTTTTTTTTTTTTTTCCCTTTTGGTAGTACTGGGGCTTGAATCCAGGGGTATTTTGTCCCTGAATTATAACCCCATCCCTTTTTAAAATTTTGATTCAGAGCTAAGGAGGTTGGCCTTGAACTTGTGACCCTTCTGCCTCAGCCTCCCTTAGTAGTTAGGCAGGAATAGGCCAGTGTACCTGGCCCCCAACTCTGTTTTTGTTCTAGTTAGTATCCCCTTTGCCTGGAATATTTTTCCTGCCTTCTTAGACAATTGAAATCCTCTTTATTTGTTATGATTTAGCTCAAAAGTTATAGCATTTACCTAATGCAATTAATAGTTAAGTACATCTAAAGTTCTGGGCATTGGGGATACAAAAAAAAATGAATGTTGATATATTAATATAACTAAATATGTTCAGCTGTTATGAATGAACTAGAGCTACATAATGTTGACAAATCTTAAAAATAACACTAAGTAAATACGCTGGCTGTAAAGGACAAATAAATTGCTGACTGCTAAAATTGGGCAAAACAGTTCTATATATGTAATTAAAAATCAAAACTTAAAGGTGTCTGGAAGAGTGGTCATTATAAGCCAAGGGCCCCTGGGGAACAGGAGCTGACAAAGGACTCCACTTACTTACATAATGATTTATTTCCCCAGCTGGATGGTGAGTACATACGTACAGTAGTTTTTGTTTCTGCCTTTTCTCTAAAATAGTATATTTTCAAAAGAGCATTTAGAAGGTGTGGTGCCTTCCCGAAGGTATTGCAAATCTGTCATATAACCCCGCAGGGCCACACAGGTGGCGACTCCAGGCGCCAGCATCAGGAGGTAGAAAGCAATCCTCTTCCCAGACTGCCCACTGGCTTCTTCCGGCGCCCCAGGGACGCCACCAGGACTTCAAAGGACTTCGGCCCGCGCCGCTCAGCGACCCCGGAACCCTCCGTTCAGATCCAACGGCTGTGGCCATCCTCCCTGCAGGCCTCAACTCGCCCGGGTAACCCCGGAATGTATCTCCCCGCAACCAACCCCGGAGTGTCTCGCTGTAGTGGGCTAGGGCCACTCCCATCAGAAACTGCCATTTTCCTTCTCGCCTCCAGCCACCACGACCCGGCCAAGCCTAGCGCAGCTTAGTGGACCTCCCGCTGGCTTCGCTACGCCACTTCCGGCTTATCCCCGCGCCCCCAACCTCCAGCAGGAAGAGGACTAGATCCGCGCAAGCGCGAAGCCGGTGTCAGGGCAACGGATCGGACTTCTTTAGCCTTCACCCGTCTCGCGGCATTCTCGCGGTGTTTCCTCCTCCCGCGGGAGTTGTTTGAAAGATCTGGCGGTAACCTAGCTCTGGACGCTCCGAGGGTTGCTTGCGGGAATCTGCGGAGACTCCACCGCTGGGCTTCCGGGCAAAGCTGGTGGTGGCGCAGAGAGTATACATTCCAAGGGAATTTTGAATCTGTGCAAGAACTGTGGAGCTTCGACATCATTTTACTTATTTAGAGTACTATATTGCATTTAATAACCATGGGAGTCTGTGTGTCTCTTCAGGTTAGCAGTCATTGATTTTTAAAATAAATCTACATTTCATCAAATAAGTTTGAAACATCTACACTTATATCTTCCTTGTAATTATTTTAATGAAACATACTTCTTGATCATTAACAAGTAAGACTGTGCAAATAAGTGCATCTTTGTTATAATTTTCCAACTGGTGTATTTTATGGTCTTTTATTACAAATTAAGAAATAGAGAAAAAGGTGGTACAGAAGCTTGAGTCTTAACTCAGACTTTGTAGGACTTTGTTAGCTGTTAGCATTTCTACTTTTCAAGTTGTTTAAGTCATTACTTGAAATAGATTACACAAAGTTTTTAAAAATTTTGCTTCTCTCCAGGGATGCAGTTAGTTAGGAGGAATAATTTTGATGTAGCACAGCAGAGTAATGATGGTTTACAATTGTATATTTCAAAATAGCCAGTAGGGAGAATTTCAAATGTTTCCAACATAAAGAATAATAAATGTTTAAGGCAATAGACATTCCAGTTACCCTAAACTAGTCATTCCACATTATATACAATATTGAAATATTACATTGTATCCCATAAATATGTATCATTATATGTGTCAATTAAAAATTAAAATAAAACAAATTTAGAAGAATATTTTTCTAATCCCAGTTGGATTTGTTAACTCAATTTTGATTAGCAAATACTTATTTTACATGTTTCAAACTACATAAAGGCTCACTTCCTCCTTGATACTAACCCAGTATTATTCCTGATAGTCTTCTGCAGGTAACCATTTTTAATTAGTGTCTTGTTAATCCTTCCATACTTCATGTAGATACAAACAAATGAAAATCTACATTCTTATTTCACTATAGCCCTCCTTTGTTTTTTCTGCATCATTCTGCACTTTGTTAATTTAACAGTATATTCTGGATATTTCTGTATAATGATGAAGATAAAGTGATTTTAATTATTTTACTTTTTTCTTGAAGGTATTCTGGAAGTTTTGTCAACTTTTTATAGTATTTGTAGTTGGTATGTATATCCTTTAAAATTTT
This sequence comes from Marmota monax, assembly GCF_021218885.2. Lineage (NCBI taxonomy): Eukaryota > Metazoa > Chordata > Mammalia > Rodentia > Sciuridae > Marmota > Marmota monax. The sequence continues at coordinate 18,555,505 of NW_026694710.1, forward strand.
TCTGAATTGAAAACCATAAGGGCTTGTATAACTTAAGGAAATACATCCAAGGGTTCTGTATACTGTTAATTTAACAGTATATTCTGGATATTATCAGTACTTCATTAAATTTCTTTGTTTTTCCTATCACATATTCTATTTTGTACATATATTCCAACTTATATGGTCAATCCCTTATAAAAGGACACATGTGGTTTCTACTCTTTGGATATTAGAAACAGTGTTTCAGGAAATACTTGTCACTTTTTACATTTGCAGGAGTGACTAGAGTCTCAAAAGAGAACTGCATGATCAGATGAAATATATTTGTAAATGTGATAAATATACTGAGTGTGGTCCATCAGCAGGGAATGAGTGGTATTGCTTGTTTTGATTTTTTTTTTTTTTTTTTTTTGTTTTTGAGAGAGTTAGGAAAGAACAAGAATATAACTGGGGTGATGGTTTTTTGATAGATGAAAATTTCGTCAGTAAAATCTTGAAAATCATGGGAATATGAGTTAGAATAATTAAACAGCATATAAAAAAGAAATGACTGTGTGATAAAAAGGCTTAATTTTGAATGACAGTGTTGAACTGCAACTCTTTTTTTTTTTCCCCATTAAACTGTGACTTTGCTATATCTGTTTAAAAGGATTCAAAGATATTTGGAAGTCAAATCTTTTGTGATCAAAACCCATATGCCTTCCTCTATGACAAGTGATTCAACAACAGGGAAGATGTGGGTAAATATTACACCAAGTTTCTTTTCCTTAGTTTCTTGAACCTGTAGTGCTATCACTGAGCTACATTCCTATTTTTTATTTTTGAGACAGGGTCTATTCAAGTTGCTTAGGCTGCCCTTGAATTTGCAATCCTCCTCCCTGAGTCTCCCTAGTAACTGGGATTATAGGTGTGTGCTACAGCCTCCCAGCACATGTTCATTAACTGAAATTAACTGGAGCTGTCAATTACTTCATTTCACAAAACAGGAAGAAGATTATAAAAAAGATGAAGACAGTGACATTTCAAGTGATTTTAATTATTTTACTTTTTTCTTGAAGGTATTCTGGAAGTTTTGTCAACTTTTTATAGTATTTACAGTTGGTATGTATATCCTTTAAAATTTTTCTGAATTGAAAACCATAAGGGCTTGTATAACTTAAGGGAAATACATCCAAGGGTTCAATTAACAGATAAACATTTATATTAAAGTGACCTTGGAAGTATTTTTCTGTAGGATAAAATAATAGGATTATAATTAAAAACTGATTTATTAGGTAATGCTAGCTTTAATTTTTAAAAAAGGTAGCAGTTTCAGGTAAATATATTAAAATGAGTGGTCTATTTAAAAAGAAAGGCGAAAGACTATATTTTTTTGTCCAAAAATTATTGTTATTATTGTATATATATATATGTTTTTTTTGGTACCAGATCTCAAATCAGGGGCACGTAACCACTAAGCCATGTCCCCAGACCATTTTATTTTTTGAGACAGGGTCTTTCTAAGTTGCTTAGGTCCTCACTAAGTTGTTGAGGCTGGCCTCAAACTTGTAATCCCCCAGCCTCAGCCTTGATGCTGGGATTATAGGTATGTGCCACCATACCTGATTTATCCCAAAATTATTGTTCCTTGTTTTGGGGAAAATATTTCAGACAAGAGTTATTTTAAGACTGTAATAAGGGGCTGGGGTAGTGGCTCAGTGGTAGAGCATTCACCTAGCACACTTGAGTCCCTGGGTTTGATCCTCAGCACCACATAAAACAATAAATAAAATAAAGGTATTGTGAACTGAAAAATAAATTTAAGAAAAAGAGTATAATAAGTTATATATGGAGTATATCTATGTGGGAAATAAAAATTATGGCTTTTCATTTTTTTCATGAATTATAGCCTCATGAATTATTATTAAAGTCTTGCATTCTGAATTTGGAGAAAATAAAATGACTGTTATTATAATACCATCTGGGGATAAGCTTTGATTTGTTTTCATTTCTGTACTCATGGCAATGAAGTTAAATTTTTGGTGTGCCAAATTCTAGATAAGTTCTTGAGGAATATGCCATAAAATGCCCAAATTGATAATGTTTTGTGTATGAAATTAAGTCATTCTCATTAGATTGAAAGATAAAATTCCAAATGTGAGAATTCAGGCAGTCCTGACTCTTTCAAGACATAAGTCATGGGATGATGACTTGCCCATGATTAAAGATATGTAAAGCTTCATAGTTTTTCATTTTAAATTTATAGTAGTTGAACTTTTCCTTACTAAATATACAGAGAAAGAGATATGCATACACATATTTAAATACACATTCTGTCCACTGGAAATTCTCCATCACAGATGTCCTATAATTCAGTTTTGATACTAATTAGCCAGAGTTAGCACAGATCCCACAGGATAAGGGTTTTGTGGCTCACTCCCACAAGACTGCTCCAGCTTCAGACTGTAGCCACAAGCCTCTGGCTGAATCTAAATTTGGGGGTTCCCAATATTCCCACCCATCCAATTTTGGTGATCTGATCAAATGATTCACAGAACTCAGGAAAGTGTTATACTTCATTATAGTTTCAGTTTGAAGGGTACAAATTGGAAATAACTAGATGGAAAAGGTACATAGGTCATGTGTGGGAGATAGGGTGCAAAGCTTTCACACCCTCTCTATTTGGGCCATGCTCCAACACATCTTCCTGGAACCAGACAGGAAGCTCCTTGAGCCTGTTGTTTAAACGTTTTTATATGGCCTTTCATCTCGCAAACATGATTGATTAATCATTGGCCACTAGTTGGCACTCTCTCCAGGTCCTCTCACATTCTCAGAGATGGGGGATGGGCTGAAAGTTCCAACTCTAAACCTAGTTGATTTTTCTAGTGACCAGCCCCTATCCTGAAGCTATCTAGGGTCTTTATCTTCCATCTGCCATGAGCCCCCACATTAGGATAAATTTAGGTACTGAAAGCTACACATAGTGAATTATAGAAAACATTCCCCACTCAGGAAGTTCCAAGGGTTTCAAGAGCTGTGACATTAGGCACCCAGGACAAAGAACAAATATGTTTTTAATTATATCCAAAAGGATAATAAAGTGAACACATACATGAGTTCAAAGCCAGCCTCAGCAAAAAAAAAAGTGAGGCACTAAGCAACTCAGTGAGACCCTGTCTCTAAATAAAAATACTAAATAGGGCTGGGGATATGGCTCAGTGGTCCAGTGCCCCTGAATTCAATCCCGGGTTCAAAAGAACACATGTACCCAACATTCAAACTAAGAAGGAAGATGTTTAGATAGCTTCTTAAGCCTCTTGTGTCCTTTTCTCAATAAATGTATTTTTTCTTCGCAGAGGAAATATACTCTCTTGAATTTTGTATTATTCATTACCTTGTTTTCTTTGGAGTTGACTATAGTTATAGGGCTGTCTAGCTGTATCACAATTATATGTACTGTATCTTTGCCTCTCTTTGACCTTAGCATAAATGGAGTTATATTGCATGTATACTTATGTAGCTAATTTTTTCCATTTAACATTTTTTCTAAGAGTAATACAAATTTAATTATGTACTATAGTATTTTTCTTTTTACCGCTGAGTAGTATTCTGTTTTAGAAATATTGCACACCTGAATTATTCATTATATGTTTTGCTATTTTGAACTAAACTGTTATCAGTATTCTCAAACATGATCTAAAGGTCCTCTAGCTAACGGCTTAGAGGTAGTGTTATGAACTGAATTGTGTTCTTCCAAATTCATGTTCTCTATCTAGAGTTGTAATTCACTTGTTAATTTGGGAGATAGTAATTTCTTCTGGTGCCATCCCCAAGTCTGAATTACTTTGTTCCTGTGGTAGGTATGCGCTCCAGGACAGATAACACTGCCTAGGTTGGTAAAGAAAGAAAGGTAGTCTGTTTTCCCTGAGATTAGGAAGGGGGAAAGACTGGGAAGAAGGAGAGAGAGAAGAAGAGAAATAAACCTATTCATTTTAAATATAAGTCAGTGGCAGGGTAGCAAGGACTATATTCATAGCATAAAGTGGACAACTGTTACATTCTTTCTGGTTTCTGTTATTTTCTTTTACCTCTAGACTACATAACATTGTCTTAGTTGATAAGCTTTCACAATCTAGTACTAATTGAAAATTTTTTGATTAAATGATACTTGACATTTGAGGCAAGCCTGGGCAACATAGCAAGACCTCCATCTCAAGGAAAAGGGGAAAAAATGTCAAACCAGTGAACTTTTAAAAATTTGATTTCTGATATAAAACCAGGGCTTTGAGGGTATCTTTCATGAAAGCTTTAAATGAACAAAGATTGACTATGATTTGAATATTGTTTAAGCTGATGGACTATATTAATTTTCTAGGTTTCAATGTTTTTTTTCCCTTTGATGTAGAATGTATTATTTGCTGGGTAATTTTATTGGACCACTAGTGACTACCTTTTTTGGTCTTATGTTGGTTTTATTAAAATACTGTTCTTAGCTCAGATAACTCATTTATTCAACAAGGACTAGTGATATACCAGGTAGCAGGTACATAAAACTAATAGAATTGAATTAATATGTATCATGAAAGTGCTCATATATACACCAACGTAAAGAAATGTGTAATGAACCAAAAAACCCAACTTCCAGCCTCACCATGACCAACATTTGGCCAGTGTTATTTCTCTTCCCTCCCCTGACCCATATGTGTGTACACTCTCCCCCTGCTCTCAGCCAGAATTACACTGAAGCAAATCCCTGATACTGCATTTCACTATTATCCAGTTTGGATTATTCTAACTTTTTTGAATTGTTTTCACACGTGTTTCTTTAAATTAGAAACTACACTTCATACATGTATTTCATTTGATTGAGATTTCTCATGTCTCTTTTAATATATACCAGACTTTTCTCTTTTTTTCTTGACATTATATGTTGTAGAAATTATGTCATTTGTCTGGTTGAATTTCCCATATTCTGGATTTGACTATTTTCATTCTACCATATGTATTTAACCTCTTCTATCATGTATATTTCCTATAAATGGACAATAAAATCTAGATGCTTGACCAGATTCAGGTTTGGCTACTTGGTGGGGAGAGTAGGGGCAAACATACTTTTTATGCAGTAGTATATATAAAAGTATCCTATTATATCATATTAGGAGTTAAAAGACTTCAATAACATTTTTGAAACAGTGTCCTAATGTGTGTGTGTGTGTATGTGTATGAATTAAACACACACACACACACACACACATGAATTAAAGATTATAATGAACAATATACTTTTCCCAAGTTGTGTTCCTCTGTAGTCTTATCTCCTTTAATTTTCCTTAGTTTATATGAGGGAAAACTAAGGCCCAGATAGTTAAATATTTGCTAAGGACAAACACATACTTTAGTAATATAAGTTGGGCTTTCTCTTCCCATCCTTTTAAAATTTGGTTCAGTTATATATGTCTTTATCTGATGGTATATGGGCCTTCAGAGAAAAGCCAGAGGTGGTCGGGATAACATTTCTGCCTGTCCAACTAGAGATTTGAAGACTGAGAAGTCAAGACAGTAAAATTTCAGTTTCTTTGACTGGTTCTATTTTTGTACTGCCACATAGTAGCTAAGGCTTGAGTTTGGGCTTAGATGGGATCTAAGGTTGAAGCCTAGTAAATCTAAGAGAGAGGAATTCAAGAAAATTTTTATAGGCTACAGTAATAGATTGTTACGTCCTCAATAATTTTTGTGATACCTCATTTTTATACTAACAGTCTTAGTTTCACTTGTCTTATAAATATTAACTGTAAGCCAATATTAATTTGAGGAAAATGAAAATAGAAGAATATATAAAAAGTGCGAAGTAGAGGATGTTGCATTTTTCTACAGCTTACTTTACTAAACCTGAAATCAGTGAAATGGAAAAATCTTCTCTAAGCCTGGTTCCACTTCACTGAAATATCTTACAGTTGTTTTGTCTGTTTGGTGTGTAAAGGGGTCTCCAGTGGCAGGCTTTCTGCATTTTTTTATTTTGTTTTTTTCAGTGAATTCTAATGAAGTGATGAGAATTTGCAAAAGTAATAATTACAGATATGTGAGAAATTAATTTATCATCAAAAGCCATTATTGATCATTTCCTAATGTGATAGAAATTAGATAACTGACAGGGATAAATGTTTTTTGATGGCAGTATCTTTACTTTGTAAGAAAAAATGTTGTGATCACATATAATTTCACTAATATTTAAATGCAACATCAAGAGATGGTCCCACATCCATTCCACTTACCAATGGAGAGACATATGTTGTCAAGATATTGAACAGACATGAAGGACAGTGAACCCTGAACAATAGGAAACTAGGTTAGTTATATGATTGCTTCATTGAGAACATTTCTGGGCCCCAAACCAGGGAAGGTGAACATGTATCCTGGTGGAATCCCTGACTTGAGAAAGAACCTCGTGAAACCAAGGTGCTAAAGTTGTAGTAGAGAGTACTAGAAAGCAGAAAGCTATAGAGAAAGAATTCTAGACCTCTGGAACGAATCACCCTGAGTTTTTGGGTCTGATCAGTACAAGCATGTGAGAAAATAACATGTGGCCAAAGAAAGGATCAACCCAAAAGTATTAGAGGTGATTGTGTTCTCTTCCAAGAAGCTTGGGAAGAGTAGCTGTTCCTACAAGACAGGTGGGAAACCTCAGTGATCACAAAACATTGTAGAGTGTGTACAGAAGGCTTTTGCCTCAATTGTGGGGAATAACTAGTTTCAATCTGAGCTCTGTTCCTGTCTTGCTAACAAGTGATTAAAGCATCAAACTGTTTCCAAGAACCTGTTCCAGAACAAAGTTCAAGAACATTTATAGGGATACAAAAGTATCCAATACCCAGAAAGGCAATTTTTGCAATGTTTAGCACAGGATGTAAATAAGCAGGAAAACAGGACTCATAATGGGAATAAAAATGACACAGATGTTAGAATTCACAGATGTTATATTGTAACTCTTCCATATTATTCAAAAAGTTAAATAGAAATATGGATAGATGTCAATTAAACTTGTAAAGATGAAAACAACAAGATGTGACATATACACTTGGTGGGATAAATGGCAAACTAGAGACTGTAGAAGATTCATGAGTTTAAGGACATACTGAGTAGAAACTAACAAGTCAAACTGAAATAGATGGTCAGCAAATTGTGCACAGCCTTACAGAGCCTAACGTATCGTGTTTCTAGTGGGACAAAAAAAGGCGGGGCAGAAGGCATAAAATATTTGAGGAAATGTTCACTAAAAACTTTTCAAATTCTATGGAAACCACAGATCTAACTAAGATCAATGAACCCCAAGCACAGGGGGCATGAAAAAAAGCTACACCAAGGTACACCATAATCAAATTGTTCAAAAGCAATGATAAAAATAAAATCTGAAGAGGGGAAAGGGCATGGTTTCCAAGTAACTCAGAAATGAAGTGATAAGGTTGAGAATGATATCAGATTACTTGTAGGAAACAATCCAATAGAGAAGTCAGTGAAGCAGCACCTATCAAGTCCTGGGAAAACTCAGTCTAAGATTCTATACTTCCCAAAATATCCTTGAAAAACAAAGACAAAATGCTTTTTCAGACAAAAGCTAAAAGAATTCCTCACCAGCAGATGTGTTGTATTCGAAATTAAAAGGAAGTAGAGTCTTTCAGGCAGAAAGAAATACCTTAGGGGCCAGCTAACTATGGTCTTTGAGTTGTTATTTCCCTGCCTGAAGCTAAGAATAGTTTTTATTTTTTTCAAAAGAAAAAAAAAAAGTCTCCAAACATTGACACATGTTTTTTGGCACAAAAACTGCCTCTAATTGAGAACCACTTGGTACATGTACACTCAGGTTAAAGGCTAGATATTTTGGGATTGGATGAAAAAACAAATTCCAAAAATATAAAGACTCAAATTGGTTGAAAGGATGGGAAAAAATTATGAAAATAACACCAACCAAATTAGGAGTATCTGGGCTATTATTAAAATAGATTTTGAAGCCAGGGATATTACCAAGGAGAAATAATGTAAAATGGAACAACCACTTTGGAAAATACTTGATAAATTTCTTGTAAAGTTCAGCATGTATCATGTACATGCTGTAGTCATCCTCCTAGATATTTGCCCAAGAGAAAAGGAAATACTTGTCCACTCAAAGATTTTTATCCTAGTATTCATAGTAGCTTAATTTTTTTAAATTGATTTTTTTAAAGAGAGAAAAATTTTTTAATATTTATTTATTTTTTAATTTTTTTCGGTGGACACAACATCTTTATTTTATTTGTATGTGGTGCTGAGGATCGAATCCAGCGCCCCGCGCATGCCAGGTGAGCGCGTTACCGCTTGAGCCACATCCCCAGCCCCAATAGCTTAATTTGTAATAACCAAATATTAGAAGCAATGGAGTGTATATCAAGAAATGAATAGATGAATTAATACACAATGGAACATATAAAGGACTACTACTTAGCAATAAAAAGGAATGAACTACTATTACATACATGTAGTTCCTTGAAAATTACATTTTCATAAAACTTCTTTTAAAAGTTTGAGTCAAAAAAGTAATATGTAACAATATCTCTAATGTTGTTTCTTTCTAAATTATCTCCTCTATAATATGTTGCAAGTTTGAGGAATATGGAGTAGCTAGGGTGATTACTGCCCTAACAGAAATGGCTATGTTTGAATGTTGAAATAAATACCTTTAATTGTGCTTGAATATACATATGTGATGTTATAACTTAGATAATGTCTTTGGAAATATTTGTTCCAGTCAGCTTTGTGTCGACGGGACCATAAGAGCTGACAAGACAACATACAGGAGGAAAAGTTTATTTGGGTTTATGATCTCAGATGTTCAGTCCATAGTCCGTTGACTCCATAGCTCTGGGCCTGAGATGAGGCAGAACACCAAGGTCAAAGGGTGTGGCAGAGGAGAGCTGCTTAGTTCTTGACAGCCAGGAGGTAGAGAGAGCTCTCTCACCAAAGACAAAATATAAAACCCCAATGGCACATCCCCCAGTGACCTACTTCCTCCAGTCACACCCTATCTGCCTACAGTTGCCACTCTGTAATCCATTTAAATTATTAACCCAACAAATGGATTAATCCACCTATTAGGTTCCAGCTCTCATAATCTAATCATCACCTCTGAACATCCCCACATTATCTTGCACATGAGCTGTTGGGAAACACCTCATATCCACACCATGACACTAAGTAATAAAAAGTTGTTGACCAAGTAGTTTTTTGTTGTTTCGTTTTGTCCTGGGGATTAAACCCAGGAGCATTCTAACCCTAACCCTAACATTCTCAGTCTCTTTTTTAAATTTTATTTTGATTCAGGGTCTCACTAATTTTTCCAGTTTATCTTCAATCTTTTGATCCTCCTGCCACAGCCTCCTGAGTTGCTGGGATTACAGGCGTGCACCACCACACGGGGCTTTCTATGAAGTATTATTGAGGATCTAATGAAGATGACTTTTCCCAGTGTGGAAACAGCAGAATGTCTTTGGGTGCCAGTTTTGTTATCTTGTGTCTTAGTGGATACTTGCTGAGGCCCCGTATTGGATACATGAGGGGTGTTCACCACCACTCTCTTCCCTTTTGTGCTTGTTTTGAAAATTTTCCTCATAAAACATTTGTTAAAATTTAAATCATCTAACTCTGTTTTACTCCTATAAATATATGGAATGAAGTTTTGTATGAGGTTATATTTAAACAAGATATGATTTACTAATTGATCTTGCTACATATATCTAACAAACAGAAAATGTTATGCAGTTTATTCTTAACAAGCTGGATTATGATATCTGTACAGACTTGTAATAACTATTGCTTCTAAATGTTCTGCAGTGGTAAAACATTAAATGGGCTTGGCTGGGGATATGGCTCAGGTAGAGCACTTGCCTAGATGTGTCATCACTCTGCATAGTTTTTAATTAACTAGTTGAGATTTAAAGTTGTACATACCATATACGAACAGGTTGGAAGAAAATATGTGAGGTGTTGTTTTATCCTGTCCCACAATATTCTTTAATGATGATAATAAGATTTTATCACTAACAACAGTGAAATAAATGAGGAATGAGGCTGGAAATTTGAATATATTATTTTTCCCTTTCTTTACCAATAAGTTCAGCTATTATTTTCAAATAGCTTTGTAATTTTGAAAATTTTAAATTTTTATTTCAAGAATATTATTGGCATATTTGATAAACCCACATATTGTTATTTTCATTATGATTTTTGAAACTTTTTCTTTTTAAAATATGTTTGAATAAAGTCTGAATTTGCTGTTTAAACTCAACATTTTTCTTCATATTATCACTTATTTTACATCCCAGTTCCAGCTGTTGGACATGAGTGCTGTTTTTTCTTTATCATTCTTTCTTGTTATTATTTCTGAAAATGTTTTAGGTGCAATTTTATGTAGGTTTGATTAAAATTCTACAAGTGCCAGATGTGGTAGGCACATACCTGTAATCCCAGTGACTTGGAAGGCTGAGATAGGAGGATAGAAAGTTTGGGCCTAACTTCTGCAACTTGGTAATATACTATCTCAAAACGGATTGGGTTGTAGCTCAGTGGTAGGATACCCCTGAGTTCCATCCCTAGTACCATATATACATACTACAAGTTATAAATTCAAATATATCAAAATAGATCATGTTTTCAACATATGAACCGAACACTTAATACTGATACTTTTTTTGCCTTTATGCTTTTGTTAGTAGCAGATAAAATTCCTTCACACATTAAATCACAACTAATTTAATTTCATTAACCAGAAGCTTAATTATATAATTTTTAGCTTTTCCGTTAAGGTAATAGTTAAACTGAAGCCAAATGAGAAGAAAGCAATCAAAATATACTAGCCAATTCACATTTTATTTATCACATCCTCCACATTAATTATTTCTCATACTAATGGCTACAGTTGATCATGTATTTGTGGGAGTCAATGCAGTCCTTGCTCAGCTGTTGAGTAAACTGCACTGGTGTTGTATATTAAAAAGAAAACTGGTTTTAACCCATGAAAGTTCCCTTACTGACTGAGGTTCATTTGGAGGATGCTAGAATATAGGTGCAGGTAGACTATACTCACTAGATTACAAATCAGCCATGTTTCTTGTAGGTTTTTTTTTGGGGGGGTGGGTGGGGCTCTCCTTACATTTCAGAATTTCTGTGAAGCTTTCAGGCAAGGCCGATCCTTAATATGTGTTCCCTTCCTCAGATAAACTACCTCTGATATGTTGGCATTTTGTTTCATTTTTCTTTATTTTGCGGTGGTGGGGATTGAGCCCAGAGTCATTGCATGCTGGCAAGCCCTGTAAACACTGTGTTTCAGCCCCTAACATTTAATTTTTTTTATTACAAGTTTTAAAGCATTTGTTGAGGTTTAGCATGCACAGAAGTCTGCGATAGGCAATGGAGTTAGGTGGGAAGGCATGAGACACGTATAAGCATGAATTATATAACTTTGAGTATTATTAGCTGTGGGTATTTTGAGATTCAAATTATTTCAGGCACATCTGGCAAATTTGTCAGTAGCTCCATAAGTTTCACCAAGTTAACTGTCCTATTAGATATTGAAGTGATGGATACCAAAACCTTTGAAGATAAACCCCAAATCTCTAGAAGTGCTATCTTGTAGTACCTTAAAACATATAGGTTCTGCAGCTAGACTGTAGGTTTAAATCTTGGCTCTGCTCTTTTCTAATGGGATAGACTTGGGTAAGATACATAACCTCCCCATTTCAGTTTTTGTGTCTGTAACATCTGGATGATAATGGTATCTCTACTGCATATAGTCATTCTGTGAATAGAAATAATTTCATGTCCAAAAGTCCTTAGAATAGTGCCTTACACTCAAGTTCATTTGCTATCATTTTCCTAGTGGGGTAACAGTATGAACAGTGATAAATGTCAATAACAGGCTAGGAATGGCAGCAAACCTGTAGCCCTAGCTTCAGGGAAGGCTGAGGTGCTAGGATCCCTTGAACCTGGGGATTCAAGATTGGCCTTGGCAATATAGAAAGACACTGGTTTTAAAAAACTAAAAAGTAAAATAAGTAAATAGTCAATGAAGCCTTGGCAAAATCAGAGAACAGAGAAAATGGGAGTTCACCCTTTGGAACATAATAAATCTGTGGGTTTTGGCACATGGTAGTCACATAGTATTTGTTGAATAATAACACACATAGGCAAATTTTCTTCCTTTCTTTTCTTTCTTTCTTTCTTTCTTTTTTTGGAGTACACACACACACACACACACACACACAAAATCACATGCCAGAAACCGTTGCAAACTCTTTACCTATATAATCTTTGATATATTGGTAGCAGTGAACAGGTTTATGACTTAACAATGTTAGCAAGGGCCTCATTCCCAAGAGGCAAAAGAGGTACTGATTTACCCTGCTGAAATTAAGTGAGAAAGTGGATCAGCTGGGATTGGAACCCAGGCCATCTTATTCCAATGGTAATGTGCTGAACCACTATAGTGGCTGAAACCATCTGAAACTTCCAGCATCTAATATTTCAATTTTAGAGTCTATTAAAATATGCCATCTTATTTTGCACAGTGTTAGATGCTTAATAATAAAGGTAACTAGTATTTATTGAAAGACTACTGTGTGCCAGGCATTGTACATACGTATATTGTGTTTGGTCTTCACATTACCCAGGTATTACAATCAATGTTACACTGCAGTATGTAGAAAGTAAAGTTCAGAGATGTTCAGAAACATGCTCATAGTTGCATAACTAATCAGCAGCAGAGATTTGAGTTTGGAGCTGTTTGTTCCTGAAGTCTATTCTACTTCTATATTAAATTTAAATGTATTATGCATTTGACTCTTCATGTCTGCAGGTTCCTCATCTGTGAATTCAACCAACCATGAATGAAAGTATTTGTGGGGTGAGTGGGTTGGGGTAGAATTGTGTCTGTACTAAATAGACAGATTATGTCATTATTTGATAATGCAGTATAACAACTATTTACATAGCATTTACATTTCACTAGGTATTATTAATATAAAAAGATGATTTAAGATATATAGGAGGATGTGTGCTGGTTATATGCAAATACTATGCCATTCTATATGAGGGACTTGAAAAATTTGTATATCAGGATTTTTGGTATTTGAGGACTGGTGAGCATCTTGGAACCAATATCCCAAGGATACCAAGGAATGACTATATTATTATGTCATATAATTGAGTTTTGCAAATGATACCATGACTTCCATGATTCTGCAACCCTTCGTTAAGTTTGAAAATTTTTAAATATAGAAGCATAGCCAGTAACCATAATCATAATTCTCAAGCTTCAGTTGCATAGGAATCATATATGGAATCCTAGACCTTGCCCAAATGCATTGAATCAGATTTCAGAGGGTGACTGTCAGATACCACAGCTTGAAAAGCACCTGATGTGACTGCAATGCAGGTTCTCTCAGGACCATGCTTGGAATAGCTGTGCAGGGGACTGGGCTAGTTCAGGTAACCCTGGGATGCAAAGTCTGTGGTTGACACTGCACCAAGAACCCTGAAATAGTATGCATTCTGCCTGTTGCTTTGCTGTCCATTAGCTTCATTAGCTCCCACTCTGCACCCCTTTTCACTTAGGAGGTGCATGGCATGGCTATATGGGCAGACTTTTTGTGTGTGAGTGTGTGTGTGTGTGTGTGTGTGTGTGTGTGTTACTGGTAATTGACACAGGGGCTCTCTACCACTGAGCTACGTTCCCAACATTTTTAAAAATTTGTAAAATTTGAGTCAAGGTTTCGCTAAGTTGCCCAGACTGGCCTCGAATTTGCAATCCTCCTGTCTCAGCCTCTGGAGTAGCTAAGATTACAGGTACATGCCACTAAGCCCTGCCAGACTTGTTTTTAACAGTAAGCAAAGGTGTGTGAGTTGTGTAGGGAGAGAGCAATAGCTTTAAATCCTACTTCTGTCTTTCTGAACTTAGTTCCCTCATCTGTAAAAGCGAGCTTCCACAACCTACTTTACAATGTGAGATGCTGGGGTGCCTAGTATATAGTAGTCTTTCAATAACTGATGACTTTCATCTGTGAATCCACTCTTTCCTTTGGAGAAGGTCATTGAAGTATTGTGCTATATGTAAATAAAGGGATTCATTTCTGAGGAATGTTCAGTAGGAGACTGGCAAGATTAAACACATGTAAACCCATAGTGCTTCATGAATAATTGCAGTTTTATTTCAGGCCATCCTAAAGCTGTCTCAAATTTATACTTGGCAAATATTCCATAGTCATGTCATTGTTTACCCTGCATACTAGGTCAATATAACCTACTATTTTCTTTTGTTGATCAGCTATCAAGACATTATTTTACTAAAATATCTGGTAGTAATAATTGCACCTATTTATACTTTTTGTTTTTTCCGGGCACTATAGTGTTAAATAACAAACTTGGTTACTATTCTATTGTATATTATTTTATTTTTTGGTACAGAATATTGAAACCAGGAGAACTTAATCACTGAGCCACATCCCCAGCCCTTTTTATTTTTATTTTAGGAAAGGATCTCCCTAAGATGCTTAGGGCCTCGCTAAGTTGCTGAGGCTGGCTTTGAATTTGGAATCCTCCTGCCTCAGTCTCTTGAATTGTTAGGATTACAGGTGTGTGCCACTGCACCTGGCTCTGCTGTGTCTTGTTTGCAAAAAGCATGTTCACAAAAATAAGTATGTAATTTAACTACTTATAACACAGAGATGATGGACTAATATAATTTTAATTCCTTCCAGAATAGAGGAAAAGGATTTCAATATTTTTTAGGTTGGAAAGTATGAAGTGAAAGTCACTCAACATTGAGCTTTTTTTAAAACACAATTTCTAAGTGTAATTTTTTTTCAAAGGAGCAAAGTCTCTCTGAAGAGCTCTTGTGATGGTCTTTTTTTTTTAATGTACATAAAATAAATATTAAATAGAGTATTGAGTGCTCAGTGTGCCAGGCACTGGAAGCTTGTTACAATTATTAACTCAGTTTAATTCTCACCAAGTGTTATGAGGTATTTATTACTATTTCTCCTGCTTTATAAGTGAAGACTCAGAAACTCAGAGAGTAGGTAATTTTCCCTGGTTCACACAGGAAAGATGGATGAAGCTGGGATGGGTACCTAATCTGATTCTGAGCTCAGACATCTAACATATAACTATTCTTTCCCTAACCCTTAAAAGTTAATTCATTTTTAAAATAAATATTTGCCATATTATGGTTTCTTTGAAAATGGGATGCCACCAAATCAAACACAACACGACAGATCATAATAGGTCTAAATAGTGGGAATCACTGTTATATGTGTATCTAATTCATCAGATTAGCTTTGCATTTCAAGTTAATTATTTCAGTTTATTTTTTGGAATTGTTTTAACATTTTAATTAAGATGGCAATAGAATATACACTAGCACTTGTAAAGAGTAGGAGCAATACAACATTGTATTTAATGTTTGCTAGTCATATGACTTAGGCCAGTTCCTTGGTTTATTGCATATGCAATAAGGGGTAATGATAGAACTTCATATGGCAAAGATATAAAAATATCTTCATTATGAAATAATGAATCTTAATTTAGAACATGGCCTGTTGTATGTTAACTATTTCAAAGTGTAGTTTCAATTTTTTATTTCATAATAATCTGGAGATAAGTACTATGATTATGTTCATTTTCAGTTGAGGAACCTCACTAAATATTTCACTGGCACATTTCATTTCCCAGAAGAAAAGAGCTAGATTCTGTAGGTCATTAAAAGAAGGTTAAGGGCTGGGGGTGGGGCTGAGTGGTAGCATGTGTGAGGCCCTGGTTCAACCCCCAGTACACACACACACACACACACACACAGAACAAATACTTTTTAAAAAATATTTTTATTAGTTATTGATGGACCTTTATTTATTGGCACTGGGTTCGATTTGGAGAACAAATACTTTTTTAAAAAAAGTGAGAAGATTGAGGGTTTGTCAAAATGCAATAGAGACTAAGAAAGGAGAGCAATGTTATATTATTTGTTCAAATGTGTCCTTTGGCAGAAATCTCTGTTTGCTCTCATCTGTTATTCTCTTTTCCTATAGTAGTAGAACCCTGGTATTTGGCTTGATAGATAGCCAAAAAGAATATGTAGTTATTCTTCTCACCTTCTTTGCAACAAGGTAATCTATGTGGTGTAAGTTTTAGCCCATGGGAAATAAATGGGAATGTCTTTAAGAGACTCTCTGGAGAAAACTAATATATAGGAACTCTTAGACTCTGTTTCTTTGTCCCATTTTTCTACCTGCAGTGCAAATGCCACTGTCCGCACTTAAAAACAAAGACTACACCCTAGACTTGGCAAATCAATGAGCTGGAAGGAGCTTGTTCCCCTAAAATGACAAAATGAAGTAGAGCTGCCGAACCAGGCCTGGACTACTTACGCTGGTCTTCACGTAAGTGTGGTAGCCAGCCTCCAAGAGGGCCCCAAATAATCCTGATGTCTGAGATACATATCCTTTTGTAGACTCCCACACTGTACTGGTGTTGGGCTGTATGACCCATAGTGTCTGGCGGAAGTGGTGTCTTTTGAGATTACATCATAAAATCCTGGCTAATCTTGGGTGTTCATGCTCACTTGTTCTCTTTCTTGGCACTCAAACTTGGGGAAAGCAAGCTGACATACTCTGAGTAGCCCTATCGAGAGTTCCATGTGGTGATGTCCTGAGGTCCTTCATCTAACAGTCTATGGGGGTCCAAGGCTTCTCCACAGCCACTTGAGCTGAAGGCAGAGCCTTTCATCCCAGTCAGGTCTTCAGATGGCTGCAGTCCTGGCTGCCAACTTGACAGCAACTTTTTTGGTACCAGCGATTTAATCCAGGGGTGCTCTACCACTGAACCACATCCCCAGGCTTTTTTATTTTGAGACAGGGTCTCACTAGATTTCTTACAGCCTCAATAAAGTGCTGAGGCTGGCTTGGAAACTGCAACCCTCCTGCCTCAGCCTCTTGAACATCTGGGATTACAGGCATGCTCCACAACACCTGGCTCATGAGAGAATCTGAGCTAGCACACCCAGCCAACTGAAGCAGCTCTAAATTTCCTGATCCTTAGATAATAAGTGTTGCTGTCTTAAACCACTAAGTTTTGGGGCAATTTGTCGTGTAACAGTAGAAAACTAATACATGAGAAAAAGGAAAGAAAACCCTATCTTGTTTATTTGTATTTTGTATTCTGTCACTTACAATGAAATCTAATTCTAAGGTGAGGATGTGGGGAAAAAGGTACACTCATACACTGCTGGTGGGACTGCAAATTGGTGCAGACAAGGTAGAAAACAGTATCAAGGTTTCTTAGAAAATTGGGAATGGAACCACCATTTGACCCAGCTATGCCTCTCCTCGATCTATACCCAAAGGAGTTAAAAACAGCATACTAGAGGGACACAGCCACATCAATGTTTATAGCAGCACAATTCACAATAGCTAAACAGTGAAACCAGCCTAGATGCCCTCCAATAGATGGATAAAAAAAATGTGGCATATATACACAGTGGAATATTACTCAGCAATAAAAGAGAATAAAATCATGGCATTTGCAGATAAATAGATGGAGTTAGAGAAGATAATGCTAAGTGAAGTTAGCCAATCCCCCCAAAAAACAAATGCCGAATGTTTTCTTTGATATAGGAGGCTGATTAATAGTGGGATAGGGAGAGGGAGCATGGGAGGAATAGACGAACTCTAGATAGGGCAGAGGGGTGGGAGGGGAAGGGAAGGGGCATGGGGTAATTAATGATGGTTGAATGTAATGATCATTATTATCCAAAGTACCTGTATGAAGACATGAATTGGTGTGAATATACGATGTATACAACCAGAGATATGAAAAGTTGTGCTCTATATATGTGATAAAAATTGTAATGCATTCTTCTGTTATAAAAAAAATGAAGAAGAAATTTAAAATGTTTAACCTAGAGATATTTGGACTACTGGGCATGAGTATTGTTGTCCTCAATATTTGAATAAAATAGTTATTAGACTTAAAAAAAGAAATCTAACTCTAATACCCTTCTGCAGTTAAAATTAATTAATTATAGAATTAAGAAACAGCTTTCAAGATGCTATTCCTAGGGTTTCTAGAATTGAGAACTGCAGAGTCTAAAGAGAATGTCTTGTCCAATTGCCTTATATTACAGGTAAAAGTAATAGCTAATATTTAGCTATTTGCTATGTCAAGCTCTGGGCCTATTCCATTTCATTCTCAGGATAACCTTAGAGGTAGGGACTTACTAGACTTACTATTCCCTTCACACATGAGGAACTTGCGTCCATACTCTTATTCATTTTTGCTTTACTGCCTTGCTACTGGTAAACAATCTAAGAGCTGGGGTGTGGTTCAAAAACAGAGAGCATGCTTAGCGTGTTTGAGGCATTGTGTTCTATCCTCAGCATGAAAAGAAAAAAATATTCAACCGGGCTAAAAGTGAACACCTGTAATCTCAGCTACTCAGGAGGCTCAGGCAGGAGGATCACAAGTTTCAGGTAACTTAGCAAGACCCTGTCTCAAAATAAAATAATAAAATAAAATGGGCTAGGGAAATAGCTCAGTGGTAAAGCACTCCTGGGTTCAATCCCAAGTACTGAAAAAAAAAAAAAAAGATCCAATTACAAATGTCAAAGACTTGCACACTAGGGAGAAGACCTATAGTAGTCCAAAAAAATCACCTTGGTAGAGACATTTTAGGAAGAGTGAATGGAACTGATCATAGTTAAGCTGGTCATACAAAGGAAATGATGATTAGTTGAAAGTCACCTCACTCTTGATTCACTTACCTGGGTAATTTGTGATTGATTTCCTAGAACAGATAAACATTTGTCCTGCAGAGTCCTCTTTCCATGTGTTGTAGATTAATTATTATTTTATTAATTATTTAGCATTCATTATCACACAGTAGCATCCCAGGTCAAGTCTGAAGTTGAGGAAACAGAATGGGCATTGATTTTTTGAGGGTCCTTTGAGTAGACAGATAGTTGCAGAAGTGGGATTAGGACTCAGATTGATTTATGTATTAACCAAGCTGTTCCAAAAGAAGTTAGCAGTCAGTGAATAGAAATTTCTGCCTTTTTCCCTATTAGCTCTCAGCTTTTTAAAATTTTCAGAAGTCTGCTTTATGCAACTAGGAACATTGTCGTCATTTTTTTGATGGGTTTTTTTTTTTTTTGGGTAATCATTTTAGTTTTTTGTCTTCTTTGTTGTTGTTTTCAAAAAAACAAGGCTAGGGAGGAAGGAAACAGAACTGACATTTCCCTAAACACTTTCCCCCCTCTCTTTGGAGAGGGATTAAGCAATATCCTGCCAGATTTCATCATTATGATGACTGTAAACCTGATGATTTACAGGAAGCTTATCGTCCTTTTTCATCCCAGAAACCTGTTATACTTACCTTTACTTGTACATTACAAATGCTGTGTTGAGCTGTTCCTGAGGCAGCCACCTTTCCCTCCGGCTATACACTCTGTGAGCCAGCCATAATGGAGCCTTTGATTGGAAGTCAAGCAGTTGGTGTTGACTTGGCAATATTTATTGAGAACAAGATAAGTGGAGGCTGGGGTGTAACTGAGTAGGAGAGTGCTTGCCTACCACATGCAAGGCCCTGGGTTCAGTCCTCAGCACTGGGGTGGGGGGGTGGGGGAAGAGGAAGAAGAACAAGATAGGTGACATTATAAGCATGTTTAGGAAAATAAAGTCTTTCGTCTGAAGTGTTTGCAAAGAAACTTTATGGACCACTGTATATATTATATCTCCATATTTGTAATGAAGCAAAGTATGTTTTTCTAATTACTTAAAATACTTCTAAGATAATTTAAAAATATTTTTAGTATGGATACAATATTTATTTTATTTATTTAATTAATTAATTTTATGTGGTGTCAAGGATCGAACCCAGTGCCCACATATGCCAGGTACGCTACCACTGAGCCCCAGCCCCAGCCCCAGCCCACTAAGATCATTTTAAATTATCTAAGGTTATTCTACCATAGTTTATGGTGTGGTTTACATTCTTCTGGGAGAAGGAATTGAAAATCTGGGTCAAGAGGTGGCCCCTGCTAAGCCTCACCTAGTACCCAGGATAGGAATGAATTCCCACCCTAGGGGTCAAGGTGAGAAACCCTTAAAGGGAGGAAATATTGTTGAAGGAAGAGGACTTTAAGTGTAGCTTGTTTGGTTTCATTTTTCTTAGAAAGATTTATGTATATTACTGAAAAAAGTGAAGGCTTGTCTACAAAGGCCTTTCAAATTCTCAATTATTTTTTTCTTCATTTATTCTTGCAGCAAGAAATATTTTATTCCAATTATGTATGCCTACTACTTGTTCTGGGGACATAGATAAAGGTAGATAAGAACATAACCATGTAGTGTCAAGTATGTAAAATTGCCAAGAAATAAGACATTTAGATTATTCTGTTATTCATGTCATTGTTCTGATTTTTGTTGTTAAAATATGATATAGTTTAGGCTGGGGTTGTAGCTCAGTGGTAGAGCGCTTGCCTAGCATGTGTGAGGCACTGGGTTTGATCCTCAGGACCACATATAAATTAATAAAATAAAGGTATTATGTTCATCTATAACTAAAAATACTTTTAAAAATATGATGTACTTAATGTCATTACAGGAGGGAATGAAATTAATGAAGAATATTTGACAGATAACTTCAGCTAATTCAGAATGGGATGGGTAATAAAATGTTGAATTTCCTTAAAAGTTGTGAGACTTTCAAGACTAGTAATTTAGATTTATTCAGTGTTTTATTCTGCTTTCCAATTAATGCTAAGTGAATAAAAATAAGTCCCTATGGTCTCAGGTGGGTGAATCTGTCAATGCTGAGTTCAAGGGTCACTTCAACCAGAAAGTCCTCTCTAGCTATGTAGAAAGCAGAGTGAGAGACCATTCTGTGTGGGTCCTTGGGACCTCTACTTGGTCTGATTATAATTGTATTATTCTCTGTTTACTTGTTTGTTACTCCACTAAGACAGAACAGGATCCCACAATAGTCACACTTGGCTCTAGCTCAGAAGTTAATAGTACTTATTAGACATGTAATTTGTTGTATGAACTAATTAACAGAATCGTCTTTTCAGTGTAAGATCGGGTACACATTGCAAGATTTAAAAAGCATTTATTTAAATCTTGGATTTTTCACTCACTACCTCTCTGACCTTAAATAAAACAAAGGCTCTCTTTAAACAATGGCTCTATTTTTTGGTTAAGTGGGAAAAATAGAATATTCCACATATTATGAGGATTACACATGAATTCATGGAAAACATTTACAGTGCCTGGTAGCTGGTAACTTCAATGCATTTTAATTATTGTTTTATTTTCACATTCTTTCCTTTGCCCTTTCTATCATTCTGCTTCCCTCATCTTTTTATTTCTGCCCAACTGCCGCAGTCTGGCTGGGCACAAAATCACGAGCCACCACACACCTTGTAGATTCAAACAGCAACTCTTTATTCTTGAACTGTCACCGGCACTTTACACACACGTTCTGGGCAAATCCACGTTCTGGGCAAAACCACACACTCCACCGGGCTCTGAATCCCAAATACTCTCTGAATCCCGCGAGAACTCAACGGGAACTCAAGGAGCAGGCACGCCTGAGGCAGCAGGATACGCCCTATTCCCAGCAGGGTACACCTTAAACCTGGAACCGCCCTAAACCCAAGGAGTGGGATACTCCCTAATCCCAGCAGGATACACCCTAAACCTGGATCCGCCCTGGTCCTTGAGCAAGGTCACCTTACATGCAATGTCACTGCAAATGACCTGGGTCATGCCATGCGTCATACCTACTTGGCAATGGCTCTCAGCATCGTAAAGTGCCGGTGACAGTTCAAGAATAAAGAGTTGCTGTTTGAATCTACAAGGTGTGTGGTGGCTCCTGATTTTGTGCCCAGCCAGACTGTGGCATTTGGTGGCCCGTACGGGGAACGTCTGAAACTTGGAGGTAAGTGAAATTGCTCGCTTCTGAGGGAAGGCGAGAGAATGGGTGACCATTTCAAAAAACAATGTGTTCTTGTTTTGATTTATTTTGTTTTTGTTTCAAGCTGCCTATCCCTAGAAATTTCTCAGGCAAACTGGGAAAAATGGTTGGCTAAAGGTTTGAAGTTTGTCGGCCCTGAGGAAGAGAAAATTGATACAACGATTTTTTATTCCGTTTTTGTTTCATTCAGTTTCGGTTTTGTTTTGTGTTATCTTATTGGGTTGTGTTATCTTTATAGTAGATTAGAAATTAGTAAAAAACAAACCGAAAAAGTGTTAAGTAAATTGTTAGAGGTTCAGACCATGGAGAAAGACATTTTAGATCAAGCAAAGAGAAGGTCTCTCAAGCTAGTCAGACAGAGGAAGAAAATTTAAAGGAAAAGGGGTTATTAGGAAAAAGGCTACAACAGGAGGCTGTTACTAACTCCGTTTTATCACCACAGGGCGTAATTCAACCAACAGCCCCACCTATGGAGACAGCTGAGTGGCCCTCAAACCCCGTAGTTGATAAATGGGATCCTGAGACAGGACCTCAAAGATTAGCATGCCCTGTACTTGAACAGGTAGGAGGGCAGCGAATTCACCATGCTTTAGATTTTAAAACAGTGAAGCAGTTAAAGGAGGCTGTAACAACCTATGGTCCCCATGCAGCCTTCACGGTAAGCATGGTCGAGTCCATTACTAACTTGAACATGACGCCAGCAGATTGGGCTAGCATGTGTAAGTCTGTGCTAAATGGAGGACAATATTTGTTATGGAAGGTTGCCAATGAGGAATTTTGCACGGAGAAAGCTAGGTGAAATGCAGCAGCCGGTTACCCTCAAAGAAATCTAGATATGTTGTTAGGAAAAGGACCTTATGAGGGTCAACAGCAACAAATTGAATATGATCCTGCTATATATGCACAAATTGCTGCAGACGCAGTTAGGGCATGGAAGACTTTACAAGGACATGGAGATTTACAAGGTCAGCTATCTAAGGTAATACAGAGAACTAATGAACCTTACGCTGAATTTGTAGATAGGCTTCTTCAAACAGCTTCCAGAATTTTTGGGGATACAGAACAGGCAATGCCATTAATAAAACAACTGGCTTATGACCAAGCAAATCGTTGCTGCAGAGAGGTCATTAGACCATGGAGACATGAAGATTTAAACACATATATTAAATTATGTAGAGATACTAATGAACAAGGGCAAGTCTTGGCAGCTGCAGTACAACAGGCTTTAGATGCCAGGCCAAAAACATGCTACAATTGTGAACAAACAGGACATTTTAAAAGGAGTTGCCCCATAGGAGGAGGGTTTAACAAAACTAGGTATCAAAGGAATAGAATACCGGGTATTTGCCCACGATGCCGTAGAGGGAGACATTGGGCTAATGAATGGCGTTCTCAAACCACCATAGAGGGTACTCCCTTATCAAAAATGGACAAGGACCAGGTATTTACCCACGATATCGTGGAGAAAGGCATCAGGCTCCATTGTCAAAAAACGGATTGGGGGGCCCAATGCTCCGGGGCCCACAACCACAAATATACGGGGCAGTGGAGGAACCCAACAACACCATCAGGGTAGTGCCCAGGACACATTGTCCATTAAATCCCTCATCAGACAAACCCGAGGGAGCGCAGGGTTGGACATCTACGCTTCTGCCAGAGCAGTACTAACTCCAGAGATGGGAGTTCAAATCATTCCCACAGGAGTAAAAGGACCTCTTCCCCAAGGAACAGTAGGCTTATTATTGGGACGTAGTTCATCTACACTAAAAGGACTTATGATAAGTCCTGGGGTAATTGATCCCGATTATGTAGGTGAAATAAAAATTATAGCTAGTTCTCCAAGAGGTATATCAGTAATTTCACCAGGAGATAGAATAGCACAGTTGTTAATAATACCCAGCCTACATAATAAATTTTCTAGTCGTAGTCGTAGTAGAAAGAGGTTCCAGGGGATTAGGCTCCACAGGTGTAGATTGGGCTATGCTGTCTTTAAATTTAGATTCTCGCCCAATGCTAAAACTAAATATTCAAGGACATGACTTTAATGGGATACTGGACACAGGTGCTGACCTTATCATCATATCTCGTCAAGAATGGCCAAAACATTGGCCATTACAACAAGCCACTCAAACGCTTCGAGGCCCAGGAGTGGCGACTAATCCCCAAGGAAGTGCAATGACATTAGATTGGAAGGATCCTGAAGGATGTGAAGGAACTATACAGCCATATGTATTGGATCATCTTCCTATAAATTTATGGAGACGAGATGTCCTAGATCAATTAGGTTTGACGTTAACAAATAACATCAATCCTAATGCGCCCACTACTAGGGCTAGACAAGGTTTTAGGAAAGAAAAAAGATCAGGAGAACAAGAACAAGGTATAGCAGCACCAATACAAATAGATCAAGGAACAGACAGACATGGGCTGGATTTTCAGAAAGGGCCACTGAGACAATCAAAATTACTTGGAAATCAGAAAGACCAGTGTGGGTTCCTCAATGGCCCCTGACTAAAGAAAAGATACAAGTAGCCCATGATCTGGTCAAACAACAATTAGCGGAGGGACATATACAACCTTCCGTATCTCCCCATAGTACTCCCATTTTTGTCATCAAAAAGAAATCTGATAAATGGAGATTATTGCAAGATTTAAGACCCATTAATAATGAGATGGTTATTATGGGACCTGCTCAATCAGGGATTCCTCAATTGTCTGCTTTGCCAAAAACCTGGCATGTTTTAGCTATAGATATTAAAGATTGGTTTTTTTCGATTCCAATTCATCCCGAGGATAGTCCACGTTTTGCATTTACTATCCCTGCATTAAATCATGAAGGTCCTGATCAGAGATATGAATGGAAAGTACTCCCTCAAGGGATGGCTAACAGTCCAACTATGTGTCAAATCTATGTTAACAAAGCAATCCAGCCACTTAGAAATCAAAATCCTGAACTACAAATATTTCACTATATGGATGATGTATTATTAGCACATAAAGATAAAAACACATTGCTGGAATGTTATGCCACACTTACAAACTTATTAAAAAATTATAATCTAGAGATAGCAATAGATAAAGTACAATTAAATTTTCCAATTAATTATTTAGGAGTTCTATTATCCTCAACCATGGTCTGTCCACCAAAAATTCAAATACGAGTAGATCAACTCAAATCACTTAACGACTTTCAAAAGTTATTGGGAGACATAAATTGGATAAGGCCTTATCTAGGCATACCAACAGGAGAGTTGGGACCTTTATTTGATATTCTAAAAGGTCCATCAGATCCAAATTCACCCCGCATGTTAACTCCTAAAGCAAGAAACACATTAAAAATTATTGAAACATATATGGAAAATATGCATTTGGATAGAATTGATATAAGTTTGCCTTTATTATTTATTGTACTACCAACAAAAAATATTCCTACAGTAGTATTTTGGCAAGAAGGTCCATTATTGTGGATACATTTATCTTATTCTCCTAACACTATTCTTACTAGGTATCCTGAGGCTGTAGGACAATTAATACTCAAAGGAATAAAAGCAGCAAAGGGAGTGTTTGGAATTTCTCCCAATAAAATTATTACTCCATATACTATGGATCAAATTGATGAGTTAGCTAATGAGTTATATACTTGGGCAATAATCATGTGTAAATCTAATGTTACATTTGATAATCACTTACCATCTAATCCTTTGTTGTCTTTTTGGTCTAAGCATCCTGTAGTTTTTCCTAAAATGACAAGAAAAACCCCCATCATGAATGCTCCAAATATATTCACTGATGGGTCAAATAATGGTACAGCAGCAGTAGTTACCCCTGATCAAACTTTTACATTTTTAGTACCCAAACAATCAGCTCAAAAGGTAGAGCTTAATGCAGTTTTACAAGCTTTTGTGATGTTTACAGATTCTGTATTTAATTTATTTTCTGATAGTCAGTATATAGTTAATGCTATAGCATGCCTTGAAGATGCTGGTAGGATTTCTCCTTCCTCTACTGTTTTCTCTTTGTTTTCCACTATACAAAGTCTAATCTGGGACAGAAAAGATCCATTCTTTATAGGACATATCAGGGCACATGCACGATTGCCTCGAGCCCTTAGTTTGGGCAATGATTTAGCAGATAAAACTACACATGACATACATATTTTCTCTACACTAGAATCTACAAATTTTCATAAAAGATTCCATGTTAATGCTAATACTTTACAAAAGCATTTTAAAATAACTAAGGAACAAGCCAGACATATAATAAAACAATGTCAAAATTGTGTGACCTTTTTACCACAAGTTAATCTTGGAGTCAATCCTAGAGGACTGATACCTAACCATATTTGGCAGATGGATGTCACACACTTGCCAGAATTTGGAAAATTAAAATATTTACATGTTACAGTTGATACTTCTTCTGGATTTTTGATGGGCTCCCTTCATGCCGGAGAAAAAAACTAAAGACGTTATAGCTCATTGCTTACAAAATTTTGCCACTGTGGGCATTCCTAAACAGTTAAAAACAGATAATGGTCCTGGCTATACCTCTACCTCTTTTAAACAATTTTGCTCATCATTTGGTATTACTCATATAACAGGAATCCCATACAATCCACAGGGACAAGGCATAGTTGAAAGAGCTCATCAAACTATTAAAACGTACTTATTAAAGCAAAAAGAGGGAATTGGAAAGGGGTATATATCCCCGAAAGATAAACTTAAAATAACCATTTTTACTCTAAACTTTTTAAATTTGGATTCATCAGGACTTAGTGCTGCGGAAAGACATATGTATCCAAAAAAATGTACATAAGCCTAAGGTACTTCGGAAAGATATTCTAACAGGACAATGGAAAGGTCCTGACCCAGTGATTGTCTGGAGTCGGGGTTCTGTTTGTGTGTTTCCACAGGGAGAACAGCAGCCGATTTGGATTCCAGAGAGACTAACCAAAACAATTTCTACAGACCAAAAAGAAGATGATTTGACTCAAATCCATAACAGCTAATATCCAGAGCTCCAGCTTGGCTATTCCTACATCTGTGACAGTGATTAACCAGGATACTTTTTTCAATATCTATTTTATTACTGCCTTTTCCCACATCATAAAGTTCTATTTTATTTTTTGAGCTCATACAAACCTAGGTTAATGTTTTTCTGATCAGTTTTATTTTTTGACTATGGAGTTTTTAAACATTGCAATGGAGATTTCACCTAGGTAAAGCTACAAGGCCTTTACTATTGTCTTATGTGCTGTACGTTTGTGTGCACTCTTGTGTTTTGTGTTATATGTCTGTGTGTGTGTATGTCCATATTTCATATATGAGGAGCGCTCATGAAAAAATGGATCCGAATTTTTTTTTATTACCGTGATTTAAATGGTTTAATTTAAATTAGGTAAACAGCTGTTAAGGATTGT
Organism: Marmota monax; assembly: GCF_021218885.2. Lineage (NCBI taxonomy): Eukaryota > Metazoa > Chordata > Mammalia > Rodentia > Sciuridae > Marmota > Marmota monax. The sequence goes on from NW_026694710.1 coordinate 18,582,933, forward strand.
TTTTAAAGGAGGTTAACAGATCTGTTTGTTTATTTTCACCTTTCCTTTTCATTATATTTAATAATTCTTTTCAGGATAATGTCTCTTTAGCATCATTGCCAGAATTCCTATCTTCATCCCAGTGCCAGTGAAGACAAAGATAAAACCAAACTACAGCTTCTATGATAGCTATCACAGTAAACTGTATAAACTGATGCATCAATGAGTATAACTCAACAAGTAATGCTCAATCAAGGAGTCGACTTACTTTGGGAGGAAATGGACATATTGATAGATTCCTCCGCTTTGAACTGCTTGCAGAACTTGCCTGGACTATGTAACTATCGTTTGGTGCAGCGAATTATGGTAGTGCTGGCATATCTTTGCTGATGGTGTCACCAGTGATGCAATTTTTCCTAAGGAGCCGTCAATTGGCTTGGTGTCGTGGCATTTCTGTATCCTCCTCCCTTCTGCTAGTGATGGTCTAAAATTTGGGGGCCAACAGAGGTGAGGCAAAGAACCTCACCCCCCCACTGGCACCAAGGCCAAATTTGGGGGCCAACAGAGGTGAGGCAAGAACCTCACCCCCCACTGGTGCATAGGCCTATCCACAAGTATGGCTGTATGCTGGACCGGTAGTCAGTGATGGGTATGATCCAATTGCAGTGGTATCAACCTAAGACAGGAGGCTGACGCCTAGAGGTCAGTTTTTCCCATGACGGGTAAGAACCATATGTTGAATTAGACAACCTACCAGGCACGGTCCTTAAGCCACATTGCTTGTCGTTTAATTAATCAGAAGGGGGGAGATGCTGAGAACCATTGCCAAGTAGGTATGACGCATGGCATGACCCAGGTCATTTGCAGTGACATTGCATGTAATGTGACCTTGCTCAAGGACCAGGGCGGATCCAGGTTTAGGGTGCATCCTGCTGGGATTAGGGAGTATCCCGCTCCTTGGGTTTAGGGTGGTTCCAGGTTTAAGGTGTACCCTGCTGGGAATAGGGCGTATCCTGCTGCCTCAGGCACGCCCGCTCCTTGAGTTCCCGTTGAGTTCTCGCGGGATTCAGAGAGTATTTGGGATTCAGAGCCCGGTGGAGTGTGTGGATTTTGCCCAGAACGTGGATTTGCCCAGAACGTGTTTGTAAAGTGCCGGTGACAGTTCAAGAATAAAGAGTTGCTGTTTGAATCTACAAGGTGTGTGGTGGCTTGTGATTTTGTGCCCAGCCAGACTGTGGCACCCAACTGTCCCCTTTTCCTTTACACCCCTTCCTCTTCTCAACTCTTTCATTAACTTATGCCTTTGTGTATGTCCAACTATTTCTTTTTCTTTTGTACAATATGTCAGTGAGCCACCAGTAGGGAAGAAAGCTCCACACCTTGAAGAAAGAGCACAGGCCAGGTGCAGTGGTACACACCTGTAGTCCCAGCTGCTCAGGAGGCTGACGCAGAAGGATTTCGAGTTCAAAGCCAGCCTTAGCAATTTAGTGAGTCTCAAAGCAACTCATCCAGACCCTGTCGCTAAACAGAATATAAAAAAGGGTTGGGGATGTGGCTCAGTGGTAAAACACCTCTGGGTTCAATCCCTGGGTGCCCCCCCCCAAAAAAAAAAGGCACAGTAATGCAATGTCTGCATTCCAATGTGTTATCCTATACTTTAGGTCAAGAATAGGAACCATGTGCTCTATAGACATTTTGCTTTAGTCAGTTTTCCATTACTGTAACAAAACCTTTATAATCAAATTATAAAGGGAAAAGATTTCTTCTGGTTCACACTTTTGGAGATATCACTCCCTCAAGGCCCTGAATCTTCTGGTCCTGTGATTAGGCTGCAAATCCATGGCAACAAGTGGCAAAACTGCTCACTTTATGGCTGGGATGGGTCTGGGGTCCTGCTATTCCCTTCAAGGGCACACTCCCTTTGACCTGAAGAGCTCCCACCTGGCCCCGCCTCTTAAAGGTTCCTTTACTTCCCAATAGCTCCATAGCCTGGGGACCAACCCTTCAATACATGGGCCTTTGAGGGACACTTTTCTAAAGTTCTGAAAATGGATACAAGGACTCACAGGGTGCAAAGAGCAGTGAACAGGAAAATGCCCAAAGTTGGGCATGGCCCCAACTTTTAACAACTATGTCAATGATAAAAACTGCTGCTGACAACTCTGGCTTGCTTGAGAGACCTAGGAAAATGGTGTCCTGTGCCTGTCATGGTAGAAGTATTACAGGGGCTTGATGGTGGTTTAGGGAATAGAACTCAGGTAGAACTCATTGGAATGGCTTCATGGTGACAAGCTGGGAGACTACTATATCAGAAGTATCAGAAGGATTGACATATGTGGCAGGAGACTGGGACAAACATCTCCATGTACAAATATAAGGAAGCATCTGGACATGTTTGAGGGAGAATGGGACTTCCAGAGACTGGCGGTCTGGCATTACAGATTAATAGTGATTGATGTTAAATGAAAACTTAAACACACACACACACCTATTTTGTTTTTCAGCTACATAATTTTGGGAAAATTTTTGTTAGTTTTTTTTTGGAAAATATAGCTCTTTTCCAAATCAGACATAGTTCTATCAATTAAAGGCAGGCATTGTTACATTTTGATAATGTGTTAAAATATCAAAACCATATATATTTTTAAAAGTCGTTTAACTGCTTTCTATCCCACAACTTCAGCTTATAAATCTGTTATGTTATTCTAACAACATATTTTTTTTCCCTAAATGAGAGCATATTTCCTGGTTTCATTCCATCAGCAAATTGAGTTTTATTTTTTTGTTTTTTCCAATATTGGAGATTGATTGAACCAGGGTCTCATATGTACTAGGCAAATGTTCTACCACTGAGCTATATCCCCAGCCCTTTTAATCATCTTGAGATAGGATTTTGCTAAATTGCCCCAGGGGACCTTGATCCAGCAATCCTCCTGCCTCATACTCTTGAATTACTACAATGGCAGGTGTGCAATAGTGTGCCCAGCTAGAGATCTATCTTATGCTTTTTAATAGTGGCCTATTTTTCAATCAATTGGATGTGCAATAATTTCTATGGTATCAGTATTCTATTAATGGACATTTATTTACTTCCAAATTCTTTGTTGTTATTGTGAAAAAGATTTTATATATATCTTTGGAACAAATTTTTTCTTTTATAGTGTTTTGGGCTTATTTGTGTTTTCTCCAAATTCTTAAATTTAATTAAGACCCAACCCACAGTACCTCAGAATGTGACTACATCTTGGAGATAGAACTTTGGTGAGTAAGCGCTGGGTGTGGTGGAGTACACCTATAATCCTAGCCAGGGGAAGTTGATACAGTTTGAGCCAGTCTGGGCAACCTAATGAGATACTGTCTTTAAAAAAAAAAAAAAAAAAAAGTGGATAAGTTAAAATGAGGTGGTTGGAGAGGGCAAGTAAATCTGACTGGTAGGTCATAGAAGGTTAGATAAACCAGACATGCACACATGTAGAGAAAAGCCTCAGTGAAGACACTTTGAGAAGGTAGCCATCTGTGTGACAGAGAGAGGCCTCAGAAGAAGCTAAGCTTGCTGACACTTTGATCTTGTACTTCTGGCCTCCAAAACTGTGTGAAAATGAATTTTCACTTAAGCCAGCCAGTATGTGGTATTTTGTTATGACAGCCCTAGTAAAGTAATATATATGATTATATTATATACTATATACTATACTATTACATACTATAAGGATATAGTAAAAATCAATGGGGTAATGGGTGTTCAGTATTTAATTTAAACAAAGTAAGGATTTGGGGAAACTGCAAACATATACACACATATATTCAATTAACTTTCATTTGCACATAAAGTATACTAAAGGACAGTGAAAACAAATGTAGCATTTGGTATTGCAACTCAACTCGATATCTTTTCTTTTATTTTGCCATCATTCACATTGAAAGCTTTACCCCTAAATCAACTTGGTTGATAGAGCAGTTGTTGATTGGCTATTTTGACCAACAGGGATGATCAAATTTGGTTAGGATTATAATTCCAACTGTTTTGTAATTACATTCTTTCATTGCTTATTTTCACAACTAACTGTTTTGGAGAAAGTGTTATGTCATAACAAAATGAAAGGAGTTAAATGCCTTAGAATAGACCTTCCATGACAAGTAATCTTTTCCAGAGCCCTTAAAACTAGAGGTGGAAAATTCTACAGAAGAGGCCTGGGTCATTGTATTTTTAGGTTGCCAGGGAATACCGATTTTCTTCCCCCTGTAGCATGCAGTTTTTCAGAAAGAATGAGGGTGGGGAAGACAGAGACCCATCAATCCTACCAGGCACTCTACCATGTGGGTTTTCATTGCTCTGTTCACATGCCTTATCCTATGCAGTCTCTTTGAGTGGCCAAAGGCTGATTTATCTGTTAGAATTTGTCTGCTTTCATATCTAAAGACATCATATAGAAAGGTGATTCAATTGACAACTGGGCCATAAAAACATTTCCTATTTGTTGTAGTTGTGAGAATCTATAGTTATGACACTACATTGATCAATGTCTTCTCTCTCCAGCTATAGCTCATTATAAATTAATCATTTATTCTGTATATCAGGTGATTAATTGCTACACTACTCAGCATATGGAGTTCATGTTAACAGCTTCTCTTAAAGGGAAAAATGACCAACAGGCTCCCGCCCCCTTTTTAATCACTTTATCTCTTTCCTTTTGTCATCTTAAATTTTTTGAAATGGGCAGAGTCCAAAGTAGCTGTTATTACACTTCAGCCAACTTGCACAGTTAGAAATCTGAGTTACAGTCAAACTGTGTGTGGATGGTTATTTTTGTGGTTAAATACCTTTGTAATGTGCTTGCTTTTAGGGACATGCTAGTGAACAATGCAGATACAAACAGGTGAAAATAAAAACTACAAAGTATATGCAAAATTAGTAAAAATGAGGAGATTATAAGAATTCCATGAATTTCCCTCATTCCTTCTTTCTTTATTCAGCAAATATTTATTGAGTACCAGTGATATGATAGACATTGTTTTGAGTGCTGAGGAGACAATGAGCACCTCTCATGGAGCTCATTTCTCTACAGAATTGGTTCACCTGAGGTTTGATTCAACATTCCAAGACAGCTAGTGTGAAAGATCAGAATGAAGTAGAGAAACAGGGGGTAAATAAGAAAATGTCTTTTGAGGGATACTAAAAAGTATAGAGGCAAAGCCCTAACAAAAGAGCAGAAAATAAAAGAGAGAGGTTAAAAACAAGGAGAGAGGGTAACAGGGAGGGAAGGAAAGAGAGAGAGTTCTGTTAAGGACTTTGTCTATCAGTCTGTTCCATTAAGCATTTTTCCTATTTCCTTAGCACAGACGGTATAAGCCATCTGTGTCCCAACTAAGACAGTGCCTGGGAGGGTATTGTCAGACCAGATTCATAAGCCAGATTATTCACTTACCCTAGGCAATTACCAGAATGTCTTTGACAGTTTTGTACAGCACTAAAACAGAGTTACTTTAGGTATGTACTTAGGTACTTATTGATTGAACCCAGGAACCTTCTACTGCTGAGCCATGTCCCCAGCACTTTTTATTTTATTTTTGAGAGAGGGTTTCATTAAATTGCCTGGGTTGGCTTTGAACTTATGATCCTTCATACTCAGTCTCCCGAGTAGCTGGGAGGCAAGCCCAGCTTGTTTTACCTAACATTAATAGTTTCCGGATAGTACTTATTATGTGCCAAGTACTACTATGAACACTTCAAATATATGAACTTGCTTAATCCTTCTAAAAAACTTATGAACTAGGTATTATTACCTCATTTCACATAAGACGAAACTGAGGCACAGAGAAGTCCTGTAGCTTGTCCAAGGTCGTACAACAAGTATTTGGCAAAACCAGGAACTTATCTCCAGAATCTGTGTTTTGAGCCACTGCTGGCTCACCTTGCCTGTCAACAAATGGCACATGGTAAGATTAGAACTAAACAGGGGCACTCCAGGGCAAGGTTCTTTCTAACCTCCTTCTACTCTATCTTTTTCTCAACGTTGGACCTCCATGTTGTCAAGAAACTATGATAATGGAGATGCCAGGGTGAACACACCTTTCTGGCCCTCCTGGCATTAAGTCAGGAATCAATAAACACATCCTCCCCATATTCTCTGCCTATCCAACTCCTCCCGATTCTTTGAGCCCTGGAGGGTTGATCAGGCTGAGGCGAGAATGGGTCTCCCCTGGGGCGAGGACAGGCGAAGAGACCCAGGGACCTTCTTCAGGCCAGTGACGCGGGTTTAGTCCTTTCTCCTGCTAAGCCTGGTCTTAAGATGGAGGGATGGCACCAGGGTTCTCTCCCGCACCCTCCCTGCCGGCCTCAGCCTGGGCTCCCCGCAGCGTCGGGTCCTGCCGCTCCCCGCGTGGGCCACACGTTCCTGGAGACCCCAGCCCGGTTAGCTCGACCCTGGGCGGGAACCAAACCCAGGCCGGCGCCTGGCAGGTGGTGAGGGCCGCGCAAGGGAACCTAGGCCGGTCAAGGAGGGCACAGTCGCGCGCAGGCCGGAGGGCGTCGCGCTCCGGCGCCCAGTGTGCTCCGGGCTCCACTGCAGTCGTGGTGCGGGGCTGCCTGGGCCTCAAGGCCGGCGGGCACCCCTGAACTTCACCTCCTCCCTTCATACAGTGTTTTTAGGACGCGACACAACGGGGAGAAGGCTTAGTTTCTTCCTGCGACACACGAAGAGGACAAGAAACGGGTGGGGAAGCGGGAGGTGGAAGCCACAAGCCTCCGCGCGCGGTCACGTGGGCCGCAGGGACCGCATGGCGGCGGCCCGCGCGTTCCCGCATCCCCGCCGGCCGGGCAGCCCGGGCGCGCGCGCCGACGGGGCGGGCGCATGCGCAGGGGGGCGCGCCGCCTCTGCCCCGCGGCGAGGGTGTCTATGGAGAGGCGGCGGCCGCGGCTGCTGAGGCGGAGGCTCAAGCAGCGGCGATGGCGCCCTTCCCTGAAGAAGTGGACGTCTTCACCGCCCCGCACTGGCGGATGAAGCAGCTGGTGGGGCTCTACTGCGACAAGGTAACGGAGCGCGGGGCCTGCTGCTCGGGGCGGCGCGGCAGGCGGCGAGCAGCAGGCGGATAGCAGTAGGCGGAGAGCAGCAGGCGGGTCCCCGAGGCGGCCTGGCCTGCGCGGCGCCCGCAGCCCCCAGGGCTGCCGCCTCCTGCGCAGCTGTCAGCGCTGCGCGGCCCCCGCGCCCCTGTCCTGTCTGGAGTTGCCCCCAGCCCGGCCGCGGCCTCCGACGTGCCCTCGGGGCGCGCGGCGCCGCCCTACCAGGCGGCGTCCTCCTGCCCGCGAGCCTGGCGCGGGGAAGGGAGGGCGCCGCCCGCCGCCAGCCCCTCGGGGAGCGGGGCCGCGAACTCCCGGGACCCCGGCCGGGCGGCCGGCGCGGTGGGCTGCCGGTCCGCGTTGGCAGGCGGTTACTGCAGTTTCCTCGCCCGCGATCCCCGCCCCCGGCCTGTTCGGGCTCCCCGCGTCTTTGCAGACACCCGTGCATCCTTGTGCAACTCGGGCTTGCTTCCTGGCTCGGCGGGCAGCGGCTCCCAGCTCCCCCTTCATTTTCCCTCCTGGCTGTTCGCGGATTGGATTTGGGAGAAAAAAAAACTGTTTAGGAGCTAGTGGACCTTCATTCTTCATTTGTGGTTCTTGTTTTCCCCGCAACTTTTATTGCCCCGAATATTTACTCCATGTAGAATTTGTTACAAGACAGCTCTTCTCTGTTGGAATTCTTTGCGTTGGCTCAAAAAAAAAAAAGGGGGGGGGGGCTGGGGAAAAGTTGGTTTGACTGTGGGAACCTTTTCGGACTCTTAATTGGTGCAGCCAGCGTAAGCTGGAGAAGCACTTTTGTGGAGGTACTCAGGTCCTTTTGCTAATGACTAAGTTAAAATTCTCACATTTGTCAATTTATGTTGGGGAAAGTCATATAGATAGCCTTAAAACTTGGGGCAGTCTTATTTCTTGTAGAAATGAACCAAATAAATAGAACTTAAACGTATTGCTTAAGGATAGAAATCAACTTTTATGAATTTTCAGAAATTACGTAGAATTAAGCAAACAGAGGTTGTTAGCCCAGAAAGGTGGCTGGAGGATGCCCAGAGTGTTCATTGCTAGGCCACACTCAAGACCAGCAGTTGAAAGAGGTAAGGTTGAGTTTCAGATCTCAGCACAAACATCTCTTGCCCCACAAACATCCTCTCCTCCTCCCCCTTCATTTTGAAAATTAAAAAAATACCCAATTCAAGTGTTCAAACACTAGGATTGGCTAGGATAGTGATCAACAACTTGGTTGTCTATTAAAATCACCCAGAAAGCTGTGAAAATCCTGATATTCAAACCACTGAAATTAAGATCTCTGAGAGTGGAACCATAAGTGTAATTTAAATCTCTCCAGGTTGAGTGCAGTGTGCAGACCAGGGTCAGAACCACTTATCTAGGAAACTCTTGAGGAATGGAGAAGTCTTTCAGCAGATGTGAATTTTTCAGTTGTCTGTTTCTATCTTTCCTGTCTTTTCAGTTTTGTTCTAACAGTGTCCTTTAATTGCAGGAAAGAAAAATGGGGAGGTTTTCCACTTTCTCAGAAATCATAAAGGGAAAAGTTATGATTTTCTCTGCACAGTTTTCTCTCCAGTTTATATTAAAGGAGATAGTTAAGGGGTCACCTGCTATTGTGTGGAAAATTTTGTGCTTGTATACATTTTTCTAGGAGACGTTTACTTTTTTTTTTTTTTTTTTCAAATTTCCAAATAATTGTGACCTTCCAATAATCACTATTCATTTATTTGCTGACAAGACTAACCAGCCTTAATTTTGTTTGTTTTGCGGTGCTGAGGCTCTGAGAGCCTCCTGAATGCTAGGCAAGCACTGTATCACTGAACTACATCCTTAGTCCTAGCCTTATTTTAACAGTTTAAAGATGTTAGTCATCATTCTTATGTGTCTTTTGCTGGTGATTGAGAACATTTGAGCAAATTTTGAAAATGAAGTTGCCTTTTCTAAAAAAACAATATTTGAGTCAAATAATTCTTACTTGTTCCCTCTTGCATAACATGTTTAATAAAGCATTTTCAATTTTATATAGCATTAAGTCAAAATTTTCATGAATTTATCCCCGTTACTGTGAAAAAATTATCACTAATTCTGAATTGATTACATACAGTTAATAAGATTATTATATGTGTTTGTTAAGATTTAAAAGTCCAGTTTTCTGCACGGTGACCAAGGTAATTTAGAAAAGAAAAAAAATGCATAGGAATTCGACATCATCATTTCTTTTTGATTCTGTTAACTAGTGGAAATCTCTCCTAGGATGTCCTTTCTGAGTAAGAGTGGGAAAATATGTATTTTGTGATGGTTAAATGGTCTTACAGAATTAAGAGTGTGTTGCTTTTTATTTGTCATTGCAAGTTTTACTATTACCATTATCCTTGTGTAGATCAAGGATATCAAGTCCGTATAGCCTGCAATAAAACTATCCCAAATGAGAACAACATTTTTTTATGGTCAAACTAAAAAGCTATAAATTATATTTCACTATATTCTAAATTTTGACTCTGAATGTCCATGTGGTATCCATAAAGAAGTCAGTTTTTTTTTTTTTAGCATTGAACTTTTTAAAAATATGGTATATTTTAGAAGCAATCATTTGTTTACAAACATCAAATCAGTTATTTCTGTGCTTAGACTAATTTACTTAGAAAATTTCTTCTCAATTTATGGGTCATGTTAAATATTGCTTTATAGTACCTAATTTAATATTTTGCTCATGAATTTTCTCTTTTATAGACTTTATGGAAAGGTTTTTCACCTTTGTCATCTTGACAGTGCTTTGGAGTAGATAAAGGCAGGGAGTACTTTGTTTTATATCTGGGGATTTGTAGGCCTAGATTAAATAGGCTGAGTTATGAAAGCAGTTAGTTATAGATCCAGATGGAAACCCAGGTCAGGATTAGGACTGTAGCTTGATTTTCTTCATGTGAAACCATAATAGTTACTGATGTTTTTGGTAAGTAGTCTGCTGAGAGATGCTAATTCACTGATCCAGATTGGAAGGATTTTAGTAAAAATTTGCATTGACTGATATCCTTTCCCCATTTCACTCCAATTCCTGTCTTTTCTTGAATCCTCTAAACTTCATTAATTCTGTCAGTGAGTATGGAATTTCTACTTGTCAGTCTTGCTTGTAGTAGCTTGTTGGTTATTGAGATGTGGTCACTATTCTTAAGGACTTCACAGTTTAATATGTATTAACAACTGTGCTAGGATGAAATCCAAACTGGGAATCATGGGGACAAAGGAAGGCTGTATAGTCAGTTCTGTGGTAAAGTATCAGAAATGGTCTATTTGAATTGATTTCTGAGAACAAAATGGGTAGAATTTGTAAGGATGTGGTTAGTGCCAAGATTCCCAGGCTTATATGTAAATCAGTTGTAAAAATGGAAGTGGGGGGCTGGGGATGTGGCTCAAGCGGTATCCAGCTCGCCTGGCATGTGTTCGGCCTGGGTTCGATCCTCAGCACCACGTACAAACAAAGATGTTGTGTCCACCGATAACTAAAAAATAAATATTAAAAAAAAGAGAGGAAAAAAAATAAAAATGGAAGTGGTGGAGGCTTTAGGGAATGCCTGAGTTTTTCAGGTAAGTATATTAAAAATGCTCTGTGCTTTAGTAGTGTATATAAAAGAATATTTTATGATAAAAGGTCTAAGGAAACTCAGAATAATGAATATATTATTTTTTTAATAGTATGAATATCTTTTTGACCAGTTTTTCTTAATTTTCTGCATATCCATAAAACAATTCACTTTTGGGAAGGTTGGTTTAGTGGAGAGGATATTGAATTGAGAGCTGGGAGAGGAAGGAAGAGAGAATTTAATGAGTTCTTACTACATGCTGATGTCATTTCTCCTAATCCTCATAAGAACCCTGTAAGACAAGTATTATCCCTCAATTAAAAATGAGGAAACAGTCTTAGTGGTTAAAATAACTTATCCAACCTGTTCAGGTAGTAATTAGTAGAGCCTGAATTTTAATCTTCGAGTTTTTTCCCCCTCTTCTGAAACCTGTGTTTTCTGCATTATGTTACTGGTTCTGCTGCTTATTACTCTTATGATTTTATGCAGAACAGTTAACCTGTGGATTATTATTTTTTCCATCAGTGAATAAATTTGACGAGATAAAACTAAAGTTATTTTTCTTTCTCTCTCTCTTTTTTTTTTTTTTTTTTTTGGTGGTGCTGGGGATTGAACCCAGGGCTTTGTGTATGTGAGGCAAGTACTTTACTGACTGATCTATATCCCCAGCCCCAGTTAATACTAAAGTTTTTATTGATCATAAAATATAAATTAAAACATTGTTTGGCCATGTAGACAGAAAGTAGAAATGTACTTGGGTAGTAATGTTTTGGTTTTCATTATATATTTTCATACCTATTTTCGAACTTACCGGCTTTAAGTGACACAACACTTGAATTGGTTTCAAGCAAGGTTGTTATATTTTAGTTGTAGAGTGCCTGAGACAGTTATAAATTTAAAAATATGGAAGAGACCACATAACTGCTACTGCTGTTAATTGTATGTGTTCTGTCTCATATATATAAGGGTTGTATCACTGTAAGTCATTGTTTTTCATAATATGTCCTGTGACCTACTAGTACATTGTAAGTTGATTTGAGGGTCAGAAACAGCATTAAACAAGGGGAAAAGTAAATATGCGTCCCATCACAAGTTAGTGAAATATCATGTCCCCAAATCTGTTTGAACTGTTTGTGATATCTGTGTATCTGGATTGCACTGTATTATATGCTGAAGGTCACTGAAAACAGTGTTTGAAAAAACATTTGTCTTGAGCAGTATTTCTCAAGTGAAGCACTGTTGACATTCTGGACCAGACTGTGGGCATGGGGGTTGTCCTCTGCATTGTAGGATGTTTTGGCTGCATTTCTGGCATTTATCCACTAGATGTCAGCATCATTTCTCCAGTGGTGACAGACAAAACTATCTCTAGACCTTGCTCTTTATCATAATCCTGTGGGGCAAAATTACCCCTGTGGTGAGAACTTTTGCTTTAGAGTAAATATTCTTCTATTTGCTTCTTTGGATCTGAAAAGATAGCTTTACGATTGGGACAAGCATCATCTCTTGTGGAAAGAACATAGGTATTAGAGTCCTAGAGACCTGATCTCTGTTTTGTTTACTGTATAGTTGTATAATTTGGGATAAATTATTTCTGTGAGTCTCAGTTCTTTATTCTATAAAATGGGGATTACAATACTTCCTTTCTAGTATTGTTTTAAGAAGTAATACTTAAAAACATGTGTTATAGTGCCTATTAGAGGCCTCAGCATGTTCTAGAAATTGTTAGTATTTAGGGTCCCCTTCCAACCCCCAGTCAAGTCTATATGTATGAATACCTTCGTGGAGACAGAAATTTGAAAAAAAATTTATATGAATAGATTTTTAAAGAGTTATATTATGTCTTCTGGTTATTATTTTAACTGCTATATCTACTAATTTTCAGTAACAGGTTAAAAACATTTGCACTTTTCATGTGCAGAAAAACTGACGTGGGTAGTATTTTTAAAGACTCTTTTCATTTTCTTTTATTGTTATTTTTCCTTCTTGTCCTACTTATTCACAAATCAACAAACGTGTCGAGGATTTAACACAAATGAAACTCTTATATCTTCCATCTATTGTGTAAACCTTTTTTCCCTTCAAGAATGTGACTTTTTATCTGGTGATCATTTTTCCAGCTTTATTGAAGCATAATTAATTAATTAAAATTGTAGACAAAGTATACAACTTGATGATTCGTTATGGATATACATTGTATAATTACCAAAATTAAATTATCAACACATCTGTAACCACAAATAGTTTGTGTGTGTGTGTGTGTGTGTGTGTGTAGGGGGGATGATGATACTTAAGATTTACTCTTTCAGCAGATTTCAAGTAAATAATATAGTAGATACAGTATTATTCCTTTTTTTTTTTTTTTTTTTAATGGTGCTGGGGATTGAACCCCTGGCCTTGTGCATGTGAAGCAAGCACTCTACCAACTGAGCTATATACACAGCCCTAGTATTATTCCTTAAAATTGAAAATTTGTGCTCTTTGACCAACATCTCTATCATTTCCTCCATCCCATGGTCCTTGGCAGCCACCATTCTATTTCTGTGAGTTCCATTTTTTAAAGTTCCACATATAAATGAAATCCTATAGTATTTGTTTTTCTGTTTCTGGATTATTTCCCTTAGCATAATGTCTTCCAGGTTCATCCATGCTTTTGTAAATGCCAGGGTTTCCTTTTTTAAACCTGCATTCTTTTTTTGATACTGGGGATTGAACCCAGGGCCTTGTGCATGCTAGGCAAACACTCTACCACCCAGCATCCAGGCTGCAGGGTATGGCTAAATTGCTGTATGTGTGTGCATGTGCGCGTATGTGTGTATATGTCTATGTGTAACCACATTTTCTTTATTTGTTCATTTTTTTGGCAAGCACTAATGTTGTGTATCTTTTTTTTTTTTAACAGTTGTTGATAGACCTTTATTTTATTTATTCATAAGCGGCACTAAGAATCGAACCCAGTGCCTCACACATGCCATGCAAGTGCACTTCCGCTGAGCCACAGCCCTAGCCCCTGTTTGTGTATCTTGACAGTTGTGAAAAACAGTAATGAACATGGGAGTGCAGATATCTCTTTTATATACTGATTTCATTTTCTTTGGGCATATACCCAGAAGTGCTGGATCATATGGTAGTTCTATTTTTAGGTTTTTTTTTTTTTGGCGAAATTCCATCCTATTTTCCATAATTGTGGTACCAATTTTTTAAAGGACTTCTAATGATACTTTTATTTTCAACCAAATACAGAAATAATAGCAGAAAAGCCCTATAGGGCTAGTTGATGTTATCCTCTGTGTCTCTTTGAATCTACTAGTATATTAATAACTGATAATTATAGTATATCTGTAAATTCATAATAATATATTATTAAAATATGAATAACATCAACACTATAGTAATATATTATGAAGTCATCCACAGGAACCTTATCAGTTAGTTAATATAATTAACCCAATTTTTCAGATGAAGAAACTGAGGTGTAAGGATATTTAGTGACTTGCTGGCAGAATCAGTTCACCATCTGGCTCCAGAGTTAATTCTTTTAACCATTATGCTGAATTGAACCTTTAATATGAGTCATTTTACATGCCCATTTGCTTCTCAGTTTGTAGCATTAAAAACTGGTTTTTACCTTATTCTATTTCAAGTCCCAAGAGAATTTCCAATAGTCTAATGAGACGTTTTGCAAAATTTTTAAGATTAAGTTAAGATTTTATCTTAACTCATGTGAGTGCATTTTTTTTTTGCCATTTAAAAATCAATCAATGCTTTGATTTATGTCATATTTCTACTATTAAAATTTGTGAAGGTATTTTCATTTATGTAAAATGACACAATAGTGATTACACCAGTTATCTACTAATGCATTTTGTTGTAATCTTGTGTGGCATTTCTTAGTATTCTTAAAATCTGCATAGTGGATTTAACCAAATTTGCCCTGCATGTTGTTTTTTTATGGCTCAACAGCTAAAAGTTGCCTTTGAATTGTTACTTAGTTGAAAAACCAAAGAAAATTATATGGAATTTCTAATTTTATTGTCCATTAATACAAAGTTTTATGGAAATATAGCCCATAATCATTTGCTTACATATTATCTGAGTATATTTGTGCTATACAGCCTAGTTAAATTGTTGGTACCAGAACATCTGCCCTAAAAAGGTAAAATATTTACTCTTTGCCCCTTGACAGAAAAAGTTGACAACCCCTGTTTATTATGTATTATGGTTAATTATTCATTGTATTATTTCCCTTCACTAGACTATAAATTCCATAAATTAAGCAATCTTCATTTTGTTCACTCATGTATCCCAAGTACCAGGAACAGTTGTTGTTGGCTCATATAGCTGCTTAATAAATATTTAAATAGAGTAAGAAGTGCATGAATTTATAAAATGAATGTCTAATTTTCAAAATGATGATAACTCATACTTTAGTATCACACAGCCATTTGAAGTACAGGTATTTTGTTCCCATCCAACACCAAGAAGAAACTGACATTACAAGAAAAAGTAATTTACAAGGGTTATATAGCTAAATAAATGGTAGAACTGGAATCGGATCCTAGGTTCTCTAAAAATGACTTTTAATTTTGAGGCAGGATCTTACTAAGTTGCTAAGTTGCTGAGACTGGCAGAACTTTTGATTCTCCTTCCTCAGCCTCCCAAGCTATTGGGATTAGAGGTGACTTTTTTGGTGGGGTGGGGTACTGGGGATTAAATTTATGGGCACTTGACCACTGAGCCACTTCCCCAGCCCTGTTTAATATTTTATTTAGAGACAGGGTCTCACTGAGTTGCATAGTCCCTCAGTCTCTGGAGCTGCTGGGATTACAGGCGTGTGCCACCTGCACCTGGCTACAGGTGACTCTTAATGCCTAGCCCATACTGCCTTTTATATAATATACTTAGTTAATTCTGTTATGTATAATGGAACAACTTTGCTTTGGGAGTTTGTGAGTTGTCTTTTTTGATGCTCTGTCTTAAGACCACAATTCTTGCCAAGAACAGGTAATAAAACAGCTTATATTGGTGCTCCATTTTAGGAGTATTAGGTCAGATTTTAGAAAGCAAGTTTAGCAATTATTGGTCAGTAGCATTTCTCCTTTCATTTATCTATCTGTTGTATTGAACCTGATCAGGCTTCCCCTATGGCACTGTACTACGAAGCTACATCCCAGCCCGTTTTTCTTTTTTGTATTTTGAAACAGGGTCTTGCTAAATTGGGCTGGCCTCCAATTTGTGATCCTCCTGTTTACACCTTCCAGTTCACTGGGATTAAAGGAGTGTGCCACAACATCTGGCAGATTTCCACATTGAAAATAAATTTTGAAATAGAATTGATAACAGTGGAAGGTAGATTATTTAATATAGGTAATGGAGGGTTTGAGTGTTACTTTGAATTTTAACTTGAAGCAAGTTTCTTCATAATTCGCTTATTTTATTTATTTTTGCATTACAATTCTTAATACACCTTTATACCACAATTTATCATAACTCTGATTGTATTTAAGGTATGTTGACACCAAATTCACATCTTCATACCTGTATTTTGTATAACATAATTTGTATATTTTAAATATTAGAATTTAATTTGCTACTAAGTGTAAAAAGTTAGAATTATCTTAAATACACATTTTTTGTTAAATATTAGAATTAAAGAAACTTACGATGTGTGCATTTCTTCATATTTTTATTGATTTGTATTTTTCCTTCAAGTGGGTTTACTTCACTCATATTCTGGTGAGCTAGGTTTCCACATTACTCTATTATCATACCATAAATTTTGAAAGTAATATTTATTAAATGAGTAGATGATTTCTTAAATAGTTGTTAAGTATTTGAAACAGTTTTTTTTTCCTCTCTCTCTTTTTTTTTAAATCCCCAAAATTATCTACAGGTGTTTTGTTCCCATTTAACACCAAGAAGAAACTGACATTAAAAGAAAAATTATCTAGTAATGTTCTAATAGTTCAGTATTTTATTTTTTGCTTATATCAGTCTCATCTTGATATTAAAATTTAAAAAAACATTTTGTTATAAATGTTTTTTGATTTTTAAATTGCAAAAGTTTAATAGCATAAAGAACATTGAAAAATTTACCACATTCTCCTAGTGTAATTCTCTTAATATTTACCACATCTCTATAATGTATCTGCCTGTGTTTATTATAAAATAATGGAATTTTAAGTTTGGAAGGGATTGAGTCAGATCCTTTTTAAAGAAACTAAGTGATTTGTGTGTGCATTATTATTATTTTTTTTAATATCAAATCCTTAAGATTGCAAACCATTTGGGAGCTGGAGAGGAAAAAGGAAAAGAAAGGTGGTGTGTGTGGGGTATCTCATGATAATCAGACCAGTAGAGGAGAGGAGAGGGAGGAAAAGGGGAAACACTGGGGAATGATATTGGCTAAATTATATTGTTATTTTGTGTGCATGTATGAATTTGTAATGATGAATCCCACTGTTGTATACAACTGTAATGCACCCATAAAAAAAATGGAAAAAAAAAGAATGCAAACCAACATTTTCCTGGCCTAGTATACTTTTTAATCTTACCATTATAACTTATTTATTTATGAATTTCCTTTATTTGTACTTTAATATAACCAAATGCAAGATAAATATCTTTATGTGAAAAGTAAATGGGAACACATTTGAATATTCTTTATTGGTACATTGTTACATATTTGTATGTATTTATTATGTCTTCTTTTTAACTTTTTATTTAGCTTTCTAAAACCAACTTTTCCAACAACAACGATTTCCGTGCTCTTCTGCAGTCTTTGTATGCTACTTTCAAGGAGTTCAAAATGCATGAACAGATTGAAAATGAGTACATTATTGGTTTGCTTCAACAACGCAGCCAGACCATTTATAATGTACATTCTGACAATAAACTCTCTGAGATGCTTAGCCTCTTTGAAAAGGGACTGAAGAATGTTAAGGTGAGTTGCAAAAATAGGTATATAACTATTAAAATTTATGCCATCTTTTGTTATGTCATTGGCAAAACCTGTTAGCAATTTGTAGTAAATGCTATGGTGTTAAAGGAAAACTATAGTCTGCCTTTTTAATCATTTGTTAAAGATGGCTATGAAGGCTTTTTCAGTAGGGATAACTGCACTGGGGGCTTGCAGTAAGGAAGAGATCTGACTCAACTGCAAATACAAGAGTAAGTTGGAGTTAATAGCCAGGAAGCAAGGTGGGGGTCAGTGGAGGAAAAATGATCAGGAGGATTCTTGCTATGTCAATTCTACAGGATTTTTACTGAAGGCAGGCCAGGGTGGTAGGAGACTGAGGGTAGAGGGATGAGGAATTTGATCAGATACTGAGGTGGTCAGATACCAAGGGTAGAAGAGTTTTGATAAACTAAGCAGGATTTTTACTGAAGGTGTACTACGAGGGCCAAGGACAGAGTCCAAGGTCGGGTCTAATTGAGAAGAAGGCTCAGAAGAGCTTGGTTAAGTTTCATTAGAGTCTGTCGATTATGACTTTATTACTATTTAATAAAAAATTTAAATGATGTCCCTTACTTAGTTTTAAAATTGTTTTCTTGAGTGAAATATTATAAAATTGTTATATTCTGTTAACATTTGCTAAATTCTTAAAGGAAAGTTATCAACCCAGGCACTGGTGACTCAGGGAAAATTGTTACTTAGAATGAATAAACACTTCAGCTTTATAAATTTCATTTATGGGCTGGGGATGTGGCTCAAGTGGTAGCGCGCTCGCCTGCCATGCGTGCGGCCCGGGTTCAATCCTCAGCACCACATACAAAGATGTTATGTCCGGCAATAACTAAAAAATAAATATTAAAAATTAAAAAAAAAATAAATTTCATTTATTTTAAAATTGAGTGCTGGAGATGTAGTTTAGGATAGCGCTTGGCTAGCATTTGGGAGGTTTTGAGTTTGCTCCCTAATTCCACAAGTAACAACAACAAAAACATCAAGACAACAAAAATTGCCGGCTATAACATTTATTATATTTGATTTTCCTAATTGTAGGAAACAGGGTGGTTAAATATGATAATGTTGGTTGTATAATATAAAATTAAAGGCACTGAGGATTGAACCCACTAGTGCTTTACCTTTGAGGTATATCCTCAGCTCTTTTTTTTTTTTTTTAATTTTTATTTTTAAATTTTGAAATAGGGTCTCACTAAGTTGCCTAGGCCCTTGTGAAATTGCTGAGGCTCACCTCAAACTTACGATCCCCAGCCTCAGCCTCTCCAGGTGCTGTAATTATAGGCATGTGACACTATGCCCAGGAAATTAAAGGCATTTTTGAGTATAGTTTAGGATAGTACTATAGAGAAATTTTCATCTTAATTATATTTATGTATTGAAGGATATTTAAAATTTGATCTTAGTTTATTTCCCTTCTGGTTCAATGAAGCATAGGTTTAAACTACCGTGTGTCCGTCACTTAGATTTTGTTCTAGAAAGACTGTTTTGCAGCAGGGTAGAGGATGGATTGAAGGGAAAGAAGCCTCAAGTAGAAAGAATACTATAAAAAAAAATTTATTCTGATAGTCTCTGAAACGATACTTAGTAGCTAATTATTGGGGAGATGGGAGATTGGGTAGGGTACTGAATAGTAATGAGAGATTTATTTTTCTATTAAATAGTCCTTTGTACTTTCTGAATATTATATCATACTCATGTATTATCTAAAGTAGTGTGCCGCAGTCTGGCTGGGCACAATCAGGAGCCACTTGTCAAAAGAAACTAACTTTATTTTTAGAACCACACACGACAAACAAAATAGTCTCTCAGGAAAAACCCTCAGAGCCTCAACTGCCACCACCGGCTTTCCCCAAGCCTCTCTCTCCCACACAAGCTTCTCTCCACCTCCCACAATCCTCCTGCTCTTGAGGCCGATTGGCTGGGTCACGTGGGCGGAGCCAAAAAAGTCCCCCAATGAGCAGCTCCGTGGTCTGAAAGGGCAGGGAAACAGTCCAATGAGCATCACCGCAGAGGAGCCAATCAGCTAGATGTTGCTGGGGCCGCTGTGAGCCAATCATCAGCCAGCAGCTGGAAGTTTGCTGGCAGCTGGAAGTTTGCTGGGGCCCCTTTGGCTGTGGCTCTCAACAGTAGTGTCTAGTGGAAATAGAGAAGAGGGAACAGATTTATGTAGGGAATGGGACTGATAGAATGTAGTGATAAGGAGCTAGAAAAGATAAAGATAAGTGATTATTGAGCCTGTCTTTCTAGGGTAGTAGAAGAGGGTTCTATTTGAATTGTTTATATAATCTAAGTGGGCATTTATAGGAAGAAGGTGAGGCCTGGGCAGAATTAATGGGTAAAAGAGTGATCTGGTGTAGAAAAACAAATTTAGTAGTTCGAGCAAGTAAGTAGAAATGAAAGCCATGTGGACAAGCTTAAGGAATATGTGTAAAATTCCAAGAAAATATGACATTGAATTAAATATTGGGGAGCAGTTGAATGAATTAGCTCAAGAAAAAGGATGAAATATTCTCGTATTTTTCAAATTTCATTATTTTGTAATTTGAGAGGCCTGATGCAGAATAGGTGGATAAGTTACAGGGAGATAGGATCTCAGTTCATGAGAGGAAGAACTTTTTGGTGTTGTCCAAAATTAAAACGATCCACTTCAAGATGTACTGAGTCTCTTGCCTTTAGAAGTTTTGGTACTAATGTATATGAGCTTCTGTCAGCATAACATAATAGGTATTTTGAATTTTTTTAGTGGAGAATATGTCAGATTACTTTAAAGGGATTCTATAATGATGAAGTCCACCATGTCCTTGTGGACTACTTGTAGATACATTGAAAACCAAACATGAAAATTATGTAACTTCAGAATCAAATTAGTGGAAGTTTTAAGCAAATACTTGTTATTTTTAGACTTTTAAATGATATTTTTAAAGAGAAATAGGAGATCAATTACATTACTAAAAATTTCAAATCTTTTTATTTGGTGGTGCTAGGGTTTAAACCCAGGACATCGTACATACTAGATAGGTGCTCTTCCATTGAGTTATACTCCTAGGCCTAAGGTCCTGTGATGATCATAAAAGTACAGAGGCCACTGTGCTGTTTATCTGTGGTTGTTTTTTTTTTTTTTTGCTTGTTTCTTTGTTTTTTTGAGGTTTTATGTTGAATTAACTTCTTGGGATCAGGTGCAATGTAAATAATGAAGCAGAATTTTTGTTGAAATACAATATTTTTGTTTCCAGAATGAATATGAGCAGTTAAATTATGCAAAACAGCTGAAAGAGCGATTGGAGGCCTTTACAAGAGATTTCCTTCCTCACATGAAAGAGGAGGAAGAGGTAAGTGTAATTTTTTTCCATTGAGATTAGATTTACAAAATTTTAAAAATATTTTACCATATTTTCTTCAAAATATTACATAGGAAGATATGTCCAGTTGATGGAGAGAAGCCTCCAGCTGATGAGAGGTTTCTAGTTCCTTTGGGAACTAGAACCCAAGGGAAAAAAATGCATTTGTTTTAAAATCCTCATGAAGGCTATTGCTTTTACAGAATGTGTTTTCATATGTGCAAATGGCACTGTATTAAGCGTTGATGATTTTTTGTGTCACCTTAATATTTTTGCAGAACATTTAGAGAATTCTGGAATTTTTTGAGTATTTTCTATGTGCTAAGTATAAAGAGTTTTTAGAGTTTTTTGTTTTGGTAGTAGACTTTAGTAATTAAATGATAGTCTTAAATTTATCTTCTGCCTAATACACATGTATTACAATATCATTGATTGAACCAGCAGAAAATATTCTATTCTTTCTCTAATATGGGATGAATGTCAATATAATATACAAAGAAAGAAATTATTTTTTTCAACTACAAACAGTTACTGTAGTGATTATCAGTATGGTTTCGCCTTATAATCAATTAGCAATAATAATAAAATAATAATAAAAACCCACTTACATCTTAAGCCCATTCCAGACCAATTAAATCAGGTGGGAGGCATGGCATGGATCTTTTTTCAAGGTTCCCCAAGTCATTATAACATGAAGTCAGTGTTGAAATCACTGAGTTACTAGTGCAGTGCTTTTTAACCTGTGATACCTATTATTTTAATAAGTGGAACTAAAAGAAAACCTTGATTCTGTGTCTGAATATTATAATTCTATAAATATATCTATAAATCTCCATGCATAATTGGCAAGAAAACCAATGTACCGAAAAAAAACAAAACAACAACAACAAAAAAAGAAAACTAAAATAATGATTAGAGGAAACATCTTTAAAGTCCTGAAACATTATTGACTATCTCAAGGTCTCAGTAGTGTTCTAACTTTTATGATTCTAGTATTCAGGGTATTATTCTCATTTGAGGAAGAGACCCTGTTTGAAAACCTTCTTGTCCTAATGTTTTAAAATTATTTAGGGTCTGACTTACTAGCTGACAAAACCATAGAAGGATATTTTAGGGGATATTCTTTTCAGTTTTGGGATAAACTGACTTAGTGATAATAACTAAAATTTTTATCTGATTAAAATATAAAACTATAATACTACACTTGAGTCAATAATAATTTAAAAGGTGTAGAGTAAAATAAAACCAAATATTTTTTCTAATGAATGAATGTTTTAGGTTTTTCAGCCCATGTTAATGGAATATTTCACCTATGAGGAACTTAAGGACATTAAAAAGAAAGTGATTGCACAGCATTGCTCTCAGAAGGATACCGCCGAACTCCTTAGAGGGCTTAGCCTATGGAATCAAGCTGAAGAGCGACAGAAGTTTTTCAAATATTCTGTGGATGAAAAGTCAGACATAGGTGAGATTCATTTGTTTGTTTATTAATTAGTACTGGGAAGCGAACCTAGAGGGGCTTTACCACTGAGCCACATCCCCAGCCCTTTTTATTTATTTAATTTTTCTCAGCCCTTTTAATTTTTTGAGACAGGGTCTCACTAAGTTGCTTAGGGACTTGCTTAGTTGCCGAGGTTGGTCTTGAACTTCTGATCTTTCTGCTTCAGCCTCCTGAGTCGCTGGGATTATGGGCATGAGCCATCATGTCCAACTTGAAATTTGTATATTTAAATAAAGAACAGTTTACTAGTTCAGGGCCACAGGCGTCTTGTGATGAATTGTAGATTTTGTTTGAGGAATGATTTAAGTCAGACTTGCATTGTGGTCAGTTGAAATCATTTCCATTTACAAATGTAATTCTATTTTAGAACTTAGTGTTGGTGATTTTATACACACACACACACACACACACACACTTATAGCTATTTGCAATATAGGGTTTCTTGAATGAATTTAGATATACTTTGACCAGTCAGAATTGTTGAGAACTACCCTATACAGACCACCTAACTTTTGAGCTCCATTGACTAAAGTGGGTGCTTTTGTCTTTCCTTGTGTTTTTTCATTAATTTTCAAAGTCGGTATGTTTATGCACATGGCCCCTGACTTACCATGGTTTAACTTATGATTTTTCAACTCTACAGTGGTACAAAAGCAATTCACATACCATACTTCAAATTTTGAATTTTCATCTTTTCCCAGGCCAGCTATATGCAGTATGATATTCTTTTTGAAATGGTGAGCAGCCTCATTGAGCTCTCAGTCTCATATTTTATTTAAAGAAGTAGGTAAGACTCATGTTGAAACAAAAATGATTTTATAAGTTAAGCTATGATTAAACCCATAAAACTTGTAAGCTTTATTCTGAAATGCAGCTTGTGCCTTAGATACCAAGCTAAGACTTGTTGTGTCTAGTTTAATTGTAATTATAACACAGGATTTAAAAGCATCACACTTAGTACGTTTAATTTTCCCACTCTTTCAAAGCAAATTATAGCTGCATTAGTTTTAAAATATTTTGCATTTTAAGGTGGCAGTTTAAAGTAATTTGATCATAACATTTCTGTATTTAAATTCCTTTATAAAGGCAAATCAGATAAAGTATTAAAATTCTTCATAGTACTTTAGTGATAAATCTTTCATATCTTATATTCTTTATTGTAACACCCATTTTCACTTTTCTTTCAGAAAATTGGTACTGAAATAATAGATTATAGGAAATTGTATAACCATTGACTTACTTTCTGCAGTTGTTGCTAACAAAGATTCCTTATCAATGTGTACCAGGATCAGAAATAGTTATATTATGTAGTCGGGGCTAACACATAATTTAAGTAGGTAAAGGCACCTATAGGTTAAATAAGTCAGATTTCACAGACCTTTTATATGAAATACAAAAATCAAAGAGGAAATACAAGGAAGGACTAATAGGAGCCATATGCATGAAAAAAAATGTCATGAGATTTGTATGTGTCATTAAAAATGCCTTGGAGATCTCATAATCCGGCTGACTCTACTTGTTGATTTAAAGCGGTATAACCTGTTTGGTTCCTTTTTCAAATGATGCTACTTATGCTACAAAGTGAGTATTGTTTTTTCTGTGACTTCCTTTGTAAAAAAAAGGAAGTCAATTCTGTGTTCATTTTGTAGCTCCCACTGATGAAGTATGATCTGGGCCATGATAGTTTAACCCTACCGGTTCTTAACAAGTTTAACATCTTCATGTTACCTCTAATACGTGTTGTTTCCATTTCACATCATGCAAGCAGGAAGGATTTAACTTCAGGCACTGGATTTTACTTACAGAAATGTGATTGTAATTTCTCACTGCATTTACTCTTGTGTCCTTTACTGCTAAAGTTTATCTTTTTTATTTCAGAAGCAGAAGTGTCACAGCACTCCACGGGTATAACCCATCTTCCTCCTGAGGTAATGCTGTCAATTTTCAGTTATCTTAATCCTCAAGAATTATGTCGATGCAGTCAAGTCAGCACTAAATGGTCTCAACTGGCAAAAACGGGATCACTTTGGAAACATCTTTACCCTGTTCATTGGGCCAGAGGTAGGTAAATAGGACTTTTA
This sequence comes from Marmota monax, assembly GCF_021218885.2. NCBI lineage: Eukaryota > Metazoa > Chordata > Mammalia > Rodentia > Sciuridae > Marmota > Marmota monax. The sequence continues at coordinate 18,607,437 of NW_026694710.1, forward strand.
GTTTGTTTAAAAAATATTTCCATTTGTTTTTCTAGATGAATCCTCATGGCTATTAATAATCAAGGCCAGGCAGGAAAACTCAAAGCTTGACCAAAAAGTAGATTTTGTAGTTAAATGATGTGTAACCATGCATTTTAGAAAAATTAGTTGCTGAAGTATTCATGGGTAAATTATATATCTTACCATTTCCTTTGAAATAATTAGGAAAAAATAATTGGGAGAGGGAATGCAAAAAACAGGAGCAAAATGTCAATAATTGTTGAAGATAAGTGATGGGTATATGGGGATTCATTTTTCTACATTTGACTATGTTTGGATGTTTTTAGAATAAAAACTTAAAATTAAATGTATTTGATTTTCAGAACTTCTTTAAGTAACCAGATTGAGTATTTTTAAAAAACAGACTAAATTTATTCTGTATAATTTAAAGATAAGGCACCATTATCCACTATGGCTGTCTTGGTAGTGGCTGAATCTGTTTTTGTCTTTAACATATCTTTCTTTTTTTTTTCTTTTAGTAATTGTTAATGCTTTGTTCTCTAAACAATAGATTAATAACTAATTTCATTGTAAGTCAGATTTACATATGAACAACTAAAAGAAAAATTTCTTTTCATAAGCATATAATGCATTCATGGAACAGGTATAACTAAATATATATACAAATTTCTGTCACTAAATTAGAGTGATTTGTTTTAGGTGAGAACTAACCTCTAAATTCACATTAATTTTTTATAGTTTTCTCTGTGTGACTTAGTATGGAAGTATGTATTTTTCATAAAAGTTTGTTTGATTTGAATTTTGAGTCTTATTTTAAAAGTTTATTTGTTACAATAACATGTAGCACTTTTTTTTTTGAGAGGAGGATCTCTCTGTGTTGCCCAGACTGGCCTCGAACTCCCAATCCTCCCGCCTCAGCCTGCTGAGTAGCTGGAATTACAGGCGTGGGCTACCATAACCAACTGGTAGAACTTTAAAAATAATGTGTTGTTAGATACTTAATATTTTTTGTGTGAAGCTATTTGGAGAATTAGGTAGACTTACATGATTCAAATTATTATTATTATTATTATTATTGTTTTATTTAATTAGTTACACATGACAGTATAATGATCTTAACATATCATACATTTGAATCATAAGGATTATTTTTATGTGGAATGTGTTTTTAATTAGTTATTGTAGGATAATGACATTGAGCAAAAAGTTAATAAAGGCAAATATGGATATATCAAATACTTTTTTGTTCAGCTTTTTTTTATTGAGAATATTTAAGAAAAATATATAATTAGGTATGATTTGATAACAGCGTTAGCAAATGTGATAATGCTTTGCTAATTTCCATGAAGTTACCCAAATTCTTTTTTTTTTGTTTTGAGAGTGAGAGAGAGAATTTTTTTTTTAATATTTATTTTTTAGTTTTCGGTGGACACAACATCTTTATTTTATTTTTTATTTTTTTTATGTGGTGCTGAGGATCGAACCCAGCGCCCCGCGCATGCCAGGCGAATGCATTACTGCTTGAGCCACATCCCCAGCTCCCAAATCTTTAAATATGCTTCTTTCTGGTTTTAATATATTTATACAAAAGTTCTGATAAAAAATGGCTTTTGTTACTTATGGTATTTTATGTGTCCCCCCCCCGCCCCCCCCAAGAGGATATTTTGAATGTCTGGGGACAGTTTTGCTTGTCCCATCTTTGGATATTTTATTGGCATCTAGTTAGTAGAGGCCAGAGTGCTGCTAAGTACCCTGCAGTACATATATCAACCCCCCACAACAAAGAATTGCCCAGCTTAAAATGTCAGTGGTGTCTAGATTGAAAAACCCTAAATTCAGATATAAGAGTTTAGTAAATTAACTCTGCATTGTCTCTCACTTTACAGTTTTATGATTTGGTTACATTATATTCTCCAGGATCTATAAATTTGTAGTTTTGCTTTACCTTAGTCTTTCCTTTTCATTTGTGTTCCCACCTACTTCTGAATTGCTCACTGATTGCTTACTACAGGGTAGAAAGTTGCGTTTCCTTTCGTTTATTAGCTGTCATCGTAATGGAGCCAGTGTGAAGCCATGGTAGGAGACAAAGGTTAGGTTATTTTCAGTGATTTTTAAAATTGCATGTAAGGCTATTGATAATGTTTTTCATAGCAAAATAATTACCATTAAACTTATTTTTCTAAAGGTAAAATTAAAAAGCTTTTATATAGAGAGTAGATACATAGCAGATGTATAGCAGACTATGTAAATTTTTGTAGTTCTGTTATTGTTTTAGAAAGATTTATTTGGAAAAATATAAGCTATTAATTAATTAATTAGTTGGACCCATATAGACATAGTTATTTTAAGTATGTTTGAAATTGAAGCTTATGCTTATTTAAGTCTATTTTTCTTACTCACCCATTAAATATTTCTAAAATAATAGATGATTCATTGCCTGAGGCTCAAAACATTTTTTAATGTAGAGATTTTTATTAAAAATAGGTTAATTTTTTTGTGGTGATAGATGATCTGATCTTTCTATGTTCCTCTTATTTATTCATTGAGTAGGTGACTGGTATAGTGGTCCTGCTACTGAACTTGATACTGAGCCTGATGAGGAATGGGTGAAAAGTAGGAAAGATGAAAGTCGTGCTTTTCAGGAGTGGGATGAAGATGCTGATATAGATGAATCTGGTAAGCCATATTTGGAATTAAAATTATTACATAGTGTTTACTAACAGTATATTTGATAATTATTAAGTGTTAAGAGTCATGTGTTTTGTGTTTTCTAAAGAAACTTGTCTTTTAGTCTATTATTTAAAATTTAAAGTTACAGTAATAATAATAATGTTACTCTATTTGGAGTTCTTTTTAAAAATGTGTAGTGTTGTTTCCCATTTTTTAAAATATTCAAATAAAAAAGCCAGAAAAGGATGTCTGTTTTCCATATGGAAATAAAGTACAGTCATTATAGTGCTTTATAGTTTATAATGTATTTCTTAGGGCCATTTCATTAAGTCTGTTCATCAGCATTTATTGAGTCATCTGTGGCCCAGAGGGGGGAACCATGAAACTGTTGAGTCTGTTTATTCATTTCTAAAGTCATAACACTTGCCTCATAAAGTAATTGTAGAATTAAGAAGTAAGGTCTATGGAAATTCTGGGCTGGGGTTGTAGCTCAATGGTAGAGCGCATGCCAGGCATGCATGAGTCACTGCATTCAGTCTCCAGCACTGAAAAAAAAGAAAAGATCCACATATGATATTTCTTTGTAGGTTGTAAAATGTTATAAAAACTAGTGCAGTCATCCAGTAAGCCATATGAGAAGTTCAAGGGTAAACAAGGGTGTTTCCCTACCCTTAAAGAACTCACATGTAGAGAGTTGAGAATGTGTAATTCTTAATTTGTGATACATAATGAAAGATGCTGCAATAGATGTACAGAGAGATGCTGCTTGGGAGTATAGAAGTAGAAGACCTAAATTCTGTCATAAGTATTATTTTAGATAATTAACTAAAATATTGATGAAATAGTAGAATAACAGACGGGAAGTCGTCTTTTCTTTGGTAAACGTGAAACTGTAGGAAATTTCTATTTATGAAAACTTCCCACTTTAAAAAATAAGTTGACCTGGTAAAAGACTAAATATGTGGAAAATAAGGACAGTAAGTATAGAACTTGTTGTTTCAGCAACTAAAATAGTTTACTTTTTTGAAATGAAGATGTTACCTTTGGTATAGTTTTGCATGTTGGAAGGTACTTCATAAGGAAGAAATCTATTAATATCAGTTAGATTGGAGGATACACTCGCCTGTGAGGGATGAACGGGATATCATAGTGAACAAAATGGAGAAAACCCTTGGTTTTGTTGAGCTTAGAATTGGAAAGGGGAAATGGACAAAGTAAAGTAAAGATAGTTATACACCATATGAGAAGGGGACAGATTTTATGGAGAAAAATAAAGAAGGGAAAGTGTGCCTGAAAGAGGGGAAAGAAGTGGCAGTTTGAAAGAGTGATTAATTTAAGTCCCTTGAGAAATTTGAGCAAAGATCAGAAGGAGATGTGGTTTTTCTCACAAGTCACTTCAAGGAAGACTTAATTTATCTTTCCAAGAAAATTAGCTCATAATATCCATGATAAGAATTTTAAAGGCCTTACCAAACTAGTGTATTTGTTTCAGTCTTAAACATAGTAAAAAGATGATCATCTGTTTTTTCCTTCATATCCAAGGGGAAGTTTCAAGGGTGGAGTACTTGCTTTTGCATATGCAAGATTCTGGGTTCCATCCCAACACCAAAAAAAAAAAAAAAAAAAAAGTAAAACACCAAGAAATATAAATAAAATTATTAAAAAAAAAAAAGGATTAAGCCTTCCTGAGGTAACATACCTATTCGTTCATTAGTGGATTTACCACTAAACTGTGGCTGCATGTAGAGGTGCACACCTGTAGTTCTAGCACTCAAAAGGCTGAGAGGGAATGGTCTCTTGAGTTCAGAAGTTCAAGATCAATCTGTGCAACATAATGAGAACCTATTTCAAAAACAAAACGATCTAAACTGAGGATCTACCCATCTACTTCAGTGCTTTTTCAATTTAAGTGTTATACTAGTCATGCAGAGAGGCTACTGTTCCTTATGGGATGTTTACTACTTTTTTACTTTTTAAGCTTTTCCAGTAAACAGTACACAAAAAAGAATGGCTTGAGAGTAAAGTTGTAGTAGAATAAATAGGGTTCGCTAAAGTAATCTTTATTTCTACATTTTACATATATGTCTGCTAAAGGAGAGATTTAAGATAACTGTACATAAAATCATTAGTAGTAAGTTCAGTATTTTCTGAATTATGTTCCTTTTGTTTACTGTACTTCATTTATTTTAAGTAATTTTGTTATTTTTTAAAAACTTATTTATTTTTATTCTAATTAATTATACATGATAGCAGAATGCATTTCATTTCATTGTACACGAATGGAGCACAACTTTTCATTTCTCTAGTTGTACACGATATAGAATCGCACCTATGTGCAATCATACATGTACCTAGGGTAATGATGTCCTTCTCATTCCTCCATCTTTTCTACCCCCATACTCCCTTCCCTCCCCTTCCCTCCCCTTCCCTCCCATTCCCTCCTCTTCCCTCCTCTTCCCTCCCCTTCCCTCCCCTTCCCTCCTCTTCCCTCCCTCCCCTTTGCCCAATCCAAAGTTCTTCCATTCTTCTCATGCCCCCTCCCCACATTATGGATCAGCATCCACTTATCAGAACATTCAGCCTTTGATTTTTTGAGATTGGCTTACTTTGCTTAGCATGATATTTTCCAACTCCATCCATTTATCTGCAAATGCCATAATTTTATTCTCTTTTAATGCTGAGTATAAATCTTGTTCTTTTAAACTGTTTCATGTTTTGGAAACAGTCCAGTTAGGTTTTCAGGCATAATAATAATAGGATCCTGAGAGGCTTTAAAATTCTTAGCTTATTCTTTTTATTGTAAGAAATATGTTTTTCTTTATGTCAAAGAATTGGAATTGGTGGTTTTTGTTGTGATTGGTGTTATAGTCATGTAGCCTGTTGTAAACACCCAAGATTTTCAGAAGTTATTAAGAAAAATGCAAAAGCCATGTTCATATTCAACTATTTAATGATTCTCAGGTACCTTCCTTTGCTTGATTCATAGATGTTCAGGCTAATTGTGTTCAGTTTCAAATTTCTTTTAGCTCTCTTCTTTTTACTAAGGTAGATAACTGATGGTGCTGTTTACTGTAGGCCATTTTTTTCTTTTGATATCATATATTCTAATCTTTTGGAGAGTTTTTATTGTTTCAATATTCAGAATTCTTTTCAAAACTTTTGTCATTGCTTAGAAATGGAATTGTTTATAGAAGAGAGTTTAAGGACAGCACAAAATATTTTATACTTAATGATTTGGTAAGTCCTTAAACAGCCTTATTATAAAATTGGTATATTGAGTTCTGATTTTTGAATCCATTTTGCAGAAGAGTCTGCAGAAGAATCGATTGCTATCAGCATTGCACAGATGGAAAAACGTTTACTCCATGGCTTAATTCATAATGTTCTTCCATATGTTGGTACTTCCGTAAAAACTTTAGTATTAGCATACAGTTCTGCAGTTTCCAGCAAAATGGTATGTATAAATTAGCACTAGTTTAGATATTAAGAAAAGTAGTGACAGAACTTGGTTTGCTTATTCCCGAGTTTAAGGGGAGAAAAATATTGTCTTCCCAGGCTTTAATATTATTTCAGTTCTTATAACAATCTTTGTAGTGTGGATATCTTTACCTACATGTTATATATAAGGTAACTGAGACTAGAAAAGGATTAAATATTTTATTTTGTTTCATAGCTGTTAAGCAATGAAACCTAATTTTATGATTCTCTGTAATATGTAAGGTATGGTGAAAAGGGCCAAGTGAAAGTCATTGTCGTTATAAAAGTGTGTCTGTGACTTTCCTACATCAGAATCTCCTTGGGTATTTCTTAAAAATGTAAATTTTATGGGTTAGTCTTATAGCTTCTAAAATAGATTCTCAGAGATTTGAACCCAGAATGTTATTTGTAATGCATTGTTCAAGTAATGTTTTTTTACATGCACATAAATTTGAAAACCACTGGATTATATTTATTAACAATAATCTGTTGCTTATCTAACTAAAGATGTACAAATTTTCAAAGTGATGTTTTTCCTTTTAGGTTAGGCAGATTTTAGAACTTTGTCCTAACTTGGAGCATCTGGATCTTACCCAAACTGACATTTCAGATTCTGCATTTGACAGGTGAGTTTTAAAAAAATATTTAAATATAATTAATTCTGACTAACTATGAATTGGTAGAATTGTTGTGTAATTTTTCATTTATTTAGTTGTAGTTTAATTATACTACTATTTTTTACTATTGTATATGACTATAACTTGATAGCACCCTCCAGTTCTTTACTTCTTGTCCATAGTTCCTACCTGATCCAAACTTCTGTATCATCTTGCCATCTTTATAATTGAGTATTGTGTGTAGGCCTTTGAACTACTATGTAGTGTGGCTTTATGTTTTTAAGATTTCTGTTGGGCTATTAAGTGCCATTTGGCAAAGCTCCATTTTAATTCTTAGCAGGTTTTCTGGTGCTGTACTACTTTTTTCTGGCTTCACTCTTTACAGATATACTTCCTTGGATAGCATGGATAAATTTCCCCTTTATTCTAGATTGCCCTTTCTCTCCCATCCTAGCATTTTCTATTTCAAAGGAACAGATAAACTCTTCTCTTTCCAAGGCTAATGATTATCAATTTCTAGAGCTTATTTCTTCTGTATCTTCTTTCATTAATCATTGGTTATTCTTTCTTTTGTGTGTATATTTTACTTTTAGAATATTAAACGTAAGTTCTTCCCATCTTTGTCCTTCTTCCATTCTACCCTTCTGTTAGGCTAGCAATACTATTAGTTCCTAATTATTCTTATTCTTTTTTGTATCCCTAACACCAAAAATAATGCCTGATAATTGTTATTGTGTTTGAATAATTACAGTAGATTTAAAATTTTTCTTTTAATAATCCTTCTAGAAACATGTATTCACATGCTTTTGAAGAAATTAGCAACATCCATTAATTGTCTTGTAACCTCTTAATTACAGTTGGTCTTGGCTTGGTTGTTGCCAGAGTCTTAGGCATCTTGATCTGTCTGGATGTGAGAAAATCACAGATGTGGCTCTAGAGAAGATTTCCAGAGCTCTTGGAATTCTGACATCTCATCAAAGTGTCTTTTTAAAAACTTCTGCAAGCAAAATTACTTCGACTACATGGAAAAATAAAGACATAACCATGCAGTCCACCAAGCGGTATGCCTGTTTGCAAAGTTTAACTGACAAAGGCATTGGAGAAGAAATAGATAACGAACACACCTGGACTAAGTCTGTTTCTTCTGAAAGTTTCTCTTCTCCTTATGTGTGGATGTTAGATGCTGAAGATTTGGCCGATATTGAAGATGCTGTAGAATGGAGACATAGAAATGTTGAAAGTCTCTGTGTAATGGAAACAGCATCCAACTTTGGTTGTTCTTCAACTGCTTGTTATAGTAAGGATATTGTTGGACTAAGGACTAGTGTCTGTTGGCAGCAGCATTGTGCTTCTCCAGCTTTTGCGTATTGTGGGCATTCATTCTGTTGCACAGGAACAGCCCTAAGAACTATGTCAGCACTCCCAGAGTCTTCTGCAATATGTAGAAAATCATCAAGGACTACATTGCCTAGGGGAAAGGACATAATTTACTTTGGGAGTGAAAAACCTGATCAAGAGACTGGCCGTGTACTTTTGTTTCTCAGTCTTTCTGGATGTTATCAGATCACAGACCATGGTCTCAGGTGAGTAATAAATTCCAGAGTAATGGACATGTTCTTAGTCTCAAATGACTTTATTTAAAGCAAGAGGTTTAACCAATGTCTGACTTACTTCAGAAAGGTAGAACAATATGACTTGATACCATCATGAACTTTTTCAGCCAGTTCAAACCCTTTATGATATAGAAAAATATAAATTTAAGTTTAATAAATACTTTGTAAATGGGTACTTACATTTTTAAAGGTATTTTAGTGGATCAATAAGATGGTTTTTATAGATAGTATAATAGAAAATATGTATACCATATTTTGTTGGAGTGTATTATTTGTGTATATTATGATTTCACATAGAAGATGTGAAAAATAAAGAATGTCTGTGGAAGTAATTTAGTTATACAGCGGCTGAAGTGTGTGCAAAAACCAAAGCATTTCCGAGCTAGGCTGTAGGTTAATTGTGTAATAATAGTTTAGAATTTTTTATTTTTAATTATGGTCTGCTTATTGCTTTCTTAAGACATAAAAGTAGCATGTAAGAGAAGTTCTACATTTTCTTTTTTCTGTAACCATCATCTTTTAGCAGATTAAACCGAACCACTTTTTTTTCCCCCTAGAGGAAAAAAGAGGTATATGTGAAACATTCATTAACCCTTCTTCTGAATGTTTTATGGGACCCACTTGGAACTCTGTTGGTCATAAGTACTCTTATCCATAGTGTTGAAGACAGTTCATGGTTCACTGGCTTTGGAATCAGACAGACTTGGTGTTGATTGATTGTGTTTTTCTGTATAGCTAGCATAGCTGTGAGGCTTACATAGGTGAATAATTGTAACATAGAGATGCAGAGATGCAGGATACATTTTCAGTAAGCAGTACCTGCTATGTAATAATTGTTTGATCTTTGACATGAGCCTTTGGAAAACTGATTATGTATTTCTCTTTAGGAGAGAGACGTTCACATATTTCGGATATGAAAATTTACTTAGCACAAACCTAATACTCCCTAGCATCAAAAAATATACTTAAGGTCAAGCATGGTGGCACATGCCTGTAATCCCAGGGGCTCCAGAGGCAGGAGGATCGAGAGTTCAAAGCCAGCTTCAGCAGTTTAGCAAGGCCCTAAGAAACTCAGTGAGACCTATCTCTAAATAAAATACAGTAAAGGGCTGGGGATGTGGCTCAGTGGTTGAATGCCTAGTACCAAAAAAAAAGTCAAATTGTTTTTCTTCCTGAGGATTTTCATGAGTTTGATGAGGATTTTTGCTTTTCAGATAGTCTGCACTCTTGAGTTCAGATTCTCTTTTTAATTACCTTAAAGCACTCCTTTGAAATTATTTAGGCATTTACTGAGTGCCTGCTCTTGCCCTGTTCTAATTGCTAGGGATCCAGAATAAAGGAGACAAATTTCCTGCCTCAATGAAGTTTACAGTCTAATGGTAGAAATAGATAGTAAACATAAAATAGATAAAATATTCTAAAGAAAAAAATATAGGATTACAGGATAGAGAATACAGAATGCTACTCCATTGTTTTATGAAGCAGAGAAACTTTTGGGAAAAAAAGCATCTTTTGAGTAAAGATCTAGATAAAGTTAGTGTATTTTGTATACATTTCCTGGGAAGAGTCTAAGGAAATAAAATACAGATTTAGAGTTTACCTCTTTTTGTATTCACTATATTAGATTAAAAAATGTTTCAATTAACCACTTATAGTAATATAGTACTAAGTACAACTGGTTTCTCTAGTTTGAGAAAAAATACAACTAATGGAAGCATACATCTAAACTTTTGGGAACAGAAACATTGAGGTATACTAATTAGGAACGGTCACTGTATCTCTTTGCATTAGTCACTGAGTTTTATTCAGGGATAAGTAGAATGAGTTGTGGCAAGTTTATTATTTGGTGCTTGCTAAAAGCATAACTGTAAAAGTGTAGGTTGACAATCAAGGTTTTAAATTAGAATGAAGTCAGAATTGCATGTGGTCTTAATATTCTATTTTGTGATTTTCATTAGGAATGGAATAAATCTTGAATTTTGATAAGAAAGTAGTCTCTTTTCCAAATTCTTAACCTTCTTTTTGAACCCTCTTAGAGTGGAATCATATACTTGTTCATTTTTAGTCTGGCGTATTTCACTTAGCATGTTTCAAGGTTCCATTCATATTATTCCATGTGTCAGGACTTTTATTCTTTTTTTTATAATTAAATAATATTCCTGTATTTTTTATTGTGTTTTGTTTATCCATTCATCTGTTTGTGGATACTAGTTTCTCCTCCTACCTTTTGGCTATTATGAGTAGTGTTGCTGTAAACACTAGCATGCAAATGTTTGAGTCATTGTTTTAATTTTATTCAGCAATCTTTTGTAGTTTTCAGTGTACAAATCCACGGTGATTTTTATTCCTAATTATTTTATATTTTTTGATACTGTTGTAAATGGAATTGTTTTCTTAATTTCCTTTCCATATTGTTCATTGCTAGTATATAGAAATAAAACTGATTTTTGTGTGTTGAATTTATATCCTCTTATTTTGCTGAATTTATTCATTACCTCTAACATTTTTTTAATGAATTCTTTGGGGTTTTCAAATGTAAGATCATGTCATTTACCAACAAAGTTCATTTTACTTCTCACTTTGCAATTTGGATGCCTTTGATTTCTTTTTCTTGTCTAATTGTTCTGGCTAAAATTTCCAGTATTATGCTAAATAGAAATGCCATCACTTTTGATTATCATAGCTTTGTAGTCAATTTTGAAATTGAGAAGTGTGTGTGAATCTTCTTCTTTTTCAAGACTGTTTGGCTATCTGATGTCCTTGGAGGTTCCTTATGAATTTTAGGGTCGTTTTTTCTATTTTTGTAAAGAATGTCCTTTGGATTTTGATAGGGATTGCTAATCTGTAGATCCTTTTGGTTATTCATTAATAATAATGACAGCAATATTAAGTGTTCCAGTGTATGAACATGACTGTCTTTGTATCTATTTTGACCATTTTAAATTTCTTTCAGCATTGTTATCATTTTCATCGCACAAATCTTTCACACTTGGTTAGTTCCTAAGTATTTTCTTTGATGCTATTATAAATTGACTTATTTTCTTGGTTTTTCCAGATGTGTGTTTAGTCTGTATCCTGCTATCATGATGAATTAACTTTATTAGTTCTAGCAGGCTTTCTGTGGAATCTTTTAGGATTTTCCATATATAAAATGGTATTATCTGTAAAGAGATGATTTTGCTTCTTCCTTTCCCATTTGGATGTCTTTTATTTCTTGTCTAATCACTCTGGCTGGAACATCCAGTATTAAGTTAAATAGAAGTGGCAGTAATGAGTATTCTTAATCTTGTTTTTAATCTTAGGGAAAAAGCCTTAATCTTTCACAATTGACCATTATGTTTGTTTTCTTTTCTTTTTTTTTTTTTAATGTATTTTTTTTTTAATATTTATTTATTTTTTTAGTTTTCGGCAGACACAACATCTTTGTTTGTATGTGGTGCTGAGGATCGAACCCGGGCCGCACACATGCCAGGCGAGCGTGCTACCGCTTGAGCCACATCCCCAGCCCTTATGTTTGTTTTCATATCTGACCTTTATCATATGCTTTTTCTGAATCAATTGAAATGATCATGTATTTTCCCCCTCTAGTAATATAGTGTATATTATGTTGACAGATTTTCGTATGTTGAAAGTTGTTAAAACCCCTTGGTCATGGTATATAATCCTTTTAATAAGTTTCAGTTTTCTAGTATTTTGTTGGGGAATTTTGCATCTGTATACATGGCCTTGTAGTTTTCTTTTTGTGTCTTTGAGCAATGCTGACCTCACAGAGTAGGAAGTCGTCTTCTTCGGTATTTTGGTAGAATTTAATAAGGGTTGGTATCAATTCTTAAATATTTAGTAGAGTTCATCAGTGAAGCTATCTGGTTTGGCCTCTTCAATAACTGATTTGTTGTTCTTGCTTGTTATAAATCTGTTCAGATTTTCCATTTCTGCTTTAAGTCAGTTTTTAGTACTTTTCCTAGTCAGTTTTCTTGAAATTTGTCTTATTTTGTGTAGGTAATCCTATATATACAGTTGTTAGTAGTACTATCTGGCAGTTTTTTTAAAAGTCTGTAAAATTGGTAATAATGTGCTCACATTTCTAAGTTGTTTAATTTGTGTCTTTTAATCTAGCTGAAGCTTCATCTTTTTTTTTTTTTAATGTCAAAGACTCAGCTCTTGGTTCTATTAATTTTTTTAGTCCACTGATTTTTGTATTTTCTGTTTTGTCTTTGCTCTAATCTTTATTATTACCTTTTCTCTGCTGGCTCTGGGCTTGTACTTCTTTCTCTAATTCTTGAAGAATTAGTTAAGTTCCCAACTTTCTTTTGTTTCTTTTCTTTTTCCTTTTCTTTCTTTCCTTTTCCCATTCCCTCCCTCCCTCCCTTCCTTCTTTCCTCCCTTCCTTCCTTCCATTGAACCCAGGGCTTTGTGCATGCAGGGCAAGCACTCTACCAACTGAGCTGTATTATATCTCCAGCCCCCTAACTTCCTTATTTAATGTTGGCATTGACCCCTATACATTTCCTTCTACGACTTGCTTTTCCTGCATCTCAGAAGCTTTTGTATGTTTTTCTGTTTTCCTTTGTATCAATTTCCTTTATGATTTCTTCTTTAATCCATTGGTTGTATAAGTGTATTCTTTAACTTTCACATATTAATTAATTTCATTTTCCTTCTGATAATTGCTTTGTAATTTTATACCATTGTGATTAGAAAAAATGCTTTATGTGATTTTAATCTTATTAAGCCTTTTTTAGACCAACATATGGTTCATTCTAGAGAATGTTCCATGTACACTTTAGAAGAATGTGTATTCTGCTGTTGTGGGTGTGGTGTATGTATGTATGTAGGTAGTTATTTTTCTTTTTTGAGAGGGGACACTTTATTTCTTGTGTAATTGCTTGTGATTGTACTTCTGGTATTTTGTAAGATATAATGGTGAGAGTGAATGTCCTGCTTTGTACAGATCTTAGAGGAAAAGCTTTTACTTCCTCTCCATTGATTACAATGTTAGCTGAGATTTTTTTCTCCCCATAAATGGCCTTTGTTTTATTGAGGAACTTTCCTTTTGTACCTAAACAGTTAAAAGTTTTATTCAAGAAAGCATGTAGAACTTCATTGAGTGCTTTTCAGTGTCAGTTGGTACCATCGTGTAGTTTATGTCTTTCATTCTGTTAATGTGATGCATCACATTATTGATTTACTTACTTTAAACTAGCCTTGCATGCCAGGGATAAATCTCACTTGATCACTGTTTAAATTTGATGTGCTGTTTCTATCTATGTTCATTTAGAGACATTCACTTGTAGTTTACTTTTCTTGTGATATCTTTGATTTACGCACATATCAGGCAGTGCTGGCTTTGTAAAATAGGTTAGCAGGTACCTGCTTCAGCTCTCCTTTGATGTTTTTTTTTTTTTTTTTGAAGAATTTAGAAAGTATTGGTGTTTGAAAGTTTAATAGAATGCAACTAACTAATATAGCCAATGCAACTGTAAAGCTATCTATCTGTTCCTGGGATTTGCTTTGTTGAGGGTGTTTTTTTTTTTTTTTTTTTAAACACTTATCTTTTAGTTAGGGGTGGACACAATATCTTTATTTTACTTTTATGTGGTGCTGAGGATTGAACCCAGTGCCTCACTCATGCTAGGTGAGCACTCTACCACTGAGCCACAGCCCCAGCCCATGGGGGTGTTTTAATTACTACATCTATCTTTTTATTACTATCTATCCAGGCCTTCTAATTCTTATCAGTTCATCTTTGGCAGGTTTCATTTTTCTAGGTCTTTATCAACTTGCTCTAGGTTATTGAATTTGTTGGTACATAATTATTCAAAATAGTCTGTTAGAATCCTTTTCATTTCTGAGGAAATGAAACACTCATTTTCTATTTTATATATTCAAGTCTCTTTCTTTGAAATAGCGAAGGGTTTGCTGATTTTATTTTTTCAAAAATCCAACTCTTGGTTCTGTGAATTTTGTTTTCTGTGAACTTTGTTTCTCTGTTTGATTTATGTGTGTCCTAGTTTTTATTATTTCCTTCTTTCTTTTAACTTTGGACTTAGTTTGTTCTTTTTTTTAGTGCCTTAAGATGTAATGTTAGACTATTTCTTTAGCCTATTTCTATTTTTAATGTAGCATTTCTTGCACTAAATTTTCCTTTTACAACTGCTTTTGCTGTATCCCATAAGTTTTTGGTATGTTGTGTTTTTGTTGTCTTTTGTTAAAGACTTGTTTTGTAGCCTACCATAGGGTCTGGTCTATCCACAAAAGTATTCCATGTGTGTTAGAGAAGAAAGTGTATACTGAAGCTTTCAAATGGAGAGGTCTTTAAATATCAGGCAAATTTTGTCTAAAGTAAAGTTCGATTCTAGTCTTTCCTTATTAATTTTTTGTCTGGCTTATTCATCTGTTGTTAAAAATAGGTATTGGAAGTCTTTTACTATTATTATATTACTGTTTCATCCTTCATGTCTATTTGCTTTGTATAATTGAGTGCTCCAATATTGGGTACATATATATGTTACAGTTGTTTTGTCCTCTTAACTGAGTTCTTTTTATCATTAAATAATGACCTTTTTTATCTCCTTAGCTAGAACTGTATTGTAGCTAATTAAATATAACCACCCTTGCTTTCTTTTGGTTATCATTTGTATGGAATTTCTTCTTTCATACTTTCATTTTCAGCCCATGTTCTCCTTAAGCCTAGTGGTAATCTCTTAGGCAGCCTATAGTTGGGTCGTTTTCAATCCATTTATCTACTCTGTCTTTAATTGGAGAACTTGATCCATTTATATCCATTGTTATTATGGATAGATAAGAAGTCATTATTGCCATTTTGTTAATTTTTAAAAAATTCTTGGGCTGGGGATGTGGCTCAAGCGGTAGCGCGCTCGCCTGGCATGCGTGCGGCCCGGGTTCGATCCTCAGCACCACATACAAAGATGTTGTGTCCACTGAGAACTAAAAAATAAATATTAAAAAATTCTCTCTTTACTCTCTGTCTCTCACTCTCTCTTAAAAAAATTCTTATTATTTATCTTTGTAATTTTGGAGACTTTCTGTAGTGCTGTTTTGATTCCTTTCTCTTGACTGTTTATGTATGTTATAGTTGTTTGCTCTGTGTTTACCATAAGGCTTGCCTAAAACATCTTACAGTTCTGATAAATCATTTTAACAACTTCAGTTGTATACATGAACTCTAGACTTTTACCTTCTGCCTCACAATTTATATTTTTGATGTCACATTTTACTTTAAAAAAAATATTTTTAGTTGTATATGGACACAGTACTTTTATTTTTATGTGATGCTGAGGATTGAACCCAGTGCCTCACATGAGTTAGGCAAAGTGCTCTACCACTGAGCTACAACCCCAGCCCACAATTTACTTCCTACATATGTCTGCCTGCCTGCCTGCCTGCCTGCCTTCCTTCCTTCCTTCCTTCCTTCCTTCCTTCCTTCCTTCCTCCCCTCCCCTCCCCTCCCCTCCCCTTATCTCATCTCATCTCATCTCATCTCAACTCATCTCATCTCATCTCATCTCATCTCATCATCTCCTGGCCTACCAAGTTTCTACAGAGAAATCTGCTGATTGCATAATGAGGATTTCCTTACATGTAGCTTGACTTTTCTTCTTACTGCTTTTAAAATTCTTTGTCTTTTACTTTTGACAGTTTAATTAAACTGTGCCATGTACAGCACTTATTTCAATTAAATATCTAGACATTTTTGAGCTTCATGCAGCTGGATATCCATATCTTTTCTAAGATTTGGACATTTTAAGTAATTATTTCATTAAATAAACTTTCTGTACCTTTGTCTCTTTTGTCTCTCTTCTTTTTGTAACTGTCATAATGTGATTATTTGCTCACTTAATGACTTTATGGTGTACCATAAGTCTCATAGGTTGTCATCACTGTTTTTCATTGCCACCCCTCCTTACTAGGTAATTTCAAAATACCTTTCTTTAAATTCAGATTGTTTCTTTTGCTTGATCTATTTTGCAGTTGAAGCTCTCTTTTGTTTTTATTTCATTCATTGAGTTCTTTAATTACAAGATTTGTTTGTTGGTTCTTCTTCTTTTTTTTTTTTTTTAATAATACCTGTCTCTGTTGAATTTCTTACTAGATAATAAATTGCTTTTCCTGATTTCATTGAATTGTCCCTGTTTTCTCTTGTATCTCACTGAGTTTCTTAAAGTTAATGACTTCATTAAGTTCATAAAGTTTATGTTTAGCTGTATTTGCTCTGTAACATCTCATTATTGATTTCTGTTCATTTATTACATTTCTATCACAGTTTATGTCACTTTTGGGAAACCTTTTCTGATCTCCCAAGGCCCTTCTCCATATTCCCAGGCGAGCATTCATCATATGATATTATAATTGCTGTTTACTTTTTTACTGGTTTGATTTCTTACTAAGGTCAGTAAAGCCAGTGGCTGCACAAATCCCTTACTCAAGTGTATTTGTAATATGAAATTTTATACCCCATGCAGTTTGTCTTGCATTGAGAAACCCCTTGAGAGCTTTTATGCCATTTTTTGAACTGAATATTTTAATTTTATGAACTGTTCCACATTGGGTAGTGGTGGTGAGGAACAAACCCTGGTGCAGTGGCAATGCCTGTAATCCCAGTGACTCAGGAGGCAGGAGGATCACAAGTTCAAGGCCAGCCTCAGCAACTTGGTGAGACACTGTATCAGAATTAAAAAAATAAATAAATAAATAGAAAGTACTAAGGATGGAACCCCCAGCGTTGAATTCTCAGAACCAAAAAAAGAAAGAAAGAAAAATTATTAAACTTTAAACCCTGTATTGTCTTATTATTTCTAATACTGTGGTCCTGTCAAACCATGGAGTTTCTGAACTGCTGCTGCTCTTAACTTAGTCTATAGAGATGGTAGCAATCTATGATGTGAAAACAAAAAAGTTCTTTAAAGCCAAAATGTAAGATAAAAAACATATTGTTTTCCTCTTTTAAATGTGCATTCACAGAACTCTCAGTACTCTCAGATACTTCCTAAGGCAAAATTCTCATATGTTCAGTATGCACTTGATTCTAAAATGTACTCTTCTCAATCTCAAGTGTTTACATACTTCCTAATTTCTCTACATCTTCATAATGTTGTTGTTATTTTTTACTAAATTCATTGTATTGTTAGTTTCTTAATTTTCTCTTTCCTTTTTCCACATTTCTCAATTTTTCCTGTTGTAATATTGTTCAATAATAATAATAATAATTATTATTTTTTTTTAAAGAGAGAGAGAGAGAATTCTTAATATTTATTTTTTAGTTTTCGGCGGACACAACATCTTTGTTTGTATGTGGTGCTGAGGATTGAACCCGGGCCGCACGCATGCCAGGCTAGTGCACTACCGCTTGAGCCACATCCCCAGCCCTTGTTCAATAATTATTATACGGAATACTGATGTTCTTAGTTTTGTTTATATATATATATGCCTTTATTTTAATGTGGAGCTGAGGATTGAACCCAGTGTTTTGCAGGTGCTAGGCAAGCGCTCTACCACTGAGCCACAACCCCAGTTCCTTAGTTTTGTTCTTAATATATGTTTTGGCTTTACCACTCTTGTTTTAGTACTCTTTCATTTTATTCTATTTATATGAATGTTTATATTCCTGTACATTATGCTAGTAGATTTTTTAATTGATATGTAATTCATATGCCTTAAAATTAACCCCTTTTTAAAAGTATAAAATTTAGTGGGTTTTAGTTTTTTGTTTTTTTTTTTTTATAACTGACTTTTTTTTTTTAATTTTTATTGTTGGTTGTTCAAAACATTACATAGTTCTTGACATATCATATTTCACACTTTGATTCAAGTGGGTTATGAACTCCCATTTTTACCCCGTATACAGATTGCAGAATCACATCAGTTACACATCCACTGATTTACACATTGCCATACTAGTGTCTGTTGTATTCTGCTGCCTTTCCTATCCTCTACTATCCCCCCTCCCCTCCCCTCCCCTTCCCTCTTCTCTCTCTACCCCCTCTACTGTAATTCATTTCTCCCCCTTGTTTTTTTTTTTTTTTTTTTTTTTTTCACTTTCCCCTCACTTCCTCTTGTATGTAATTTTGTATAACCCTGAGGGTCTCCTTCCATTTCCATGCAATTTCCCTTCTCTCTCCCTTCGGTTTTAGTTTTTTATGAAGTACTGAATATTTATAAGTACTGAATTCTTTCCCAGAAAGAAACCTAGTACTTATTAGCAGTCACTCCCATTCTCCCTTGCTCTCAGCCCGTGGCAAAAGAAGCCCTGCCTTCTTTTTCTGTGGATTTATTTTGGCATGATAATATTAATGGAATCATAATGTGTATCATTTTGGGTTTGCTTTTTTCACTTAGCATCATGTTTTCAAGGTCCATGCATCTCATAACATGTGTCAGTACTTTGGGCTACATAACATTTAATGTAGATATGCCACATTTTGTATATCTATGTATTAATTAATGGTCTTTTGAGTCATTTTAAATTTTTGGCTATATGGATAATGCTGCTGTGAATAGTCATGTATATAAGTTTTTATATTGGGTAAGTACCTAGAAGAGAAACACCAGGTTATAGGCTAAATGTAATTTTTTGAGGAACTGTAATACGGTCATTAGGTTTTAAAACTTTAGTGATCTTCAGAAAAAAAATTGTTTTTTGATACTTTTTACTTACTTAGGCAATCTGGTAAAAGGAACATTACAGTCCCAGGGTTCAGTACTTCCTTCCTATAAGAGCTGATGCAATGTTCTTATAAAGAAAAGTTTCATAGATTCTTTAATTGAATTTCTTTAGGAAAAACCTATAGTTTTTCTGAGCTAAATGTATTCCTACCTGATGATTAGGTTAGTTATCAAGTGTTTTACAGAAATTCTTAAATTTTCTTGTTCCCAAGTTGAAAGGTTTGCTGAACTAGTGGTTCAGTGGACCAGGAGCATAAGCATTTTAATGGATCTAATTGTCGAACCATTTCCTTTATAGGGTTTTGACTCTGGGAGGAGGGCTGCCTTACTTGGAGCACCTTAATCTCTCTGGCTGTCTTACTGTAACTGGTGCAGGCCTTCAGGATTTGGTCTCAGCATGTCCTTCTCTAAATGATGAATACTTTTACTACTGTGACAACATTAACGGTAATGCATTTTAACAATGAGATAATTTTGAAGGAATTGATTTTTTAAATTCTAGCCATTCTAATACTTTTTATGGTTTCTATTTTATGGTTTCTATTTGTAGATTCCTAATTACTCAAATTGTTTTACTTTCAGATTTAGTCCTTTACATTTGATAACATTTTAAACAATCACAGATTTTCATTAATTAACTTCTAGAAAGGTAAGTTTTTCTTGTGAGATAGATGTTTCAAGTATCTGTTCTGCTAGGCTTTTGATGCATATAATAGATTAATTATTTACAAATGGTAAGTTATTGTAGAAATACTAAAATTCTTATAAAAATTTGAAAATTCCTCTGGTATTGTAGCTTTCACTAACAATTTAGAGGTATTGATGTTTCAGATACACTGATTTCTTAGTGTATCTAAAACTTACACTGTTAGATTCACTGATGATACACTCATTTTTCTTGTAAGACAGATTTATTTAATCTAGTATATTAAAGAGGGCCTTGGCAATATCAACTCTTTAGGAATTCGGGGTCTGGTTCCAGGTAAATTTCAGTGAAGATTGACAGGGTCATAGTATATGGGGTTGAGAAAACGCTGAGATGCTTTAGATATGACTGAAGTTTTCATAGTATTTTGGAAATTGATTCCTGAACCTACTTTTAAATGTCATCAGATAAATATTTCATAATTTGTTTGTTTGAAGCCTATCCTACCCTATAGTGGGCCTGTTTAATATATACCCAGTGCCATTTTGGCACTGATACATCATTGGTAGAGGCTGAATTTCCCAGAAGCATAAAAAGCTGCCCTTCAATTATTAATAAACAAGTGAACCTCCTATGTTTATAACTGGAAGAAAATTTAGATCACTCAGATTCTGCTATTAACCTATCTTTTTATACCACATACTGTTGCCTTTGAGAACCCAGTTCATTGTAATAGATCAGGAAGATCAACTGAGTTTTTCTCACACAGAACAATTGACAGGAGCCAGGAAAACTAGAAAGAGTAGTGACAAAGTAGAGGAGTTAACAAGTTGCTATTTCTCAGAAATTACTTTTTTCTTATATATAAGAGATGGGAATTTTAGTTCTTCTATTCCTGGAATCACATTGGTTTGCAGGATATGGAGTTCTTGATATTTAGCATTAAGTTGGAGCATATCTTTGCTCTCTTTTGCTTTAGTATACAATCAAGAAGCAGTGAAAATGATGTTATTTTTGTTGCAGGTTGCTAAGCCTATAAAAGCAGAGTATGTTGATGTGACGAAGCAGTTACCTTTGTGGACAAAAAGGGGTTGAGAAGGGATTTTTTTTTTTTTAATATAAACAAAGTTATGTCATTGAAGCTTCAATGTACTTTCTACTTATAGGGCATATTATCAAAATAATCAGTAAGCAGTTATTTCTTGTAAGAAAAACACTTTATTCAGGAGTTAGGAATAAATCTCACAACCTTATTTGTTACATTTATTTTTGGCTATATAAATGTTTGGAGTTGTGAAGTATTAGGTTTCAGTTAATTTTTATTATCTGCCTTTTTGTGTTTATGCCTTTTTAAACTTCTTGAAATAATTTAAATGATAGGATGTATTTAATGCTTAAAGTCTTCTGTATTGTGTCAGTATTCTTTTTATCTTAATTTGTTTTGAATATATAACTACTATAGTGTTCCAAAGTAGCTGCTATATTCTTTCTGTTCAGTGAAAAAAATTTTATAAATGGTTGGTAATTTTTTCAATAAATGATTGACTTTGGAAGATAAGAAAGGAAATGGTAGTGCTTGAATTGTTCAGATTTAAATTTTCTTTTATGACTTGTTAAAGCGTGACTTGTGAGAAATGGAAATCTAGCTCACAGGGTGACTAGAAAGTATTGGAATTGTATTCATTTTGCAAGATGTCTTGACACAGTGTGTTTTAAAACAGCTCAGCTTATACAGTAATTATTTTAGTAAATGCAGGAGGGGAGCTTTTTATTTACTATTTCTGAAAGCAGCCAGTATGTTTTAAGATATAGTGGTATAGAATAACACGAAAACATTTAGGTGACAGATCATATTTTAAATATTTGAAAGTAACTTTTAACCAAAATTGTATTTTGTTAAAATCTGTAAGTACCTAAAAGAATATTGATAAACATTATTCATATCAGTAAGTGATAATTAAAGCAGAATGGTCTGTTTCCTAAGCACTAGCACTAGCAAATTTTGAAGATCATTATTAGATATTCAAGCAATAACTACTCTACCAAAATTAAAAGTACTGCTATAAGATGAAAATTTCAGTTCTTCCAGTGATTCTTCATGGCTTTTAAATCTATTAATTGGTTTGAATTTAAATGATTCTTAGCCATAACACCTACAAAATTCTTTGTCTTTTAAGAAGTGTTAATTGGAATGGCATAATTTAGAGCTCTGAAGAACATTTGAAAAATGATAGCAAATAGACTTATACTGATTCACATTTCAATGTATGTATAGTTTATGAATTAAGATAGAGTAGCTCATAGTTCTGGAGGTGATACAGTTTCAGATGATTTGCTTTCTTACATTTCTAATTTAAGTTAAAGAGGAATTAAAGGTAAGTGAAGGTAAGTGCAGATGTATAGCATAAGTTATAGTACTTAAAACCTAGGAAAGATAAATCCATTCTCTAGTAAAAATTTTGGGAAATAATAGCTACCTTCATCTAATATTTAAAATGTTTTCTTCCAAAAGTTATTCTTTGCCACACATTTTAAATTTTACTTGATACATAATCATTAAATAATGTTATTCTTTATGTAGTTTAGCCCTATATATTATAACCATTTGGATTTTCTCCTACAAAGAGGTTGGAAATTTGCCCTGGATGAGTCAGATATTTAAAGGGAACTCTCATTAGAATTGTTAATATCTCTCAAGTATAGTTAGCTGTCTACCTGAGGTACTTGGCAATTCAGTGTATCCTAGTTATATTTCTTTTTGATGCTGCCTTACTTTTTCTGTTGTCCATGTGTTTTCTTTTCTCATCAGTCCTTCTGTGATGCTTGTTATATTAACCTTGCTCACAGTTGCCTTGCTTTGGGAATTGCTATTCTTCCCTGTTTTCTACAGTTTGAGACTAGATTTTAAACAGAGGTGTCTTCACTTTTACTTTGATCTTCACAATAAAATGCTTTGGAAAATACTATTACTTTCATGGATCATTAGGATCAGATATCAATAACTGCTCTGTTAATGACCTTATGATGCTTTTGTAATTATGAGGCATTTAACATGTTAGTGATTATGTACCTATAGGATTACCGAGATAGAGCCTACTTTTACATTTGAAAACACCAGTATATTAATTTCCTCTCTTTATCATTTAGAATTTCACTGAAATATATTCTAGTACATATAGTAAGGAATTGATGCATTTTATATCATTATCAGCAAGAATTTTGTGATGAGCTGACATCACAATTGTGTTGGCATTTCACTTAATCCAGGGCACAGATTTTTATGTTTACATTATTCTTCCTTTTCCCCCCACCATGCCTTAGACTTTGAGGGCGGAGTGACCCAGATAGACAGGGTGGAAACTGAGGATGCTAGGCCCTTGTATCTTTGGGATAGGATGGTACAGCTCTCTAGTGTCTGGATAGGCATGAGTCTCTAGGAGAATAGTTTTCTTGGTCTATTGCCCCCATGGAGGCTCCTGTTTACATTTTTTCCTTGAAACTTTGCTTCCAGCCATTGTTTCTGATTTTTCCACTGTTGGATTCAGTATGAAATTTCCTTCTTTAACTTTCTGCCATTAAAAAAAGGGGGGGACATAGATAAGTGCAGCCGACAATACCTATAGTCCTACCTGTTTGGGACGCTGAAGTTGGAGGCTTTCTTGAGCTGAGGAGTTTGGGGCCAATCTGATCAACATAGAAAGAGCCAGTCTCTTTTAAAAATGTAGACATTTTGAAGAATTTTTGGGTGTTTTAGCTTGGAAAATTGAGTCTTATTGTCTCATATTTCTCCCTTAAAAGCTGAGGATAGAATTATATACTGATAAAATCATAGTCAGATATAATTTAGCAAAAACCAGCAATTAAAAATTTGTGTACAGACTAAGTGTCAAGGCAGGGAGATGGTAAGTGAGGCAGGGCTTAGATCTTGGAGAAAGGTACTAGATGGTTGGTAGGCAAAGCTATAACCATAGAAAGGTTGAGCAAAGACAAAGAAATATGGGGGTCTGGGTGATGCATGGTAGGTAAAGCTGAAACATATTCAAAGGGAAAACTGGCCAAAGACTGACAGTGAGTGAAGAGTTTCAAACTATAACATTCCTTGATGGGGCATTTCTAGTAAATACTAATGTGTACTAAAAAAAATTATCTTGACTTTGTGGTTAAGATGGCTTCACAATGTACCTTATTTTCAGAGAGAATAATATTAACAAAAAATGCTTTGTAAATTTTAAATATTTGACACATTTAACTTTCAAAAGTGAAGATTTTTATTTTGAAGAAATAAAAATGACTTGTAGTGATCTAATTTTATACTTAAAGTAACTATGGAATAATTTAAAATATATAAACAGAGTACTATAATGATTCTAAATGTACCGTTAGCTTCAGCAGTTATAGTTCATCTGTACCATTACTTATTCCCATATGTGCTTCCCCTGTTAATTTGAAACTAATCCTAGACATCATGTCAATATTAAAATTAAGTATAAATATTTAAAAATAAGTGAAGTCATAAGCTGTTGCTATCCCACACGGATGTGTACAAGTTCACTATTTCTTAAAGATACATTTTGAAACTTATTCCATAGTGAAATGTGTGAACATTACACTTTAGTGACTATATATCCCTTTTCTTTTGTGTATGCCTCTTTGGAATGGAAGGAGAAGTTATATATGTTCAGTTGCAAGGAATTACTTTATTATAGTAGTATTAGCATAGTATTCTTGTTGAAATCTACTTAAGAAAACAAAACAGTACAAATTTAAAATACATTTCTAGGGGCTGAGATTGTAGCTCAGTGGTAGAGTGCTTGCCTCGAGTATGTGAGGCACTGGACTTGATTCTCAGCACTGCATATAAATGAAAAATAAAGGTCCATCAACAACTAAAATAAATAAAATTTAAAGAATACATTTCTAAGTTAAGCTAGGTATCACTCCAGCATTTTATAATTTTTCACTTACAATCCATTTGCTATGTTCCAATGTAAAGTTATATTTCATGTATTTTTTTCATTTTTTGATCTTTATAGTATCATTATAAATATTTTGGTTGTCATAATGGCTACATAAAGAACTAATTAATTGTTTTTTGTTCATGGTGCAGACATCCTGAAAGACTTCAATATAGTTGAAATAACTCTTCCACATTTGCCTGCCTTTATGAAACCTGTCATTTATACAGAGTGCTTTACATTTGAATATGTGCTGTGAAACTTTTTTGTTATTTTCTAATTCTCAGCTAGGTTCCTTAATGGATCTTTTATCTAATGTCTGGGTATCATAGTGTGACTGGGATAATTATCCACAAATATTTTATTACTCTTCTTTGTAAGTGAATCACAGTTTTTTATTATGCTTAGGTGTTTGTTTACTCATTATATACTCAAATTTTGGAAAATAATTTAATCCTAACATGATTTTTTTCTTGCTACAAATGTTAAATAAAAATATGAAAAACATATTAAGTCTATGTCTCTCTAGTATATTTTGTTTTAAACTTGGAGTATGATACTCATTGCTCAATACTGGATTCTTTAGCTGACTTTTTACATAAAGATGAGGTTGTTTTTGCCTTAATTACATTTCTAGGAAAGATGTTCAGAATATAAGAATATGTCTTTAAATGAGCCTGGCAGTTTTATTTCTAGAGATTGTCTTCTTTTCTTCTTGGGTTTTTATTTTGTAAGATTGTTGCCAAAGAATTATTTCTTTACCTTCCCCAATTTGCCTTTTAGACCATGAAAGAAAAGTCAAGTTGCTATTGGCAATTTTTTTCTGAATAAGATTTTTCTGTATAAGATTTACTTCTGTGATATCAGTGTACTGCTAGGAGAACAAACTTCTTAGCTACTTCATAAGAAAAACTATTATATGATCTCTAAGAAATTCCTCCTTTCACATTTCTCTGTTTTCATACAGGTCCTCATGCTGACACCGCCAGTGGATGCCAGAACTTGCAGTGTGGTTTTCGAGCCTGCTGCCGCTCTGGCGAATGACCCTTGACTTCTGACCTTTGTCTACTTCATTTAGCTGAGCAGGCTTCCTTTCATGCACTTTACTTATAGCACATTTCTTGTGTTAACCATCCCTTTTGATTGTGTCTTGTTTTGGCCCCGTTTATCACAACTTCAGAAATCTTAATTTACCAGTGAATTGTACAGTGTTTCTCTTGCAAAATACATTTTTGTTTTAGAAAGGGGTTAGGTTTTTTCATAAGGGTGAGAGCAGTCTTATTTAATTTCTTTTAAATGGAATGCTTTGAAAAGAATGTTACTAATGCTATGCCATTTAAAGTATTTTTTAGGTTATTTTGAGTTTTAAAGTCACTGGGGTTATCGCTTCATAGAAACACTGTACTAAGCTCTGCAGATCTTTTCAGATACACATTTCTGAAATTTTATTTTCAAAGACCACACTTTTTGGAAATGAATCTCTCTTCTGTAACATTTTTGTTTATTTGAACAGTTATCCGAGGGCCAATTCAAACATACCCACATAGGAGATTCTTTAAGGTTGTAGAATAAATTGGCTTTTTGGTGTTAGCTCAGTGAGCTAGAAGAGCACCAGCCTATTTGTATTTGCTTTCTTCCAAGACCCCTGGTTCCCACTGCTGCCCATATATTGTCAAATTTGGGAGGGATTTTTAAAAATTCCACAATCGTTTAAAGAAATGTATAAATAAAATCTACTTTGAGGATTTTACCAAGTAATATCTTTTGTGTTGTGATTTTATTTTAGATCTCAATCCAGATTAATGTTAGTATAAAATAGTATTAAATATAGTATTAAATATTTTGTCTTTTGTGTTTCATGATCCTGACAATTTTATAGACACTGAGTATTATTGACTTGAATTTTCTTTTTGAAATGAGTCATTCAGTAGTCAAAATTTGAATCTATGTTTTTATCTTAATTGCTTTTTGTAAAAAGATTGTGAAAGTGAGACCTACCATTCAGAAAGGCATATATTAGGTCCATTTTATGTCATCCTTGTTTAATTTTATGTCATGAAGAAGAAAAGAGTGCCATGCCACTTTTTTTTTTTTTTTTTTTTTTTTTTTAAGTAAAACTGGGAAGAAGAAAAGAAGTAATCATAGTCAGGATCTTTGTGGCCTTTGGCATTTTTAGTTGGGAGTAGGACAAATACACACTACAGAAAGGCAGATTTCACTTTACACTCAGAAAAAAAAAAAAAAACTCTTTGTGCTGTCTAAAGATGAAGAAAAAAATCTTCTGTTGAGTATAAGAATTTACAGGTGCTTTTTAATTCAACTAACACTTGAAGGAAACAAAGGAAAGTTTTATTTTGTAAGGTTGATGGTTTCGTAGTTACTGTATTTTTATTTCCCTGGGTATTAATAACGTTTATTTGAAAAGTTGGCATCAGGGACTGTTTTGAGAAGACAAACTGAGAAATCTTCTGGAGTGAGTCTCATCTTGCCCAATACTTCATCTTCTATATTTACACGGGTTGAATGATAAAATTGAACATCTGCAAGGATTCTCCTGAGTCATCAAGGAAGGGCTCGGGTTTATCTCTTGTGTAATCAGACAACAATATTTTTGAGGGAAATTTTTTGATAATCTTTATGGGGAAAAAGTCATGGTTAAATGATGTTTCAGAACTTGGCTTAAATGTTATCTTTGATAAATTAATTAACTTTGAGCTGCTAGTTTCCCAGGGATTCTAAGTAATTCACATGCTTCATTTTTGCTTTGTTTTATGCTGCTTGATGTTAACAAACCATTTTGGTTATCTTGAGCCAAACTGGTTTCAATATGTCAACATACTCTCTGATCAAATCTAACTCTTTCTACCACTTCTTCCCCACACAGTTGCATGGGGCCATAGTTGAATCTGCATTTAATTTTTATACATTATCCTGTTTTTCATTATTAACTGAAGTGGATATTTCATGTTTGGTGAAACACTGTATACTTGGTTCAAACTTGTCTTAGATTTTGTGATCTCAGAAGAAAATGCAACAGTTATGTGAAGGACCTTGTGGCACCTGACAGTTAGTAGGTGCTTAATGCCTGGCAGCGTGCTAAGTGCTCTTTGTGCACTAACCTGTGCAGTCTTTACACATGCTGTGGAGTGGATAATGTCATTATTCCCATCTTACATATGGAGAAAATAAACTAACCTGCCCAAGGAACCCAGCTAACAAATGGCAGAACTGGGGTTTATCCATACTTTCTGCTCTTTACGGGTATGCCATTCTGTCTCTGTATTGTTTTATTGTTAGCTGTTATAGTCAGTCATGGAACTGTCCCCTGAAGAATTCATATTAGAGATAGCAAAGCTATGTCAACATACAATTACAGTATAGCTTGATAGAGGATCACTGATAAAGCCAAGTTGAAAGTTGTTCCTTAACTTTGTCCCCCTCTGTCTTTATGGATTTATTTATTTATTTTTTTAAAAGTGAGAGCTATATAAATAGTTCTCAACTGGAGGCCATTTGTCTCAGAGGATGTAGAGGCCATTTCAGGATTTTTTTTTTTTTATTATTACTTGGCTGAGGGAAGGGCTCCAACTGGCATCTGGTAGGTGGAGGCCAGTGATACTGATAATGTCTTACAGTCACAGCTTCTATAACAAATGGTTACGTGGCCCTGAAAGTCAGTGCTGTTGTCAAGAATCCTGCTTTACATATTTCTATTTTGTTTCCAGCAACATTAAGTTCTTTTAATGGATTAATTTTATATGAATGTGTTTGCCTTCATGTGGGCTGGTATAACAAAAAACTATGGACTGGGTGGCTCACACAACATACATTTATTTCTTAGTTCTGGAGGCTGGGATCCTCCAAGATCTGTGAGGCCAAGCAGATACTATGTTGTTGTGGACAATTTTTTTTTATTGTAGAAAGTCATCTTTTTGTATCTTCACATGGCAGAGAGAAAGAAGAAAAAGAGGATAGAGAGCAAGCCCTTTCCCATCTCTTCTTTAAAAAAGAGCGCTAAAGCCATCATAAAGGCTCTGCCCTCATGACCAATTATCTCCTAGAGACTTCACTCCAAATACCCTTCCCTTATGGATTAGGGTTCCTAACATGAATTGCAGCAGGGTACACACAAGTCCACAGCAATATCTGAGGGTTTTGTTCTTTGTTTTGAGATGCTGGGCATCCAACCCTGAACCTTGCTCATGCTAAAGCAAGTGCTCTACCATTAAACCCCAGTGTACGTTTTATTTTAAATAACTACCTTTTTAATGAATATTTATATTACTCCTACCCCCAGTACTGTCTTGTTTCAGTGAGTATAAATGTGTAAATGTGTATGTGTGTTCCTGCTCAGTACTTCTATAGGGTAACATGGAGTATTTAACATTAAAAAATACTGATAGTACTGATAGTGTATAGTTGTTACTTCTTCCCCCAGAAAAGTGGTGAAGTATTGTTTTTCTGGGTCTTAAAAATATGGTTGACATTCTGTTGGACAGACAAAGGAGAAGCATTTTCCAAACAGAAGATAAGCAAGTACAAAAAGCACAGGACGAGACCATAGTGTACCCTCCTGTGGGTAATCTCATTTGAATTTAAGGTCACAGTGGTAAAAATAGACTACTAGTGAAAACGCTTATTTTTACACAGATAATAAGTTTATTTCATTATTTGAAAATAATATTTTATTCCTCTGGTATGATCAATGTAATGAAAAATGTTCTCATATGCTAATTATAAGTTTTACATGATGCAGAATTCTCAATGAAAAAATTACCTGTTGCGTATAAGGGAGGCAACGTAGATCCAAACAGACAAAACATTTTTGGGATATGGGTGGATATATACAGCTAAAGCAAACTCAACATTAGGAACATCTATATTATGTACTCCAGTGCTGTACACAGCTTCAATTAAAGGCTTCACTTCAGAATAGGGCATATGAAGGGGAAATCCAGAGAACTGAGATAGAAAAGACAAACAAGAACATTTGTAGTTAGTGATGTTTGAAGATTTCAGTGTTTTCCCCCCATGTATTTCTTAATACAGTAAGTTTTGTGGGTCATGATGTCATTTGGACAGTTTTTCTGTTCAGCTGTATGTTAACAATACAGAAAACAGGGAGGGAGTGCTTAATACCTGTTGTTGTTTATAGTATATTAGCGTATAAGATACCTGTTAGTCACCCATTCTTGCCCATTCCTTTCCCTCTTGGTTATTGTTCCTAGTTTGCATAGTAATCCATGCAATTCCTAGACCTAGGTTAGTCAGTGCACTTCAGTCTCATCCCAAAGATTAATCTAGGGGAATGGGCATGAGATCAAAGTGAGCCTTGGGAAACGTGCTAGAAATAGTGGTACAGAGATGCTCTCACCCTGAACAGCATGTACAGGTATTTTCAGGTGTGTGACCTCACAGCTGTTAAGTTTAACTTAATTAAGCCAGTAAATTTTCTGTTTGACCCTGTTTAGATTTTGTTAAGTTCGAATAACACATTCTGCCTGAGAACCTGTCCTTAGTCCTGAGTTTTACTCAGTGACTAATCCACTTTGATCTTCACACTGTTTACCCAACAAAGTTATCTTAGTTTTGTTAACTGCCTTACAGGTTTTGTTATCCAGCTATAGATAGGCAATAAATTGGCAGTAAAGGAATAATAATACTATACTATACTATAGACAACAACAGGTATTAAGCACTCCCTCCCTGTTTTCTATATTGTTAACATATAGCTGAACAGAAAAACTGTCCAAATGACATAATGACCCACATATTATCTGTTAATAAGAACTTAGCAGGGAAAAGTAATCAGTGTAAAATCATGTCCTTTATAAAACTGATCTAGAGTATATTCACCTTTATGCACATTTGAATATAATATTTAGCCAGATGTTTTTATTTAATATTCATGATGTATTTCATAAGTATTTTTCATACATCCCTGTTATAAAAAAATATGGTCTTGTAATGTTACAGAGGCATTTTGTTACTTATTTAATTACTGAGGTTTAAAACTTTTAAATTACACATTTTAGTCTATGTTACTTTATATGTGTACTTGGAGAAGCAATATAGCTATTTTGATTTTATAAACCCATTATTGGGTTAATTTCTGATATGAAATTGGGAATCCACGGGGTAAGTTGACAAGCCATTTGTGCTTACCCTGTAGTCTCCTAACTGTTTCAGTAGTTCTGCTCTGTGGTCATCTTCTACATCTTCTCCTTGACTTCTTTCTAACAAAGGCAAGAAGTGGCGCAGTGTGGAGGTACAGTACCTATTCCACCTCGTAAGATGGCGTGGCCTCCAGTCCATGATTTTTTCTTTTAGTATTTTTTCAATCCTGTTCATAAAAAATAAATTTTATTTTTTGGTGACTTGTTTTTTTTTTTTTTTTTTTTTTTAACGTAATGTGTGTGATTATGTAACTTTTTGTGTGTGGTGGTGTTCACTAGATGTAGTTTGTAACTTGTGGGCTAATCCCTGGGATTTAAAGTTTAACACAGGAGATCCTTGTCCATACAGACTATGTATTGTTGGGCTGGGAAATGGACCTATAAATAGAAAGCATATTATATCCTAAGGGCCACAACAGATGCTTGAAAATAGCTGAATGGAAGCTATCTAAATACAATACATGGTTTTACACTGATTATTTTTCTCTGCTAAGTTCTTATAGATAATATGTCTTCCTCTTTACTGCCTATTGATAATGCCATGTGTTCATTATCTATAGCTGGATAAAAAACTTGTAAGGCAGTTACATAACTAAGACAGATAACTTTGTTGGATAAACAGTGTGAAGGCCAAAGTGGATTAGTCACTGAGTAAAACTCAGGACTAAGAACACGTTCTCAGGCAGAATGTGTTGAGTGCAAATGACTAATTAATTGTATTGGTTTATACAGCAGATAAATTAGACTCAGACATAAGGGAGCTTATGTTTAAAACTTCAAATATTTGTAAGGCTGTTAATGTTAATGCCTCATATTGATTATCATATTGATTTTATCCGCAGTAACTGTTATTCATGATAGATTTTTTTTTGAAATTGCCTTAAAACTGCCTCAAAGTACAAGCATTATTGCAACTAAATTTTTATTATGTTTGCAACTTTATTTTATTGGAGGTGCTGGGGACCAAACTCAGGACCTTGCACATGCTAGACAAAGTGTTCTACCACTGAGCTATACCTTCACCCCATTTGATATATGTATGAGAGTATATGCGTGCGTGTGTATATATATAAAACAATATGTTATGTATAATACATATTATAACAATATAACAACCTAATATCTAATAACTATATATTATATATAATATATAAACCATAATAACATGATAGTAAGCCATACACACATACACACACATAAAGTGCAGACATTTTTAATGTGTATATTGAATCCATAAGATGCTTAAACAGAATGAAGGAAAATGGCTACCACTTAATTGAGCCATTATTTACCAGGTATGGTGGTAAGTGCTTTTTATACATTTTTATGGAATCCCAGCAATAACCCTGTGAAGTAGGGGATAGTGTCATCTATTCATGGGGGGGATGTTTTTGAAGTAAGATGAGAGCT
This sequence comes from Marmota monax, assembly GCF_021218885.2. Taxonomy (NCBI): domain Eukaryota; kingdom Metazoa; phylum Chordata; class Mammalia; order Rodentia; family Sciuridae; genus Marmota; species Marmota monax. The sequence goes on from NW_026694710.1 coordinate 18,639,684, forward strand.
TAGGTTCAAATTGAAACAAGGCTGATTTTTAAGGCCTCCCGTACATCTTCTAACCAAATGCAGACTTGGAGTTCTAGCTACTTCCCATTGCTCAGGAGTCATAGAATAACTTTTTTTTTTTTGGCACTGAACAAATTTTGTTTTGGGTTCAGTTTGGTCTGAGTTCAGGTATGGATGAATTACTAAGCACTTTGATTTTTTTTTGTGTAACTATTTTTACAGTTGTCAATGGATCTTTATTTATTTTAATTAATTAATTAATTAATTAATTAATATATGGTGCTGAGAATTGAACTCAGCACCTCACACATGCTAGGATAGTGCTCTACTACTGAGCTACAACCCCAGCCCCCAGCACTTTGATATTGGGACTAATCAGCAGTATAATGAAGCTATTAGAAGAAGCAGGTAGGAGATTAGTGGTTCTAGATGGGGATCCCAAATAAGGTTTTATAGAGAAACTGGGAGTAAATTATTGTTTTCTAGTAATAATGTTTTAAAAGGAGTCTCATTTAATCTTGTGTAACTTAACATGCTCTTCACATCACTTGTATCTAATGGAAATGGCACACAGAAACCTCTGACCCCTTTAACACTTAATGAATACGTGGGCTACTCTGAACTTTGGTTTCTGCATTTATAAAACTGGGAGAATACATTCTATTTTACAAGGTGAATGGAATTATAGAGACTCTTATAAGCTCTTACTGACCTTCTCCATGGATCAGGGTCATAAACTAGCTGAAGTTCCACAAGCCACTAACTGGACCAAGAGGCATATTTAAGCTGAGGATTATGATATGTCTCAACAAGACCCATAATAACATGATATTATTATGTTAATACCTGAGGTAAGGTCTTTGGAGAACTATGTGTTACTGGTATTCACTTTTGTTTCACACAATGCTGATGCTAAAACCTGATTTTGAGCCAGGGATTTAAAGATCACGTGTACACTTGGTATCTGTAAACATGAATTAAAGTTTAATTGCCCTAATTATTTCATATTGATCCAGGCTGAGAGTTGTTAAAGTTTGGTATTACACTTCTAGTGGCAGATTACATGTGAATTTAGGAACATTATGTTACCTGTCTTGGAGCTCAGCTGCTGCTGCTTTGTCGGTGCGTTGATAAATCAGCTCTTCAGGCTATAAGAGAGTTCAGAAATGGGAGAAATCACCTACACTAAGTTTAATAAGTGTACTTTCCTTTTCTAAATTTACAACTTTATTTTTTTTTTTTAATAATGAAATTTCAGATATGAATGTCTTACTGGATAAAGAGAATAGTATAAGGGATCCCAATGGGCCTATGATCCACCTTAGTAATTAAAGTGCTCTGAAGTTCCTTCTTAATTTCATTCTATTCTTTCTCATAACAGAAGTAACTGACCTGCATTTGTCTTTTAACATTCCTGCATTCAACAGATACTGAGTACCTACTGTTGCCAGGCACTTTCCCAGGTCATGGGAAAACAGGGATATAGCCATGAATAAAAATCTGTCTTAATGGTACTTACATTGTAATAAATGAAATGGGCAAATTAATAGTATGTGTTTGTGATTTAACTGTAGACACAAGTACTCCTAATCAACATATTATGTTGTTTTGCATGTTTTCTGAACTTTAATAATTTATGAATATTGCTTTTTCTTTCAGTGTATTAGGGATAATGGCAAACATATTTAGAGTGCTTAATAAGATTCATTAATGTTGACTGATTTAATTACTACAAAATATTCTATAATGTACTATAATTTCTCTTTTATCATTCTAGTTCTTAAACTATTTTAAACCCTGTTGCTATGAAAAATCTCGTATTTCACTTTCTGACTTATGGGAGGATTTCTCTAGGGCAAAGTTTTTTAATTTTTTCCAAAGATTTGTGCCACAGTAAAAATACTTATGTTTTACCTCACAAACCTAGTAATGCATAACATATCTAGCTATCAAATGAAACAAAAGTTTTAGTGAACAATGCTCATGCTAACCACTTACAGGCCAGCACTCTCTTGAGTAAATGAGCCTTTTAGTAGACTGGACCTGCAATTTGACTTCACATTTCATTGGCATAGTTGTGAAATCAATCTAGTAAATTGAGACCAGTACTTAAAAAAATTAAGTCGAATATATTTTGTCGTGCTTTGTGTCGTGGGGCTTTTTATATCATAACTTTTTCTTACACATGTCTAAAATGTATTTACTAGTTGTCTCATATATGTAAACGTGTGTTTCTTAGTGTGAATTTGGCTCAAATAGTCTGTAAAGCAAATTCTGTTCTAAATACCTAGGAATAAAATTGAGGGCCAAGAAGAACCTAGTTATCTTGGTATAATGATTTCATATCCCTTAATCTCCTGTCCATAAGTCTGTTTTTTTTGGGAGTTGTAGATGGACAGAATGCGGTTATTTGTTTTTCTGTGGTGCTAAGGATTGAACCCAGTGCCTCCCACAAGTTAGGCAAGCACTCTGCCACTGAGCTACAGCCCTAGCCTCATAAGTCTTAATAAAAGAATAATACCTGAACACTGGAAAGGCCAGGATATGGAAGGCTTCTTGAAAAAAAAGATTTCCACAGCTTGGGCTTGGTGACATCAAAATTTATCCTTAGTGGAGAATCATATTGTTGAATATTAAACCAAATCTAAAAAAGACAATTACATGAGCATATAGGTCAGCAGATACATATGTTCACGCCCATGCATGTATGTGTGTATGATTACAGAAGGGCAGCAGAGACACCAGGTGTTCCACAGGCTGCCCCTTTTGTCATTTTGTGATTTAAAAATTGTACCCATTTTACAATCAGGGCTTCACAGTTATCATTGGCCATTTTTCACTTTTTTTTTTTTTTAATATCTGAAGTTGTTGATTATAGGTCTGGTAAAATAAGGTAGTTCCTGATGGTAAGAAACGTGAACACTTTTAGAACACAGACTAGACTTTCCTGACAGTGCCCTTTCTGGAAAGCCTCCTAAATGAGTTGTTTGGCCACTTCTTTGTTTCCATGCCACTCATAGTTTCTGAGATGACACTTGTCATGTTGAGGCAGTGTAGCATACTGGTTGGGGAGCAAGGTCACTTGTGTTGGAATTTTGCTTGCAACATTTACAACTGTGTGACCTTGGATGGTTTATGTAACTTCTGTGTGTCACAGGTTACTCCTCCATAAAAGTGGGATAAAAATAGTAATAATCTCAGAAGGTTGAGCGGTTTCAATAAGTTAATTCATCTGCACCTCTTACAACAATGCCTGGTATGCAGTAAGTGCTCAATAGTTGTTAGCTCTTTTATTATTTATCATTGTTTCTGATTGCCTATCTATTCATCCATGTCTTCACCACACTTATTGCCTGAGGACATTATTCACTATAATACCTTTAGCATCTAGCAGAGCTCCTAGCATGTAGTCATAGTATTAAGTGATTGCATGAGTGGTCAGTTTGTTCATGCAATGTATTTAAGTATTTAATTCAATGTTCACTCAACATATTTAACCAGTACCTGCTTAGTCATGGGGGTTAGAGTAGTGAATGATCTCTACCCTCATGGGTCTAAGGGGATGTTACAGCAAACAAATAAAAAAGTAATACCTGGGGTACCACATGACAGTGAGGTGGAAGAGTGATCCCTAGTCCCATTGTCATATCCTTTTTCATGTTACTGTTAAGATCCTTCCACTGTAAGGGACAAAACAGCCTTCCCTGCCCCTTGACTTTTGACCAGTAGACTGGAATGGAAGTGTCAGTCTACATTTAAAAGGCTTTGTGTGTAAACAGGCAGGTTTCAGAAAAAGAAATTCAAATAAATGTTTATCAGTATGTAAAAATAAAAAAGGCTTTGTGTGTTCCTGCTTGCCCATTTGTGCCTCTTCCCAAGTTCCAGATTAAGCACATGAAGCAGAGCTGTTCCCTGCTACTCAGAGGTCTGCAGTGAGAAGCCGAGCTGCCTAGCCTTCCCTCCATTAACACAGCCCTTGCAGCTGACTCACAGACCCATGAGAATAAATGTTTGAAGCTATTTAGGTTGGGAATGTGTTTTTGTTGTTATCAATGTGGCAATAACTATGAAGGCTTTGGAGAAACAAACAGGCAGGAACATGAACTTTTAATGTGGACAGGGAAGTTCTCCCTACAAAAGTGACCTTCAATCAGAAATACAAAAAAAAAAAAAAAGAGGGAAAAATTTACAAAGATATCTAATAAGGGGAGGGTGGTCATTTATATGGGGAAAACAGCAGGCAATGTGTGCTCGATGTTGTTTGATGGAGAACAAAGTGACTGTCAAGGAGTGAGCAAGGTGGAGAAAGCAGATGAGGATAAGAGCAGTGGGAATTAAAAGGCTATGCCTGGGAGGAGAGTGGGCTTGAGGCTGGAACCTAAGAGGGACATTTACTTTTTACATGGGACCCAGAATACTTGTATTTAGATTTCTCTCAGGATCACACCTATTGTTTTACATATAGCATCATAGTTAATAATAATAGGTGTACTCCTGGGAAAAATCTAAATATGGAATCTTTATGGTCTTTTATTTATTTTAGGAGTGAGAAAAAAAAGCCAATGCGGGGGGGGGGGAGGAAGCTTTTGCAAAAAAAAATGAAAAACATTAGTCCTTTATCAACAAAACCAAGGAGGGGAACATGATTTTTTTTTGAAGAAGGGATTAGCTGTGTTACATATTTGGAAAAGGAGAGAAGAGTGAGGAATGAGGATAAGCCATTGGATTTATTTATTAGCAAGACAATGGTACTTGTTGAGTTTAATTTTTGTAGTAATATCAGGAAAGAGGAGCTAGATTATGGTGGGTTAAGGTCTGAATACTGACAAAGGGAAGAGGAGTTATAACTAGTATTTGAAGAATTCTAGAAGGAAAGGAAAGGCAGGCAGTAGCAGTTCAGAGTGCATTCAGGTTGGAAAAAGCATAATTTAGAATTGTTGGACTCTGAAGCAAATAGATAGGTAGACAGGCAAAAGCATCTAGAGGGAAGTTGAGTGAATTGGGAGAGCCAGGTCCTGGAGTAGGAATGGTGGAAAGGGGAGAAGCTTAATTCTTAGAAAAGGAGTGAAGGAGAGAAAGGACTGATCATCCAAAGAGGTTGTGTGGTGGGGTAGAGAGCAGGTGAGGTTTGAGAGTGCCAGGCCATTGCAGCCACAACATGTCCTCCACTGGGAACAGTCAGGCTTAGAGCAGGGTTAGGACAGCTGCCACTGGGGTACACATCATGAGCCCCTGTCGCTGCCTTTAGGAGAATTAGGCAACCATACAGTAATTGTCTTGAGAGCTAACAATAGTTTTGAAAGAAAAAAAAAAGTTCTTCAAAGGATTTTTCAATGCCTATTGACCCTGTTTGATTATTAATAACCTTGATACCCCAAACCTAGAAGGAGTTTAGCAGATCACTTATGATTATGACAAAGACTTTGATTAAAAGTAATAATTAACATAGTGCTCCACAGTACTATTTTCACATTTGTAATAATGTGAAATATAATTAATAGGAGTAGCCATTTGCTGGACACCATAAAAGGCAGGTACTTTGATGGGCGCTTGGCATATATTACCTCTAATTTAGCTGTAGCCTTAAAAGTAAACAAGTTTTCTTCAAAGTAGGGTACACACTCCAGAGAATGGGAAGAAAATATTAGGTCTTCTATTTTTTTATGTTTATTTTTAAAGTGCTTTTTGTGTAATATAAAATATTGATACACATGTAAATATATATAATTTATAAATAAAAACACATGTATTGGAGTTATCTGCACACTTTTTACTGACAGATACACAAAGTTCAGAGAGCAGTGAGTACATGATGAGTATAAACACAATCAACCAACAATAGGTGCATTGTTAGTATGCGACAGGTGTTCCACATCAGTTATCTCATATACTTCCCACAACCACTCTATTGTCACTTTCTACTTAGAAGCAATGACCCCACTATCACCTCTGTTTTATCAATGAAGACACAGTTTGTGAGAGATTAAGAAATTTCCCAAGCTCACACAACTAGTAAATGATAAGAGTTTCAACTCGGGCAGTCTGACCCCTTAACTCATATTTGTAAACACTGCTTTACACAGTACCCTTCATAATAAAATCACCCACCCCACCCCACCCCGCCCATGACAGAATCATTTCTACAGTAGTACCTGGGCATCTCCCTTTAAAAAAGAAAAAGGGAGCTGGGGTATAGCTCAGTGGTGGAGCACTTGCCTGTGTGAGGCCCTAGGTTAAATCCCCTGTTCTGCAAAGAAAGAAGAAAGGGAGGGAGAGAAAGTAACCCATTCTTCTTAGGAGATAAGTTATCTTTATTTAGTTTTTAAATGGGTTAGGCATTGTACGTGCTATTTTAGAACAGAAAACTGAAGATAGAACCAGGGCAGAAACTCAGGTTCTCTGAATCTAAATCCCATATTTTAAAATTTCATTCTGCTTCTCTGCAGGTGAGGTGAAAAGTTTTATTTAGGACCGTTTAGATGACTACTTCTGCCACTGTTCTTGCCACCACATTTTTTCAGTTGTATGTGTGTGTGTGTGTGTGTGTGTATTTATATAATGTTTTTGGATATATAGGATATTTAAATCAATTGATCAATTTTAAGAAAAGAAATCAACAATCAACCAACCATGTTTAAAAGGAAATGGCATTACTCACATTATCAGGACCAATTAAACAGCCCACACTTTTCAGAGGACAGAACGTATCAAATTGACCATAAAAATGTCCACTGCAAGGATTCCATATTAAATAATGATTTTTTTCCCAAGTTAGCACATAGGCAGTTGGACCCTGAAGGGAAATATCCATTAAAAACAGTTTCCAATTAATGATGTAAGTAAAGTCAATAGTAATTTGCATAGATGTTTCATTATTTTAGTTGAACCTCTAATTTTTAAAATCCCATGGTGAATGGAAAACATTAATTTGAAGTTCTGAGTTGTACTGACTTTAAAAATGAAATAAACTTTTTGGGGAAATTTTTTGTGTCTGATATTAGTATAGTGACCAAATAAAGACAATAGTCACCCAACCAGAATATTTTACAATTGGTTGACGAATGACCTATCATTAGTGGAAATAAGCAGTCATTGGCATTTCTTGTTAGAGTCAGTAAAATTGCCATTTTTCTTGATGCCAGGCATCAAGAAAGCTGATTATGTTTGAATACTATTTTGAATAAAGTAAGGTATTTGATTCATATTTGTAATTAGGTACATGCATAGAAGATTTGAAAGGTCTTATAGTTTAAATCTTTCCTGTCCTCCAAAAGCTCACATACTTAAGGTTTGGTCCCCAGTGCAGCAGTGTTCAGAGGTGGGGCCTTGGAAGATGATGAGATCCTGAGGGCTTTGATCTTATGAATGGATCCTTCATCTGTGGCTTTGGAGGGAGGGGGTTTATCACCAAAGCGCTCTCTCTTTGCTTCTGACCACCATGAGGTGAGTAGCTCTGCTCCACCACTCACTCCCTATCATAATGTCCTGCCTCATCACAGGCCCAACATAGAGCGAAACCTCTAAAATCATGAGCCAGAATACATTTTTCCCCCTTGTAAGCTGATTATCTCAGCTATTTTGTCACCGTGATGGAAGGCTTACTGGCGTAAAATGATATCTACAAAACTGTTAAAGTGACTATACTTGGAGGAGAGTGGGCTTAGGGTTGGAGCCTGAAGAGGGACTTTTACTTTTTGCCCACAATACTTGTGTATTGGTAGATTCTTTTATTACAATGATTTATTTATTTATTGCTTATGCATGATTTCACTTTACAATATGCTTATTTATAATAGCCTTCAAGTTGTGAAGTGACTTGCTTAGGGTCACTTGGCTAATGAGGTGTAGACATGGAACCTTGAACACAGGTCTTATGCTTCTGAGCTTACTCTTCTTTCCCTTGAGCTAGCCAGCAACTCTTGCTATCTAATTCTCAGGGATTCCTAGAGCGTCCTTGTACCTGACCTCTATGGCCTCTTTTTGAAATATTCTTTGGGTAATCTGCTTCAACACATGTGAAATTTCTATCCTTGGATCCACAAGTACCCATCATTGCCCAAATTTGGGGGATATTTCCTGTGGCCAAAATTCAGATAGTCACTATGTCTGCAATTTCATAAAAATAGCAATGCTAACATCAAGATATAGCTGTCAACATTCTTTTCTTTGCTCCTGGGTTATCTGGCTTGTCCCCATTGCCTGCCAAGTTAGCATACATCTTCATAGAAGCAGTGGGCATGAAAGGAGAGATTTCTCGCCTCACCACACTGCTTTGAATCCTTTTCCCTCCTTAGGGTGCAGAACATGCGATTCCTAAAGGAATCAGAATGCTCAGGAATGTGGACAGGGAAAGCTTATACTAAAAGGACTGTTAAATGAGGACTTTGGATGGTAAAAGTTCTGGGCTTGCTTAAAAAAAAAAAAAAAAAAAAAAAAAAAAAACAATTAGAAGTACTTTGTAGGGTCGCTAGTACCTTGTTAAACCATTTCATATGTTACCAATGGTAGTTAAGGTATCTCTGGGCTACTTTCTGAGAAACTGAGAGAATTATTATGAAAACAAGTTCTAGCCATGATCTGAACATTTAAGTGGGTTAGACAAACACACTCTTCTGCTGAAGCCAGCCTAAGTGTCTTACCTCAGGAATAGCATTGCCCATCACCAGCCAGGCCTTCTTACCCAGGAACAGAAAGTAATTACATAGCAACACTGCATGCTCTTCCTCATCTCCTGCCAGGAGATCAAGAAATTGCTGACAAAAAAGAAAAAAAAAAAATGTTGTATTGACTGACTGCTTCATTCTGGATTGGCCATGCAGATTTTAGTAAGTCATAGTTGAAATTAGTTTCTTAAAGCATGAGACTTGTTTTTAAAATCTTTCCCAAAATGTTGACCCTGTGTTGATAATCTTTAAAACAGCAAAAACACTTCTGGTGAACATGACGTTTTCTTTAACACTGATGCTTTCAATGTGGATTTCAAGAATTAACACCCAGTGTGATTGGGGTGGGGTAGGGAAAACACTAATTTCAAAGTTTTAGTTTTCATATATAAATGAAAGTTCACTATGTGCTAAGTGATTTTTAAAGTATATTTTATGCATGAATTTATTTCATCCTAGATTAACTTTTTAAGGAAAGTATTCTTGTTTCCAAGTTTTTGCAGAGGAGGAAGTAGAGGCACAGATCAATAAAGCAATCCCCAGGCAGTGGTATGGCCAGTCTGCCTCTAGGGTACATGAACTATTCTAGTCTTCACATAGCTTCTTATAGATCCCTCAAGGTTATAGAATTTTATTTCTAAAATTATCAAAGCTTATGTTGCCAAAATATACTGGGGAACAAAAACTATAAAGTGTACTTGATTTCTTCAATGTAGTACTATCCTTCAAAGGAAGCTGTATAATACTCTGTAATGCAAAAAGTGCAACATGAGACTCAGAAACAGAATGAGTATCTGTGATGTTTGTTTTGTACTACCTAAGATTCCTTTGAAAATTTATGCACCACACATCAATTGTAAATTCCATGAAAGTGGAGATTTTGCTCACATTTAGGCCTTAGTATAGTGCCTGGTATGTGACAGGTGACTGTCCTAAATAAATAATGATATGACATGCCTTAAGAAGTCCATGAATTAATGAATATACCATTTCCAATTATAATATAGAGTGCAATTTTGATTTTTTTAAGACTCGGCTAAGTCTTCATATACTTCAGTATATGAAGGTAATAATACTAGATGGACAATTCAGCATTAAGACATCTGAAGTGTCATTTTTTTATTCTTTCTTTTTTTAACTTAGGAACTTTGGGATAATTGAACCAGGAAGAGAAATACTTCAGAATTTTAGTTAATATGGTCAAATAGATTTTATTTTTGATGGCAAATGAATGTTCCAGTTGAAGATGACTTGCAAGCCATTTAGAGAGATTCAGCTAAGTTAGCTCAAGTTAGTAAACCTCTCCCTGAGAGGGAGAGCAACTTACATCAGAGGTGCTCCAGAGGTCACAGATACTGGCAAATGAAACAGTGTCGGGCAAGAAAGGAATCAAGGACACGTATCGAGCTACCAGTTCCTGTAGACACAAGATCAGCTTTAAAAAACTGTTTCCAAAAAAATAGAAAGCATCAAACCCTACCACATTTCTTTTTTCTTTTTTTAAGTTGTAGTTGGGACACAATATCTTTATTTGTTTATTCATTTTTTTATGTGGTGCTGAGGATTGAACCCAGGGCTTCACATGTGCTAGGCAAGTGCTTTACCACAACCCCAGCCCCCTCCCTATCGCATTTCTTAAAGTAAGTTTCGTATTTCACAAACAGTGATGCTCATTATGAAACTGCTATTGTATTACTTTAATCCTCACCAGACATCCTATGCAGAAGGTTATGGCTATTATTTATCTTTCACAGATGAAGAAACTGGCTTCTGTGTTCCTTTGAAGTGTCCTGGTCTTTTTTTTTTTTCCTCCCTCTCCACTTCTTCACTTTCAGGTATAACAGGACTTTCCCGGTCATGGTGTACTTTCCTGGTCATGGTGTACTTTTCTTAGCCCAGTCTTAAAGGCAGCATTTCTCCAAGGAGTCTGGTTCACTTCTGAGGGGATGGTGTTTAAGAACCAAGATATGGACATCCTTGTATTTATAATTCATATTTGAAAAATTTTTAACGAGGTTATCATGCCATGTTTATTGGCCTATCCATGTTTCTACTTGTTTGAATTTTTGCACATTTTTATACTGATATGTAAGAGGATTTTTTTTGGCTTTTATTCTGTGTCTGTCCCTTTCTGTATTATATTTGTTGTAAATATCATCTCCTGATTTGTGGCTTGATTTTTCGTTTTATTTATGGTGTCTTTGGATAAACTCAAGTTCTCAATCCAACCCCACCACTGAGAATTGAACCCAGGGCTTTCCACATGCTAGGCAAGTACTCTGTCACTAAGCTGCATCCTCAGCCCCTCAAGTTCTCAATTTTAATGTGGTTACATTTTTCTTTTTCTTTTTGACTTGTACTTATTTCTGTCATACATTATTCCTATCATCTTATTCTGTATTTTTACTTTCCATACTTTTTCTGATTCTTTTTCCCCTCCAACTCTCTTCACCCCGTTTCATTCTCTTTCTTGCTAGTTTAGAAGTTAAATACACCCTTATCATTTATTCAGGGGCTAATCTAGAAATTTCAATATGTATATTTAAATGAAATTCTAAAGTTAGCATCTTTGCCTTTATTTTGAAGAATATCAAGGGCATTAAAATACTCTCATCAGCCCTGTCCTGACACATTCACACTTTTTTCATGATTTTTGTTGTACCTATTTTTCACCCACATTGCTATTATTATGGCTTGTAAGACAGTGTGTGTGGGCTGTGGGTGCAGCTCATGGGTAGAGAGCCCTTGCCTGGCATGCACAAGGACCTGGGGTCACACACACACACACACACACACACACCACATGACAATGTTGTAGATTCACTCAAAAGTTTCCCATTTCTTCACCAAGAATTGTGTGTCCTATTTAGGATTTTCCTTTCAGTCCATATGTTTTGTGATTCCTTTAGTAAGAATCTTTTGGTTGTGATTCTCACAACACTTGTGTGAAGGTCAGTTTCCCTATCAACTACTAGTTTGACAAAAGGCTATTTTGTAAGCCTTGTCAAGAGTCTTCTTTTCTGGCTCATTGTGCAACTAACAAGTCTGTTATTCCAATCATTTTTCTTCTGTAGATAATCTATGTTTTCTAACTGCTTTTAAGATTATCTTAATCTTTATGTTCTGCCTAGATTTTGATTTCTTTTTATTTATCCTGCTTAGGATTTACTGGACTTCCTGAATCAGAGGATTGTCTTGGAAACTCCTGGCTTAGACTATTTGAGTATCATCTTACTCCATTTTACACAGTTTGGACCTCCTTCTGCATGTCCCCTGCCTCTAAGCATTCTTTTCTATCTTCCTATGCCTGTGTGTATTCCAAGTAACTTGTTTGTATGTGCATTCTAGTTCACTAACTCTGTATTTAATGTTCCACTGAATCTGTTTAATTTCTAATTATAACTATTGTATTTTTCATTACTGCTTGTGAGAACCTTAAATTAATGAGTGAATTAATCCCTGATGGGATTAATTGAGTGGCAACTGGAGGCAGGTGCAGTGTGGCTGGAGGAGGTGGGCATTGGGGGCGTGGCTTTGGGGTATACATTTGCACTTGGGGAGAGGAGTTTCTCTCTGCTTCCTGGTCAGCACATGAGCTGCTTCCCTCCACTACACTCTTCTGCCATGATGTTTTGCCTCACCTTTATTCCTCCTAGGAATGGAGGCGGATGTATGTGGATTGAGACCTCTGAAATTGTGAGTTCCCAAACAAACTTATCCTCCTCTAAAGTTGTTCTGGTTGGGTCTTTTAGACACAGCAGTGAAAAAGCTAACTAAAAACAATATTTATTTTACATCCTGTACTGATAAATCTGTCTACAGTCTTTGTGGCCAGATTTGTCGGCTTATTGTTTATGCTAAGTCTTTTTAAAAAATATTTATTTATTTAGTTAGTTATAGTTGGATACAATACCTTTATTTTATTTATTTTTATGTGGTGCTGAGGATTGAACCCAGGATCTCACATGTGCTAGGCAAGTGCTCTACCACTGAGCCATAACCCCAGCCCTGTTTATGCTAATTCTTAACCTTCTTTATGGTGACTTATTTCTTCATTGAGATGAAATGACTTTCTTCTAGAAGGATTTGTATTTGCTTTTGACGGGGATCTGGGATTGTTACCAAAAGTGAATACTTTCAACTAAATTTTTAGTTGAAGTTTTTTTGGGTCCTACAGACAATATAAACTCTAATCCCACATGTGAGTAAATACAGGTTAACGATTAGGAGTTCTCCGGAAAGACTCTTTTTGGCGGGGAGGGATGCTGGGAATGAACCCAGGGGGGAAAAAAACTCTTTATTTCTCTTTCATCCAGAGGCAAAGCTAGGCAGCTGGATTCCTTCTCAGGGCAGGGACTTCCCACTTTATCCATTAAGGCCATTACCCTCACTCATCTCCACCTGAGTCTCTAAGCTTCCAGCCTGCTCGAAGTCTCCCATCTCCCACAGCCTGCGGCTCACTGAAACTCAGCTCTAGTTGTCAGGAAGGACAGCAGACACTATTTCAAGCCCTCGCCCTTGTAGAATATTTCATTCTTGTTTCTTGTCTCTGTATTTCTCACCGCTCCCCCGCCCCCTTCACTTTACTTCTGTTTCAGCCATGATTTTTAAAATATTTGAAACATTTAATGTATTATCACTTGTAAATGTTCTCTACTGGGAGAAATATTCTGTACATTACTCTGCTAGACAGAATAGAAGTCCTTATTATGGTTTCCAATAAAAATTACTTGAAGAAATGACATGTAGAACACAAGTTTTTTTTTTTTAAATATATCTACATCTGCAAAAAAAATCTTATTTCTAAATCTTTATGTGAATGACTGTTAGCAGCAGTCACTCCCTACGCTGCCCATTCTCCAAAAACATTATGGGTTACTCATGTAAATGTCCTGTTTAACATATGGCTTCTGGTTCATGAGTTTGTGATGGGCGTGGTGCTTTGAAGTCAGCAAATAGAATGGGTATATTTAAGGATCCAGTGTGTGGGTCCTTTGGAGTGATGACCTAAGTGCTGAAAATGCTTAAATTGTTGAAATAATTTTTTTTTGCTTAATTTTAATCAACAATTCTTCTAGCTGTAAGCATAGTACCAAATAGTTATTTTAGTATAATAGAAAGTACGTGAGTTCTAAAGCTAGAGGCCTTCTGGGTCATAACCTAAGTTACATGTTTACATAAGACATTTTGAAAAATGCAAAATTACCTTCTCATATGTTAAATATGCACCACCTAATATAATGCCAGGGACTTAGTAAACACTCAAGTTATTAATTGAAAGAATGAATTAAGGATTATTTATTGTCATCCCAGGGACCTGCAGACTCTTCTAAAGAAAATAAGCCCCGTGGCAATAAAAAAGTCTCAATCATTACTTTCATCACCAATGATCTTGATATAGGAAATCTTTTTTTATAATACAATATTATTTTTTAAACTTTATTTTATTTATCTATCTTAATCTATTTATTTATTTATTTATTTATTTATTTATATGTGGTGCTCAGGATGGAACTCAGCCTCACACGTGCTAGGCAAGCGCTTTACTGCTGAGCCACAACCCCAGTGATAGACCCAACCTGATCTTTTCTTAAAATTGGGCATCTCGCCACAAAACCATGAAAAGATAATTTCGGCTTTACTATAAATTACTGCAAATTCTGAACCTGCTTGGAATGCCTGCCCGTGCCTTGAACTCACCCATGCCTGGCTCTCTGACCAGATAGCAGCCCTCTCTGAAACTTAGTGACACCTCATAAATATTGGCCTTCCCTGGCCAGACAACAACCCTCTCTGAGGCTCTAATGGTCCTCATAAATTCTGATGTTGGGGCCAGCACAAAAAAAAAAAAAAAAGTAAACTACCATTAGTGTGATGCTTGTCAGAGTTCTGTTATCTGTAACCCCCCTTTTGTGTAACTTTCTGGGCTATAAAGCTGGGCTGTAGGAAAGGTGGGGTGCTGTCTTGTTCCCGCCGTTTTGGGAGGGAGAGGCAGCCCGGCCGGTCGAAATAATAAGCTTGCTTTAATTTGATTTTAATTGGAGTCAGTGGTCTTTTCTTGCGTCCTGGTCTAACACCCAGCCCCAGGAAATATCTTTTAAATACTATGAAATATGGTACAGTGGCAATATATTAAAATTTTAAAACATTGTTAGTAACATCATAATTGGCAATGACTACTTACTGCTGTTGCCTGTGGATTACTGGGGTAGGCATTAAGGAGCTCCTTAGGAGGATTTAAAGGTTTGAGATACCGGGTAACAAACACAGTTTTTCCACTTATATCAATTACTGTTGTCAGGCACTGACGATTTGGAAACTTTAAGGCACATTCAGCTTGAAACTTCTCTGTTGCTTGAAGCAATTTCTCATCTTCCTGAGACTCAAACTTCAAAAAGAAAGACTCCATGGGTTTAACATATGATCATGGGAGACAAAGTGGTATATGTGTGGACGCGACAGCATGAACTATTTAGTGTGGTTTGGGAAGCTTGACAAATGAATCTTTATAAAACCATCACATCTTGGTGTCCCTGTAGCTTTATTTAATTATATTTATAATTAATTAGACTGATTTATTAAACACTTAAAATATACATTCTATAGGATTAAAAGAAAGTAGTAAACAGGCAAAGCAGCTATGTGGAAACCATTGGGAATATTAAAATACTCTATAAAAACCAAACTACGGCATACTAATTCTGATTGATGAGCCCAAGCAATGGAGTTTTATGTGTATTTTAATGTTAGTTTTAAGAGGGGGAGGCTCAGAAACCTAACATCTCAAATGTAAAATGTCTGTCACAGATTCCTAGGATAGAACTGTGAAGCCAGAAATAATTGTACTTTCAAAAAGATGGAAAACTATGAAACAAAAATGGTGCAAAAAAAGATACCCACCTGAATTTATCCCTGTTCCTTTAAACCCGTTTATTTACTTATTCATCCAATTACTTGAAAAATGTTTACTGAGCTTTTAAGAGTCCCCGTATTCTGGATAAGTGAGTATGAAATAATCCCCTTAAGGAACTTCTAGCCTGGAGGGGAACATTGACAAGCCACCAGGTGCTCAACTCCTTGCCCAGAGCTTCTATGGGGACAAGCACAGGGTGCTATGGGAGCAGCTAGGAGAAGCAGCTATTGCACTGTCCAGGAAGAACACACAGATCTTCACTCCTTACTGATTACTGGCTTTTCAGGTGGATAAAAGTGCATCAGGAACGTTTTCTACCACTTTCCCTTGATGTTCGGTATCTTAACTCCATAGCAGTGAATTGTGGGCAGGGCCTGTGTTTGAATGCATTTCTCCATACAACAGCATGCACATGTTAACCACCTAATATTGTATTAATGGCATTAATAGTTATTTAGGCCACTAGGATGCCATTTTATGTCACGAAGCAGGAATTTAAGTAGTATGCTATGCTGGTGATTTAAGTGTCAAGGAAAAGAGCTAAATGCTAAAATAATCTGGGTTGTATTGTTTCTTTTTCTTTTTTCTTTTTTCTGTACCAGGGATTGAACCCAGGTGCATTTAACCAGAGCACATCCCCAGGTCTTTTTTGTATTTTATTTGGAGGAAGGGTCTCCCTGAGTTACTTAGGGCCTCAGTAAATTGCTGAGGCTGGCTTAGGACCCACAATCCTCCTGCCCCAGCTTCCTAAGCCACTGGGATTACAGTTATGCACCACTGTGCCTGGCTTGGGTTGTTTGTTATGAAATAAATTTAGGCAGAACTATTAAATTCAAAGTTCATAGGACATGACATTTGGGGGAGTCTTAGCTGGCTCCATTCTTTGATCTCTAAATTAATGAAACGGGTTTATCCTGCCTCTTAACAGTCACACGTGGAAGTCCCTACAGACCAGAAACAATTGTGAGAGGTACACTGTCTCTAAGAAGCAGCTCATGGACTTGATGGAACTGGACACATGCTCCCAGTGTGCAGGCGACATTCATATTGGTGACCTTTTAATTCAATGCCAAATAAGACTCACTTGGATGAAATAAAAATGTCCAGGACATTTTTAGGAGTGCTGGATCGAACCCAGAGTTTTGCATACACTAAGCACATGCTCTACTGCTTAGTTACCCCAGCCCCAAACTGGACATTCTTCATGGACCTGCAGACATCTATATTCACTGCCAAAGGATAACATAGGCATCAGGATCCAGCACCTATCCCCCAGGATGGTGGAGATAGCAGTTAATTAAACCTAGTAACTATCAACTGATGAACTGTAGAAAAAAACACTTGGTACCTTCTTAAGCATGCTCAGCTATCATAAGGAAGAAAGAAGAAAAAAGAAATGAGAGGAAAACTTTATTAATAGAAATATTTTTAAAAAACTAATTTTTAACCAAGACAATATAAAGTAAGGAATCTTAAAATAAGTGTTTCAGGAGCTGATTCTTTAAACTTTTACATTCGTAAATGCCTTTAAAAAATCATATGGAATGACTCCATATGGGAGTCTGACACTTGCCCATGTGGATAGTGGGACTCTAATCTGCTAATCCTGAAGTTGCTGTTAGTGGCGGAACAACTCAAGGTTGTGTTCCCAATTGTTTCAGGTGAGAACTTCTCTCTCCTGAAGAGTCTGCAGGTGAACTATGGGGTGGTGTTTTCTGTCACTGGGTATTAAGGATACCAGGGCCCTGTCAATCAATATGCCTGCCTTATTAAACTGCAACCAAGGATAAGCCTTCTTTTTAGAAATCTAAGAGAAATGCTTCATATAGCCACAATGGGGCAGTGAAATGCCACTAAAGGCAGCATTAGGGAAGAAAGGCTGCAGAACTTGAGGACCTGTTCTGAGCCCTGGAAACCTTGGCAGGGTCCTGTAGCAGGAGGCAAGGGCTGGAGAAGGAACCTTAGCACAGAGCAGTCCCAGGTTTTCATCATTTCTGCCAGTCTCAGACTACTGTAGCTTTATGGAAGCTCATCTCCAGTCTGGCTCCCAACCGAGACTGCCTTTCCTTTTGTTAAGAATTCATAGAAATAACAAACTCATCTTTTGTCTGGGAGCATTCTTCCATGCAAATATACTCGTCATCCTTCTCTTGAGTTTATACATGAAGACAAACAATCAGAATATATATTTCCCTTTCTGAAAATATTTTTGAAATGCATGTATTTTAATGTTTTCTTGAGAACCTGAGCATTAGTGATAAAGCTTAGCATGTAAAATTAATCTGAATTTCAGTACATTTGTATTTCCAATAATCCTCATGTCCTAGAAGTAAATGGAAATATAAAAAGTATTTTTCTCTGTGAACCAAATTGTAATACAGGAAAAGAAACAGAGTGTGCTCACTTTTTTTTTTCCATCTCCATCTGAATCTTAATTACAATGGGAAACTGGAGTCAGCAAAATATGCAGTTCCCCAGCACTCAGAGGTTGGAGGTGGACAACATGTGGCATGCTGGATGTAATGTGGGCGGAGTCTCCACCTGCTTGTCTGACTGCTCTATCATGTGCCTAGAGCTCTGGGGATGCTCAGTACTGTGGGTTGAATGAATACAAGGTGGAGCTAGACAGACATTTAAGTCTCACCTCTGTCATGTGCTACCTGTGTGCCCCTGCAGAAAAACAGTCTGCCTTTTCTCACCTCTAAGTTGGAGACCCATGCCCAAGATACCTGTAAGTGTGAAAGAAGAGAACATGTCTCCAGCCTCTGACAGCGCTGAGGATAGAGTAAGGGACTTCAAACATTGGTGGTGGTTGTTACTACTGGATTAGTTTGCATATGCATAAGAGGTCACAATCAATATCTTCTCCCAAATCCAACGAGGGTAGTGTGTGTAAATGCTGTGTAAGCATTTACATTAGGAAAGCTATTTCCTCATGATGAAGGTTGGGAATAGTTGTTAACAAATGGATGTTCTAGAAATTCTTTTTTCTAGAGCTATCTAAAACTGTACTTGTGCAGATGTTTGTTTATTTCATGAAATGAATTGTAATGACCCTTGAAGGTCATCTGGCCTTATGAGCCTATGAATCTACTCGATAGCACAGCCAGGGATGTGAGGTCAGACATGGAAATCTATTTCAGCATGCTTGCCAGCAAATGTCAAATGAAAGAGCAATCTGATGTTCTCATTTGTCACATTTCATTTTCTTCACATTGAGAAAAATTCTTCTAAAAGCAGAACATGTTTACATTTGTCTTGCTCTGCCTAAAAGTTTAGACTGCTGACTGACCTAATTATTGGCTCAGTGGAAGTGCAAACCCACACATCTGTTCTTTTACTGTCATTCTGTTCAAACTGAAAGAATAATAAACAGAGATTGCAGTAGGAGAATCTGTTTGTATGGTGAAGAGTTTATAAAGCTCCACCTGGTAATCTCCTCTCCTGCTTCACTGGCAGGGGACGTGGGTTCTAGACCCTCAGCAGAGTTACCTTTTCTCGAACTGACTCTCCAGGAACCAGCTGAGGCTCGATGGTGATGAACAGGGTGATGTAGGAACCTTCACTTAAGCTTCGGACAGAATCAAAGCCTCTCTCAAGAATCATGTTTCTCTCCTTACTGTAGCCCAGGAGAACTGGGGGAATATCTATTTTAAATGTTCCATCGATCTGTGAAGAAAATATGACTTGATAAGCATTCTGGCAATTTTCCAACAGAAGTTCAAAGGCAAGTCTCAACTCATTATTAAATAAAAATCACTTAGACTGGCATTGGAAGCCCATCACATCTTTCTAGCCTTGTTTAGATGAAGTGCTGTCTCTTTCATGAATACTTTGTTATCTCTACCACCTTTATGTATAGTTTATTTCATGTTATATTATGGTTTTCTGCTGGATTTTATAGTTGTGTGCACATCTGTCATATTCTTCTAGATAATTACTCCCTGCAATATTTCCCCTTTTTTTTAATCATCTTTCTCTGACATGTGGAAGTGTTCTGTATACACATTAGGTGCCCAATAAATGTGGGCTGAATGATTGATCAGCCACTTATCAAGAACTAACTTATGTAGTGTTTCAAAAGCCAGGACTTTCTCACTCTCGTAAAGTCAAAGCAGCAACGAATTTATTGAAGACTAATGCTACAGAATTATTAAGTTTGCAGAGAATCCAATTTTTCTTTCCGTCTTTAGTGACATTTATATCTTAGGAGAAATGAAGAACTTAAAATTTGAACAACCTGAATAGAACTTTTTGGGTTGAATTGAATAGGCTCTTATTTATTATTCTCCTTATACTAACAGAGCTTACCAAAGCCTATATCTGATCAGATGATAGAGTAGGGGGTGGACAGGTAAGCAATCACATAAAAAGTACAGATGAAATAATAGCACATTTTTTCTGTACAACAGGTAGATGATGCAGGAAGGAATGAGTACTATCTTAAAATATTCAAAGTGGGGACTGGAGTTATGGCTCAGATGTAGAGCACTCACCTAGTATGTGTGAGGCACTGGGTTCGATCCTCAGCACCACATAAAAATAAAATAAAGATATTGTGTCCACCTATAAACTAAAAAAATAAATTTAAAAAAAGAAAATTTCAAAGATAAGGATTTAAGACAGGGTTTTTCAACCTGGGTGCTGTTGACACTGGGGGCCAGGTCACTGTTCTGGAGGGCTGTCCGGTGCATTCAGGTGTTTGGCAGCATCTTGGGCCTCTGTACACTAGATGCCATAGCAACCTCTGCCACACTTAAGCATGGAATTTGGAGTCAGACAAAAGATTTTAAAAGACAAATGTAATGAAATAAATCTCCAAAGATATAATGAAGCATATAAACCAAAACATTGACTAGTTCTTTCTCCTCTACCATTCCTAGCACTTTGGAAGTCATTAAAAGGTGGATACCAACTGTGCTGTAGGCTTTGTGATTTGAGTAAGTTACTGAACTGCTTCATTTCTTCATCTTCGAAATGGGACTAGTGATGCCAGAGGTGTGGTAAGGCTTAATCAAGATTACATATAAACAATGGTATGCATTGTGCACCCAGGATAGTTACCGAATCAGGATTCGACTTGTAGCTCCAGAGAAAAGAACCAGGACCTAAAGACGGGAAGGCCAGGGAAGGATATGGATTATGGCACAGTGCAAGGGAAATCTCCATGGCAGAGCATGGGAAAGAGAACAGACTGCTTCAGGGTATTGAAGGTCTTGTCAGTGAGCTCCAGGGGCACAGCAGAACCTCAACATCACCAAGGAAGGCCAAGGAGAGTTTTGAGTAACTACTTCTGCATATCTTCCAAATATGAAATTCAGCAAAGCCAAATGTTATGGATAGTTTGATTTGTAAAAATGATGTGCTCTTTCTTTTTTTTCTTTTTTAATTTAAAATCTATTCCAAGAGGAAAATGTAAATTCTTTTTTTTTTAGGTAAAAGATCATTTTATTAATAATTTCCTTAAAAATAGTTATAACTTATTCTTTTTAAAAATTCATTCATTCATTTGTTCTAATTTGTTATACATGACAGCAGATTGCATATCAATCCATAGTATACATGTGGAGCACAATTTTTCATTTCTCTGGTTGTACACAAATTAGAGTCATTTAATTTGTGTCTTCATACATATACTTAGAGTAATGATGTCCATCTCATTTCACCATCTTTTCTACCCTCATGCCTCCTCCCCTTCTCTCCTTCCCCTTTGTCCTAAATTTTTTGGGCCAGCATACCAATGCAACATGAGCTACAGACTGCTCCTTTTTCCCAGAGACAACTGCAATCCAGTTGATGCTTGAGACTGCAACCAATCCAAGCCTCTCAGACTAGAGTTTGGGTCTTGGTCTTGCTCGAGTCTGTGGCCTAGGCAGCATTTGTTCTGTGTGGTCATTGCAGTGGCTCATGGGCTCCTGTTGCTGTGGATTTAATACTGGGATGTCAAAGAAATTTCAGAATCTTTAACTGTCCCAAATTACAGCTACTAAGTCATTCAGGAGTTGCCAACCTAATGGATGCCCTAAGCAAAATGACTAACTCTGAAGAAGGGAGCCTTTGTGGAGCATACCTGTGCTCATGGATTTTCATGTTTTAAATAATGTGCACTCGCAAAACTATTAATGTACGCACTTCATTGAATGGGTCCTCAACTGTCCTGATTGTTTCCTTCAAATTACTTTTAGGTACCATCCATTTCATTTTTATCATTTTGACAAATCTCCACTTTGTCCCACCTTCACTTCTGTTGAAATGTTTAAAAAATTCTCATATTTGAGTAGTCCTACAGTAACTGCAAATTCTGAGGAACACAGAAGTTTAATAAGCCATGCAAGTCTGAAGGCAAATCAATGACTTCATACAGTGATTTTCTTCTTTCCAGGGGGTTTGCAGATATATTCTCTCAGTGTTGAGATTTTCACAGGAAAAAATGGTTCGAGCTATGCCTTTTTCTCATGGAACCCCGACTTTAGGTACTTACCCTTGCTTGGAAATATATAGTGCTAAATGGAATCTTCACGCATCCCAGCCAGTGTCTCTCAATACGGGTATGGATTCCACTTCCCCTTTCACGGTCGTCCTAAAGGACACATGGGAAGTAATAATTGTTTAAGAACTCCAGACACTCATTTAATTAATATGACAGCAGGAGAGCAGCAGGATTTTAGCTGAAAGTTTGTGGACCTGGGTTATACAGACTTAATCAAGTTCTGGCTCAGACACTTTATTAAGTGACCCTAGGAAAGCCATTTAGTTTCTGGGAACTTTAGTTTTCTCATCAATGAACTGGAGATTTCATGATCTACTTCATAGGGTTATTTCAGAATTGAATAAGAAAGACAGTGCATGCAGAGCACTAATAAAATTTCTGGCAAAGCAAATACTCAGCTGATAATTTAAAAAGCTAGTTCTCTTCCCCATCTCTTTTTCCCCAATTGTATGTGTCAAGTTTCAAACATTTCAAACTCAAGGAAGATGGAAATTGTGCTTAGGACTTATGTAGAGGGTAGAAGGTTTGCCAAGAGCAGAGTTAAGATGGTTTCCTTTAAACTGAGAACTTACCTCTGAGACATCGTATAGTACTTCATCGAAAATATTAATAAACACATCATCTTTCACTGACTGTAAACTCGCTGTGCTGTAATCCCCATTAGGGGCCCTGCAAAATAACATGTCAACAGGGACTATGAAAGTAGGCAGCATAGAAATTATGAGCACTCAAATGTCAACATTTGAACAACACACAAGTGGGAGCACAGGTGTGGGGATTAGAAGCCGTGCTGTCATTTCAAGGATTTAGCTTGGTCAGGGATGGTGCCATGTCATACCTACACTCCAATGCAGAGAGCCCTCGACTGGAGGCTCTGTGCCCATCCAAACCCTCTGCTGGCTCTTCCTAGTGAGGCTATAAGCTTTGCAAGGAGTTATTCTGTTTTTTTTTTTTTTTAATTTCTTTCTTTGTTATTTTTAGATATACATGACAGTATATGTGTATTTTGACACACTGTAGGCTATAACTTATTCTGATTAGGATCCTATTATTGTGGTCATACATGATGTGGAGTTACACTGGTCGTGTATTCATGTATGAATGTTGGAAAGTTATGTCCCATTCATTCTATTATCTTTTCTGTTCCCATTCCCCCTCCCTCAAGGAGTCATCTTGGCAGGACTGTGGTGGCTCAGTGTCCAGCTACAAGGCCTCCAGAGGTTCTGGAGTCGGTTGTGAGCTTCCTAAGCATCTTGGGAGGGTGCATCTCCAGGGAGACCACTGGAGTGTAAGCCTCCTGTTGTCTGTGGCTGTTGAATGGTCCCGCTGCCCACTCCCTGGAACATGGCGTGGCTGGAGGCCGGATACCACAGGTGTTTTGCTAAGCAATTGCCTTTAATCCTTCTTGTTCCTTTTGCTCACTCCCTGTGTCATAGTGGTATCTTCCCCCTGTCCTGGCTTAACTAGTTGTAATCCCTGCTCTGCCTCTAATCTACCATGTGGTTTTAAGTAAGTCACCTCCGCTCTGTGGCTTTTAGTTTCTTCTCCATAAAAGCAAAGGGTTGGATTAGATGATCATTTCAAGTGCTAAAATAATAATCTTTTAAATATCTAAAATTCTTTGACCAAAGTTCTGGAATGCTTGTGTGGTTTTGGTGAGGGAGAAAGTGTCATTTATGGGAACTAGCGAGTTTCAGATTCACTTAGGAGAGGACATGAGGAAGAAAGGAAAAGCAGGTTAGGGCTGGTGGTGTGAGGGGATGAGAAAATTTGAGCTGTAAGAAGCCAGAACCTGGACGGAAGTAGAGTGTCTCAACATTGACCCAGGTTTCCCAACTCGGACATCTTTCCACTTTTATTCTTGAACGCAGTCAGCCGTGGGCCCCAGAGGAAAACCGTGGCACTTGGCATCTGGAGCTTACCAGCTACAAACTTTTTGCCTTAGTCTTTTCTTGCTGGGTTTCTGTTTCCTTTGCATTTTTTCAAAATATCCAACAGTTCTTTAAAGAGGAACATATGCTTACCTAAAGGGAAGTTCGAGTTCTTCATTCCAGCTGGGATTCGGCCCTTCAGCCGTTGTGGTGTGGCAAATTGTGCGTTGAAAAGAGACTTCTACAAAAGGACGCACTAAAACCTTTAATAAAAGCAAGAACAAATCCTGAGTCCATCGTGAGTAGATGAATTATCTAGTCCTTAGTAGTGGTTGGCTATGCTTAATCAATAGTATGTTTTGCAAGAACATGAGGCAGAGGCAGGACTGTCCATCAAGTCTATAGGTGGCTCTTAAAACCTGACGGGCAGGACTGGAAGCTGAACCCAGCATAGGGGCCTCTCACCTGGCCGAGGGCATAGTCGGGGCTATGGGCCGGGCTGTGTGTGCTCGGGGAGGCAACGTGCTTTTCACTGAAAGCCCTGGAGGACCTCGAGGGCTGCTGGAATTTGCTAGGAGGGAAAAGGTAAGAAAGAAAGAAATGATACGAGGAGTTATCATTTAATTCTACTGAGAATATGGTCTCCTTCAGAGATGTGAGCCCTGGCGGCTGTGGTGACAGCCGTTGTCCCTGAGCTTGATCAAACTTCAGAAGGCTAGGTATGCTCTGATCCTCCCTGGCCACCTGGTGGCTATGAGGGCCTTCCCCAGATTCCATCCCCAGGCCTGCATGTCTGACTGAGAACAGAGGAAAAATGTTCCTTCTCTTTCCTCCCCTCCCAGGGCCTGCCTGAGTGGGGACCTGACTTTCCCCCCAGAAATGAGAGTCTGTCCCTCTGGGTAAAAGAATCTGACCAGAAAGTCCCTCCTCCATCCAGTTCCAGTTCTTTCCACTGTATTTTCTCTGAACCTGTAATCTCCAATGGCCTGAGCTACCTGCCCCAGGCAAGGCCTGTCAAGCCTCACTGGGAAAGGGAGGCTGGGGGACTCCTAATTTCAGTGAGGACCAAAGGGTCTTGTCCCTTTCTCCCTATGGCTTCATTCTTAAAAGACATGAAGATTATCTCTAGAAAGCCTCTTTCAGATACCTCCCCCCACCATCCTAACATCCCACTTGCATATCTATACTGAATTTTAGGGTTTGCCAATTATTGTGCATTCATTATTGAACAAAGTACAAACTGTCTCTATCAGACCCTCACCTTTTCAGAGTTAAGTTTTCAGACAATCTATGAGACAGTGTAAGTGGAACATTTAACAGCACAGCTCTTCTTCCTCTTTGAAAACCATCAGTTACGTTATTAAAAAAGAAAGAAAGAAAGAACCCATTTGTTTAGCACATACTCTATTAGAGGCCTTATGTCTGCCTCAGGATGAAAAATCCAATAGGAGAGGTCAGTTCAGACTACATTGGTAGGCAGGCAGGTAAACAAGCAATCTCAATAAAGTGACTGTAGCCATGGGCCTGGGCTATAGGAGCATAGAGAAGGAAGTGGAAAATCCTGCTTGGTTGGATGCCAGGGTAGGGGGTAAAGATTTGGGCAGGTTTCATGGAAGAGTTGATGTCTGCACTGTCTGGATGTATCCTCATTGAAATGCAGAGCATGAGGGAACAATGGTGTATCCTAGAATTATCTGAATGAACAATTTAATATTTCAAAATATTATGTGGAGACCAAAAATAACAAAAAAATGCCTCTATGTTCTTAAAAAACAAACAGAGCAAACACCTGTAAGCTCTTTATGTGTGGGTTTTCACCCCACAGTCAGTCAGTCAGTATAGTATGTTTTGAAAGGACATGACAGTGAGGCAGTCAGGGTGGCTCGGGAAAGTGAGGCCCTGGCAGGTTCAGGACTCAGGTGGACACTTACAAGGAGCAGAGCAATGAGCCTGGACATCAACAGGTGTATGGCAGTAGGTTGGAGAATAATCATGAGAAGAAGACAGGGCGCAGCAGCGAGTGAGCACATGGAGTGCTGGAGAAAGGAAGAACTGCAGGAGGAAAAAGTGAGGCCAGCAGCTGGCCTGGCGCTCTCCTGTGGAATCAGATGGTGCTGAGTGACCGCGGCCAAGCCTCTGGCATCCCCTTCCATTTCCCTCTAATGAATGGAGCTGGAAGAGCAGTTTAAGCGTTAGCTGAAACAACACGCAGGTATGCTTAGTGTGGTACTGCTCCTGTGGAATGGACAATGTATTCCTTCTTCCGTGACAGTGGAAAGGGCAGCAGCAAAAAGAAGGTATAACTCTTGGACCTTTATCTCTGCTCTGCAAAGGCATCAGAAGCTCAGGCTCGTCTCACCTGACCTGTGGTTGGGGGCTCCCTGCTGCCCCCAGGATAGTGGCCATGGTAGTCCTAACTCAGTCCTCTGAACAGGTAGGAAGGAAAAACCGTGAGCTGACGCTTCTGGTGCATCTGCCCAGCTGGCACTCTCTTCTGTGACCCTGCCTCTGGCTGTAGGTGACTATACCATGGATGGACACCTGATCCCAGTTAGCACCTTCAGACTCTGTCCTGGGGGTGTGAGGCTTAGCTTGGGGTACCCTGGCTGTAGGGACACTGCCTTCACGTGAGAGTGAAGCAGAGGGAAGCAGCGAGGGGGACGGTGGGGCCTCGGGAAAACCATCTTAACTCCTGGGGGGGCTACCGTGCTGTTCAGCTGTCCCTCTTGTCCTTTCTATGAGATGTTCTTCCCAGTCCCACTGAGGCCCTCCTTAACCTGAATTGACTCTTACATCCCAGGACAGGCCATGGCTTCAACCAGAGCTCCCAGGCCCGCCTAGTAGAACCCATGTTAAGAACAAGAGTGAGCATCCTCCACAAGCTCGCCTTAGCCGGGCTCCCACGCCTTCCATCCCAGGGGGACAGGAGACTCTCACCTTGCCGGGGGCTTCCTCACTGGAATGTCATACGCCCGCACAATGTTCACCAGCAGCTTGATGTCTCCATCCGACAGGTTCTGGGCGGTCACCTTCTTCCGCCCTTTTCTCCTTGGCCTCAGTGGCCGCTTTTGTTCTGCCAGCTTGAAAAGGCTCAGGCCCAAAATGCTAATGGTTACAGAGCAGGATTAGGACTCAAAGGAAAAGAAAGGCCTGGAAAACTAGGGGATGACTCTCCCAACTCTGCCCCAAGGTTTCTCACAGGCCTCTGGAAACTGTCCTATTCAGGGTGGTTGGAAGAGTCTAGAAATTCTGCCCATCCACTGCGTGGATTGCTGAACATTTTTTTTTCAGCTGCTACTCCGCAGAGGAAGAAAAGCCATGTCCTGGCCCCCGCCTGCCCCCCTGCCTGGCTCTCTACCTTGCTCACCTGCCAGACCCCCAAACGCACCCTTGTACTCCCCCACCCTCACCTTTGCTCCTGCCTTCCCTCCTCAGGGCCAATATCACTCAGCTGGAGGGACTCCCTGTGCACCCTCTGTCAGCATTATTAAGTGTTCCACCCACAGGAGACAGTGCACACAGCCTTCGGCAGTTCTGGGGACCTCTCACGGTCTGAGTTTAGACAGAACTGGGCGTGAATCCTGGCTCTACTCCGCACCCTAGGGCAAATTATTTCACCTCTTTAAGTCTTTGTTTTATCCTCTGTAAATGAGCATAATCATCCCTACCTCTTGGAGTGGCTGAGAGGATGAAGCAGGAGGGGTGTGAAGCACCTGGCACTGATCTAGCACTCAGTAGGTCCCTAAAATGCCACTGCTGGGATGAGAACAGGGACTGATGCTAAGTGACTTCAGGAGGAGGAGGTGGAGGGGGGGAGAGAATCCTTCTCTTATCAATCTGTCCTGATCACTGAAATGATCATCAATAAGCACTTCCAGGAAGATAAAAAGCAGCATGGTCCCAGAACCATGGGAGAAAAGTGCACGGAGCAACGTAAGTTCTTGCTCAGAGACTGAACAGAAACAAGATGTGACTGTATCTGGAAGTGGACATTAATGACTATGCCAGAGGCCACAGAACAAAGCCCCCTGTGCAGAGCCAGCAGGGGCTCATGGATCTCAGCTTCACTGCTCAGAATTGAGCGGGCCCCTTTTTGGATGAGGGCTCTGCAATTCTTGCCTGGCATTATTGGTGGCTCCCATAGGCAATCCCAAAGGGTTTCCAGGAGCTGGTCCATTTGTTCTCCAGGGTCCTGCACAGCACAGGGACCCTCTATGAACCTATGAAGCCCTTCTATGTGTCAAGGACAGTGCTAGGACCTTGCCTATGATGTACTTATTCTTGAAATAAAAAATTTACTCCATTTTTCAGATGAAACTGGAGGCTCTGGGAGATGTTATGATTTGCTGAAGGCCTTTCGGGAGGGGGCTAGGGTTCCAACTCAGGGCATTGATGATAGAGCCCACCTTCCGGGGGACGCCTGTCTAACCCAGACTCAGGGCCTCAGAGACACAGCCTTGCCAGGCATCCTGACATGGTACGTCCCTTCCCTTATCAATGCTTCCTCCCTCCGAGTGACTCCTCCACTGAGGCTTTTGATCCTCCACGACTGTCGGTCTGGGAGCATGACTGGGACCACTAAATACTGAGACATTCTAGTTTAAAGCCAAGAACAAACTGAAATTAAAAAAAGGAAAAAAAAAAAAATGAAAGAATGAACATACCCCGAGCCTTCAGAACTTAATGCAGAAAGTAAAGCAGAAAAAAAGAAAGAAAAGAAAAACAGCATGAAAAATCACCATCTGTTCTAAGTGACGTTTTTATGACTACAACATTCAATGACAGGACTCTGTAGAGAGAGGGGTTTCCATGTGAATTTTGGCAGACACCATCTCTCTTCTGTCCATGGATGACAGTGGAGGGGGTTGCCTTTCTACCAGTCAGATAGGGGAGAGGAAGGACATGCACAGGGAATGACCTTTTTAGGAGAATAAATTGAACCACAGAAAAAGTCATGTTAATGTCCCCATAAGACCACCTTTCACCTTTCATGTGCCCACCCTAGCTGAGACCTTTCAAGATTATTCTAAAAATAGGGAGTTGACCAAGCAAATAGTCAGTTCCCAACTTCCATTTTTCCCTGATGTCCTTTGTCCTCCCAGTGGGGTGCCTGAGCCAGACCCAGACTCAGGAGCCTCTGAGGGTGAGGTCTTAGCCACTTCCGTGGCCTTGTGATGGAGAGATTCTGGCCCAGGAGATTAGGAAAGCAGAGGAGAACCTGCAGGAGGGTCTTGGAGGCAGTGGAGGTGAGATGGGCTGTACTGGACACCATGGGAGAGCCTAGGGTGACTTGTCCTAGCGGGGATCCCTCGGACATAACCAGGTTTCCAGCACAGTGCTGGGCCATGCCTACCACATAATGATCAAAAGATGTGGTATGACACCTTTTATCTAATAGAATAAAAACACAGATTTTATAGAAAGTAATAATAATGGCTTTCATTATTTTTACCTGATATTGGGAACTTCTTCTTCGACTACCAAATCAGTAAGAAGAAAATGGTGTTTAGCAACTAGGAAACGATTTATCACCGAGTCTCTAACCTAGGGAAAGAATTCAGCTTTATTTAAAACGTTCTAATTTAAATGTCATTGTTCACTCCAGCACTCCTCCCAGTCTTTGCCTTAGGTCACCTCATCCCTCCCCCACCCCAGCTGTGACTCTCTCTGCTGTACAGCTGGCGCTTGCTGGCAGCTCTCTAGTTCCCCCTAGACTGTATCCTTAAAGGCAGAGGTTTTCTGTTTTGTTCACTGTTGTTACATTTTCGGGGGCTGGAAAAGCTCTGGATACAAAAGATAGGTAACACATTCTTCCAGCAAAATTCTACTATCACAAAAAATAAAAATGGGAACAGTCTGCAGCACACACAGTTCAGAGCTGATTCTGAAGTCCTTTCCTTACTCAAAATGATGCATGTTCTAATTTAAATAGAGACCTCAGGAGCCAGGAGGGCAGCTCAGTGGTGGAGGGCTTGCGCTGACCCAGCATGTAAGAGGCCCTGGGTTTGATCCCTAGCACTGTAAAAAAGTCAAAATAAATACATACAAACTTAAAAGTTATGATATTTAGAGGTCCTTTATCTTATCTTTCTTTTTTTGTGCATGAGCTATAGAGTAGATAATGGGAGAAATGTATTCATTGAAGGAAGGAGAAAAAAGAAAGGAAAAAGAAAGGAAAAAGATTAAATGATATTTCAACTTTAATTTTTGTTTTCTGGTGAACAAGGCACTTAGCATGTGATTTTTAAAAATTTTTTTTTTTTAGTTGTAGATGGAGACACATCTTTATTTTATTTATTTATTTTTATATAGTGTGAGAATCAAATCCAGTGCCACATACTTGCTAGGCGAGCACTCTACCACTGAGCCACAACCCCAGCCCTTAGCATGTGATTTTTAAACTTGTTTATTTTTTTTCTGATCATAATGATAATCATTGTAATGCAATATAACATAAATGTAAACATTCAAATATTTGAAAACACATGACTGAGAAATTCAGTCTCTTGTTATCATCTCCATTTAAGATAATCACTGATAATAAACCATGACATATCATACTGGTTTCATATATACAAAAGGTGAAGATAATTGTCGGGCACATACTTTTATTTATGTGGCTTGCACAAGATGGCATAGTCATTTATAAGAACAGAGAACCTCCCATTCCAGAATACTGGCTCTCTCCCACTGTGAAACCTGTTTTAAGTGATTTTTCTTACCTGCTGGAGGTACTTGGCTACAATGGCCCTATGGGTGTCTATATGGTCCTTGGTTTCAATTACATTTCTGTCTTGTAACCGCTTCTCATATTCCTAAAATTAAAAGGACATGATGATTTTAAAGTACTCTCTGATGCTCTCCTTGGAATTAGGAAATTATTTATCTCATGCAGTTCAAGTCATAAATTATGAATCCAAATGTTTCTTTCATCTTCCTCCTAAGTTTTGGTTCAGAACTGATCTTTGGTGCAGAATCCAGGATTCTAGGTCAGTTGGTTAAGCTGCCTTACCAAAAGAGGAGACTTCAAGGCAGTGTTTAAAAGTTCAAGTGCTCACACAGGGAGGCTTAGAGGCCACAGAACAGAGGAAGTAGTCAGAATTCAAGACGCTAAACTCATCAAGCAAGTTAACCGAACTCATGCTTAAGTTTTCCTTTATCCATTTTAAGTAAAGCAATTCCAAAAATAATGAGAAACCCCAGTGAAAATATTGTCCCATCCTGTGACATCTGGCTGCCCTGATGGGTCAACCATTCTGAGGAGGGCAGGGGTTTGCTTTGGTGACATCAGGTAAGGCTTTTCCCCTTTTCTGTCAATTATGTACGTGCCCTGGGAACTGCCACGTTCTCCTCATGCCCATTGTTGGTGACAGTTGAAGGCCCATTGATGGCTTCCAATCCAGATCCCAACACAGAGCTATTCCCCAACACTTCTGAACTTGGGACCCGAGGACATGTCTCCCTTTCTGCGGGCTGAAGCCATCAAATGTGATCATGTGGCTAAGCACAGGAAAGCTATCTGCTTATTGGGGGCAGGAAGCCATTGCACCAGAAGCCCAGACAGACTGCAGAAGCATCCTGGCAGCAGGCAGGCCTCACATCTGGGGCTCTGGGACACAGATGGATTCCTGTGGCTCCTGTGTCTTCGGATGGCTAACCCTGCTTTGGGGTTTCATTGTTCAGCAGACTCCCTGGTTGATGCCTGAGGTGGTTCAAAATTGGGTTTCTATCCCTTAGGATCACAAATCCAAACTAAGGAACCAAATAACTAAGAACCAAGTAACCAGATGCATCCTCTAGGAATAATTTCTGCAGAAAAAAATCACAATGGTATTA
This sequence comes from Marmota monax, assembly GCF_021218885.2. Taxonomy (NCBI): domain Eukaryota; kingdom Metazoa; phylum Chordata; class Mammalia; order Rodentia; family Sciuridae; genus Marmota; species Marmota monax. Next base: position 18,671,457 of record NW_026694710.1, read on the forward strand.
ATTTTTAGTTTTTTTTCCACTCATCTCATCAAATACAAACTCATCTTTTTACCACTAGCCTGCTCCTTCTATACAGCCTGTGTCCTAAAATTTCTCTAAAGCTCCTCCATCCCAGCCCCTGCCTTTGCCATCTGCATCCGCTAAGCCTCTGTTCCTACTCTTGCCCTTGACCAGGGTTCAGATTTGGTGCATCTCCTCTGTTCCTTCCTGCCCCACCCAACCCAGTCTGCCCAAATCCTACCCATTCAGGCTTCCCTGGGGCATTTTACCACTGTGCCTGGGACAGAGTGCTTGGCAGATACCTCTTGCATTAAAACAGAACTGAATTCCTGGCCAAGCCAGGGATAACCACATTAACCCCTAGTTCATCTTCCAGCTTTACAGTTCTAAACCTAGACAGTTCAACCACATGATTCAGATTCCTGGTTACTGGCTATTTTACATATCACTACAATGAGGCAAATAAATTATTTAAATATCAAATTCAAGAAAATTAATAGACAGGTTACATATAAAAGTGTTATATAAGAAAAAACCATATTGCTCTTGAGAATTTAATAAGGAGAAGAAAGTTCATTTATAACATTACACTAAGAGGCATACCAGATATTTTATTATTTTACTAACCCTTCTTAGGAAACTTTTTACCTGGAATATTTTTTCCATAATTTCTCGGTCATATACTGGAATTTGCTTATAATTTCGGAATTCTGGCACCTCTTGGGTTCTAAGACAAAGAAGCCTGAAACGTTTGGATCGATTTAATTCCTCATCTGAGACAAAGTTAAATTCCTGTTGTAGCTGTTCCAGTCGAAAGAAATCAGGGACATAGGATTCACCACTGGTAGCCACCTATGGAAACCAGAAAATGCACAACTAGGCCATGTGACAGGTGGATTTCGCCTGAAGAAACCTAGCACTGAATTTTGGGAGACATTTAACAGTTTCAGATGGGCAGATTCGAAAGACAAAATCCATTAAAACAGAGAAAATAAATCTTTCTTTAGGGTCTGGGCAGAGCTACAGGAAGGAGTAACAAGAAGCAGCTGGTATCATTGCAGGTGGCTGTGTGGCTGGCCAAGAGTTTCTGAGCAGCCACGCTTTTCCTCACTACCACATTATGAGGGTGGCCATGGTGTCTCACAGCTAGGGAAGCAGCAGGGCAGGAATTTAAACCTCACCCTCAGCCAGCTCTCGGGCCCTTAGACAGTGCTGAGTAGGGGAGTATGGTGTAGAAGAATATGGGCACAAAGGGCTCTGCGATTTCATCTTTTATTGCCACTCTGAGCTTAGAAATGGCCTGTGTGCCTCTGGCCACATTACCGAGATCAGCTGCATTAAAGGGGCATTGTTGGGGTCATTCGGGTCAAGCTTGGACTCTGCTGCCCACTTGGCCAACTTCTTCATGTCTGTCATTCCTGATGTGCCAATAGATGAGATGGCATCTGCTCTCTTCAAAGCACTGGAAAAATAAACCAACAAATAAACAAGGAAAACCAGTTGATTCTGTGGGTTTGACTTTATCACTGAGCAGGTTGCATCCGGACCACTGGATCCCAGAGAACTGCTTATCCACCATGAGAGAAAAATCTTCACATAAGGCTGTGTGCCAGGCGTCTGGATGACTGCTACTAAATGTCATAGGGCAATAAGGAAATATGAATGGAGGGGATGCAAATGTGACTCAGTCCTACAACTCTGCCCTGTGCATAGTTGGGTCCTGGCCAGGGAAGAGGAGCCTCTGCATGTGGTCCAGAAGCCCTGAATGCCTCACATCCCAGGCCATGAGGGCACTCGGATGCAAACAAACAAAAGAAAAAGGCACCAGCTTTGGACACAGGGATTCAAAGGAAGCACAGTGGCCTTGGGGCTTTGTCAACAGTTCTGTGCTTCCCATTACTTAGTTACTCGTGTCCTGTTTTACCCCCCAAGAGGTTTCCCTAGCATTAAGCTCAAGTAAAATGAATGCAAAATGCCTATGCTCCAGGGCACTGGCCTGCTGGGCAGGAAGCAGCACCTGACTTGGAGCAAGCCCATCTCCCTGTGGTTTTCATTACATGGAGACAGTGCAATGTGGAGTGTGGAATGGGGACGAGGAGGGTGCCAAGGGGACCAAACAAGCCCTGTTCTGGTTTTCCACACATTGAAAACAGCTAGTCTCTGACTTGGAAAGTGTGTTCTTGATGATGAGAAGAAACCCTTTCATTTTAGAGATGAGGCAACTGAGGGGCTGATCAAGACACATCTATTGGGAAGGACAGAGGGAGCCTCTGATGGAGAAGATGGGGCTCCTGTGACCTAGGCACGTGGACCAGCATCATCACTCAAGGGCTGCTGTTATGGTTTAGATGTGGTGTCCCACAAAAACTCACATCTGAGACAATGCAAAAAGGTTTGGAGGAGAAATGATTGGGTTATAGTCTTAACCCAATCAATGAATTAGTCACCTGATAGGGATTAATTGAGTGGTAACTGGAGGCTGGAGGAGGTAGTTCACTGGAGGCAAGACTGTGGGGTGTATTTTTGTATCTGGAGAGTGGAGTCTCTCTCTGCTTCTGATCACCACGTGAGCTGCTTCCCTCTGCCATTCTCTTCTGTCAGGATGTTCTGCCTCACCTTGAACCCCGAAGAAAGAGCCTGCTGTCGATGGACTGAGACCTCTGAAACTGTGAGCCCTCAAATAAACCTTTCCTCCTCTACAGATGTGCTGGTTGGGTCTTTTTCTTTCTTTTTTTTTTCCTTTGTGGTGCTGGGGCTCAAACCCAGGGCCTTGTGCATGTGAGGCAAGCACTCTAGCAACTGAGTTATATCCCCAGCCCCTAGTTGGGTCTTTTAGTCACAGTGGCAAAACAGCTGACTAAAACAGCTGCCTAGGAGTGGACTGGCTAGCCCAGAAGCCCTTTCTCCTCTTCTGAATGAGGATGTAGCAATACAGAAAGGGGCTGGAGAATAGGGACTTTTGTACAACCAGTAGATTTGTTAGCAACAAACCTTTACTGAGGGCTAAATATACACAACCATATGTTGGGCGCCTCTCCCAATTGTAACATGGGGATAACAGTCTCTCAGAGTTACTGTGAGGATGAAATAAAATGCTTTCCTCTGACACTGATAAATCCCTAATATTTGTTAGGCTCTTGCTATTTTAATTTTTAGGTTAAGAACAAGTTTTGAAATACTCTGTAAACACTGGCACCTGACAATAAAAGGAAAGGATATGACATTGTAAGCTTTCCCTCCCTGCAAATCTGTAACGCTAACACTGATATTGGCCATCAGTTTGTTCAAGCCACATGTTACCTCCGAAATCCGATGTTCTGCTGTGACAATGGAGGAATTAGCGGGATGCCATTTTCTCCAACAGCCCATGCCACACTGTGCGACACCTTCCCCGAGGTCATTAGAGTCAGTTGATTGCTGCCATCAGCTTCAAAGGAGAAGGGCACTCCTGGGGATACATCAGATTAAATAAGATTAATTTATATTTAGAAGGAGAAATGAGCCCAGTCCTAGCAAGAATGCAGATGGTCGGCCAATGGAACTTGGAGTAGGTAAGGTGATGGGTGGGAACACATGATCCCTGCCAGGGCCGTCAGACTGCTTTGGGTGACACAGAACCAGCCTCTTGGCTCTGTCTCTGACAGTAGAGTGTGGATGTTACCATGGTGAAAGTGATTTTTGAATAAATGACTGAAGAAAGTGGAAGTGAGACATGTAGATACTTTTGGAAGGAATATTCCTAGCAGAAGGAACAAATGCAGGTACCCTGAAGTGAGACCCCAAGTTCAAGGAATGAGCACTACAAAGCTGAGTCAGGGCCTGGCAAGCAGCAAGCACACAGTAGATGTTGGTCACTGCTCAACTGTTGTGGCCACAGCAAGGCCCCACTCATCTGACCTCCACCAACTGGAAATTAAGGGCAGCATGTTTAGTCAACTAAACCAAGAAAAGATGTTCAGGCACTAAATACAGTTACTTCAGAGTCCAGATTTCCAGTAACTATTATTCATGCAAAACAATAGCACTTTTATGTCATAATAGCATCTTGATGTTTTCCAAATCTGTCCTTCATATTGGAAGGATTTTCATCTTTATTTTCAAAGCATACTGATGAAACATTAAAGGAGGTGTTTTTTATTTAATGTATGAGGAAGATAATACCCAGGGAGGTTCTATGACTGCTGGGGTAACATGGTTTGTCCTTGTCAGAGCTACAACTAAGTCTAGGTCTTCAGATTTTATACTGATGACTAGATTTGGGTCTTAAAGAATTCTTGCAGCTAAAGCTCCAGATATGAGTTAAAAATAAAAATTACCAGGAACATGAGGAAACAAGCCATCATGAATAAGAGGCAGCAGAATCAGAACAATATGTGGATAGGTTTTGCAATTATCAGATACAGAATCTTTTAAAAATTTTAATATGTTTCAATAAAATGAATGAATGAATAAAAGAGAACTGATTGGAGTCCAAGAAAAGAACAAAAAGCAATCAGAACTGGCCAGGCTTATCGGAAAAGAACTAGATGGAGTTTCTAAAATTGGAGAAATGGAAGGAAAAGTGGAAGGAGAAAACAATGATGAACTCCAATGATTAGACACAGCTAAAGAGTGAATTCATGACTTGGAAAAAATTATATATAATGTAGCAGAGAAAGAAAACATTAAATATTAAAGTATAAAGAAAAATTAAGAAACATGGAGGACAGTGAGAAGATCTATCATATATCTTATTAAAATTGTAGAAGACAGAATGGTAAGGAATAATCTATTTTACTTACTAAAGTTATCACCATGTTTTTAGCCTTACAAATATCACTGTGATGTATATTTTTAAGTACAAAGATTTGTCTTTATTTCAAATTATTTTCTTAAAAAAGATTCTGATAAATGGAATTAAGGCATGGAAGGGGATTTTAAAGGTTCTTAATTCATACTGCTAAACACTTTATAGTTATATAGTTACATGCATTTTCATGGTCAATAGTAGCTTATAAAAGTGATTTGGCAAAATATTATATAACATCATTATTTTAATATGAATTCTGGTAGCAATTAAATATTATCTGGTTGTCAGAGCGATGTGAAAAGGATATACTCAAATCTGACAATGAAACCATAAGCCATATTGATGACAATTCAATTTCCATACCGCTTCCAACTCCCTCGTGGTCCAGTGTCACATGCTGGTTACTGCTAAATTCCACTTCTTCTATGGGAGCCCTTCCAGTGACAACAGTAGTCTCGGGGATAGGCAGAAACACTTCTGCTAGCAAGGTGGTGCTGCTGTGTCCAATGGTTTCATAGACCTGAAACCCAGAGAAGAGAAATAGCCAATAAAAACAACTATTACTAGAATGTGCTCACTCTCAGATACTCAGTCCACATTGTTGTGTTTGTGCTGGTCACTGTCCCAGCCCAGAAGGCACATCTCAGAGTAGAAAGCTAAGTTGTGTTACTACCGTCCCATGGAAACTGACTGACACCCACTTGAGTTCAAGTTGCCGATGCCCTGATTTCCTACCCGGCTAATCTACTGGGAAAGGGAGGTTAATCAGAGCAATAGGCTACTGTGGTTATTTCTATTCTAAATTAACACACAGCTTACTTGGAGAAAGGCTTCTTCTTTTTCCTAATTCAGGTGACCTTTAGAGACCAATGACATCAGGTGGAATGGGTGTGACAGAAGGGGCATACTGCTAGTGTTTTATATTATCTGCACCAACCTCCAAGTCAGTAGGAGAAGCTTTGTACCCAGAAGCCTGGAGAGTGTCACATTTAAACCTGCTATTTGGTAAATACCTTAAATTCTACCCTTTCAGAGGTCATCCTGGTGGCTAGCTCTGTAGCCTAACCCAGTCTTTCTTCCAAGACAAAGCCAACCAGATCATCTGCAGCTCTGATGCTCATTATTATGATGTGTCTCTTATAGTGCCATCGCCATGAGGGGAAGGGCTCATTGCTAAGGCAATCACAGATGAAGAACATACAATTCAGCCTCAGTTGGACCCACTGCTTCATCTGCTCCAGTTTCCCCTGTATTCTTGGCTCATCTTGCTTTTGTGGCAAGATGACAAAGTATTCCACAGTTCTGTGGGCTTCTGTCCTGTGTTTTATTCTTTCCCTCCATGAGGTCCCCTGACTGGTCCCTATTTTTCTGAAAATGCTAATTTTACTAATTTTTATTTCTACTAGTTAATCTTTATATTTTCTTTCTTACATAATAAAGTCCCCTAAACTAATCAATATTTTCTACTCACCATTTGAATGTACAAGGATGTCACTATGGATCCTCTCTGCCCACCTTCCCTCATAGGGCATGTGATCTGAAGTCTTTTCTCAGAGTGAGGTGACTTTGTGCCTGACTACCATCCTGGCCTCATCTCCTAGGATCCACGTGCTCATATTTGTAAGGTGACTGACTGAGCTTGGTGGCACTAGTGGAGGAAAGTGTAAAATTTGCATAGGAACCGAACTCAAGATGTCAGATTTCATGTCACTGTGAGTTATTCCAACAGGCTGGGTCCATCAGGAGACCTGTGATGTTCATGGCTTTCCTGTGGTGGGATGGCAACGTCTACCTAACCCAGGGGCTCCACTGAGAGCCCATAAATGGCACATGAAAGCCATGCTCTCTGGATTCAGGTTTATCAGTATTAAAAATTTTATGGGAAATATCAAGCATACATAATACAAGAATAATGATACACCAGGACCCTATTCCTTGCTTTGACTATCACTAATTTGTCTGTCTTATTTGACTTATACCCTTAATCACTTCCTTTCTTTCAATATCTTGAACCTAAACATCATTTTATCTGACAATATTTCAGGAAGCATCTTTAAAAGATAAGGATATTGCTGGGAACTGTGGCATATGCCTGCAATCCCAGCTACTTGAGAGACTGAGACAGAAGAATGACCAGTTTGAGGCCAACCTGAGCAACTTATCAAGACCCTATCTCAAAATAAAATTTAACAAGAGCTTGGGAGGCAGCTCAGTCAGTGGCAGAGTGCTTTCCTAGCATGCATGAGGCCCTGGGTTCAATTCCCTATACTGAAAAAAAGCGGGGGGGGGGGGGAAGATATAAAATAAGGCATAATTACAATACTCTTATCACAGTGATTCATTAGTAACATCAATTATTAAGGTTCAAAATTTCTTGAAAAACCTATATATTGTGTTTGAATCAGGACCAAAAGGTATTCCATACATTGCAAATGACTGACATGTCCCTTAAGCCTCTATTAATTTATGAGTGCACTTTTTCTCCCCATTTCCATGGATTCAGAATGCTGAGGGGAAAAGGAGTGTCACTATTGCCTGTCCCAAAGCCTCTCAGGAGCCTGCAGTTCTGACTTTCACACATCTTCACAAACATGTGGTCAGCTATTACTTACTGCACAGGAGACTCAGGTTTGACCTGTTAACTATGCGCTCATTGCATGAAGCTTCAGCATGAGAAAATGGTGTGTTTTCTTTCATTAAAAAAAAAAAATGCTTAGTTTTTTTAACTAACCAAAATTTTAACTTATTGGGACATCCTTTTATATAAAGCCCACTAGGAGCTTCAGGTGTGTTTGGTTTACGATGAAGATTAAATAAGGTAATAGACCCGACAGTTCTAGTTCAGTTACTGCTCCTGTAACAGAATCACCAAGTATTTGTTTATTATATGACTCTGGGGGGTCTGCACACGTACCCCTGCCAGACTTTAAGCATTCACTAGATATTTTATGGTAAATGCTTCTGGGCTTGTTTGGTATTTATTCCTCCTGGGTGTGGCCTGTGCTGGTCATCATGCTTAGTAATGAAACACTGGCCACATTGAGGGCATTTCTGGTGGACGTCACTGCAAGAGTCCTTGTTTCCAGTCTCGAGAGCCATATTCCCATCCAGTGTCAGAGAGGAACTGAGTGGGACTCCTGGAGCTGGGTCTATTCTCCAGGGGAATGGAAGGTGTGTCCACTGGGACTCCTACTCACAAGGTCATTATCTACTTTCCAATAAGAAAATCGGGATGCCGTCTGACAAAGCTGAAAGACATTCAAGGTTTTCGCAAACTTTTTACTCTACTCTTTGAAGGTAGCAGAAGCTCTGGTTAGTGCCTCTAACCACCAGTGATGTCTATAACTGTCCACCAGTTAGGTTAATCAAAAACGTCCCTAGACACTGTCAAATGTCCCCTAATGGACAAAATTAACCACTTGAGAAGCACCACTCTGAGCAAATGATGGGTGTGCTTGGAGATGGAACATTAACTCAGTAACAAGATAGGAAATCTAATTTGATTCACATTTAACTGTTCAAAACTTCTGTTGTGAAAGCAAAATTGAGGCCATTTATGAAATTATTATTACTTTTCTTGCTTTGGAATATTGTTTGCTTTAATTGAAGAATCTGGTACAAATTTAACTGCTAGTAAGATTCAGAAATGTATACCTAAGAGGAACCTTGGAAATCAAGCTAAGATAGATTTAAAAATGCATTCCAGGACTGGAAATGTGCTCGCTGGTAGAGCACTTGTCTAGCATGAATGAGGCCTTGGGTTTGATTCCTAGCACTGCAAAGCAAAAGAAAATAACAAAAATTCCATCCAGAAATAAAGTTGCATTGCATGGTTTTAGTCATATTTCCCTGATTAAAAAGACAGTTTCATCTCTTGCACTTGGTCATGTTGGATCGGGTATGAATGGCTGCTCTGTGATCTGTCCTGGATGTTGTTCACTGAGGTTAGTCATCTCCTGGCGAATGGCCCTGTTTCAGCTCAGCGTCAAACCAACTTTCCTTTGTGCTCTCAGACCTTTCCTCCACTGAGGGTTGAGGACATCTGACATGCTCTCCTTCACGGCCCTGTCCTCCATTCCGTGTCAATGCTCCTTCTTCAAGGGACCTTCCTAAGTCCCACCCCTCCCAGCACTCTGTGGGCCCTGGTTCCCTGCCTCCCCTCAACTTTCCTTCTTATTTCCAAAGACATCTATCTGTTCTGTGCAGTTTGCTCTCCTCACAGCTGGTAAACAAGCTCAAATCAGCCACACCCTGAAGTCAGCCATGATTCCTCTTCCATTTCCCTCCTCGGCAGAGCCTCTGGGAGGGAGGCCCCCTCTGGGTGTCTCCAGTTTCTCTCCTCCCAGACCACAGAATCCCAGCCACCAACCTCATGTCATTTCCTCACTGCCACCTACATCTGGGATTATGTCTAGTTCATCCTCCTGTTTCCTACAGCGACCTGCAGGATGCTTTGCTCAGCAAACACTTGCTGGATTGCATGTGCCAGCCATAGGTGTAGACTGGTCAGGTAGTTAGGGGCCAGGCCTGGCCTGTTCTCCTATCTGGCTGTGTGATCTCAGGTCAGTTATTTAACTTCTCCCTCAGTTACCTTCTCCATTCATATGAAGGGAGCATCAATACAGCTACCATGAGATTGCCGTGATGGTTCAATGAGTTTAGGTGAAAGGGTTTAAAATGGTGCCTGGACTGTTGTCATTGTTCTGTGACTGTCACCTTATGCTAGAGATCACTAAATACTAACAGTTCAATACATGGGGTGCCTGAGATGGCCTTCTAAGACTCCTTCACAGTAATCAATTCTGAGTCCAGAAGAATTGATTGGACTTTGCTCTCCTTTACTGTTACTCCTAATTAGGTGAAATGAGGATAAAGTTTAGAGCCTAATTAGTCTGGATTTAATTCAACTCTGCCACTTGACTCAAGATCTCTGAAACTCAGAATGATAGTATCTGTGATTTTCTCCAGTGCAGCATGAAATGGCCTGTTTAAGTGACCAGGCCCTGCAGTATTGTCATAAATGTTATTTCCTTGACACTTTCCCTAGCTGCCCCTGGTCTGTGTACACTCCTGCCTTTCACATTAGATGACCACAGCTGTCTTTACTCTGCCCCAGGTAACCTGTCCTCCTAGGCAGCCACCTGCTCTTCCCACCTGCTCCTGGCCACCTGATTCCACTCTGCAGACTGTGGGCCTCCTATACCTACTTCCCTTAGCTCCTGAGGATGACTTGCAACAGTCTGATTTGCTGTCACCAACTGAAAGCATAAAGTAAGATGAGTATGAAAAACAATCTCTTTTGGACTTTTATTCACAGAGGACAAAAAAAAAAAAATCATAAAAGTGAACGAGACAAGGTAAACAAGGACTTCCTTGCCCAAATATCACTATTTTCCTGGCCTTGATGGTGCCACTCTAAAGATGAGCCAGAGAAATCAGAACAGGCCCTGGGAGGAATTTATTATCCTCAACTCCCCATCTCAGACTACACGCTGGAAAGTAAAAGCTCAACAGGATTGATTTCTGTGGGAAAAAAACAATGCTTAAAAAATGTGCAACCTGTCTAGCAGTATTACATAACAGTTGCTAGTATTTTTTAAGCTGAAACTGAGAACATAAATGATAAACAAAGAAACGGAGGCAATCATCACAAAACTTTTACACTTCTAAGACAAATTTCCTTTGCAAAAGGTAAAGCATTTGTTTTGGAAGGACCTCAGAAGCCGAGAGTTTCAAAACCTTTCTGGAATGATACTGGCCTGGCTCAAACTCCCCTGCTCTGGAAGTCCAGTCTCAGCCTTCTCTGGGGGCCAGTGTAGACTGCTATTCCTTTTATTCCTTCAAGCCAAACTATCATCAAGCCCTGGGTCCCACCACTGAAGGCTGCTTTAATTGACCTCTTCCTCCCATCTCTGTGGCTGGGTCCTTCCCACCTGCTCCTGGCTTCTCTGCCAGTCTTTGAATTCATGTACTTCATGCCTTGGCATTCTTATCTCAAGTCTGGCTAGCAAACACTGGGCTTGTGGTTAGAACGTGCATGAAATCAAACATCACAGTTAACACTGTTCCCCGCAGTGGCCCTTCACATCTGCACACCAGCCAGTGCTGTTCCTCTGTCCTTCTCTCTTATTTCCCCACTGGACTGATGCTCCTGGAGCCAGGGCCCTGTGTATACCTTTCTCACATGGCTCTCGGTTCTCCACTAGCAATCCTGTGGTCACTCAGCTGGTGGCCACCTGGCTCGCCTTCCCAGTGCAGACTGTGGGAGTCCCCCACTCCCATCTGAAGACAAAATCACCTCATTTTATGTCCTGCCTTTGTTCAGAGTTGTAAATTTTAGGAAGTAAAATTTAGTAGAAATTTATATAGAGATAGTTTTCCTATAGATGGTATGCAGAAAGGGAATTTTTAGGGTTAAGGAAATCTCAGGTTTTCACCAAACCTCCAATGTCAATCCTACTGCTAATACCAATACCTTTACTTTGAAAAATGTACCTGTTTTTTCTCTCATGTCTATAAAATTTAAATTAGTGAGTTCTATTAATATAAGTTCTATTATTTTCAAGTTCCAGAATGCAAAGACTTAAAAATAATTAGCTGGCATTTAGGATTATATGAGTGACTGGCCTATGCTAGATTCTAAAATTTCAAGAACATTCTTTCAGTTGTGTAGGTATCAGTGTGGTTACCAGTAACTGCATTGATAATAATAAAATCAAGGAATCTATCTGGCTTGAGTCTTGGTGATCAGTGCTTTGTAAATGAGGATCCTCTCTGCTGCCCCTACCCCAGGTCCTAGATGCAAAGGTGTAGAACAAAACTGCCAGGCTCTGGGAGAATTCCAGGCCAAAGTGATCGATCAGCCTTGGTTGCCCAGTGCTGGTCCTTAAAGGGCCTCCCTCCCTCTTCTTGGCACCCTTCCTCTGTGCTTCCTTTCCACTGTCACAAGAACCTCCGTCTTGGCTGTCTCAAGCTTCTCCCAGTTTTGGGAGGTTGTTAACTACTGAGGTTGGTGCTCAACACACAGGGCAAAGCTCTAGACAGACAGAAGAGCTGTCTGCACAGCTTGGGAAAAGGGTCCTAGGGGCAGTAGCCTTGGTTGAGCACCCCCTTTAGTTATTAATTGTGGGAAGGTCTGGGGGTCTTGGAAGCAGGGTCCATGTGATCAAGGTGGTACTTAGGGGCAATGGGCAGCAGCTATTTTCTACATGGTACAGAGGCATATAAATTATAATCATTATACATCTCTAATGTTACTGGCCAACTGAAGATCAATCACAATCAACAGGCAGTGGTTGCCAGGAGTACTTGTTGAGGGGATTCTAAAGTTAGATCCAGGCTCAGGGTGGAAAAATCCTTAGCTGATTGTCATTTCTGGCCAGGGTAGCGGGTGGGACTGAGAAATTTCTGCCTGTGTAATGGCTGAGGACTCGTGAAATCTGCTTGGGAAGTTGATAGGAAGCAGGGTACACATGCTGCTCATCTGTAGCCCTAGTTAACATTCCTGTTAGAATCATGAAAGAAATCCATCAACATCATAAGAGAGAACTCACAAAAGAACATGCAGCTTTGGGGCACCATTTATCTTCTAAATCGACATCCGTCCAGATCCTCAGGATATGACCTAATTTAGAAATGGGGACTCTGCAGGTGTAGTTATTTAAGGACCATGATGAGACTAGGGCGGCCCTAAATCCAATGAGAGTGTCCTTATAAGAGATAAAAGGAATACACCAGACCCAAAGAAGGCCATGTGGAGATGAAGGCACCGACAGGAGCAATGCTTCATGAATCAGAGCTCCAAGAGCTGCCAGAAACCAAAGAGGCAAGAAAGGGTTCTCCTCCAGAGCCTTTGAAGGGGGTGTGGCCCTACTGGTACCTTGACTTGAGACTTTGGGCCTCCAGAACTGGAACAAATACATTTCTGTTGTGTTAGGCCATCAAGTTTGGGGTACTTAGTTATGCCAGCCCTGGGAAATTAAATCAGACAAAAACTAATATGTTGCTCATGGTAGGATTTAGGCTGGTGGGGAGATTTATTAATTTGGGGGAATCTAGCACCTGTACCCCAGTGCTAGATTATTATGCCCCTGTGATGGTGGCATAACTGGTTTCTCTGTTACATTATGCTAGGGTCCTGTAGACAGGGATTTTGAAGTATTTCTTCAGTGATTGTACTTGCCCTCCACACTCTTTCAGCCACCCACCAATTACTCTGCCAGTCTCTTCAGGAGCTGTGCAGGGTAACAGATCTCTTTTCACCGAGACTTTAAGAAACTTTAAAATTAAGAGCTGACCTGTTCCTCTTGAGAATCTTTCAAGATATCTGCATAGCCAATGGATGATTTAGAACCACCCACACCTTCAATGACCACGCCACTCTAGGACGAGTGACTATAATTGAAATGTGTACCTGAAGCGTTAAGCTCTCTGGCCAGTTGAATATCTGTAAGTTGAAAATCTGTCCAAAGTGAACTCGGAAGTCTGCACCAAGCTGTCGACTGACTGTCCTGGACACCTCCTTGTTGTTGAAGAGCACCTTCAAGTACACACAGCGCCTCCTCACATCTTCTCTCCGCAAGACCTCTACCCTGCAAATGAGACCATTTGCAGCTGGGGTCAGTATTAGTTTGCCAAGGATCACTGGAGTGTGGGATAAATGGACACTGGACCTAACTGGGGCAACTCCATCGATCACATTAGCCCCCATTGAACCAAAACAGCCACCTGTCTTACAGAACTTACTAGAATAAACTATTGTGACATGGAACTTACAGAGAGGCCATTAACAGACACTGAAAAGCACATCTTCAGAATGTTTCGCGGCTGTCACCACCACCTGTCTTCAGAACATTTTCATGGAAATATTTCAGAACGTTTCCAGTGAAAATTTTCTACTCATTAAATTTGGTGATAGTTTTAACTTTTACATCTCTACAATTTAGACCTATCCCAAATGCTCAAGTGACTTCAGCCTATAAAGGACATTTAACCCCAAATTGCAAGAAAAATTTAAGACATCTACAGACTTGGACATCAACAGAACTCTTGTTCCCAGGGACCTTCTACAACAGGCAGAGCAAAACCTCCCCCTTCCATCATGGTTCCCCTTACTTGATGGTCTAATGAAGGGGTGATTCTGGTCATTGGCTTGGAGGTACCTGGGTTGTAATCCTAAATCCCAGTGAAAACTCAGAAACTTATTAGGATGAAGTGTTTGTTCATTCTCAGTCAAAAGGGAATATTACCTAATCCAGCACCAGCCAGTTTTCCCTTAAAAAAAAAAACATGCTCTGTCATTCCATATTTTGAATGTTTATGGCAAAATAACATGGTATGGTATGTGTGTTTTGAAAATAGCTGATTCAGTTTATTTATGTATCTGATAGGTGAGGTTGAAAGCACACACGAAAATGCACAAGAAGTTACAATTAAAAAATTATTAGCAGCCGGGAGCTGTGGTGCACACCTGTGGCTGGAGAGACTGAAACAGGAGAATCATGAGTTCAAAGCCAGCCTCAGGAAAAGCAAGGTGCTAAGCAACTCAGTGTGACCCTGTTTCTAAATAAGATACAAAATAGGGCTGGGGATGTGGCTCAGTGGTTGAGTGGCCCTGAGTCCAATCTCCAGTAACCCCTTCTCCCCCAATTATTAGCACATTAAGAGAAGTTTGAAATCACGGAGGCCATGGGAAATCTTTAAATGGCATCCTAATCAACCCCCACATCCTAGTGAGCTTGGAGGCTGACTCGCCCAGCTCAAATCCTCACTTTTAATGTTGATATCCTGAATACCAGTCTAAGATATTGCCTACAATCATGGTAGGTCTTGCAGTTATTGGAGATTGAAGCTTGGGCTCTGGGGGTTTCTATGAGTTTAGCAGATTCCAATTAGGATATGCTGTGACATGCATCAGAATTGCCTGAAGGCCTTGTGAAAACCTGGCTCTCTGGCCCCTCCCAGAGTTTCAGGCTCCACAGGTCTCAGGTAGAATCTGAGCCTTGCTTTCTAATGAGTTCTCAAGAGATGCCAAAGCTGCTGATCCTGGGGCCACACGTGGCAATAAGGTGTAGGAAATAAAATAAACAGGGAATCTAAAAAATATTTGTAATTTTTAAAGAGAAAAGACATGTAATATGTTTATGGTTTATTACACACATATAAACCTTCAGAAAGTGATGTTTCTCTTACGTACCACATAAAAATGAATCCAGGGCACTTAACCACTCACTGAGCCAGATCCCCAGCCCTTTTGTTACATTGTATTTAGAGATAGGGCCTTGCTGAGTTGCTTAAGGACTTGCTAAATTGTTGAGGCTGGCTTTGAACTCGCCATCCTCCTGCCTCAGCCTCCTAAGCTGCTGGGATTACAGGCATGTGCTACCTCAGCTTAGAAATGTACTTTTATCAAATCCAGAGGGTCTGCTTCAGATAGCTTGACTTCAATACTAGCCATAGGGCACACCTGTAACTGTATTTGGGAGGTTCTACAAGACCTTCAAAGACAGAAGCTGTGGTGAACCTCTAGTCTCTGGTGTTGGCAAAATCAAGGGGTAAGGAGAGGCTTCAGTGTCTGCATCAGGGAAAAGGGACATGGTAGCAGTGAACTGAAAGGTGTATGGAGGTTACAGGTAGGCCAGTTCACCCCAAAGTCACCCGACAGTGGAGAGCAGGCACAGATTGGCAGTTGCGACACCTCCTACAGGCAGCTCTATGCAAGTGCTCCTGGATGGTTGCTACGGATGCAGAGGTGGCCGGATCCTGCGGAATCACCAAATGCGAGCAGGCTCAATCTAATGTGCACTCACAGAGGGTAGTGGTTCTCCTGATCATGGAGCTCAATCGGAGTATACTTCACAAGGGGAGCAAGCATGTGTCTGCCTGCACCTGCACGCACCTGCACGCACGCACACACCTGAGTGGGAGGTGTCAACCTCACCTGTGGTCACAGCATCTGCTCACCTGGGGCACTGCTCATTGGGCGTCACGCTCCCAGCCAGGCTCAGCTCCGGGAGCAGCAGGGGCTCCCCCGGGCGCCTCCTGCTATGGGCTGCTCGCTCCCTCACCTTCTGCTCTAGCTCTCCCGGGTCAGTGGGCTCTGGAGGGACCGGCTTCACGGGCTCCTCCCCCGGAGGGGCCTCCTCTGCCTCCTCCTCGGGGTGTTCTTCCGCTGCCTCCTTCTTTTTCTTCTTCTTGGCCCTCTGAAGGGTAAAAGGCAGCCTGACGTCAATCAGGAGTTTGGGGATTTCCTTTAGGAGCAGTCTCAGCGCCCCGCAGAGCTGGAGGCAAACCCAGCCCATCTCTCCCAGCCACGCTCACTCGGGCAGGTTACTCGCCACCTGCCCTCTCTGGGCCTCAGTCCTCTCACCCAAGTGGGGACAGCATGGGAAGCTCCTCCCAGGATGCTGATGTGAGTTGGCGCCTGCTGGGTGCGTGCTGCCTGGGGCCTGCAACGTGCTCATGAACACTGGTTCTCCAGGCCAGCAATTCGGATCAAAAATTAAATTAAGGAGAGCAGCAGGTATTGCGGGTCACCCTGATCCCTTCCTTGTTGCCCCTGGATTTAGTTTTGCCGGGTTCTGTGCATAGTTACAGAGTTATCTGAGGGAAATAGAGGTGCTGTGCATCCAATGGGATAATCCATGCAGGACCCCTAGCCTCGTGCTCCACACGGCAGCGATTACTGTGTTATTACTTACTTGTTTGTTCATGCAAATACTGGCTCTGGTGTCAGCTAGCCGGGTGGGTTTTTAAAACAGAAGCATTAAACAGTCAATTACGGTGGAGCCAGCAGGAGACTCCAGTCTGCCAGTCCAGTCTCCCTCCTGCTGTCTTGGGGGCCACCCTCCTGCATCGTCCCCACCAGCCCCGCTCCAAGACCAGACCCATTTACACACTTGGGCTTTCTTCCAGGCTTTCCACTGCTGGTATGAAGCTCTATACTCTTCCATCTTCTGTTCGTACTCTTCCGTATGCTCTTCCAACAATTCATTTATTTCAGCTTGAATTTCTGCTTCATATGCTTTTTCATCAGCTTTTTGGTCAACTTTTTCCCTTTAAATGAATTTATAGTACCTTAGTTATTTCTTAGAATTAAGCAAGAGAGTAATAATCATAGAAAATGCTTATTCTGGGTTTGCTATGAGCAAAAGTGCTGTATATATATTACTATGACACTGTGAGAAAGACTGTCATCCCCTAAATAGGTGACTGCAGCACAGAGAAGTTATGTGATTTGCCCAAGAACCCACAGTTGGTGAGTGGTAGAGCTGGAGTCTGAGCCAGCTGGAGTCTGACCTCTCAGCAGAAATGCCTCTGGATTAAATGACCCACATGGGCTGCTGGCACAGTGCCTGTAAGTCCTCAACCCACAACCTAGAAGTTTCATTGCAGTGATTTTATTAACTCTCCATATCTCTGAGGAACCATTTGATTTTTTTCGCTACAGAGTCCCTCAGACCACTGTTTTGACATTGGCTTGATCATGTGAATTTTTATCTGATGATTTTGCTGATATTTCTGAAGGAGATAAACCCAAGCTAAGGTTTCCCATGATCTGTTCTGTAGATCATTAGTTCTGGGAGATGTCCTACCAACAAAAGGCGCAGTGGCCACATGAGCTCTAGATCAATTAATGCAAAGGTTTCCTTATTGCTGTCTATTTGGAGGCCTCCCTGTGTTAACCAACAGCGTGCCCCTGCGAGGTGGTGTGTGGCAAACACGCAGTGCTCATATCCCGCCTAGCACTTTGCAGGTGGTGCACTTAGTGATTGCTCTTTCTGATGCAGTCGGGTTTCCAAGTTCTACACTCTTAAATCTCCCCCATACATTTTAGATAAATTTAGTCAAGTGTCTAGAGCTGTTGAATGTCTAGGCTCCCATTACCTAGTAGTTTAGCAGGGAGCAGTACCCCAAGGCACAAGCTCTTACAAGTCTCTAGGTTAACTACCAAAGAAATCCCTTGAGATACACAGGGGTACCTGACATTTGTAGACTTTGGGAAAATCTGGCCCTTAAATTATGATCTATCTCTGATATACAGGGAACCATTCCCTTTGCTCACCGTTAATCAGGCACGAATAAACTAGTTGAGATTTCAATTATTGTTTGGTAGGCGAAATCATGTTTTATCATAAGGTGGATAGACAAATAAATAATATGAAAAAATGGGTAATCCAAAGGAATTTGGCTATAGTTACATATGGGTAAATTTCCTAAAGACATACTTATGAAGAAAGGGAAGGAGAGAAGGACAAAAATGAAGGAATGAAGAAACCAAGGAACCAGGCAGAAGGAGAGGGAAGGAGAGAATAAACTGGCAAAGACTAATGTATTGCTTTTGTGTGGGAGCGGTAGCTGAGGAGATGGAGTTGGGAAGCAAAAACACTGGAACTTCCAGGAGACATCTTTGGCTTTTATGGGACAGAATATCTGAATTTTTCATTAGCCAATTAACTGAGCAGACAAATGGTTAACTGAGCAGAAATGGTAGGTGCTCTTTTGGGGATCACGTATCTAAAAAAAAAAAAAAAACCTATGATTTCTGCTCAGACTCACCATTTCTACTTTCAGGTATATTTCTGGAAATCTTAGGCACATTTATCCTGAGGAACAATCCAAAAGTGTCTACAGAAGTGATGTGTATAAAGAGTTGAAATGCAGAACCAGCTCTAATGCCAATCATCATTAAACTGTACAAATTTTGCTGTGTTCATGTAACAAAATATTAAAAGGCAAAGAGAAGGAACTGCAGCTATGCATTCTCAAGTAGATGAACATCAGATAACATTGACGAAAAGAAGCATGTGTTTACTAAAGACTATACACAATACACTTTGACTTCTGTAGGTCAAACACAGCAATGTTAAAGTACACATTTCTGATTGTAAAACTATATAAAAGTGAGGAGACAGGATCACAGAAGTCTGGAGTGTTGTTACTTCCTGGTAGAGGGTGCTGGTGCAGAGGGGAACCCGGGCTGCCCTGGTGCCTACAATCTTTCCTTTCTTGACCTGGAGAGTAGTTATAAGGCTATCCATTTGTCGTTTTTTAAACCGTATCTATCTTACACATTTTTCTTGATGTATGACGTAGCCCAATAAAATAATAATAATACAAAAAAAGACAGCCTACTTTCTCAAAACAAGCTTCAAGGGCGTATTTGTAAACCTTTGGAACTCTCGAAGAGATTTCATCTCTTTCCAGACTTTTATGAGGGTCTTCAGCAGGTTTCTGTCTTTCTCTTGTTCCGCGTTACGCAGTTTCCTTGTTTGCCTACAAGACAAAATAACATGTGAATGTATATTAGAGTTATTTAGGTGTGTTTGCAAACAAAAGTGAAATTAATAATGCTACAGTGAAGGTATATTCAACTAGATAGCTACAAAATTTTTAGGCAGTGCTAGAAAACAAAATACTAATGTGAATTTGAAGGCTATAGGTTGCTGATCTGTTTTTGAGAGGTTTATTTGATTTTGTTCTCTTTAGGTGAATCTGACTTCAATTAAACTAAATTACCTTAAATTTCTTTTTTTTTATCACAACTATGCACCCTTAAACTAACAACCTCCTCTGTGGTTATAAAAATAAGGGACCCAACAGTAAAGGCAGTTCCCAGGGACTGAATTTTTGTAAACACTGCAAAGAATGTGGCTATTGCAGTTAACAGAAAATCACTGAAGGCTTTCTGTCATAAGAGATCATGGGTTCCCTGCTGAGCAGATGAAGTAATATTATTGCATGCCTTGGAGAATTTTCTGTGCTAATGAAATGGCCCGTATTTTTGGCTTGACCTAAAGAGGCATCATTTGAAAATGCTTTTTATCTTTACTTCCATTTTAAACCGTATGTGAAGTATTTAGTGCCTTATTTTAATTCCCCTTTATGATAGCCAGATCCAGATCCAACATGTACCATATTATGCCATTAATGAGTTAGTTAATTGATGAGAAGAGTATTGAATTATTTGAACAAATGCCGTGCATTATTCTAGGGTACCCAGAATGTCTTGGAGAGAGATGTCACTGTTCCCAGGGAGTTTATATTTCAGCTCAGGAGGCACACACACACATAAATGGTGACAGGACGTGAGTTTGTCTGAGGGATTGTCACGAGGACCAGAGGGAGCATGGCAGACCCAAGGGAGGCCTAAGCCTGGGAGCTCAAGTCTGTGATGACTCAGCCTCAGAGGAGCAAGGAGGCCTGGGTTTCCCATGGTTCAACTGGAGGCAGCAGAAAAGGAAGATGGCAAAAGATGATAGTCAGCTAGTGGTGGGGTAGCCAAGATCAGCACTCTCTGAAGAGCCAAGAAAAGCAGAACAGCGACAAAGTAGAAGATACATTCTCCTTGAGGACCGTCAGGCACAGTGGTGAGGGGTGCAGCTGTTGAAGCAGACCACCCAGGCCTGAGTGCTGGCTTTGTCCATTACTAGCCGACCTTGGGCAAGCTGTTTCGCTTCTCCATGCTGGTCTATGGAACAGGCGCCCTAACGGAGCCCACCTCCCGGGGCTTTGGAGGAGTAGAAGAGCTCCTGCACCCTGTGCTAGAACCCAGCTTCAGCCCTAGGTACGTGGTGCACAAATGCTATTCCTCTCTTTGGCCTTCAGCTGCTACTTTCTCTGCCTTATTTTTCAAAACTGTAACATAAAATGACTTTACCAAGTTACAGAACTCCCTTAGGCTTTCTGATAATTAAAAAAAAAAATTAAAAATATTTTTCTACCTCCTTTATTAGTTCCTAAAAAATAATTTCTGAGAAACATTAAAAAGAACTCAGAAAAAAATTGACACATGAGCTAAGGGAGCAAAGAATCCCCAGAAAATATTAAATTAAAAATTGTGGCCAGTGCTGTGGAGGAAGAGGGGAAGAAATCTGGGTAGGGAGGCAGGGGTTGATTTTTTGCAACCTGATACAGAAGGTCTGGAGTTTGGAAGGATGCCCAGCTCAGAGACAAGGGTTTGGGACCCATTGATATCTATGTGATTTTTGAAAACCATGAAATGAAATAAAATGAAATGTCCCATATTTTTGCTTGACTTAAAGTGCATTCATCTAGGAGAGAATGTAGATTTTTAAAAGGTTAAAAGGAAAACAGACACACCTGGGAACTCTGAACACCTATGCTCTGGTAGAGAAGGAAGATCAGGCAAAGGATGGAGAGAAGGCAACTGGCTGAGAGGAACAAGGCCTTCAGAAGAGGGAAGAGAGCACCTTAATGGGCAAAGTGTGGGGACGGTGTCCAGGCCCAAGAACTGAGAGGGCTGCAGATGACCTAGGGGCCATGGGGCACAGGAGTCGGAGAGCCTTGGTCAGAGGGGAGAGGGGCTGACATTGCAGATAATAAATGCTTTCCAGAAGTTTGGCTGTGCAGGAAAGTGCTGATACAAAGTGGTAGCTGGATGGGAACCTGGGATTATAGAATTTTAATTTGTTCAAGAGTGTGCACATCTCAGATGAAGTCTCAGTGAAGAGACTTAAAGTGTTTTCCCTGTAGTATGTGAGCATCTTTCCTTGAATATCCTGGTTCCAGTTTAGAGGACAAGAACCATGGTCATGATGCTGCTATGAAAAATAAAATAGAAAACTAAAGAGGTGCTGCCCAGGTTAACAGGACCAACAGAGGGCTCAGCCGGTGCTTGGGTGGGGAGCTCCGGGGGCTCTGATCAGCAGATTGCAGGGTCTTAAGGAAATGGGCCCACTAACAGAAACATCCAGGGACAGATCAGAATTTGTTTTACCATAGAATGAAAAGTCAGCAAAGGACTGAAATCCCTCTCTCTCTGGGTCATAAATGCTAACCTTCAGAGGTTTTCATCTCCAGGGGCCGCAGAACTATAGCAAAGGGTTTGCGATCAGTGAGTCCACCAGGCTTTGCCTAACACAGGTCTGTTCGTTTTTAAATAAAAATGAGTAAATATAACTTCATATAAATAATGATTGGTTTAAAAACAACTTGATGTCACTTTTTTCTTACCCAATTTGAGCAAACCGAAAATTATTCTCACGTAAGGGCTGTAATTTTTTCTTTTAACATAAAAAATTAATTTTCATTTTTTAGGCTGGGGATGTCACTCAGAGGTAGAGCATTTGCCTAACATGTGTGAGGCCCTGAGAAATTCCATCCCTAGCACTGTAAAAACAGATAAAAAATTTTCATTTTTAAATGTACCCTTTATGTTCTCCAATTATAGTATACAAACCGAATTAATTTCTGCTTTGCTGGAAGAATTTCTAGCTCATGGCTAGATCACAAAAAGCAAAAAATACACTGGAACTCCTTGATTATTTCCTATTTTAAGGATTTGTTCTGAGGAAATACTCACACGCAAATACTCAGAGGAATTTTCATTATAGTGCAATTTAAATAATAAAAAATAGGAATAATGCCTGTCAATTTGGGATTGCATAAACCATGTTAATCCACATCTGCCCACCTCTGAACGATAGAGTCTTAGACATATTCTAAGAGGGAAAGTTCTAAGATTCATTGCACATAAAAAGCAAACTGTAGAATGTCACATGCAATATTGCTTTAAAACTAAATACATATACATAACAACATCAGTACAGAGAATTGGCAAAAAAAGTGCTAACCAGGATTTCCCCCAGGAAAAGGGACTTTAGATGATGTTAGCATTTTATATTTTATCTGCATTTTATATGTAGAATATAAAATATAAATGATCAGGGTTTTACTTTTTGTATTTTTAAACTATGAATAATTTGAAGAAACAGAAAAGTGCAGACAATAAATAATATAACATCTATTGACATGTTGTTGTCTCCTTGACTCAAAATTTTTTTTAGATGAAATACTATAGCTACATTTGAAGACCCCATTCATTCCATCTTCATCCTTCCCTCCCTGGAAGAGGAAAACGGCATGTGTCCCTTCTGGATGTACTATACTCATGGGTGCCTACAACAAATGGGAACTGGGCCAAGTGTTCTTTAGGCTTGGCGAGTCATGGCATACTGTGAGCATCCTTGGACACCTGATTTTTTTATTCAACATTGTTTTCCATTTTATCCACATTAGTATGTGCATATCTAATTCAGTTATCTTAACTGTAGTATAGACATCTACTATAGACCAATGTGTGTTCCTACAGGATTGCTTTATTTCCATTTTCTTACTTTATAAGTGACACTCTGAACATCTTTGCAGATGTCACCATGTGCACATGCATATGTGACTCCTTAGATGCACACATCTGAATCAAATTTGCTGGGTCCCCACTGAGGGACACCTACAACAGTTTTTACTAATCTATGGCTGTGCTATTGTAGGAATTTTTGCTTTTATCTACAGAGAATGAGAGTTACCATTTCCCCACATCTTCCTTCATATTATTGGACTTCAAATTTGTGTTAATACAATGATGCATCTCATTATTTCATTTGGCAAAATTTCATATGTATTCAGTGCATTCAGGAAAGCTATTCAGAAAAATAGACATGTATATATTTAACAGAAAAAAAAGCAATAGTTGCAATTATAAACTTTACTTACTGAATTTCATGCTTATATTCTTTGATGGTTTTTTGGTTTGTATCAAGAGACTGCTGAGGTGTTTCTGGACTAAGGCTGGCCTGAACAGCATTTCTTAGAGCTTGGAGCTTAAAAAGATATGGATACAAGCTTTGTATTAGAAACTCTATCCCTATTGCACACAGTGTGACTGGACCCACCCAGCTCTCCTGGACAAAGTGGTGTGAACATTGGTGAAAGGATGTTCAAGTACCCAGCTGTCTCCAGACTTTCACCAAAATGAACTTTGATGGAGAACTATTCCATCTGTTCTTAAAAATCTGCAAAAATAAGACATAGTGTTTGTCTATCCTGGTCTGTGGCTCCAATAATTAAGCTGCTCATGAGAAATACTACTTTTATGAGAGTGTACCAGAAACCAGTTTATTTTCAAAGCTGACAGTGGGTCTTGGATATGAAGGGTTCTTGTGATATGAAGAATTCATAACATAATAGACCTATAACAGGAGGTATTATAGATTACTCTTATTTGAGCAGTAAGATTTAAAATCAGGGCATGAAATTGAAAGTGCCTGTAGTCCAATTACCCATGAAAATCTCATGTGATAGTGTTACATTGGAGATAAATCCAATAGTGGATTGAGCATCCGTTGGAGCAGCTGGCTTGTTTAGGTGCAACACTACATCAACTATATATAAATATGGGACTGTCTCTAAAGACAGATTTTTGAGTCACCATTGGTCTCAGGAACTGAGATCATTTTGGCAAGTAATAGCCAAATGTCTTCCATCTGATGTCATTTCTTGCCATACCACTTTAAGGTGTGTGTGTGCCACTGAGTCTGCATTTACTAAGTTACACCATCGATACCTATCCTTTGCCTCTGGGCAGAACAATGTGTCACATGCCCCAGACAGAGTAAGTTTTTTTGTTTTGTTTTAATTGTTTGAGCCCATCAGAAGAATTTTCCCCAAGAACAATAAGCATGGAGAGCAAATGTACCTTATCTGTAAGAAATTTTGCCTTGTTTCTCTGCTGTCTGGCAAGGTACTGGTCATATAACTGGGCCAGCTTGGCTGCCAAAACGTGCTCTCGGCTAAAACAGGGGTGATGAGTAAAGAGTAGCCCTGAGATGTCAATGTCCAGTTGGAAATTTCCAGGAGGGTCTCCGGATCCGACCATGTGCTTACTGCTGTGGACGTATTTCACTGCCTGCCAAAGAAAACAGGGAGTGGGTGGGACACGGTTAAAGCTCTTACTGGGTAATGATGGTCTCATCCTCCAGGGGAAGCAGTCAGGTGCCAAGCACCTCCTGCCCCCCCTCAAGTCAAGTGGGACATGCTTGTCACCTATTTAGGGTCCTGCTCTTCTCAGAATACTTGAAAAAGGCAAACAAGAGACTAGGACCCAGAAAAGAAACCACTTCCTTCTTGCTTTCCTATGTCTTTCAGGCTTCTTATTCTCAGTCAACTCTAATCCCGTTTCTTGAAATCTGGGGTTTTGTAGATGGTGCCCTTGAAATCCTTCAAATGTGAGAAGAATAGATTCTAGTCCAAACTGGTCATTATTTGGATCATAAATATACTCCCTCATAACTAAAATTTTAAAACATGTGGAGAAGTCTTGGTTTTGTACACAGCAGCAAGAGACTCCCATTTTCTTAGGGCAGTTCATGCTGGCACCCAGTTTTCCTGGGAAGGGATGAGTCAGCATTTAAAATAACAGAGGAAAAGGGGTGGGGAACCCCTAAACCAGGAATGTAAAAAAAAAAAAAAAAGAAAGAAATGGCAATTCCCAGTGAAAATTTCTTGGATTATTTGGTGTAGAGTGTAACAGATAAATCTTTGTTTTTCTTTCATAAAATCTTCAAAATACCCTACATCAATCACCCACGGGTGGTTGAGGTGGGGAGCTTAAAGGTGGAGGAGAGACCTCTTTGATGTTGTGTGTTCATTTTCTCTCCTGCTTATAGACACTGACTATAGTCAGGATGGGGTGGTTTGAGACAAATCACTCAATTCTTCCCTTTTGTAGACATGAGTTTTGGAAGCTGTTTGAGTTGTCTGAAAAATGATAATAGAAGCTTAGGTGGATAAGTGCTTTATTTACAAGTTATATGGTTAAATAGAAGTTGTAGAATCTCTAGTTGGAACTGAAACTTTAATCCTTCAGTCTATAACAGGATCTGTCATCTCTTCATTTAATTATTCTGGAGGTATCATGTCTTGATGCTGGATTTGGGCCAAAAGTCTTGGATTCTAGCCCTGGATAGACTGCTCTGGGACCTCATGCAATGTGTTCCCTAGGCCTCTATATCTTCATCTACAGAAATGGGATGCTGAGAAAAAGGACTCAGGTAGCATACAGTGGGTCACTAGACCTCACATAAAGCACTTCCCATATGTCATTTCATTTATTCAAGATTAATGGGTGCTTGCAAGTTGATTGGGGTTCATCTTCAAACAACAATCCATTTAGAGGGGGAAGAAAGCCCTGGGAGTTGAACAGATGTGCAGAAGAGGTATGGGAACCCAGAAGAAGAGATTCTAGCATTTGAGTCCTATGATTATAAGATATCAATATAATTGCCTATCAGTGGAACAGAAAAGGGGAGGTTCGTGTGTGTGCACATTGTAGAAAAGTATGCTCATTTATTTTATAGTGTGATCTGATTTTCAGTTACTACTAGTCATCAGAATAGTTGCCAATATTTGCATTTACAGTAAAGTAGATCTATAAGAGTCTGTTTAGCAGTAAGCTCCTGGCTCTGTTGTGTTGCTGCCTGTTTTGTGCTGGTCATCACAAGGAAGAACATTTGAGTTTATTTCATTTTATCCATTTGATTTCATACTTGTTTCTAGATTAGTAGGCTATTAATATATCTTTAGGATTTATGATTTCTTACAGGATTCACATACAGTGTGTCCTACATTTATATTAGTGAAATATTGTTTTCTGCTGTAAAATAACATTCACTCTGATGTTATTGATGAGAAATTTTTATAACTTTCTAATTTAAAAAGTATCTTTGTAAAAAACCGATGTGTTCACAAACATTGTAGGCTTGAACGAGAATGGATTATCTCAGGACTAGACTGCTCAGAAGACGCCAACTCTCTTCCTGTTGGAGAGCAAGACCCAGTTCCTTGTCTTTTTGTGGCATTTGTCCTCCTTTGTTAGACATTGAGAACTATCATGAAATCATAGCGACACTTTCTCCCAAGCAAGTCCACTTGATGTACAGGAGAAGTCACCCCTCCTGGGTCATCTCCCCCTCATCTTTCATATCTTAGGCGAGCCCCTTGTGCCTTTCAGAGGTAAGCTCTGCTCGTCAGTGTCCTTACACTTGAGATGACATCAGTGAGGCCCCTTTCTTCTCTCTCTCATTCAGGTAAAAGTTCTCAGTTATAACCTGTGCTGCTGTCAGAAGTTTCTAACCCACCTGAGGCCACTGCATGTCTGATGACCATGCAGATGACCTGGAAAATTAAAGAATTACTACTTCAGAAAGACATGGATGACCACACGTCAGTTGCTTCTTTGTAGGTTGCTCTGCACCTGCTGGTTCTAGCCTAGCTTTTCCTCCTTCCCTGGAGTTCCAGAGTCATAAGATCATAGGATCTGGCTCTCAGGTTCCTTCTTGTACTCTTCTTGAGGTGAATAAGCAACATTGGTAGACGGCTTCTATTTAATTGGAATGCCACCTGTGCCACCTTGAATCTCCTTCCTCAAATCTGCAGTAGCTCATGTTCCAATCATTGCTGATGCTCTTGGCCTTAAGCTCAGCTCAATTGAATATAAAAGGCTTCCAGGACTCCCAGTAGCCATGGAGCTCAGCTGCTCAAAACACCCCAACACTATTCCTATTAGGGAGAAAGACTCCTAGTTCTTTTTGTGTTGCTGTTGTGTCTGTTTTCTCCTCTCATATATCCTGAAAACAGTAGCAACTAGCTCTCTCAAGAACAGATAGTATTTATAAAGTAGATTTCATTGTGAACTTGACTTCATTCTTCAGTCTTCAATTGGAAACTGAAAACCAAAACTATAAGAGGTAATATGTATGGATTATCTATTGATATTCTCAGAATGTTCCAAGATTCATATCATTGGATAAAACGATTTAAAGTTGCATAGAAAAATAGTAATCATGGCTGGTATTAAAATGTGTTTCTACATTTATCCTAGGAAATTAGTAGGAACAAAGCCCAAGTTCAGTCTGCATCCTGTAGCAGGTTCTGAAACTATTCTGAGTTTCCCTGCGGGAGCTTTCTCATTTCTTTCTTCTAGAGAAATGCCATGTTTCTTTGAACACGAGTTTAGTTGGGTACATGATTTACTAACAACTGTCCTTGGTATTGAAAATGAAATGTGGGAAAATTCAATTCTTTGATTCTTTTCCGTTGGAGTTGTTAAGCTAGGCCATCAAGGTTTATGGAAGATGGAAGAGTAGCCTGCTTGAACTAGGAGAGAATGAGGCCCTTCGCATTCAAGGAGAACCAAACAGAGAGAGAGAGAGAGAGACAGAGAGAGAGAGACAGAGAGAGAGAGACAGAGAGAGCGAGCAATGTCCAATTTGGCTTTATTATTATTACTATTATTAGTATTAGTAGTAGTAGTTTGGCACTGCAGATTGAACCCACAGGTACTTAAACCACTGAACCACAACCCCAGCCCTTTTCATATTTTTATGTAGTGACAGGGTCTCTCTGAGTTGCTTAGGGCCTCTAAAGTTGCTGAGGATGGCTTTGAACTTGCGATCTTCCTGTCTCAGCCTCCTAAGCCACTGGGATTACAGGAGTGTGTCACCGTGCCAGGCTACATTTGGCATTTTAATTTTTGGATTAGTTGCCTCTTAGAATGTGATAATCACATCCTTTCTAATTTTAAATTTGCCTTTTTTTTTCTGTATGAATTTCTCTATCTTTAAGCATCTCTTCTCAATTTAGGAATAGCAGAGTATTTCACTTTTAAAAACGATGCTTTCTGTCATTAAGAAAATGTTCATAATATCAAGAATGAATGAACACCCCCCCCCCCCCAAGGTACTGGGGATTGAACTCTTACTCTTGAGACAAGGTCTCATTTTATTGCTGAGGCTGGACTTGATTTTGAGATTGGCCCTGCCTCAGCTTCCCAAGTAGCTGGAATTAAAGGTGTGTGCCACCCACGAGTGGCCATAACAACTGCCTTCTAAAAAAAACTCCTAACTTATCTTCTGGGAGGACAAACAATCCATCATTCAGATCTGTGGTCTAGTGCATCTAACCAAATAAGAAGTAGGCTTGCCTTTAATTGAGGGACGGTTTCTGTGAGTCCTGTTGGGTGGAGTTGGCATCAGACCTGAGAGCTCCGAGACATAAGGCACCCGGGGACAAAGGAATCACTGACTCCTGATCTAGATCAGACTTGGTTTTCTATCATTTGGATAACAGAACTAAGCCAAGTCCTAAAAAAAAAAAAAAAACTACTCTTTGCTAGAAGAGAAAACTGAGTTAAGAGGAGTTGAAAACAAGGTATTTCTTCTAAATACACTTAGTTAAATCACTTTAAAGGTATTTGGTTTTCATTTGCACTAAGCTATTTCTGCGTGCTGGGCACCCTACCAAGTTCACAAGGATTCACAAGGAGAATGGAATTCACACCTGCCCTCTGAGTCACTCTTGGGCAGAGGGGCTGGGAGAGAAAGATGGATGAGCCATCCATGAAACAAATGGCCTCTACCTGTCCATCTTTGTCTCTGCTTCTACATCATGTCAAAAACTCCTAGATGGAAGGTCTGTTTGGACCTGAGACTGAAAATACAGGACATATAGCATATTGCACAGAACAATGGAAAAACAGCTTTTGGCATCAGACAGACCTGAATGAATGGAGGAAAAGGTTAAAATAAGTAAATAAATAAACTGCAAAACTATTAATTCTGAAAGAAAAACGTTGTGCTTTGAATACCTGGAAGGTTACATAATCATATAAAAAAGACAGGGATGGACAAGTCGATGATTAACTTAATGGGTAACCTGTTATAGAAAAAACAAACAGGTAAACTGTCTCTTCCATTTAATTGAAACCCCTGGGCCTCTGTGGTGGACAGCTTAAGACCTTCAGATGGCCTCATTCCCCAGCCCACCCCTCTAAGCAATGCCCTGGGAAGACGTCAGCCTCGGACTTTTCCTTTCTCTAATTTCTTTTGCTCTGTGAGGCAGTAGGACAAGCCCCTTTCAGTGGAATGATTTTCTTTCTCTACTTCCCCATTCTTACCCAACAGGTAGGAAGATCTACCCTCTCAAAAACATTGGGAGGGGTAGATAGTTGGAGATCCTGCTTATGAGATCACTCTGTATTTGTCTTTCTGTGGCTAGCTTATTTCATTTAGCAAGATGTCTTCCAGGTTCATCCATGCTGTGGCATATGGGAGGATTTTATTCTTTTTTTACTCCTGAATAGTATTCCACTGAACGTGCCTTCATTGTCATATGTTAAAGGCTTGATTCACCAGCCCATGGTGCCACCAGGAGGTGGCAGAACCTTTAGGAGGTGGGGCCTACGGAAGGAAAAAAGGTCTATGAAGGTGGTCTCCTTGAAGGGGATATTGGGACCCTGGACCCTCCTTTCTCTCTTTTTGTTTACTGGTGGCCAAAAGGTGAACAGTTTCCTCCACCACTTGTGCTGTGTCATCACAGGCTGTAAAGTACAGGATCAATTGGCAGTGAAATGAAACCTCCAAAACTGTGACTCAAAACTTTGTCCTATTTTTAAGTTGATTATCTCAAGTATTTTGTTACAGTAATGGCAGTAACACGTCCACTGTGCATATATATCACATTTTCTTTATTTATCTACCCATAGACAATGAGGTTGTTTCTTTAACTTGGGTACTATGAATAGTGATGTGATGCTTAGAGGGGGACAGAGGGACAGGAAGATGTTGGTCAGAAAATATATAATTACAGTTATATAGGAGAAATAAATTGATTTATTATACAGCATGGTAACTATAGTTAATGATGACTATTCTTGAAAAATGCACAAAGAAAGTAGATGTTATATGTTACTATGAAAAATGATAACTATGAAGTAATGTATTCATTAATTGGCCACCATTAATAATTTTAAAACATTATGTTGTCTGTCAATTAAAAAAAAAGCACTGGAAGTAAATACTGTCCTTTTCTATTCAGTTTCCCACTCCCCACTGGCTGCTTCCCAAAGGGAAAGGAGGAATGGATCTGAAAGATAGTTGGCTGGAGCCCAAGATCCTGGTTCTAGGTTTTGGGCTGAGCAAGGTGAAGCTGCGGTCTCTGGCTGGACTGTCTTGGCTGTCTCCAGGAGATCTCCATAATTTCTTTGGCACTCCACGTAGGAGCTCATCGTATGTCTAGGCCCAGCTATGTCTAGGTGGGGAACGTCGTTCATGGTAGGTGGACTAGGCAGCTGTCTTGTCTTGGGTCCAGGTGGTGTTCTGTCAGCTAGACTTACCCATAGGACAACTGATAACCCGATCCCTGACTCCAGTGCATTTCCAAATTAGTTTAGAACTTCTAAAGGGGACAGATAAGATTAATTGGGCTCCCTCATGCCCTACTCTCCATGTTAATTATTCTCCTGTTTTCTAATTTTAACCCACGATTTAGAGCTTCATGATATCAGTGTTTCATGCTGAAATGGATGGACGAATGAAAAGATGGGCTGAAGGCTGATCCATGCCTAAGTTCTTACTTACTGTCTCGATCACTAATTATATCATGTGTCTTTGTCATGTAACCAAATAGATGATGAATCCCTCATGGGCTGAGCTCAGGTTTGTGCTTGTTTTGCAAATCTGCTCCCAGGATCATATTTCTTTACAAAGTAGCCATTCATTAGTACTTGTCTCTGATAACAACGTTTTATAGAAACTTCTGATTTTTAAAAGAGGCACATCCATATATCATCTCAACCCTGACACTGACTCGAGGAGGCAGAGAAAATCATGATTATTCTTACTTTTCAATTAAAGTGACAAGTCCAGGGAGGGACAGGGACCTGCCCAGAGCCCCAGAGCAGTGAGACAGCATGCCACTGCCCAGATTCTCTGAGCTGAAACTGTCTTCTCTGCTCCTCACCGCACTTCACAGAAGGATCATTATACCCCCTCACACTGTTTTATCAGGGCTGAAATATTTCAAATTCAAATTAATGAGCGTTTCTGAAGGAAGAGGTCCCAGCAAAGCAAGAGCCATAGTTAACAAGGAGAGGGGACAAGCCCATTGATCACAGCCAACCCTTACTAAGCTCTGTTTTAAGTACTCAGATGCTGCCATGTTTGGAAATGGTTCATCTGCCCTCCCCCCCACCCTGAAAGATTCAGGAGGCTTGGTCCTCTTATGGTAGAGAAAATTTTAAGAGATGGGCCTGGTGGAAGGTGGTTAGGTGGTATGGCACTGTCCTCAGAAGAGGTTAATACTAGCCTCCTGGAGTGAACTAGTTCTCAAGAGGATGCATTGTTACAAAGCAAGTTCAGCTGTTTTGGGCTTTCTCTCTGACTCCTGCCACCGTGATGCCTTCCACCATAAAGCCCTCAGTAGAGCCAAGCAGATACTGATGCCCTGCCCCAGAACTGTGAGCTAAATAAACTTCTTTTCTTTATAAAGTTCTAACCTGCAAGTATTTTGTTATCAGCAATATGAAACAGACCAATAC
This sequence comes from Marmota monax, assembly GCF_021218885.2. NCBI lineage: Eukaryota > Metazoa > Chordata > Mammalia > Rodentia > Sciuridae > Marmota > Marmota monax. The sequence continues at coordinate 18,703,418 of NW_026694710.1, forward strand.
ATGTGTATTATCTCATTCAATCTGCACAGTAGTCCTAGGAGGTAGACATTATTTCTGTGTCTATTTCATAGATGAAGAAATTGAGGCACAGAGAGATTGAGGACCAAACTCATCCAAGAAGTAGTACAGGGAAGACTCAAATTGGGCAGTTTGGTACAGAGCCTAGTACAATACAATAAAAAGGATTTACAGGTGTAGCAAATCTCCAGTTAGATCATAAAAAGATAACGAGTGGGAAATTATCCTGCAGTGTATGTGTGATAACTGAAGAGAAAAGAGAGGGTCAAAAGACAAAAAATAGAAATTAGGGTGGCTACTCTGAATATGCAAATAAAGATGCTGAAGGAGTATTCCTGGATAGGAAACTCATTCTTTGTATATGAAGGGGCTAGAAGGGACAAGGTATTTACCTGCTGTTTGTTCTTCATGCTCCTTAGGAATTAATTAAAAAAAAAAATCAAAGTGGAAGTTAAAAATTCAGCACCCCAAGCTCTCCAATAAGCAAGGCCTTCTGTTTCATCTTCATGTGGACTGGACGGGGAGAGAGGGGGAAAGAGGGGAGGTACCTTTCTATACAAGGTCTCCAGCTCTGCCTTGGTGCTTTGCTCCTGAGTTGACAGCAGCGGCCTGGAGGGAAACGGCCTGATGGGGCTTGGCAGAGCTAGGATTCTGCCGTCATCTCCGAACCACCTCCTTCCCTGCGATCGAGCAGACAGAGGGACCAAAATCGTTTCTCTTTGGATAGAAAATGGTTAACAAAATAAACAATTTTAGGGAAATTCTGTTTTGACATTCATATTTCACGTACTTCATCCTACCCCAGTAGGACTTTAAGAGTTTGTTTCCACTGGAAATTGAGCCTTCACTACCACTCCCTAAAATTCCCTGACTACCCCTGTCCCCGAGAAAGTTTAAGAAAAAGCTTAAATACTTGAGAAAAAAATTATGTTCTGTTCATTAAATATTTAATGGGGAAACAACTATAGAAGACAAACTTGAAATTGAGAACAGTCTGCCTATGGACACTTTAAAAATTCTGTGAACAGGGAAAGGTTGCCAGCATCTGATTAGCAGAAAGCTCAGATTCGGCTGGAGGAGGCTGGGTTTTGAGTAGCTGAGAGGTTGTGTTGTTTGAGGATCATGAAATGTTCGTAAGATAAGTTAAACACACACACACACACACACACACCCCACAAAAATGAATGAATCACCTTCAGTACACAAACCCAAAAGAAAAGGACAGTATTGGACACAGAAGTGTCCAGTACCCCAGGATCCCAGGAGAGCAGGCCCACACTCACAGGCTCCTGCACCAGCAGTCTGTTCTCCATGATGTTCCGATTGGTGGGTGCCACCTCTGGTCTTGCCCCAATGTAAAGGCCTTCGTCTTCAAGGAATCTGGGCTGCATATTCTCAGGAAGCTTTTTATAGGTCGGCACTAGAGAGTCCACAAATAAAGGTTAGTGTCAGCCTGAACATTTCAAACCCTGCTTGGTGAATCTAAATAATCACCAGAGATTTCATTCATGTTCTTGGGAACTGCAGATTCACCAGATTAATTTCCAGAAGCATAACCAAGGAAAAGATGAATGTGTGGACAGCACATAAAAAATTCAGGACCTGACTCTGCAGTGTGGCCTACGGAGAAGAATCATCATGAAATATTCACATCAGAGGGCCCAGGGACATGTTTTAGCTCTAGTACCCTTCAACCCAGTGAATCCAGGCCAGCCATTTCTTCAAGCTGTTCCTTCTGTACAACAGATAATAGTTTTTACTTCACTGTGTTCTTGGCGGAATTACATAAAGTATGAGGGCATGCTCTGTGAACGCAGAAGCTTCTTTGAGGGCTGGGGTGTAGCTCAGTTGCTGTGCTTGCCTAGCATTTGCAAGGCCCTGGGTTTGATTTCCAGCACTGGGGGTGGGGGGGGTGGGGTGGGGGAGGTCTCATTGAGTAAATGTGACCGTTTCCTCATGGATTTGTTCATTCTTTCTTCATTCATAAAACAAATCCTCCCTGAGAGCCTCCTCATGCCCAGCACTCTCCAGGCTTCACATTGTAAGCCAGGCCCTGCCCTGTGACCCCACTTAGGTCCTAAGAGGAGCCATGTGCAACATCAAGAAATTAAGGCGCACACAGGGTCATGCCAGAGAGTGATGTGAGATGCAGAAAATGCAGAGGTGACAGTGATTTAGGGAGGGGAGGGGTTCACTGGAGGTGACTGGAGATACAATGGCACCTGCAGGTTGAGAAGGAAGGAACTGGCGATGGGGCAGGAGGGCGAATCCATCGAGGGCAGAGTGTTTACAGCCATGCTCCACGCAGGGACGGTCCCATCAATGGCACGCTGCGTGTGTGATGGCCATCCCATAGGGTCATAACAGGACTGAGGTCCCTACCATCAGGTGTCACTTGCCTATAGTTCTCAGGACAGTAACACGTGGTGGGGTGCTAGCCTGGAAGCCTCAGGCTCCAACACAGAGCCTATCTGTGCAGCGCGGGCAGGCAGGTCTGCCTAAGAGCATCCTGTGATGTGCGCACAGTCACAGACTCACCCGGGCATGCGTTTCTCAGAACGTGTCTCCATTGTTCTGCAATGCATGACTGCACTTAAGACTGGGCATGCTGGGGAATCAGAATCTTCCAGAACATTCTGGGGTAGTGAGCAGACCAGGGAGCAAGCAAGGGGAGCTTTCGGGTTACAGAGAGGGGTCTGGGGCTCTGTGCTGGGGAGGCACTCAAGCAGATCAATGATTCCAACCAGACCACTGGGTCTGTTGTGGCAGACCGGACCAGAAGAGACTGAGAAGTTGGGAGAGGGTGGCCTGTATGGGTCAGGATGTCACTTCAGAATTCATGGTTACTGTGAACTTGTTATCTGTGTTGTCATTATCTCACTCTGAGCCACAGCAATACCCAACGGTGCTGGGTGGCCACTTGGCCACTGCATTCCTGTATATCCACCAACTAACACCAGTGTGCCTAGAAAAACCCATCTCTACTCCTCAGAAAATACGGGGCAAGCTAATGCTTCACCTCCGTTCACAGGCCAGATACCAGCTCATCATGAATCTAGCTAGTGGTCTCCAAAATTTCCATCCAAACATTTTTAATTGCTCACCCTATATATGTTTGCTTATTTATTATTACACATGCACTGCGGTGCCTCCAAAATTAATCTAAGAAAGGATGAGGCCATAAATTAACATAAGCAGGTGTGCTCTTCCTACACCCTGGTGGGGGGGGGGGGCAGTGAGTAAACTCTCCTTTGGAAGCCACTGCTCTCAACAATAGTAAAGTGGCAGAGACAGGAGTTAGATTTTTGAAGACCTACTATGTGTGAGACACAATACTAGGCACTTCACTCATGTTATTCCTTCAATGCTCACAATCAAAATAAATGCCAAAGTTATTTTTAATGTGGTGGCTCTAATATACGACTTATATGTTTGAATAAGTCCACACAAGAGATGACAGAACATCTATTATAGGACTTAGGTGTTCTGTCATCTCGTGTGTGGACTATTAGGGCTGGTAAACAGGAGGACCCGCCGGCACTCTTAGAGGAAAAGAACAAAAAGACCAGGCTACAAAGGAATCCTGGAGTAATAATGCAGGTTCACTGGACGTTGCCAACTCCAGAACCCCGCCACACCCCCGAGGGTGAGAAACCTCACCCAGCCTGAATCTCAGGGCATCACATATTTTTGGTCCCTAGAACTGGCCACTGATCTGATGAAGAGGCCCTCACAGCTCCCTGTTGTTTCTTTTGTATTCTCTGAATGACTATTTTTTAGTGGATTTTTTCTCATGGTCTACATTTTTTTGTTTAAGATTTTTTTCTTGACTGCTAGAAATCAGGTTAAACCTTTCATATTTAACAAGACCATCCTTATATATCAGCCATATTTCACCTGAAGGAAAAAGAGGATATCCATGCTGAGCAGGAAAGTGGAAAGAAGAAGTACCTGTCAGTCTACTGGGTATGAAGAGGATTTCTTTTTCCTTCTGCAGCCAAACATGGACACTTTCATAATCTGCAGGTCTGACAGCCACAAAATCATTGGCCACGTGATCTAAGCCCAAAAGGAAGTCCTCGGCATCCTTACCATTCAGTAGCCCTTCCTCATCCTGCAAGATGTTAAAAATTAACAAGAAAAAAATCAGACCAAGATTTTTAATTTACTTAGGGAAAATAATTATTGATAACTGAGCTTATCAAACTTAACAGGTCTTGCAACAAAATTACCTTTACCTTTTCTTGCGTTTCATGAAAGCACAGAATTGTTGACCTTTCATATTTAACAAGTGGGTTTTTGCTGATTCTTTTTCACTAATATATGTATATATATATGTCAAAATCAGAGAGTGCTGACTCAGAAGAGTCAAAAATCCCGATAAAGCTGACCTCCCTTTTGATGTTTATGTAAAGAACTTGGCCACATAAGTCATGTGGCATTTAACCTTCCAGCCAGCATGGACCTAGGGCTGGGGTCACAGGCTATGCTTGGATGGCTTGGCTCTGAAGCCCAGCTTCTCCTCCTGCTGCCTGGGGGACTGGGGAACTTATTTAACTTTCTGATCCTCAGTTTTATCAGCCTTAACGTGGGGGATGTTAACAGAATTTACATCTTAGGACTTCATGAGGACAAGAGAAAATCAGGCATGTACAATTTCTAAGCCCAGGGACTGTATTAACTGAAGTATGCAAATTTCGTTTATTTTTCAAACTTTTTCTCCTTCTTCTCTTTCTTCACCTATATCCTTTCTATTTCTCCTCTTATTCTAAAAATGCAAACCTGGCATCCATGTTTGAAAAATACCTTTTAAACCTTGGGGACTTCCACACTGTCCTTCAGAACTTGCCTCTAAGGAGTAGAGTGTGGTGGAAGTGACAGCATAGAACTTCTGAGACTGGGTCCCCCAAGGCACTATGGCTTCCTCTGAGTCTCTCTCTTGGATCACTTGTTTTGGGGGAAGCCATCTCTCAGGTCATGAGAACTCAAGCAATTTTATGGGGTGGTCCCCAAGGAGAGATGCATAAGCCACCTTGCAGACAGATCCTCCAGTCCCAGCCACCTCCAAATGTCTGCAGCCTCGACCATCTGGCTGCAATCATGAGAGATTCCAAGCCAGAGTGACCTGAATATTGACTTGTTAAATGAATACTATAGAATAAAGTGAAATGTTCCTAAGCTTTCATAGACCTAGCTAGGAAAATACATTTCTGGGAAGCATGCTTTGAGGGAGAAGATTATAAGTGAAGCACAGAAATAAGCCAACTATGCAAATTTTGGCACGTTTGGCTGTTTTCCATTTTCAATTTTGAATGTGGCAAAATATATGTGATATAAAATTTACCATCTCAATGATTTTAAGGGTACAACTCGGCAGCATTGAGCACATTCACATTGTTGTGCTACCAACCCCACTACCCATCTCCAGAAATCTGAAACTATACTCATTAAACAATAGCTCCCATTCCTTTCTTCCCCCAGACCAATGGAAACCACTATTTTAGCTTCTGTCTCTATGATTTTGATTACTTTAGTTATCTCATGGAAGTGAATCACACAATATTCATCACCCTCTGAATGTCTCCTTTCATTTAGCATAATGTCTTTAAGGGACATCTGTGTGGCAGCAGATGTCAGAATCTCTTTCCTTCTGGAGGCTGAATGGCTTTCTATTGCATTTCTGTGCCACGATTGGCTCATCCGGTTATCTGTCAGTGAGCACTCGGGCTGCTTCCTCTTTTTGGCTTTTATGAACACTGGTGTCCAAATCTCTATTCAAGTCCCCGTTTTCAAAATTTTGTGGTATATCCTCAGAGTAGAACTCATAGATCATATGGTAATTGTGTTTAAAATTTGAAGAGTCACATACTGCTTATAATAGCTGTACTATCCTCTATGCCCCCAGCAGGCTCCAAGAGTCCAGTTTCTCCACATCCTCACTCAAACTCATTCCTGTATATTTTTAATAACAGCCACTCTGATGGGCACCAAGTGGTTTTAGTTTTAGTTTTAGTTTGCATTTTCCTAATGCTTAGTGTTGTCAAACATCTTTTCACCTATCTATTGGTCATCTGTATATCTCCTATGGAGAAAGTTTTAGTTAAGACCTTTGCCCAATGGGATCCCATTAATATATACAATTCTTATATGTTATCAGTTAAAAACTAAATTTAAAAAAGACCTTGTCCACATATATATGTATATATATTTTAGTTGTAGATGGACACAATACCTTTATTTGTTTAGTTATTTTCATGCGGTACTGAGGATTGAACCCAGAACCTCATACATTTGAGGAAAGCACTCTCCCACTGAGCCACAACCCCAGCTCGACCTTGTCCCTTTTTAAGTGGTATGTTTTCTTTTTGTCTCACAAATACCCATCATAATGATGGAATCTGGGTTGTAGCTTGGTTCTGGTATTGGACACACAAAGCTGCTCACTGGTAAGGTTGTGGGGAGAGGAAGTGTGGCTTCCTTTGCTTTTCACCAGCAGTTTGCATGTGAAATGCATGCTAATCGCTGTGCAGAGTCTAGCAAGAGAAATCTGTAAACCATGTTATCTCATTTTTTTTCCCTACACGAGAAAGAGGGAAAGAGTTAACAAAGGCCCGCACTACTCAAATTGTGGGGTGCACCCAAGAGCTGCAAAGGCCATGGGAAGCTAACTCCACTCACTAAGCAGCAGACCTACAGCTTGACTGGGCCACAGGTGAGTTCTCCCACCTGGCCCTGGCAGGTGCCTGGCCACTTTCCTCCTCACTAGGCCATCCCTGTCCTCGTCTGTCCCGGCAGTCTTTCCCCTCCTCGTGGCCATCATGTTCAATACCGTTTTGCTTCCTCCCTGGACAGGTGGCTCCTCTTCCTCCCCTGCCGCCTCCTCTTGACTAGTTCCATCTCTGGCTTTCATTTTTGTTTTTTCCTCTGATTCCTCTGGCTCAGGATCAAAGTTGAAAGTAAAGAAGTTATAGGCCTCTTCTGCAGAAGGGAAACCTGGGGGCGCCTAAGGAAAGCAGGGAGCAAGAGCAACTTCAGACACTTTGTACCAAACAAGTTCCACACAATTAGCTGACAGCCAGCTTGATGCTAATGCTCTCGGGCACATTTAGGCCTCCTAACTGTTGTCTCTGTGGAAAGTTCTAGATGACTGGTAATGAATTTTAACAAGTGCAACAGGCAATTGGAAGCCTTTTTTAAGTAAGTAACTCTAATTAGTTACTTTCTAAAGAGCCAGCAATTATTTACGTCCCGGTAAGCACATAAATATAGTATTTACAGCAGTAAAAGCTTTAGAAAAGATGATTAATGAACCAAAAATTGGATTCATTGATCTACAGGCCAATGCTGAGATAATTTCGCTTAATTATGAGAAATATAGAATTTGTTAACTTAAAAAAAAAATGACCTTTTTTTGGTTTTGGCTCTTTTGTTAGTACTCTCTTCTCTTCCCCATAATGAAAGGTGGTGTAACTTCAGACTGAACAAATTGTCTTATCACTGATATTTCCTGCCTTCCATGCACCCCCCTTCCCCAAATGAGGCAGTTTTGAATCTCTCCAGCTAGATTCTAGGACTTCTGAAAGTAGGAATCTCTTCTCTTTCCTTTTCTTGCATGCTCCATGGGGTAGGAATCAGGAATGCACACGACCAACTCTTATTGAATATTTTTTAAAGCACAAATAAACAAGGGTGGTTTCAACAGACAGGATTTCTTACCTGGGGTTTAGACTTGATTCTTTGCTCACGGAACTTGACCCTTGAATAACTTTGGGCATCATCTTTTTGTTGAATGCTTTGTATCTCTTTCCCAGGCTATATGAGTAGAAAAAAAAAATGATAGACGGATGAATCATTAAAGTCAAGAAGCTAAGGACAAACTAAATTGAGGATAAATCCTCCAAAAACTTCTCTTCTGATCACCGATGCATTTCATCATTCCAAAGAAATGAAATGCTTATGAACTTCAAATATCCTTGAAGGTCAAGACTGAAAAAATACAAAATTTTATGCTCAATAAACCCTAAAATGAAAAGGGTTATTTCATCCTATAGATCAGTAAATTATCCATGGCATAGAAGATCATTTCCAAACAGCTTATAAAGAAAAGTTTCTGTAATGTCTGATCATAAATAAGTCCAATGCTGCCTCCTCAATCCCATTTTGGTGGGCTCCAAGGGCACCCATCAGAGGACTGAATCCCCCTGTACCTCCAGTAGCTGCTAATGTGCCTGTCACCCACACTGAACTCCTCAAGGTCAGGCTGTTATAGGTCCAGGTGTGGCTCGCTGTGTTCTGAGCCTATTGGACTCACGACAGGCAGGCATCTCCCATGAAGCTGGCTGGGCAAGAGGTAGAGTGTGTTAAAGGATCACATCCTAGGTCACCTGGACAGTGGACCAAGATCACAGGTAGAGAAATTTTGGTCGTATCTAGTGGAGGCCAGGTTGTTCAGTATTATTTCCACTTGATGTTTATGTGTTCTCAGAGGTTTGCATTCAAAGAGATTAAGCAGTGGCTTGTGTTGGTGAACTTGGATTACTGACCAAGGTATTCCAACTGGTTTTCCCTTTTTCTGTCTGACTATAGCTTCTGATGATGGTGCAGACTTACATAGAGAGGGCAGATCATGTGCCAGGAGCCATCAGAAACTCTGTGAACACACATTACCTCAATGAATCCACAAAGCAATACCTGAGGTCCTGGTATCATCCTTATTTTACAGAAGTGAAAATGGATCCAGAGAGTAGAGAAGATACATGTCAAAGTAAGATGGTCCACTTCTCACCTCTGTGCCAAATTCAGTCTCCGATTCTCTCTCCTTGGGACTTCGTAAGCGCCTGGGTCGTGGGGTGGGAATTTCCTGCAGCAACGCACTTTCTGCTTTGGACTAAAAGTTAAAACAGAAAATTACTGCTACATGTCATGAGGAATGAAAACCTCAGTCACCATCTCACTAGAGAACAACCAGCAATAAGCTCGTGTAATATGCCTTCAAGAGATTAGAGCAGGGGAGACTGGTTGGAAAAATGACATCAATTGTCATGCATAATCTTCATCAGTGCCAATGGAAAATCCTACATTAACATTTAGAATTTGAAAAATAAATGGAATGGTATTGGGATCTGCATGGTTGGGAGCACCCAAAGCAGGCAGGACACACCCTGCAAAATGGCAATGGGCAGGGAGGAGAATATTCATGCAATTGCTCACCCTCGCAGCTTGCAGTTTCTCCCTCATGCGTTCCCTCATGGAGAACTCTGCAAAGCCCGTTCTGGAAGCTGATGGAATTGGAGGCAAGCCTTTGAAAATAAAGGAAAATTATTTTAAGTCTTTTTTTTTTTTCCTAAAGAGAAAATTAAATTTAAAAAGGGAGAGAATGCAATTTTATTTTGCCAGTTCAGACCTTTTCATAAGCAAACATGAGAAAATGCTGACAACCCTTCTTTTGACACGGTAAGTGTACATCTTGGCTTCTTGAGACTGACGACGAGAACCTGGGTCTGCCAGGGCCTGTCGCCTTGAGTTAACTAAGAATAAAATGAATGACATGTGACTTTCCAACACTTACCAACTCAATTACCATTTGCTGATTTGAGAACAGTCTTCTCAAATGGATGGCCAATGAGTTTGGGTTTTATGTTTTAACTTTGACCAGAGAAACTTTTCTACAGGATTAGGCCACAGCCCTGGGCTGCATCACAGAGACAATATTTTGCACATATTATTGTAAACATCTTGGACCAGTGGGCAGCTATTGTGTCAAATGTATGTTTTCCTCAATCTTCATGGCACTCTGATAATCCAGATAGAGAGGACTTAGGTGTTGCCATCACCAGGTATGGTGAAGATGAAGACTCCAAGGCCCCGTGAATAGATGCACAGCTCCACCATGGCTCACCTAGGTGGCGGAAGGCTTGGGATCAGGTCCCAGCTCTCTGTTCCCTGATACTCTACGCCATTACAAAAGCAGTGGAAATAAAATGGAGTCTTTGGTAAAAGGAATGTCAGTCTGGTGAAGCAGAGTCACTGTTGGAAGAGAAAGAAGTGATGGCAGGAGTCTGGGGTTATGTAATGGGGGGCCTCTGGGGAATCTTGACTGTGTTCTCCAAGAAGGCAGAGGCCTTGAAGAAAGTGAAGGGAGGAGGAAGTCAGTGTTGCAGTGTTCTTAAAAGCTGTACCTGGGTGTAGGTACAGGATGGTTGGGTCGGAGTGGGCAAGGCATTGCGGACCCCCCACTATACCGTCTGGGTGTAAGTTAATAGGGAAAGGGGGTCCTTGGGAATCAGTGTGACCTCACAGTGATGGACAGGTGGGAGGCAATGAACAGTCCTTGGTGGTGGCAGCAGCGATGGGCATCATTTGGAACTTCTTAGATATATGAAGCCTACTGAGTCAGAATCCAGAGCACTGTCTAGGGGATCTAAACACACTCAGGTCGGAAGGCCCTGGTCTAGAGAAAGAAGGAGAAGGTGTTGCAGGTCCACCTGAGGCTGTCAGGAGGGTGAGGCTCCTGAGGGGGAAGGCCGCTGGGCCTTAGAGCTTAGTGAGTTTGCTTAGAGCCAGGATGGGTCAGGGGTGCTTGTCCAGGACACTGAGTGCTGGGACAGGGCCAGGCCCAAAGGTAAAGACTTGGGAGCATTTTGACCACAGAGAGCTGAAGGTTTGAGAAGATGCTGAGAGGGAGAGATGCTGCAAGAGAGAGGCTCTGACATCGACCACACTGTCACAGGAGGCAGGCTGGTGGCTGAAGACAGAAGAGCTTAAGGACAAGAGGCAGAGAAAAGGATGTGACGAGCGGCAGAAACAACACTCTGCCATTCCTGGCTCCTGCTTTCTGCACACACCCTTGTGGGGCTTCGAAGCCTATTTGTGCAGCAGGGCCACTCGGGTTCTGTTGTGCTGTCTTCCTTTTGTGACAGAAAGACACACAGAGTATGCCTATCTCGTCCCCAACCACACTTACTCAATGTCTTCATGGAAGCATGAAACATTCATGGTGACAATTACGATCCTGCCTGTGTATGTTGAGGTTCAAGGTTCTCGAGAAGAATCTTGATCAGCTCACTAAATGGCCTTTGGCATTCTTTTTAAAATCAGTTTTAGAAAGACATTTTTCCATTTTAAACTTGTGTTGACCACATCAGATGACAACCTGTGACACGGCCCCCATGTCCTGAGGCGTTTCCTTTGTTGCATCTGTCATATTTGAATTTATGTATCTCTGTGGCTATTTGATTGACACCTGTTTCCTTCCAGGTTCTAAGGTCCTGGTCACAGAGGGGAGGCGCATCCCAAGTGTCACTGAGCGTGTGGGGTGCTGGGTGGGTAACCAGGGCCCTGGTTGCCTCTGGAGGTTGCCAGTGCTCTCTGGCTGGCCACCTACCCCAACTCCCCCTCTCAGGGGGAGAGAGGTCCTTGCCAAAAATTAATAATAAATTTCTTTGAACACATAAAATCATCTTGCTTATTTACTGACCTTTAAAGGAGATGAAAATATTGAGTTTTTACAGTTCAATCAAAACAGTTATTACTTGTACCTGGTTCACAGAATACTTTTCTGATTCTTTTTTTTTTGTGTGTGTGTGTGTGGTGCTGGGTACAGAGCCCCGGGCCTCGCTCATGCTAGGCAAGTGCTCTACCAGAGCCACATCTGCAGCCCTTCTGATTTTTTTTTTTAAATAGAGACAAGATATTTTATTAAACACTATCACTTCTGAATAATAGTATTTTTTTTTTTTTTTAAATCTTTAAAAATTTGAAAGAATAAAAAAAAGTTCTTGCCTGATATTTTTTGGTAAGGATGATATTTATTTATTTTCATATACTTTATTTTTGTAGAGCAGTTTAGGTTCACAGCAAAATGAGAGGAAGGCAAGGAGATTTTCCAGAACTCCTTCCCACAACTGACGCATCTACCTGGGCACATCGTTATCACCTCTAGACCATCATTTACCTCAGGGTTCACTCTTGGAGGTGTACGTCTGTGGGTCTGCACAGGTGCACAGTGTCACATATCCACTGTCACAGTAGCATACAGAGCAGGCTCACTGCCCTCGAATTCCTCGGTGCTTCTCCCTCCCAGTATCCCTTGATAACCACTGGTTTTAAAAACTGATCTATTTTTTTTTTTTTTTACAGCAAAAGACATTTAGAGGATGTAAGGATTTCCAAATCTGGTCTGTACAACCACGGAGTGACCTGTCATCTCCCAGCTAGCTTGCGACCGGCTTTTGGGCAAGGACCATGCTGGAGGATTTTGTAGCCGGTACGCTGTAGTGACAGACCAGTCGAGGAAGAACACCCAGGGCAGCAGTGAGGGTGTGGGGGGCCTTGCACTTAAAAAGGCATTTCAAACAAAACAAACATACTCCTCATTTGGCTGAAACCAGATGATGATCAGGGCAGCTTGTTTAGGACAGCACCGCTAACAAGGCACCCGCAGCATGAGCTCACTCCCTTGGACACAATAACGAATGGGGTTAAGTGTTTTATTTTTATCTTGCTAGAATATGGCAAGCGGTTTCTTTAAACAGCTTTAAGACAGTCCTCATGAGATATTTGGTCCCTACTTTATTATCAGTGACTCCACTTCATTACGAAGCAGCCACGTGATGCTAGACTGATATGGCTCTGGCTCTGGTGCAGAGAGAGTGGCCTTGCCAGGCTGCAGGAGAGTGGGATTTCACATACACATGAGGAGGCTCATCCAGGAAATGGCCCTCTGACACAGCAAGGGGAATCTGGCATGGAAAAAGTTTCCGCACTCCCAAACGCCCAGTGAGTGGGATGAAGCATTTCTAAATAAAGCTTCGTTGGGGCTATGCAAAAACTTAGGGCTTTTCGAGAATTTCAGGACATTCCATTAAAATATATCCGCAGGGTCTATGTAGTTGGACATACAGATTTCCTGGACAAAGTGACACATTCCTCCGGAGGCAGTGAGGGACTAAGGGTGGGCAGGTCTGCACTCGCTTCCCAGCAAATCCATCAGCCAAGGCGACCTCACCCTCACATTGGCACGTGGCTGCTGGATCTAGGTACCCCACCTGCTTTTCCCTCACGGCACCCCTTTCTTTCTCCTTACAGGCTTAAGAAAATGGTGGACAATTTCCACTTTTCTCTTAACCACTTCTGGTAGGCCTAGCTCCTCACAAACCACATCATGCTCCTAAAAAAACCAGGAATTGCATAAAACTGAAATAATTTCCTATTTCTCTCATCTTATGTCCCCAAATAACATGGTCCAGAATTTTGATGCCCACACCACTACTTTATTCTTTAAGAACAGCTTTATTGAGAGGTAAGTCATATACCACAAAACTCATGCTTTAAAAATAGGCATTTCAGTAGTTTTTATTTCTTTGTTCATCAGATGACAGAATTTGGGTTGTTTCCACTCTTTGACTATTATGAACGTTGTTGCTCTGAACATTTGTGTATGAGTAAGTGTGTGGACATACATATGTTTTCAATTCTTTTGGATACAGACCTAGTTGCTGAATTATTGAGTCATATGCTAATTCTAACTCTATTTTAAACTTTCTTAGGAACTACTCAAATGTAGTTTTAGTGGCTGAAGCATTTTGCATTTCTATCAGCAATGCGCAAGAGTTCCGACTTAGGCACATTCTTGCCACTACTTATTATTATCTGTCTTTTTTTTTTTTTTAATTACAGCCATCTTACTGGGGTGCATTGATAGCTAAGTGCAGTTTTGATTTCCATTTCCTAATGGCTAATGATGCTGAGCATCTTTCATAAGCATGTCCGTCAATTATGCATCCTTCTTGGAGAAGGCCTACTTAAGTCTTCAGCCTATTTTAACGTGGGGTTATTGGCTTTGTACGCTCTAGATATTACTTCCTTAGCAGATATTTGACTTGAAAATATTTTCTCCCATATGGGTTGTTCAGAGCTTTGATGTCACCCAGGGATAAGAGCCTCGGGACATCTCAGGCCCTACCTGGATGTGCAGGAATAATGTTGGGACTTTTCAAAGCCACCAGTGGACAGCTTCTTCCCTGGTTTTTCACTTTAAGATTTTTCACCATAATCTTGTTAGACCCCCATCTGGCAATGCCATCTCAGCAACTGCTCTGCTTATGGTTTTCTCTGCTTATGGGGGTGGAACTCCTTGGACTGTTGCAAACCTTTGGATAATTTTTTAAAATAAAATGAAGTAAGTTTGGGGCTGAGACTGTGGCTCAGCAGTAGCGCACTTGCCTGGCATATGTGAGATACTGTGTTTGAGTCTCAGCACCACATATAAATACATAAATAAAATAAAGGTCTATCAACAACTAAAAATTAAAGTAAGTGTATTTTGACAGGTTTCCCGATGTTCTGTTTGAGGATGTGGGTTCTCTAAGGTTCCTGCTCTATCATTCTGGAATGCTCTACCTGCCCTTATTTTTGCAGAAATCTCTCTACTTCTAGCTAAGCTGTCTCTCTGTGGCTCTCGCTGCCTACACCAGAGCTGCTGTGTACCTCGGAGTACACAAGGACTTCACAAGGACTCACTGTGGAATTAGATGAAGGGTATCCGGGGTTGTTGATTGGTATTATCCGAGTCACATGGGTTGTAGAGTAGGTAAGCATGGTGAGATGACTCTTTTTTCCACCTTCTGCTCTAGATAAAGAATATACCTCTCAAAGTTTTTATTGACTTAAATCCCTGTCATTAACAATTATTTACTGACATTAAATGACATTAAATGAAGGAAATGAGCAGAGGCGTAACAGGACCTTAATTTTTTTTTTTTTTTTTTTTTTTTAGCTCACTCTGAGTTTTACGGTGTCTCTATGGGTTCATCAATTTTGTTTTATTAATAACTCATATGGCTCAATCAAAAATTTAGTTTGTTAGCAGGATGGACAATAGAAGATTCTCGAGCACAAACATACATAAAATCTGGCAGGGAAGTGGAATGAAGGTATTTGAGAAGAAAGGGATGGTATGAAATTTCCAATGGCTACAAAAGAGTGTATTATTTCTGATTTAGCTGAGAGTGGTTATCAAACCACTGTGATAATAGATTCCTTTGGGAAACAAAATGGATAAATAGTTTTATTTTTAAAATAAACATTTACAATAGGCCACAGATTAAATGTTTGGCAACTATTTAAAAGTATGATAAAAATCTATGGCAATTTAAAAATATGCAGCGGGAAGCTTGTATTTCTAGGGGGGGGGCAATGGTGCCCCCCGCTAGAAATACTCTTGGGGAGCAGTGGCGGTGGGGAGGGCTGGGTGACCACTGGCCTGAATGATCTCACTTCTGCCTTTCCTGTTGCTCAACCCCACCAAAAAGATCATCTGCCCCCCTTGAAAAATTCCAGGGACGGAATGTAAATATGGAGATGGGTATTTGTGGGACAGAAGGCAGCTTCACTTCAGTAGCAAAGGCCAGAGAGGAACAGAGAGGCCAGATGCCAAGGGCTCGGGAGGACAGCTAACTGGGTGGAGAGTCAGAGCAGCAACCCAGCATGCTCTGCACACCACGGTCAGAACTCCGGGAACACAGGGCTCTCCGCGACCTTCAGGCAGGAAGAAGGCAGAGCAGGGGGGGGCACGAAAGGTGAAGGGTGGCTGCCCCTGGGGTATAAGAACCTGGGTGATTATTTTCTTTTTTCTTTCTCCTGATTTTCATAAAATAGACTAGTGTCACTTATGTCTTTACATAAAAGGAAGTCAAAACAGGCGGAGAATAATCAGGCTCTCCCTGAGGTAGGGACACCAGCACTGCTGATAATTCACATTTGCTGAGTAGCTCTGGGGGGACTTCTCTGGTGACTTTCTTTTTTTCTAGTTCTCCCAGGTTCTTTCTCTTTTTATATATATTTTTAGTTGTCAATGGACACAATATTTTGTTTTGTTTATTTACTTTTACGTGGTGCTGAGGATGGAACCCAGGGCCTCCCACGTGCTAGGCAGGCGCTCTGTCGCCGAGCCACAACCCCAGCCCCATCCCAGGTTTTTTTCTTCTAGCCTCATTCATGTTCTCATTTTAGATTAGCTGAAAATTCGGGAGCCCTCATTCTGGCATATGTCTCCTGAGTTCCTTGGGCCTTGGGATTCCTCTTTGCCATGCTTTAGCTGACTCCCAGGCTTGGGGACTATCTGCCTGGACCAGACTGGGTGCTCAGACATCATTGTGGTATGGCACAGGGCAAGGGGCTTCAAACGGGACTTTGACAGACTCTCAGAGTGGCCAAGAACATCTCTCTCTCTCTCTCTCTCTCTCTCTCTCTCTCTCTCTCACACACACACACACACACACACACACACACACACACACTGTAAAGGGGTACCAGGATACCACACTATCAGGTCACAGAGGAAGGGGAGCCAAACTGGGGTGGGGGCATCCTAAATGGTTAGGCTTGGGTGTTGAGCTGAGTGAGAATCACTGAAGGAAATGAGCAGAGCAGTAACAGGACCTTATTGTTATTAGCTTACTTTGGCTACTGGGGAGAGGGAGAGAGAGAGAGAGAGGAGAAAGAATGAAGGAATAAGGGCAAGGAGGTCCGTCAGGAGGCTGTTGCCTTGTTCTAGATGAGAGACAGAGTGGTTTGGACCAGTGGTGGAGGTAGTGAGAGAGGGTCCTACTTTAGATTTATTCTGAAAGTGGAGCACTGCTGTCATGGCTTGGATATGAGCTGTCCCCCACAAGCTGTGTTAATGCAAGAATCGTCAGAGGTGACTGATTAGATGAGGACAGCTGTAACCCAGTCAGACCACCCCATTGGAATGGACCAAGAGCGTGGCTGGAGGAAGCAGGTCCCTGGGGGTGTTCCCTTAAGGGTCCATCTTTCCCGTAGCCCCTGCTCCTTTCTTTCTCTGTCCCCTGGCTCCATGGACTGAGGAGCTTTCCTCCGCTGCACCCTTCTGCCAAGATGTTCTGCCTCACCCTGGGCCCAGGGCAATGGAATCAACCAACCATGGTCTAAATCTCTGAAATCATAGCCCCAAATAAACTTTTCCTCCACTGAGTTGTTCTTGTCAGGCATTTTGGTCACAGGAATGAAAAGCAGACAGGTGTTGGTGGTGATTTGATGTGGGCAGATAAAAGGACAGGAGTCAAGGATGATTCTTGAGCTTTTGGCCCAAGCAATAGAAAAATGAAATATTCATTTAGTAAGGTGGAGAAGTTGTAGCAGGAACAAATTTGTGTTGGGAGAAGGAAATCAGAAGCTCAGATTCAGCTGAGTCAAATTTGAGTCATCTCTAATTAGATGACAGACCTAACTATGTTAAGAGCTAAAACAATAACCTTCTAGAAGAAAACATAGGGGAAAAAAAATCATGACCTTAGGTTATGCAAAGAATTTTTAGCTACAACCCAGAAGCATGATGTATAATTAAAAATAAATTTGAGTTTATCTAAGTTAAAAACATTTGTACTTCAAAAACACTATTGAAAAAGGGAAGACAAACCATTGACTCAGAGAAAATATTTGCAAACTATTTACCTGATTAAGTACATGTATCGATAATATATAAAGAACTCTTTACAGCTTTATAGTATAACAAACAAAAAAGTTTAGATAGAAATTTTATTAAAAAGATAAACAGTCAACAATAATATCAAGAATACTCAAAATCATTGATCATTAGGGAAATGCAAGTTAAAAGCACAAGAAATAACACTATGTAGCTACTCAAAAGCTGGACAGTGGTGCCTCCTTACCTGCAGCTATGTGTGGCCAATCACAGTCCAGAATTATTAAATGGAAAATTTAAGATATAAATTTTAAGATATATAAATTGCGCACTGTTTTGAATAGTGGGATAAAAATCTAACGCCATCCAGCTCCCTCCTGCCCAAGCCATGAATCATCCCTTTGCCTAGTGTATCTGGGCTATATACACTACCAGCCTGTTAAGCTTTAAACTTGGTAACCATCTGGGTTGTCCAATTAACTGCCATGGGATTGCAGTGCTTGTGCTCAAGTGACCCTTCTTGTACTTAACAGTGACCCCAAAGTACAAGAGTGGTGATGCTGGCAATTCAGACTTGCTGAAGAGAAGCTGGGAAATACTTCTGTTAAGTGCCAAAGGTGAAAGTTCTGACTTAATAAGGAAAGAAAACAATCATATGCTGAGTTTGCTGAGACCTACAGAAAAATAAGATATTTTGAGAGGGAGGGAATATTCATACCTTTTATTATAGAATAGTAACATTGTTTGTTTTATTATTAGTTATTGTGAATCTCTTGTTGTGCCTAATTTACAAATTAAACTTTTTTATGGGTAGTCATGTATAGGAAAGAACAGTGTAGAGTTCAGTACGATCTGCAGTTTCAGGCATCCATTGGGGGTCTTGGAACATGACAAGGGACCATGTAGTTAAAGTTAGATGATACCAAGTGTGGAACAGGATGCAGAGACATTGGAATATGCTGTTGGTGAGAAAGTAAAATGAAGCAGCCACTTGGGAAAATGGATTGGCCATTTCTTAAAAAAATTAAACACAAATTTATCACATGACCCAGGGTCTACCACTAGGAATCTTCCCAAGATAAAGGAAAACATAAGGCTATACAAAGACAAGCTGCACGTGTTCATAGTGACACTACTTATAATAGCACCAAAATGAACATAATCCAAATGTTCATTAATAGGTGAGTACATAAACAAAATGTGTTATTTTCTTAAGATGGAATACAGTGCAGCAATAAAAAGGAATGAAATGTGGACACATGCCACATTTATGAATCACCACCAAATTATTTTAAGTAAAAAAGCCAGATGCAAATTGCTGCATAACATATGATTGCATTTACATGTAATGTCCAGAAAGGGCATTTTTAGGGATAGAAAACAAATCAGTGTTTGTCTAAGGCTAGGGGTTGGATTGGAGATTGTACAAGGGAACTTTTGGGGCTAACAAAATTGCATTGTAATGCTATGGCCAAAGCCTATACATTTACAAACAATCACTAAAGTGTGCACTCACACTAGTGAATTTTATGATGTATAAGGCTACCTCAATCAGGCTATTAAAAGCATGAATTATCTAATTAGATATGCAAAGTAGATGTTGCACATTTATGCTAGAAAAGGTGCAGGCTGGAAAAATTTGGGGCTGGTCAGTGTACAGAAAGAATTTTAAGTCTTGCTATGACAACGTGTTGATAAAGAGGCCACACCCTGAGCCTGCAGTGCTCCATCACTGAGTGGGGGGATGTGAGCAAGACCCACCCATAGTGAGAGGGAGGAAGAGAGAACACCAGGTGGGTGCAGCCCTTGAAGCAAAGTAAAAAGCCAGGAGCAGTAGAGAGCTGCTTCTGTTGGGGCTGGAAACTAAGGTAGATCAGGACCAAGAGCTGACTGTGGAATTCAGCAAGTGGGCAATTCACTGGTGACCTTGACAAGAACATTTTTGGTGCATGAGTGGGGATGTTTTAGATTGGAGTGCATTCAAGAAAGGGTTGGAGACAAAAATGGGAAATGATGAGTCTAGAGACATTTTGATTTGAAGAAAGTTTTTTTTTTTTTTTTGAAAGGAGGCCAGGGAATTGAAGTTATGACTAGAGTGAAATGTAAGTCATATTTTTCCTTGTAACTAAAGATACTAGGCAATGTTTATTTACACATGCGTTGGTTAACTGTGATGTTTCCTGCAACCCTCGTGGGCATCCTCTGTCTAGAATGCTCTTCCCGTTCTCTAGCTGCTGAACTCCAGGGCAACTCCCAGGACCCAGCAACTCAGGCTGCTCTCCTGGACTCTCACAGTGTACTTCACTACATTTGTGTGTTGGGTCAGCCTCTCCAGGTGTTGATGACTTTTAGTAAGCAAACTAAGTCAATTATTCATTTCATTTACATCAAATTTCACTGGATTCTGAACTTTCTTTTCAACCAATACTGAGAAATTGGCTCTGAAAAGATACTTTAATCAGAGACACTAACAGGAATAAATGGAAAACAGATGTCAGTAATGAAGAAATTTATGTTCATAAGAAACTACTTAGCGTTTGATGGTTATTCCCTTAAGAGATGGTGCAAGATGGAACTGTGGGGGAATGTGTATACTCGTAAACTAGATGTTTATTTGATTTGGAACTAGGACATGTTTAGTGAGAGGCTTTTATTTGGATGCTATGACTTTATATGTGTTTGGTTAGAAAACGAGAAGCCAAAGCTTCCACAGCAGAGCTCTGTGCTGTTGTTCAGCGGGGAGATGATACCTCTGGGCATGAGTCTGGTGCCGTGTGGGAGAACACATGGTCAGTGATACTGGCCTTTCAGTTTCTGAATGCAGCCTGACCCTGACAATACTGGACCTGTAGCAATGCCATAGTGTGACAGACGGGCACAAATTCAAGGTGAGCAGCTGGGCTGGTTGTGTTGAGGGGCAGCCTGGATCCAAGATAGGTTTAGGAAGTAAAGAGTCAAAGGAGGAACCAAACCTTTGGATCCAGGTGGCGACTTGGTTGTAAGGGCACGCTGTTCAGGGTGGCAAGTTCACACGCCTGAACCAGGGCAGGGCCTGGGGCAAAGAGCAGAGGGCCCGGCTTGAGACTGAGCTCACCCAGCATGTACTGTGCAGCGCCATCTGCACATCAGTGCTGTGCCAGGCAGAGTTGAAAGGCAGTCTCTGGCCTCTAGGGCTTCAGGTCTGGTGGTGGTGGTGGGACAGGGCTGGGTACGGATCTCAAGATGACTTCAGATACTCACATAGCCCAAGGGGCATGGGAGCACAGGGCCTGCTGGGCCCCCCAGGAATAAGGCATACTTTCCAAAGGGACAGCATGTTTTCTTTGATTTATTTAAGAGGAGTAGCTAGGATAAGACAAAAAAATAAAAAATTAAAAAAAAAAACAAAACATTAGAGATGGGGCAATTCTAGGGAAGCAAAGAGCAATAATCTGCCTGAGTGCCAATCTTTTGGAGAAAAATGAAGGATAGTCAGATTGACAATCTTGTGAAACTTCTTACCTGAATTATGTCTCATACTGAGTTTCCTTCGGGTCGCTGAGAACCACATTGTATCATTTGCCATTGTGTCTTTTGTGGGTACGATCAACCAGGGTTAAATCTGTCAGTCTAGAATGACCCTGCATTGCACCAAGCAAGAACGTGGGCTCTGGAGTCAACAGATCTGGGCTTGGATTTTAATCCACCACTTCTAGCTGTTGACGGTCTCTGGACCCTCATCACCTAAACTATAAAACAATGCCTAAGAATAGGAGTGTTCTGATAATTAATAGCAAAGTACATGTGAAGACCTGAGCAGGGTGCCTGCCAGACGGCTGCCTAGCTCAGAAGGCGGTCTTAAGTTCTCAAGAGTTCAAGGCTATCAGATTGATCTGTGCATCTGTCTGCCTGCCTATCTATTGGTCTGTTTATCCCCTCACGCCCTTTCTCAGTAGTATAAGTCTCAGATAAATTAGAGTTCCATACCTTTCTCAGTATTTTGAATATAAACTCTCTTGTTAGGACTGGGGGAGCACTAAATTTGGAGTTTTATCTAGAAAATGTAGGCAACAGTGTTTATGGATTGTTATGAGAAAAAGCCTCATGATTCATTTATAGACTCTTAGCTCCAGCCCAGGGAAGCAAGCCTTTCCTGGCAGGTTCACTGGCAAACATGCAACTTCCTCTGAACATAAAATAGAGGAGGAGTGCCGGAAGGTTTGACATATGTGGAATCAACTGATGCAATACATATATTTTCAGAATTCACATCAAGACCACATGATGATTCCAACTGGTGCAGAAAAAAATATCACTGGACAAACCTCAGCAGTTTTTCATGATGAAAACGTTCAATAAACTAGAACTAGAAGGGAGCTACCTTAGTATAATAAAGGGACCATGAAGATCATACAGCTGAGATCACATTCAATGAAAAACTGAAAACTTTTCTTCTGAGGTCAGAAACACGGCAAAGATAACTGCCCTCACCACGTCTATTCAACATAGAATTGGAAGTCTTACCCAGAGTAATGAGGCAAGACAAAACTCAGTCACCCACGAGAGAGAGGAAGAAGTAAAATTATCTCTGCACACAGATGACATAATCTTATATATAGAAACTCTTAAAAGAATCCACAAAAAAACCTTGTTACTGTTAGAACTAATGCATGAATTGAACAAAGTTGCAGGATACAAAGTTAACACATAAAAATCAGTTGCATTTGTGTATACCAACAATAAACAACCCCAAAATGAAAATAAGAAGATAATTCCATTTACAATAAAATAAAAATAATACTTTGGAGTAAACTGCTAAGAAGGTGAAGGACTTGTTCACTGAAAACTTTAAAACTTTGCTGAAATAAATTAAAGAAGACAGACAAATGGAAAGACATTGCACATTTATGGGTCAGAGTACTTAATGTTGTTAAGATGTCAATACTACCAAAACAATCTATAGATGCAATGCAATCACTATCAAAATCACAATGGCATTTCTTTTGCAGAAATAGAAAAATATATCCTGAAGTTTTTAAGAAATAGAAGGGATCTTAAATAGCTAAAACAATTTCAAAAAAGAACAAAGTTGTAGGTTTCGCACACCTTGATTTCAAGGCATATTACAAAACTACAGTAATCAAAACAGTGTGGCACTAGCAAAAGACAGACATAAGACCAGTGGAATGGAATGGAAAGCCCAGGCATAAACCCTTGAATGTATGGTCAGCTCATCCTCAACAATGGTGCCAAGATCACTCAATGGGGAAAGGACAGTGTTCAACAATGCCTATCCACATGCAAAATAAGGTTTTTTTACCTTATACCTTATACAAAAATTAATGAAAAGTAGATAAGGGCCCAAATATAAGACGTACAACTATAAAACTACTAAAAGAAGACGTAAGGGAAAAGCGTCACGTTATTGAATTTGACAATGACTTCAATATGACATCAAAAGTACAAGCAACCAAAGCAAAAATGGATAAGAGATCTGCATCAAACTAATTGCTTCCGTGCTTCAAAGATGACACAATCAAAGAGTCCTGGACACAAGGAGACAGAGTCCTGCTCTCAGGGAGTTTCATTTCAGCGGAGCAGATAACCAGCACACAAGAAGCTCACTGGAGCCTCCCGGGAGGGGGTGTGCTCACCAGAGGAAAACAGAGCAGGTGAGAGGACAGAGTCTGTATGACCCGGTGGGAAAGGGCTAGTCTAGATGGGAGGTCAGGGCAGCCTTCTCCAGCGCCTGCCTCTCCCCAGCCACCAGCTCCCTACGTCAGTATGTCCATGTCCACTGGATGTCCAGCAGGCATCTCAAACCTTGCATGTGCATTTCTGACTTCTATCCCCACATCTGTCCTTCCTTTTATAAGTGGTAACTCCATTTCCCACTTGCTCAAGTCAAAAACCATCAGGTCATCCTTCCTTTCACAGGTCTTGTTCAGTGTAGGGCCAACCCGATAGGCTCTACCTTCCAAATACCCAGCTTCCCCCACTTCCTTTGCCCCTTCCACAAGCGGCCCAGATGCTTTCCCCACACCTCCCACCTGGATCTTTGCTGTTGGCCACTCCCTGTCTCTGTCTTCCCTTGCTCCTTCCAAACTCTATTCTTACCACAGCAACTTTCAGCCTTGGTTCCGATCAAATCAGTCCTCTGCTCAAACGCCCCAGCAACTCTCATCTACTTGTATTAAAAGTCCAAGGACCCACAGGACTGGGTACAAGTCCCCTCCTCCTTTGCTCCTTGCTCACTCTCCTTCAACATTCCCTGCCTCCTGGATGTTCCTGAAACACACCAGGCACACTCTTGCTTTATGGCCACTCCTGGACCATCCTCCCCACAGGATCTCTCATTTAATTTTATAAGTAGCCATTCTTCTCTCATTCCCACCTGAGTCCTGGCCAGCTTATTCTGTACCTTTCTCCAGAGCATGCCTCACCAGCTGCAATGATATATTTATCTCGCTCATTTCAATTGTGATCTCTCTTTCCCTCCAATGGGACAAAATCTCTGTAGGTGTTGAGACATGCTGCTTATATTTTACAAACAAACTGAAGTTTAGGGAGGAATCTTGGCCGAGTGAGTAAGACAGGTACCCACTTTGAGGCCAAAGCCACTGGACTTAACTGCTGCATCATGACTGCCGTTCACTCAGCTGTGTGATAAACACATGGAGAACTTCCCTTATGCTGGAACCAAAGCTCGGAAGTTAGGCTTCTTATCCGTCAAGTGCTCCGCTCCTCCCTCCTAGGATATTCTCTCTGCAGCTGAGTCCACCAGTGCTTCCAAGTCAGCAAGAGCTTTCAGCCATATTCAGGGCTTTCTAGATACCAACTGGTCAGGTCCTGACTCAAGTAGGTGTGTCTCAAGTGAAACTCCATACCTTGCCATTCTCCAAATCAGAAAAAGGCTTTGAATTTTGACTAATGTATGGATTGATTTTCTTCTTCTAAGACACTTCATTACTCTTTATCTCATGCCCCATAATATTTAGAGCATTATATCCTTTTATTGATTTAATCTTCACAATCACTCACATGATCATAGTGAAGAGTTTGTCCCTCTCTGTCTCTCCTGCTTTTTTTGGTGCTGGGAATTGATAGAGGTGCTCTATCACTGAACCACATCCCCAGCCCTTAGACAGAGTCTCACTAAGTTGCCCGGGCCAGCCTCAGATTTGCAATCCTCCTGCCTTGACCTCCCAAGTCGCTGGAATTATAGGCATGTACCACAGCACCCACCTCCCTGTTTTAGAAATAAGAATCTAACTTTTCATAACAGTAAAGCCTTTATTACTGGCCACCTCAATAACTACTTAATGTCCAATAGCTATGTTAAGGACTGAATTATATCTCCCTCAAATTTTTATGTTGAGGCCCTTACCCCCACAGTGATTGTATTTGGAGGTATGCTTATAGGAGGTAATTAAAGTCAAATGAGCTCATAAGGGTGGGGCTCTGGTATGACCGGATTGGAGTTCTCATGAGACTAAAAGCTAACCCCTGCATTGTGATACATGTCTAAAGAAGAGGGCTTGTCAGCCCAGAGCAAGATGGTGACCATTGCTCATTGGAAACTGGCCCTGTTGGCATCAGGATCTTAGAGTTCCAACTTCCAGAACTATGAGAAAATATATTTTTATAGTTTAAACCACCTGTCTATGATATAGACTGCCATGTAGGGTCTCCCAAAAAGAGACCAAACTGAGACACTTGTAATCTTCAATAAGGAACAATTTTGAGCATTTAGAAAAAGAAACAGCTCTATGGGATAAATTCTGGTTCTGCTTTTACTAATACCTAACAGCTCTCATGGTATCATTGCTTTCAGATTAAAACCACATTTTTCTTAGGGTTGGACTTCAGATCAATTTACTCCCAAACCCTCTAATTTCCAAGTTACTTTATTCCCCAGCTCTGCCACAGTGAAATAGTGTAGCAATTATGTAACGATCAAAAAGTGTACCATACTTCTCCTCCTGTCTAATCCACTTTTCATGAAAAGCAAGAGGGAAGGGCAATCACTTTCCCTATAATGAGCAGATAATGTTCCCTGCACAAGAGGAGCAAATACTGTAATATACAGGCCAAGGTTCTTGGAAGGGGAAGGGCAAGTATGCAGGGGATGAATGTAGGTCACTGAGAGCTCGGCTCTTCCCTCCTTTCTTCCAACATTCCATCATGTTCCACGTGCTTGACGTATATGTCTCCCTGTGTCGCCCTCCTTTGAATGTCTACATATTTTATTATCTGCACCATGGCTATTTCCATCAATGCTTCCTAACTTACCTGCTGATAGAAACATGTCTCCAAGCTTGTGTGTCCTGTCTCCTAGACAAATGCTGACCTGCAAAATGACCCACAGACTTGTGGCAAAGTGGGCTGGACAGGCAGTGACTGTGCATCTCCAGGAGGCAATTAAAAAGTCCCAGCTGAATGGATGGAGAAGGGGAAGCACTTACTGCGTGGGCCCCGCCGGGCTGGCATGCTCAGAAGGCCAGTCTCGGGTTCTTCCTGCCTGGGCTCCTGCTGGGAGTCAACATGGGATTTTTCTGACACCATTTCTTGGGGGCCAGCAGTTGATAACTGTGAACAGAAGAGCAGAGGTTCAGTGATGCCCAGGACTTTTGTTGGCTTAGTTCCTCGCTTGGGATGCCATGGGTTACCAGTGAGGTGATGGGCCTTAGTGACTATTCAGACCTGACCCCCAAGGCACTGTGCACCCCCACCCCCAAAGAAGCAGCATCAGCCCTGAGTTTTTCCAGGAGGTATTTTATAAATTACCAGGGTATCCCCAAATAAGATGATTATTTTCACCTTTTCTAGGTAAAATGCATAGAACTCTGCAGAAAATCACAATCAAACAATCCACTCCCCACTTCAAACAGATTAGAAACAGCTGCTAAAGTGTCACTGGCTAACCTGTGGCAAATCTTGAGTCCCCACTTTGGGTGCCCCCAGAATAGCCTCCTTTGTCTTCCCCAAACTCCCCGGGGGAGGAGAACAAGTAAGCAGAGTTGGCAATGTTGCCTCTGTGGCCTGACAAGCCAGGGCTTGCCACCAGACAGCCTGGCTGTGGACTTTGGGCAAAAGCATGGCTTTCTCATCTGTAAAAGAAGGAAAATGTCACCGTGTGGGAGGCATTGAACAAAGCACAGCAGTTCCGACTTAAATAGATGACCCGGGGTGGACCTGAGGCTTCTTAAGGAATCCCTCATTTAGGGCTGTGGTATGGGTTAAATTCAAGGTATCGCACCTACAAAGCCGGAAGCCTGGCATGTCAGTGCGGGGCAGGCGAGGGCTGGCAGATGCCCTTCTCCATCCCTGCCCCTTCCTCCTGCTCAGTGGGCAGCCTAAGCCCTGCTGGGTCAAGCTCCCTGTGCCTCTGACTCTACAGCAAAGACTTGAACTCTGCTCATCTGCCACCTCGGTGTAAGGGACAGAGCAGCAGGCTCAATCCACAGGAAAGGGTTAAAGCTCCAGGGTGCAGATCTGGCTGAAAGTCTCCCAGGTCCCCAAGAGTGGCCAGAGACTGGCCACGTGGGCTGGGCATCTCCTCTCCGCCGTCCCCTGTAGGGCTCATCCCAGCCTGCAGGAAAGGGCAGGCGGCTCCTCGGCCCAGCTGGACCAGAGTGGTGTGCGGGGTGTGGGGGAGCCAGGGGGGAGCCTTCTTCCCTGACTTAGCTCTCCCAGTGCCTCCCACCTCCCCTGTCCATCCCTCTTTGGGCAGCACCATCACGTGATTCCTGGCTCAAAATGGCGCTCCCCTTCCCTCCCTCCCAGGCTGGCTTCTCCATTGTTCCAGGCTAGTGTCTCATCCACAATAGCCCTTTCCCTACTGCCCTTCTCAGAGGAGGGCAGCGCCTTACCAAGGGAATTGATTTACCTGGAAAAGGCTTATCTTGCTTGGGGATGCTCCCAGCCTAAGAAGGGAACTCCTGCAGAGAGGTGGGGGAGGGACAGCCAGCAGGCGGAGAGACAGGAATCGGCCTCTGGCTCAGACTGAAGCAGAATTCGGGCTTGGAGTTGGAAAAAGAGGGAGTTCCCAGAGATCTGTAATCCTGCACTGCCATCTACCGCCTGTGCTGGTTTATGGCCTTCAGCAACAACACTAACATGATGGGCTGCTTCCCTGTTTCTAGACTTCTCTCTCAGGAGATTGGAGGAAACTTACAGGGAAAATCTCCGAGTATGGACCATGTCCTGATTATGAGGATCACCTATCTGTAAGTTTCCTGCCAGGGTCCTGTACACTGGACAATCTATTTGCATCCCTGTCTCACTGTTCTCCAGAGTGGGCCCCAAATTGGTACCCCAAAAGGGACACCTTTCCTGGGAAGATTCTGTGGCCCCCTGGCGGGGCCCAGGCAGGTTGATCAAGGGCACCAACATGCAGACAGGGCTTCTCTTCACTTCCTACCAGTTTCTTTCTTGGTCTTTGACCCTTTGGGTTCTTCTTCCGACTTCCCACATCCACATCCTCCTCATTTTCAGTGAGCTCCTTTGTTAAAATGCAAAGGGAAGAGAAGGAGAGTGTTAAGAGAGGGAAAGAGGGGTGTGCTTTTCAAATCATAGTCTTGACCTTGGGCCTCCATCCACTCACGTTCAATGTGAGGGAGGAACGGTTAACAATCTAAGTAGCCAACACTGTCCACCCTTCACCAGAGACCTGTCTTGAAAGTTTGTATCCAAACTGAGTGATTGTGAATGAGGTGGTGTAGGGTTTTCCATGGTCACAGGCCCCCATTCATGCTTATTAACGTTTATTGAGCACTTATTGTGTTCCAGGTCCTGGCAGCACAGAGAAGAAAACACGCTCCCCACTTTCAAAATTCACATTCTAAGAAAGATGACAAAGGAATCTGCCAGGAAGGATGGAGAACCATAGCCCAGGACAGACGTGAGAGTCTCATGGGTTGGTTTTTCTGCTTCCCAACTTCACCAGCACATGGGGAGAAGTAAAAATGCAGTAAATCATTATAAAAGCCCCAAGTTAGAGGATATTTTGGCGGATCTCTTTGAAAAGGGAATATGGTAAATGTCATTCTCTTTTTTTGCACATTATGCTTTCTGAGGTTTTAGACATCAGGTGTTCAACTGGAAGCTCTAAAGTGCTTTTCCTGTTCTATTCTAGAGTTTGGCAGACTGGAGCATAAGTGAACAAGAAGCTGCAAGACAGTCCTAGAACCTCTCTTCCTGGTACCCCAACTTATGAATCTTCGCTTTCTAAAGTTGGGAAATGTTTTGTTTTTGTACTGGGACAAAGTTGCAACACACAACCTGGATTTTAATGATATGATATAAGGTCTCAAATTTCACTGGGCCAGGCCCCAGTGACTCCTCACTTCCCTTGGCTCTTGGGGTCAGGGAAGGTGTGGACTTCAGTTACAGAGAACAGAGCTGAGACCCCCACAGAGAATGGGCTAGGTTGGGGCTTTCCTTAGTGCATGTGACGGATCTCTCTTCCTCAAGTTCTGTGTGGAGGCCTTACCTCTTTCTGTCCTCCTTTCCTCAGGGCTCACCAGATGGGGAGTATTCTTAGCTCCATGATTCACCCTTTTGATTGTAAGGTGGTGATAACATCAAGGTGTGTAAGTATGGTTTTAGATTCAATTCTAAATTTTTATTGGCCGAGAACGGACTTGTGAGAAATCTAGGTCATCTTTCCCTTTCTAATGTTTTAATCCTTGACCAAATGACAAACTGTCCATAGGACTTCTAGTAAGATGAAATGTGGGTCACTGCTTTATCCCCAGGGACAAAACGCAGAGAATATATTTGTTGTACACATGAAGAAACTTATGTGGTTGGTTCATGCTTGATATTTTGCTTAAAGTCAATCTGCAAGGTTTTCTATTGAGCTCCCTCGTGTGTTTTAATGCACTGCACAGGGGACAGCACACTGTCTGCATTTCTGTCTCTGTGGTCTCGAGATGGTGAGCCCCTCAGCCAGTGGAGAAATAAGGACACAGGAATACTGTCTTTCCGTTCAGTGGTCTACTGTATACACAGCTTTCCTTCTCTGGTCTTGGCAGTTAGTTTTTGTACACCACGAGTCAGAAATTGCAAGACTCCTGGGATAGTTTTATTAGCATTATGATCTATCACTGTTACCTTCATTCTGAGTTCTTAAGGAAATCAAGGTGCTTCAGGCAGAGCTGGGCCCCGGAAACAGGTAGTAAGTTAAGCTGTGGTGGATTGGAATTCATGAAATGATGTCAAATTAATTTCAGAGTGTTCAGGCAGAGGTAAGACCCGGAGTGCCCACAGGGACGCTGGCCTCACATCTACCCACCTCTGCACTTCATGCCTGTGTGTTCAATTAAACTAAATTCGGTCTGAGGACACCTGCGTACTTTGAGTCCCTACTTGACAAACTACAACCCACCTTAGCATGTAAACTAATTGAAAGCCTCGGTACCTTTGTAACAACCATCATGGCAGCTAAGCTCAGGTGATCAGACCATGTTCACCTAAGGCAACTCTGAGCTGTGACGAGTCAAACTGTTCCCAAGCTTCGCTTCCATTTTCTGTCCTTACATGCTGCCTGCCCACGTGTACAGGGGGCTCTCTGAACCTTCTCTGGTTCTGAGGTTGTTCTACTCATGAATTGTTCTTTGTTCAAACTCAGTTAAATTTAATTTATCTAAGGCTTTTCTTCTAACACATGTGATAAATGCTTGTTATCGGCCTTAACTTCCTCATACAAAACATCCCAAGGGGCCCTGTAAGTAATGACTTACCTCTGAAATTATTTTTATTTTTTCTTCCCTGGAATTCATTTTGTCTGTGATAGATCTCTGAAGAGAAAGAACAATGAAGAAGTCAGGCATTTAGAAGTCAATGACATATTGTTCTTAACATCAATGCATATGCATTAGACCTTAGGCGGAGAAGAATTTCTGTCCACCGGATACTTGCAGATTCCAGGACTGGTGGAAAGAAGCACCAGAGGAGAAGGGGGATGCCAGACTCCCCTGCCCCCATGACCCTGGCTCAGGGCACACAGTCTTGAAGTCAGATGACCTTGGTTGGAATCCAGCTCTGGAAGGACCACATCACACCTTCTCTCCCTTACACCTTCACCTTTCTATCCCTGCTCACCCTCTGCCCTTGATCTTGGTTCTCATTTTCCTAAGCAAAGAGATGAGATCAGGGAGGGACCCAAATCCGCCTGTTATTACCCACCATGAGAATCAGGTTAGCATCTGCCTGTCACCACTAGAATGTGTTTGTAACCAGGCAGAAACAGTATTTTCTTCATTATTTACACCCAGAGCCTTGGACCACAGCACACGCACAGACCTCAGTTTATATTTATCTGATGAATGCCTAAGTTACTACTGATTGGCTGCCTCTTCATGGCCATGTTCTGGAACCCTTTAGAGCCTTCCTCTTGGTGCTATGAGAGAACACGTGGAGGAACACCAAGCTC
Organism: Marmota monax; assembly: GCF_021218885.2. Taxonomy (NCBI): domain Eukaryota; kingdom Metazoa; phylum Chordata; class Mammalia; order Rodentia; family Sciuridae; genus Marmota; species Marmota monax. The sequence goes on from NW_026694710.1 coordinate 18,734,296, forward strand.
AGGCCTAATATCCCGGAATCTTCCCAGGACTTGGTCAGGTAAGCAGCTTGTCTGAGGTGTTCAAGGTCTCCCGGACCCTCCCGAGGAATTAGCATGGAAAAGGGAAAGGATCTGAAATTCTGTTGTCTTCCACACAGACTCCTCACAAGGTATAAAAAGCAGAAGGGAGAAAGGGGAAATACCAGGGAATGATATTGGCCAAATTATATTGTTACAAATAGGCAACGACAAACCTCACCATTATGTTCAACTATGATGCACCGATAAGAAAACCAGAAGAGAAATGAGAAACTAGATCAGGGGGAAAAAAAAGTTGAGAGGGTAATCAATAGCAGATGAATGGGGACTGCTAAAGGAAAAGAAAGCTCTCAATAAACTGCTCTGGTCATTATTAACTGGAAAAGAAAAAAGAACTGTGAAGTATTTTAGCACGTAAAAAATGATTCTCTCTAAATAAATATATTACACATGGAAGAAAGAAATAGATGTGAAAAATGTATCGGGATTGTTTTTTTCTACACATGCTTTCCTGATCATTACCTTTGAATGTGTTTCTAAGGAAATCAAATGACACCAGAATTTATTTTTCTCATGAACACTGTTGCTAAGAAGAGATAAATCCACACCACTCAACTTTAACATGCCACTTATCATCACTGTTTGCATTGGGCACTTATTAATATATTCTTATTGGCAACATCAAAACAGGACCTGTAATTTATTGCACACTTATTTTGTGCTTTCTTTAGATATATGTCCTCTTTATTCCCTACAATAACTCTGCTGGCTTAGTAGTACATGCCCCAATTTATACAAGAGGAAACTAAGACTGATGTGTTTTAGGATTTGCTCAAGGTCATAGTTATTGACTGTCACACTCAGAATTTGATTGGGCAAAGGAGGGATGGAGAGCATGGGGGCAGGAAAGATGGTGGAATGAGATGGACATCATTACACTAGGTGTGACGCTACACCGTGTACAACCAGAGAAATGGAAAGTTGTGTTGCAGTTGTGTACAATGAATCAAAATGCATTCTGTTGTCATATATACCTAATTACAATAAATAAATAAATAAGAATTTGACCTCAAGAGTGTGATCCAAAATCCTCCCCATTCGCTGCCACCTCTGTCTCACCATTTAGTCTTACTTTTGCCATGTTATTAGTAACTACTCTAGGCTAGTCTATTATTCTGGAAATATTTACCATTGAAAGCTGTGAAGCTTTGTACAAGCGATAAAGGGCTTAGGCTATGTTAGGTCAATGATTTATTTCACTCAGTGCAGAAAACCAAACATTTTTCAAGGGAAGTACTAACACCATCATCAGAACAAATGGATGGTCCCAATCAAATGGATGGTCCCTAAGGGTCATCAGCAGACTATAGCTTCATCCTGAGGACCTCTTGGGAATCCTATAGGGGGCAGGGAAAGAAATGACATGACGGCATTGGGAAGAGACAACATTGTATATTATCTGATATAATAATATATTATCTGATTACAGTGAAACCCTGGGTTTACAGAAAAAGTGAGACCTTTGTAAAAAAATTCTATGTACCTGTGCTCAAATGCGAGCTCTACTGAGCAGCACGTGGTCTTAGAGCAATGCTTTTGCTTCTCTCTAGAATTGTGATCCTGCTTCCTCCCTTGAAGGGCGACTGGTTTATAGGGACTCAGTGATAGATGTCTAGAAAAATGCCTAGCGAGGACCAGGCTCTCTATTTGGGTAGGTTTTAAGAAGAGGTGGTAGGGGGCTATGGCTCAGTGGTAGAGCTCTTGCCTAGTATACTACAAGGCTCTGGGTTCAATTCCCAGCAAATACACACACACACACACACACATGCACACACACACAAATCAGAAAAGGTGATAGTAGAGAAGGGATGTGAAAGAAATAAGTGGGAAGGGAAAAGAGCTTAGGGGACAGAACCCTCTGTCATAAAAAAGAACTTTGGAGACAGTGAAGAGGACAGGAGATGTCACATGCACCTCTTTTGAATCTATTATCAAGTTCTGTAAGTTATTCCAGCCATGGCTTTATAAAGCATAAAGTTAGTGATAAATAGTTTTGTAGAATCATTTAATCAGATGAATTTAATCTACACTGCATTCAGAGCATGCATGTACCATATGTGTGCTGGGCTGTGTGGCACGTGCTAATCCACTGAAGTGCTGGAAGCCCCTCCCTGGCAGGAGCCGGCTTTGCTCCAAGGCTTTCAGCCTTCCCACAAACTGCTGAAGGCACTCAGCTCCTTGTGCTGCTTATTACCTGTTTATAGGGCTGTCTTCCCAGCAAACCCCCAGCTTCTGACCCAGTCTAATTCATTTTTGCACACTCTCAACTTAAGCCATGGCTTGGTGCATTGTTGATGCTCCATAAATACTTGAATGAGTGACCTTATAAATGAGCTCTAGGAGATATGTATAGAGCGATATTTCACTCTGCCAGTGAATTTCTTGGCAGAAAATTTTTATAAAAAAATGTGATAGCAGACGTGTATTTCCCCGTAGACTTTATTAGCTTTTCCTAGCACCTCTTTGCAACAAAGGGGAACAATCAGTTGAAACCAAGGCCAGGGAATCTTCCTGAGGTCTTTTGGCAGGCACGCAATCCTCAGCCCTGTGGCCGAGTCCTTTCTCGGTCCAATGGCAAGAAACGTGAAACTGCCCATAACTAGTACTTGAACCAATTTGAACTAAAAGGCCCAGAAATGCAAAACCCAGCAAATATTTTGTACAGTGCTGGTCAGAGAGGATTTCCACTCAGGGATCCACGTGACTGTGATTAACTGGATTTACATTTCCTGCAAGCCAGACACCAGACAGCAGCTCAAAATCAAAGCCGCCCGTGTAATGCTCTACATTCCTATTCCAGAAAGTGCAAAAGCAAGCAGTGACGAGAGCCCCTCCATTTACAATTAATTCAATCCACTCTCCATCTCCCGGTAGCCATGGAGAGACAGAACGCAGAACTCCCAGCCGCAGCCCTGGTCCGGTTAGAAACTGGTTTACCTTAAGCAACTTTACACAAGGCACTTTGCAGATTCTGCTTTCTGGGATGGAAGGCAAGTGGAGGAGATGGCCTGGGTGTGCCGCCAAATCTTCTAGACCAGGAAGGGCCGAGTGTGGGCGAGGCTGGGCTGCTCTGGGAAGCCCGGGAAGCTGCAGCCAGGCCTCAGGAGGAAAACACCAGCTTAGCAACGCGTTCCCAAGGAAGGTCATTGGGCGGCTTTTTTTTTTTTATTTTAAAGTGACAGTTTACTTCTAGTTGAGGAATCCCAGTGCAGTGGGAATGCAGAGGGGCGCAGCCTACAGTGGGACACAGAGAGATCAAATTAGTGCTGAGGTGACGGAAACCCATGTCTCTAAGAACTCTACCCTTCCTCCTGTCATTTGACTGTCATGCATCATCCCTAAAGGACAGATGATGCTCAGAGCAGGGGCACTAAAAGGCCCCAAAGGGTGTCTGATTCAGAGCAGCAAAATGTTCCTTCCTGGAGGCACTTCAGGGCACCTAAGTGTTGCCCTGGGGGGATTTGGGGCTACATTGGAAGACTGAATGCAGGAGGGGCTTAATCTCTGCTTATTCTCTGACTACAATTCCTGAAAAGGTGATAAAGACGCTATGGCTTAAAAAAAACAAAAATTGGAAAGCAGATGGAGTAATGGAATAAGCAAATAAACAGACCAGGGAAAGCCACAGTCCAAGGACACTCCAACACACACATTGACTCTTCTCTCTCTCTCTCTCTCTCTCTCTTTTTTTTTTTTTTTTGATGCTCTGGCATTTGGGGCCCTGGTCCTGGAGAGATTGATTCCCCCAAGCTAGCTAATTTCTAGAGATAGCAAATTAATTTCCTGAAATAACGCAAACTCTCCTTTGGTATACCAACCAACCAATCAAAACCCACACTTCCAACCATTTCTTTTATCGAACATTCATATCAAGCCAATATTCTTCCTGTTCTGTTCACACCAGGGCCGGGTACAAGCCAACCAGGGACCCCCTCTGCAGTCCAGAGCTCATGGAAGTGGTGCCAAACTCACCCAGCCTCTCCACCCTGATCCTGCCACTCCTTCCCAGAAACCTCAGGAAGGCCCTGGGCCGTCCTCTGCCCTCTCTCTCTGTGTCTTAACTTGGTTCTTCCCTATGGCCCTACAGGCATGTGCTGGGGTTTGAACCTGTCCCTCCATCCCAAAGCAGGTGTGGGAAACACAATTGCCCTGTGACCACGTTGGGAGGTGGCACTATTGAGAAACTCTGCCCTCACCCACCCATGGGTGCTTTATGGTGGCAGTGAGCTCCTCAGGGAAGGACGAGTTCACCCCCTCTTCTCTCTCCCACTCTCATCATCTGTGACACCACAGCAGGAAGAACCTCCTGGGATACCAGCCCTTGATTTGGGCCCTCACAGCCTCCAGACGTGTGAGAAATACATTTTTGTCATAAACTTCCCAGTATGTGGTACTCTGTTGCAGCAGCTCAAAACAAACCAAGACACCACGATGCTCTTCTAGGGATTGGGAGAATACACTGACCATCATTTCCACATCTTACCGTCTCTGACTAACAGAAATTCAGAGTATATTTTTTAGCACAGTGTGCATCTATGGGTGACAACTTACTCATGTGCTGTGTATATCTCTGTGTGTGGTGAGTATCTGTGTGTGTGTAGTGTGTCTGTGTGTGATGTGTATCTCTGTAGCTCTATATCTCTATGTGTGTCTGTGTGTGTCTCTGTATGTGTGGGATATGTGTGGGTGTGTCTCTATGTGGTGTGTGTCTGTGTATCTGTGTTGTGGTGTGTCTCTGTGTTTCTGAGAGTGGTTTGTGTCTTTGTGTGTTGTGTGTGTGTGTGTGTGTGTGTGTGTGTCAGAGAGGTCCATGGAGGCATGAGCTGGAGATGAGCTCTCCCAGTCTGCAAACCTTCCTGGCTCAGCATCTGAGCTGTGGCATCAGGGGCTGAAACGTGCCCTCCCTTCCCCAATGACACGTTGAAGTCCTCACGCTCAGAACCTCAGGTTCTGACCTGGAACTTTATAGATTGGGAGACAGGAACTTTATAGATTCAATCGAATTAAAATGAGGTCATTAGGGTGGGACCTACTGCAAGAGGATTGTGTCCTCATAAAAGGGGAACTTGGATACAGACAGACCTGCGCACAGAAGGAAGATGGTGTGAGGACACAGGAGAAGAGCATCTCCACCAGCCAAGGGATCCCGAGGCCACCTGCAGCTAACAGAGGCCTGGAGCAGGTCTCCCTCACACCCCCAGAAGGAACCAGCCCTGCCAACTTCTGGGACTTCTAGTCTGTCTTTTTAAGCCACCTACTGTGTGGTACATTGTCAGAGCAGCTTTAGGAATCTAATAAAAGTAGACACCAAAGAAAGTGGGGAGAATTAGAGGCACAAAGGCAGGACTATTGGAAAGTCTGTGTGTGGAGGGGCTCCTCAGCACCCCTTGTCACTGGCATGCCCAAACTCCCTCATGCCTCACCTGCTGCCACGGAGACTGGGGGTTTCTTCTCCAGGGAAGCCAAGGCAGACACTTTGCAGCCTCAGCTTTCCAGATAGAGCAGCGCTGGGTGATTCTCAGGGCTGGCAAGCAAATGTCAGAAATGGAGAGACTGGCGGCCCCTTTTTAAGTCCTTCTCAAGACTGTAGATGTCCAAACTCGGACCTCTGGCCCCTCCATCCCACCTCTACCAGCACTGAATTGGAAAAAGTGGGAGACTTTTACTGGAGAAATGGAACAATCACAGAGATGGACCCCAGGTGCTGACACTTCTGGATTCTCCAATGAAAAAACTAGGTTTCCCTTACAGGAAAAATTGAAGAGTCTCATGCTGAGAGTCCCAATGACTCATGGCATTTTTGCCAGAAGGGAGTGGTTGAGAGGTAGCCAGCAAGCCATTGAGATGATAATGGTTATGTGAAGCTGTGTATAATAGACCCCTGCTGTCCGCCTCAGCCTGTTACTTTGGAGTTCTGGGGGGGGGGATTCCCGGAGAGTTCCCATTGGTTGGGGAAGTGCCAGAGGCGGGATTTGCGGTTGATGTGGGGTGTGCCCGGAAAGGAGCCGCGTGGGTGGCGTTCGGGAGAATTCCCGGGGAGCGTGTGTGGAGTGTGCTGGTGGAGTTCAGAAATAAAGTTTGTTCCTGCTTCAGTGGCTCATGATTTGTGCCCAGCCAGACTGCGCCATTCTCAGGTTGAGAAATTCAACACTCATAATTATAGAAAAAAGTAAATGGAAAGGAATTAAATAGAATTTATCAAAAGTAAATAGAATTTATTAAAGGAATTATACAAGAAAAATCATCAGAAGTGAAAGAAAGAGTCTTGAACCTGAAGGCGATGGTGAAGTGCAGGCCCAAAGAGACAAGGAAGCTTAGACGTCTGTCTCAATTTGTCTTCTGCATGTGATGGGAAGATATTCCCTAGAGAATTCATACCCACAGGCTTGCACGTGCGGTTCAGCGGTCTTACGCTCTCTGTGTCTTCAAGGAAGCCAAATATGTTCATAGGAATTAATGTAGATGTAGCCAAATATGTTCATAGGAATTAAACACCTTCTAGTAAAGTCATAAAAGCACTAAAAGGCCTCATTTCTTGAAAACATTCTTATGTAAGCAAAGTAAGTGAATCTAACAGATTTGTTTTAAATCACAATGCAAAAATATTCTTTTAAGTGTTCCCAGATGACTAAAGAGTTTTCATCAAAGATGTGTGTTGAATCACAAGCATTTTTTTTTCTGTATCTTTTGAGATAATCAAATATAATTTTTCTTCTTTCATCAGTTGATGTGGTGAATTTCATTAAAAGGCTTTTTAATGTCAAATTCTTCTTGTGTTCCTGGGATACACTTAACTTGGTCAAGATATTTCAAAATTAATTGTTGGTTTAGTTTCTGTTATTCAGATGTTTTTGCATTCATGCTTTTGACTGAGATCAACCTATCATTGCTTCCTTTCATGTATGGCTGTTGTCTTATTTTAGGAAAGAGGGAATTATAACCTCTACAAAAACAGACTGATATTTCTTTCCTGCAACAGATCAGGTAAAATTAATATCATCTGTTCTATGAACGAGTGTATAAAATCTTGTGGATCTAGTGAGATGTATTTTTTTATTATGATTAAAAAATATAAATGTTGCCAGGTACGGTGGCTAATGCCTGTAATCTCAGAGGGTTGGGAGGCTGAGGCAGGAGGATTGTGAGTTCAAACCCAGCTGCAGGAACTTCTCAACCCTAAGCAACTCAGTGAGACCCTATCTCAAAATAAAATACAACAAAGGGCTGGGGATGTGACTCAGTGGTTAAGTACCTTAGGTTCAATCCCAGGTACCAAAAAAAAAAAAAAAATTATCATGGAGTTTGCCATTTTACCCATGTTTAAATGTGCAATTCAATGACTTTTAGTACATTGGCAAAGCTTTGCAATCATTATGTGCTTCCAAAATTTTTTCATCACACCAAACAGAAACTCTGTACCTTTTAAAAATTACACACACCTCTTCATTTCTCCTGGTAACCTCTAATATACTTTTTGCCTCTGTAAATTTGCCCATTCTAGATATTTTATATAAGTGGATTCATATAATTTTTGACCTTTTGTGTCTGATATAATTAGCTTAACATAATGTTTTCAAGATTTATCTATGCCACAGCACATTGGTAAGCCATTCCTTTTTAAGGCTGAATGATATTCCATTGTATGTATATATTATAATTTATCATTTCATCAGTTGATGGATACTTGGATTGTTTCCACCTTTTGTATATTGTGAATTATACCACAATGAACATTTACATACAAATATTTGTATGTAATATTCGAGACCGTTTTCAACTCTTTGGGGTATATATATACGGAGGAGTAGAATTGTAAACATGGTAAAAATGTAAACATGGCAATTCTATGTTTACATTTTTGAGGAATTATAAAACCCTTTTCCACAGTGGCTGTAATGTTTTACATTCTCATCAGTTTGTATTTTTGAACATCTACACCAACACTTGTTATTTTCAGTTTTTAAAAGATATTACAGCCACTGGGCATCGTGGCACTTGTTTGTAATCCCAGCGACTTGGGAAACTGAGGCAGGAGGATCACGAGTACAAACCCAGCTTCAGCAATTTAGTGTGGCCCTAAGCAACTCAGTGAGACCCTGGGGGTGTGGCACAGTGGTTAGTGCCCCCTGGGTTCAATCCCTAGTCCCCCCCACCCCGCAAATTATCATAGTCATCCTAGTAGGTACAAAGCATCTAACTGTAGCTTTGATTTGCATTTCTCTAATGAGTGACACTGAGCAGCATGCTTCATTGTGTTTATTGGCACAATGTTTTCTTGGATTATGGTATATGTATGTGCATGTTGGGTGGGGTGGGGTAGTGGCTATAACTAATGCTTATCAGGCTATTTAGATTCTTCTAATTTCATTTTAAGCCTTTTTTTTTTTTTTTGTACTGGGGATTGAACTCAGGGGCACTGAACCACTGGGCCACATCCCAGCCCTTTTTTGTATTATATTTAGAGTCAGGGACTCGCCGAGTTGCTAAGTGACTCGCTAAATTGCTGAGGCTAGCTTTGAACTCTTGATCCTCCTGCCTCAGCCTCTGGAGCTGCTGGGATTACAGATTGCGCTCCTGTGCCTGCCTAGTATGTATGTGTATATGTGTGTGTGTGTGTGTGTGTGTATTTCTGTGATGAAGTGGAACCCAGGGCCTTGCATATGCTAGGCAAGTGCTCTGCCATTCAGCTAGCTGTAGTATATTTTTAGTATATTATATAATTTAGTATATTATATATATTATATATATTTATATATATTATATATATTATATATTTATATATATTTCCTTATTCATTTTACTATTCCTAAAATAAACATCCAGTGCCCTATCTTGGTATGACCCTGTGGTGGTTTTAAAAACAAAACCTCCACATTCTTTGTCACCTCTCTCATCAAGAAGTGAGGTGTATTTCTGTCTGCTGGTGTCCGTGTGGACTGGTATCCGTGGTGACCAGGAGTATGTCAGAAGGGGTGCTGGTTGGCTACCTGAATTCTGAGGCTGAGCCATAAGATGGTGCAGCTCTATGTTATTGGCTAGAACATGTATGCCAGACCCCAGAGCCACCCGGGAGAGGTTCTACTCCCTGGAGGCCACCTCACTGCCGGAGCCTAGCTTTAGGGGGAGGCCAGGTGTGCACCCTGTTGGCAGTCCCAGTCTGAGCCACCCAGCCAAGGCTCCAGACACGTCAATGGACGACACTGGATGATTCTAGTCCCCAGATGTTTAGTTTTCTCCTAGGATTCAAGTTTTCTTAGCTGACATGATGGAGCAGAGATCAGCCAGTCTGCTGTGTCCTATTCAAATTTCCGACTCACAGGATCTAAAAATCTGTGTATTCTAAAAGGTTTGTTTTAAGCCATTATATTTTGGGGCATTTTTATGCAACCATAACAACTATAGGAGTCCCATCTTAAAAAAATGAATATATAGATGATTGAGTGATGAGATATTACCATGACTTTTTTACATGGAACTTGAGGAACATGTTTCCTGCATGTTGTCTTGGTGGCGCTGCCATGCACTGGGTAGCGTAAACAGCAGACATTTGTTTCTCCCAGTTCTGGAGGCTGGAAGTGTGAGGTTGGGGTGCCAGCATGGTCAGGTGCTGGGGAGGGCTCTGTTCTAGGCTTGCAGATGGCTGTCTACGAGTTGTGTGCTCAGATTCGGGACAGCAAGTGAGCTCTGGCCTCTTTTTGTTAGGGCACTCATCCATGGAGATCACTCCCAACACCTTATCTAACTCTAGATTACTTTCCAAAGATCTGCGTCTGTTTACCATTGCATTAGTGGATAGGGCTTAACACACAGATTTTGGGAGGGCACAAACATTTTAGTTCATGCCACAAGTGTGCCTAAAAAAAAAAAATAGATAAACACATTCAATTCTTTCAAGGTCAATGCCACTAAAGCACGATGCATTGGAAACCTTTCTGGAAAATTAGAACTTTGGAATAAATATCAAAACATTTCAGAGCCTAAGATAAGAGTCCTACCTTGTCTTCTCTTTGGGATAAAGGTGTAAGAGTGCATTACTTAGGTCAAGATGTGCTTTTCGCACCCGCACATGGGTGACACAACTTTATCTTTAGATGAGTGTATCATTATTCTTACTCTGTTCTTTGAACTTTACGATTATAATTGATTCATTCTCCACAAACAAAATATGCATCACAAGAGAGAGGTCAGGCTCAAGTTGGAAGCTAAAGAATCAACTTTTTAAAATTAATAATTAATTGATTAACTTTAATTAGGTATATATATGACAGCAGAATGCATTTTGGTTCACTGTTCACAATTGTAGCACAACTTTTCATTTCTCTGGTTGTACACAATGTAGCATTGCACCATCTGTGTGGTCATACATGTACTTAGGGTAATGATGTCCATCTCATTCCACCATCCTAAGAATCAACTTTGAATCAAAATTTTTATAAAAAACATACTCTTCAACTTTGGATTTATATTTTCCAATTGCAGAAGTATATATCTCTCTCCTTGAAATATAGCTCACATCTCAGCAAATTGGAACATTTTGCTTCTATGGCAAATGGAGAGAAACGAGTATTGACTCAGATGCATTGCTCAGATATATTGCTGCATAGCTTACTTTCCTTTTGTAGATATTAAAGCATTTAATTTTCTTCCTTCAGTGCTGTGATTTCCAACCTATTTTGAATTATAATACCTCTTTGTCATTTGCTTCATTTCACGACATTGTCACTTCCTAAGAGAGCTGTCAGAGCTGTTGAGAACAAAAAACCATAGATTCTTTTTATTTAGAGACTCACATCGTAATTTGAAGTAACTGGAGATGCTCTTACACATTAGAGAAAATGACTGCTCTAGTATGTGTAGTGAATTTTCATGTTTTTGTTGTTGAAAAGGTTACTTTCCTACAATTTTTGCATTCTCTTCTCTCCAGCTACTTTCCTAAAGTGCAACTCACTGGTAAGTTCTGCTTCACTAGCTTAGTGTATAAATATCACAACTCTATCATTTTCTATGTAGTTGCTTAAAAACATGCCTGCCCTTTCTAGCAGGACACCCTGGGTCTCCTTCTTGAAGCTTCATCGCCACACGGAGTTGTTCATAAATCGTTAGAGGCAGACTTGATTCAAAGGGTAACCCTTTGTCCAAATACCAGTGAAGAGAGAACAGAAGTTTCTAGCCAGGTCCTGCCGGAAATGGTTCCAAGATGTTCATGCATTTTGCTCTCAGAGCATTGGTGGAGCTGGCAATCCAAATACTCATACCAGAAGCCTCCCAATGGAGATTCCAGGGTAATATTCTTTTAGGTTATATGAATACATCTCAACCAGTTTTGATCCCTTGACTTCCAGGTCATTTACGAAGCATGAGGACATTCTAGGTTATCACAAATGATGGGGGATGCTACTGGCATCCAGTGGGAGGAAGCCAGGAATGCTGCTAAACACCTACATGCATTAGACAGTCCCCCGACACCAGCCCCAACACACACACACACACACACACACACACTCATCTGTCCCAAATGTCAACAGTGCCTAGGTTGAGAAAGCCTGGTTTCTTCACTATCATGACACCAATATGGTTCGCACTGTTTCCAGAACCTGGAAAGGTTTAGACCTCAATCATAGGCTATAGCACCTTCCCGTGCGCCCCACATCACCTGCATTCTGGCTTGGCCTATGGTTACCAGTCCACAGTTCCCAATCTCCTCCTCATGTCGCTTTCCCCTCCGTGGTGCCAAATGTCTCCCTTGGCTGGTCAGTCTCAGCTTGGACCAGCCAAGTCAATCACTGAGGTTTTAATGCTGCTGAAATTCACCAGGAAAGAGGCCAGTCTCTAAGTCCATATTTTCCTCCAGGAAATCTTGGGCCTTTGCTGATTGACCCAAACCATGTCAAAGACCAAAAACGGCATTTGGAAATCTGGGGATCACCAACAATCACAGAAAATTCTGTGATATCCCCACTTCCCAGGGATGTAAGTACTCACTTGTTATATATTTGCAAAATCAAGATGAGTTGCTCAAAGAACCTTCATTGAAACAAGTTCTTATCCAAGGAGACTTGCTAGTCCCACTAGACAGAGGAATAGCTGACAGTCTGTCTTGATTAAAATAATATGCTCTGCTTCACTAGGCACTTAGATCCATTTATCATTTTCTTCTGAGATGCCACGAGTCATGCACTGTCTCCTTTCAATGCACCAAGTGTTAAACTACCTGAGAAACAGGCAGCTGGCCATACCTGCTTTTGGAAAGACCCGTCTCCTGATTCCAGGTCAAGAGTTTTCATGTCCTGGCTATTGGCAGATACTGTTCCCTATGAGGCAAACTCACTTTGTCCCCTGAGGCAGAATGCTTTCAGAACTAGGGATTTGGGACCTTATATTGGTAAAATATATATTGGCACAAAGAGTACCCAGCAGCACCTGCATTTACTTCGATTTCTGTTAAACTGGAAGACTGTGTTTCTAATGTCCTTAGGTGGATGAGGATATAATTAGAATTTTCCTGGACTTGCCTCTGAGCTCACTCACTGCAGAGAAGGAGATGGCAGAGTCCAAAGAAAAGGCTAGCCACAAGTTTCTGGAGTAAAATCCATCTGTGAATTGGAAGCTACCTGCACTCTTACCCCAACCACTCTGCGCCATCTTGCTTTCTTGGGCTCAAATCCCAAGAGGCATTGCCTTACTTGAGGGGTTTCCTCAGGGAATCAGAAAAGATAGACACTGCTGTATTCTGACCAACCAGGGTTAGGCAGCCAGGGAAGCAGCCATTTGGGGGCTCATGAGGGCAGGATCTCACCTCAGAAGGGTGGTCCAGGTCTTGTGGGTTCATACCTACTTGCCAGGTCTTAGTAACTCTCTGTGTTATAATTCTTTTCTTTTATTTCTAAGAATTTGAAAAACTCTTATAACTGTTCCAGTATCATCTCCTCTCTTCTGTGGGGGAATTATAGAAGGTTTATAACCATGCTAGAGATGGGAAGGTAAAAAACATAATTTTTGGAGTAAGAATGATGGTGTCTGTTAAAGTCTTGAAAAGGCAACTGAATTCTAAGAACAATAGTTGGGAGTGGTGGCAGTGTTGGGCCTGAGATTTGCCCCTTCCTACCTGGAGATTCTTTCTCTTTACTGCTGACCTGGGTTATTTTAACAAAGGATCCTAAGCTTTACTACTACTTCCTACCCATGCTTGATACCTAGTTCAAGGTATTCAACTAGGGCTCTCCCCTAGTTCAAGCATCTTCAACCCTGGCAAAGAATCCACCATCATTATAAGGCTTCCTTCCCAGTGCTCACTGCTAATGTAATGGTTGACACATCATTTTGTTTTTTCTCCTGGGTTCTCATGATTTATGGAATTTTCTGGAATATAGTAGACACTCAATAAAAATGCTGAATGGTTGAAAGAATAAACACACACTTGACAGAAAGTTGTCACTGGGTCCTTATTTGAGGATTAAAAACTTACAATTGAAAGTCTGAGAAACAAATTACCCTTGAATCAGGTGTGTGGTGATTAAAGAGGCAGAAAAACTGCTTCTGGTAAATTGAGGAAACTCATCATTAGTGGGGGAGGTCCTCAGGCAAGGGTGGGATCCTTAAAGTGTGGTAGCATTTATCAGAAGACTGAAGAGCTGGCTTCAAATCTCAGATCTGTCCTTTGCTATTAGCAAAAGCAAGCAGCTTTTGGTTTTAGTTGATATCTAATTTCAAATTGAACTTTTCCTGTCCGTCAGGTTATTCATCCATTTGACATTTATTTAGTACCCGCCTCGTGGCAGGTGTGACACAAAACCCTAGAGATTCAAAGAGGATTAAGATAAAATCCTACCACCTCATGGGGACCGAAACCTCTACCCACACTATACACCTCAGTTTTGAAGTAATTCACCCTGAAGAGGCATTGTTGCCACTTTTTATTGTTTATTAATTGCAGAATTATGAAAAGGGAGCTTTTAAATGTGTGCCAGGCAATGGGAGGGGATGAACTAATGAGAGTCAGAAGAGCTTGGCTCCTCCCCATTCTAGAGACCACTGGATAGTTCCTCACCTTCTGTGGATCTCTTTTTTCCCCTTTTGTTATATGAAGTGAGCAGAGGAAGATGATCTCTAAGACTTCTCCCAGTCGGTGCTTGGATTTGATGAAATTTGAGAAAACCCATCCTCTAGTAGAGTCATTCTTGCTTCTGGCCACTAGAGGTCAGTATCTTAAAAAGCAAACCGGCACATTCCATTCTGTTGCCATTAGCCGCCTCCTTGAAGCAAAAAGCAAAATGGCTATTCGCTAACCTTCTTTAGGTTAGGAAGAAACATTTGACATTTTGGAGCCTTGGAATTGACGTCCTTTAACTCTTCTAGCTGAGTGTTCGTTCAGGGTTTATTTACAATCTGTGTGTATGAGAGAGAACAAACAGAAGGTGCAGCCCTAGCCATTGAAGAATTTATTATCTATACAGACCAAAATGCATTTATGTCTGTGACAGGAGTGAAGAACAGTTGAAAGTGACCCTTCTGCAGAGCCAGCCCCTTCACACCCAATGGTGCCAGTGCTGAGAGTTCAAGGGGAAATGTTTTCAGAGCAGCTCTTTTCTCATGGGAAAGACGTCAGAACGTCCACTTTCTTATACCTAATGCCAGGGACTTGTCTCTGCCTTTGAATGGCTCCTTCAATGCAGAGAGGAGGAGCAATTTTGATTGGTGAGATGGCAAGACTCTGGCTTCTCTTGTCTTTGGTCACTGTGGGGAGTGAATTGTGCAAAGGGTCATTTGCAGGTGTGGCCTCTCTTGGGTGTTCTGAGGTTGATTTGGGGTGAGGCAGTCCTCTCTCCTCTCTGGGGCTGAGTGGACACCTTTCTCTTGTGCAGGGCACATCAGGTCTAGATCTAGAGTGGCCGTTGGAAAGTTTCTTTCAGCTTCTTCTTTGATGGGGACCCTGATGGGAAAGCCAGTGTTTTGGTCTATTTGTACCTTCTGTGTAAATTTCTCAATCAGCAGAGAGCAATGTGATTAAATGAAAGTCTCTCAAATTCTACCAGAGGAGGTGGGTCCATGTTGTCTTGAACAACACTTACTACCATAGTGTTGGTGATGTGGTTGGGGTGGGCTTTAAGCAAGAGTTGTCCTTGGAGACACAGGTTGGGAAAAGGAAGCAAATACAGCCTGCTTCCATTTACCATCATTTTGTGTAGTCGAAATCAAAGTAAATGAATGTGAAGGACAAATAGTAGACAAAAAGTCATTCAAATACAACCTGAGGAGTATGTGGGGGAAAGATATTTTTTCTGTGTCGTGGTCATGGTACCAAAACATGAAAGATCCACAGAAATTGCCCTAATTACAAAATGATTGCATTCTTTGAAACACAGAGAGTTTTCTAGCATCAAATTCAATCACTCATTTATATATCAACATTTACTGAGCATTGGTTATGTACCAAGCACAGTTTCAGATGCTGGGCACAAAGTGGACAAAGACCCCATCATTCATGGAGCTGACATTTATTTGAGAGTCCACAAGGTACTGTGGCAGGTGGGGTCAGTGCCTTTGCCATAGCCTTTGGCTTTAATTGATTGAGGGCTCTGACAGATCTCCAAAGGTCTTATCTCCATCTGTCCCCCTGAATCCTTTTTTCAAAACCGTGAGATGTGTTTCTGTCAGGTATCAGTGGCACACCCGTGGCTGGAGAAAGGATGTTACTGGGAGAAGCCCTCAACCAGTGACTGTTGGGAGCTGACTTTTAAATCCTCTGTCCTCCCTCTTTGGGTGAACCAGTTTTGGGGGCTGTGTGCCCTCCTATTTCCCCTGGCTGTCCACAGTCAGCTACTGTGGCAGTTTGCTTAGCAATACCTACACTTTTGATGCTTCCTTTGCTTCCCCAATAAACTACTTACACTTTGCTCCTTGCCTCAGGCTCTGCTTTGGGGAGAGATCAGCTAAAACAATCACTTCACACAAAAGGTTTCACATCTGTTCTTGGAAGGACTCTGAGCTGCACATCCTGGTGCCTACTCAATGACACCGTTTGGAAAAAAGAACAAGACAAATCAAAACAACAAGAAGACTAGCCAACATGTCTTGCTGATGGGTTTTGAACAGGCACTGGGTTGTATCCAAGGCATCCTCCTAGCTGACTGGGCAAAGGAGGGTTCTGATCTAGCTGGTTGCTAATCTCAGGCTGGCCCCTTGGCCAATAAGGCCCAACTAAGCCACGAGAGCCTCACTCTAGGACTAGGGTGAACTAGGAAGTGAAGAAAGACCCAGGCAGGGATTGAGCAATTGGAGCTAAGCAAAAACAAAACAAAACATAAAAACAATTAAAACAAAACAATCAAACAAAAAGCTGGAGCTCGGCGATGAGAGGCCAGGTTGAAATTATGAGAGAGCAGAATCCATGAGAGTGGAAAAGAGGGCAAAGACACCAGCTGGTGGTACGAGGAGCCCAGGCTTTCAGGAAGAAGCAGAGTGGGGTCAAATTCACTGCTGTGGGCCAGAGTCAGGATCTCCCCAGTCCTCCACGGAGATCCTTGGGGGCCGCAGGAGCCATCCAACTCCGAGAGGGCCTGGTCAAACAGGACTCCAGCATCCATTATTCCTGCTTTTGTAAAAAGACTATTTCAGAGAAGAGTTGCCAAGTTTTGCTTTTAATTGAGGATGTGAAACTAGGTATGACCTTGCCTTTTAGAGTTGAATTAGCTTTAAACTTTCATCAGAGCCGGAAAGGAAACCAAAGGCTCATTTAATTCAGGGAAGGCAAACTGATTGCATCTCCAGGGTGGAAACTTATTGATGGATGGTGGTCACCTGGAGGCTTTGCTGGGCATTCTGAGGCTGCCCTGGACACAGCGGGAAGGAATGCTTGATCGATTAAGCAATGTCTGCCAAGAGCAGAATGTGAAAGCAACCACATACTGTCCACCCCTTCTAATGTGGAAATGGAGGCTTATAGGACTTAGGTACTAAAAGTCACTCAGGACTGATTTCTTTAAAATTCTTTTTTGGTGCTAAGGATTGAACCCAGGGGTGCTGAATCACTGAGCTATATCCTATTCATTTTTTTTTGCATTTTATTTAGAGACAGGATCTCATTGAGTTGCTTAGGGCCTTGATAAGTTGCTGAGTCTGGCTTTGAACTTGTTATCTTCCTGCCTCAGCCTCCTGAGCTGCTGGGATTACAGGTGTGTGCTACTGTGCCTGTCACACAAGGCTGGTTTCTGAGACTTCAGCTTATGCCTTCTGCCTTTCTACTCATCAGCTTCTCTGACATCTTTCTGATCCAGCTAATTTTGGTTATTTGCAACTAAATGGGAAGCTAAGAATCTCTTTTCATATGAAAAGTTATTATATGAGAAATTGTATGCCCAGTCCTCCTGAAGTTGACTAGAATCTACATGATGTCTTTGAAGGCAGTTCTAGGAGGGTAAAGTTGCCAGATTGAACAAATAAGAATACTGACTATCCAGTTAAATACTTGAGACATACTTATACTGAACAATTATTTGTTGTGTAATCTGAAATGGTGTGTTCACTTTTAGTTCTGAATATTGTAAGACCTGGATGTTCGCTGTCGACAATCTTTGCAACTCCTCCTCATTGTTCCTGAGTAGTTCCATCAACAATAAGGGTGCACAGCAGTGCCAGATTTGTTCTCTGAAGCTGCGGTAGGGATACATTGCAGAGACATTGACTTTTCTTCTTTTTATTTCAGCCAAGGCAGCATCTCACAAATACTCTTGTAAAAGAGCACTTTAGTCACGTAAGAGCGTCCATGCAACCCCTCGGAGCTTATGGCTTTCTGCTCCCAGTGCTCTCTGTCACTCCTTGGAATGCTGACTGGATCAGGCCAGTCTCTGGTTCAGTGCGTTCTACCACCTCCTTGATGGCACTGGAGAAAGGCCACGGATCCAGTCTTCATGTTGCTGCTCATAAACGCCTCTGCCATCTGACACATGCACGGGTTCTGAATGACTTCATGCCGTAGCTAGCCCATTGGGTTTATAGTTCCGGACTATTAAAAGCTCAATAAAATGATGTCAATTCAAGACTCACTTCCTTCCCTGTTCAAGTTAGGAGGGAATAATTCAAAAAATACACAAACTAACATTATTTTGTCTTATTCTTATTTGAAGGATCCCCTGGAGTAGAAGTCTGGGTAAGCCACCAGAAACTTTAAGGACAATGTCATTTCACACTTCAACCTGCAGCTTTAGGGGATTTGTTTTTGTCTCTCCCCTTAAGACTTTTTCTCTGCAATCCTTTGGAAGTAAAATAGTTTACAACTACTCTGATGATCCAAGAGTCTATTTAAAACAGTGTTATGTAAAATAACCCAAATATGTTTATTATAAAGATTGAAAAGAAAGATCAAAAGGGTAGAAATTTGGGGCTGGGGATGTGGCTCAAGCGGTGGCGTGCTCGCCTGGTATGCATGTGGCCCGGGTTTGATCCTCAGCACCACATACAAAGAAAGATGTTGTGTCCTCCGAAAACTAAAAAATAAATATTAAGAAATTCTCTCTCTTTCTCTCTCTCTTTAAAAAAAAGGTAGAAATTTAAGAATATCTTTTAATTACTTATTTTTATTGAGACCTCTTTTCGAAGCACATGTACAAACACACTTTAAAAATGGGATAATTATGGAAAATATTCTTTAGTAATCTAGTTTGTTCCATTAATATTTCATGATCATCGGTGGTGCTAGTACATTTTCACCCTCAGTTTCAGCTACTAGATCCCATTGGAGAAAGGTACACAATTCATTTGACACATAGTCTATTATTAGGCAATTAGGCTATAGTTTTCCATATTGTAAGCTTTCCTTCAAGACTCTGTAATCAAATATTTGCAAACATTTTTAGTTAGATTTTTGGAGTAAATTCTTAGAAATAGGAGGTTTTGTGATTTTTGTATCTTAGACAAAAAAAAAAAGAAATATTTTGGCTGTCATAAGAAGGACGTGCAATGAGGTCAGAGGTTCTGTTGCCTCTTGGACACCTTTAGGATGGTGTGTGGGTCAACTTGGGGGTCTCATAGGGAACAACTATGTATCTTACCTAAACAAATGACCAACCAAGTGGTCATGTCTATAAAAGTTAGAAAATGATTATTAGTAAATACACAGATTGGGGGACTGTGTCACCATGCCAGGGTTGCAGAGACATGGTTCTCAACTGAGGACAGTTTTCCCCCTGGGAACATTTGGCACTGTCTGGAGACACTGCTGGTTGTCATTATGGAGGACAGGTGCTGCTGTCACCTAATGGATAGAGGCCAGGGATGCTGCTATGTGTCCTCTGGTGGACAGGCAGTCCTTCACAATGAAGAGGGACCTGGCCCAAAGTGTGGCTGTGGTTGAGAGTCACACGTTTCCGCATGTCTCTCGAAAGCTACAGCATGGCATTCAAGTTTTGTAAATTTTCATTTTTGAAGGATTCTTTAGTTACCCAACACGTTTGTCATATCTTGGGTTTGATTGAAAACCCACATTGGGGACATAGGAGGCTTGTGGAGAGGTGGTTCTGTTAGGATTCATCCTGAGAAGAGGTGTGTGCTGGCAGAAGGACACCGCCCCGTGAACAATCCAGCTCACCTGGATTTTTCTGAGCAAAGTGACATAGGGACTAACAAAATGCTAACATTTTGCCCAGGTTCTCTGTGACACAGAGGATCTGGAGTGGACCCCTGGGACCAGTCTTTGTTCTTTGCACAGAACCACAGGGGCAGATAGATTTTGGGCTCTGTAGAGTTTGCAGAGCTGTGTGGTCAGTCACACTATTTCCATAAAGAAAGAACGAGCCTCATGGTGACATCCTTGGCTCCTGCTGAAGCAGAGAAAATCAAAGCCTCCTAGGGCAAAGGAGAGGATCCAGGGTGGAGTGACTCCCCCCCTAGTGCATGATCTCCTGGTGAAGCTGCCTTAAGGCAGCATCTTGGGTGGGGAGTCCTGGGGTCCAGGCTCATGGCGGGGCATGACATTGGAGGCAGGTGGGCAGGAGTTAGAACCCACATTTACTAAAGTTTGAAAATGGGGAAACCGCCCAACTGCTCTAAATCTCAGTATTCTCATGTCTAATCTCTGAAAGGGTAAGAAGATAATTTAATTCATGATGAACGGGAAAGCTATTTGCCTAGAAATTTGAACCCCCGAATGCTCCACTGGTTGCTGATGCTGTTTCAAGTTCAGGAGGGGGGTTTCCAGGGGGGATGCTCTGGCAAAACTCTCTGTTCATGACTGCAAGGCCTTGGCCCCACACCACCACGCAATTTTCTTGTAAGTGGAGCTGGACCACTTCTGAGACCTGACGGCTCCTTCTGCATTAGTTACAGGCAGCCTTAAGCCATTCGGAAAGGTGTCCCTTCTGCGCTTCTCAAGACAGGTTGCCCGTTCTGTTGTGCCAGCTGCATGGGATTTTAGACTTTAGAGTAGGAAGGCCTCTAAAGGCCTGGGCTCTGTAGAGTTAATTTCCATTCACTTCCTCCTACTCCCGTGGCTCCCATCTATTTTCTCTGTTCTGTTCTTTGCCCTGGCAGCCCATCTCTACACTGCGTCACCCAGACTGCACGACTCCTGCGTTGATGGATTTGACCAGGGAGGGATACAAGTAGGAGACAGAGGGTGCAGGGGAGCATGGCCAGGGGACTTGTTGCCCTGGCTTCCTCCTTCCTTGAATGTGGTCCTGGCCGGGGCTCCTCTCCAGGCACAGCTTCTGTAGGATGGTCCCTGTCCCAAGTCTCAGGCTCTACCACACTCAGCCGCCACCAGTGCCTCCTTGTCCCTCCAGGCTTTGGGATGGTGCTGGGTCCCTGCTGTTGCCAATGCTTTGATACCTTGACATCCCTTCTTGGTTCTTTTAACCCAGCCTGTACCTCTGAATACAGTCCTTTCATTCCTCCCTCTCCCTAATCCCTGCCCTATAAAATGAGGGGCCTTGGTATGGAAATGTAGGGGGCCCCAGTGCTGGGGTATTTCTTAAGCATGAAAACAGAGGGAGTCAGTCTCTTGAGGCCACCTACTCCAGGTCTCTTGGGTTCGGCTGTCATGAGAATGCACTACTCAGGGACCAGGCAGGAAACCGTAGGTCTCACTCAAAAGGATTTCAGATGGAGAATTGAATGAAAGGATTGTACTCAAAGGGACCAGCAGGAGGAAGGAAGGACAGAAAGGGGCAATACTGGGGAATGATATTGGCCAAATTACGTTGCTGTATTGTGAGTACAAACATACAACAATAGATCTCACCATTATGTACAACTATAATGCACCAACAAAATATGTAAAAAAGTTAACATGTGCTCTTTCTGAGAATAAAATGAGGTACATGCTATGAGGATCCAGCATGGCACCATTTACGAAGGAGGCACATGGTAAATCGGAGCCACTGTGTCATTAGACACTGATTTGTGATTTCTCAACAAAACAAGAAAGAAGTCTGGACAGCAATGTAGTTTGTGACTTAGAGTGGCTTTTTGGAGCTCTTGTTATGTTGTCTGAGGAATGAATTGGATTTACTGGCCTTTTTTTTTTTTTGATTCCATAAAGAGACTTATCTCAAAGCATGCTCCCTTTTTATAATTATCAAAGACAATTGCATATATTGTTGCACCTTCTAGAGTTCTGATGCAAAAGTCAGGGGGTCTTAGGGAAAGGAGAAGTGTTTCAGTTGAGAATAATATATTCTTTCATTAAAAGTGTCTGTTGGTGAAATGACAGCCAGTGGGATAAGATCATCACAGATGACAGGCTAATATAGTGAGAAATACTTAGTTGTGACCAAGTATTGTCAAAAAATTAGGTTATCTCAGAGAAAAGTGATTCTATCAACACATTTACTTTGCATCATGCAGATAAAATAAATGTGGTTTTGATTTTAAATGGAAACACTTTAGGGAGGTGTTGTTTGTGCTTTTGACTGCCAATTAAACAGTGCTTCTTTTTTTCTAGGACTGGCCCCTTTATTTTCTTTTGGGATATAATCTCTTCCCCACTTGACTCCATGGGACTCTGATAGAAGAGATACTGTTTCTAGTTCAGGGAGGTGCCATGCAGCCCGGGCCAATGGGCCCAGAACATCCCCTTGGCCAGGCACTGATTCATGATTCAGCAGGACCCATAAGAGCCAGAAGGCTGTCAGACGGGGTCTTTTGTGAGCTATTGGGAAAAGGACTTTTCTTTTTCTTGCTGAGACGGCAGAATGCAAACCTGGAGCTGGTGGTGGCCATCTCTGCCACAGGCAAGAACCTGCCAAAACTGAAGCCAACCCTGAGGGGAGCTGACTTTTGATGCAGGGAAAGATGAAATCATGGCACCATGGATCAAGTACCCAGATCTGCCTCCAGAATTGTCTGTTATTTCACTTCCCTTTTCTTGAGTTGGTGTGAGTCGGATTCTGGCAGCTATGATCTAAAGAATGTGGGTTAAAGCACAGGATGTTACTGGGCTTTTCCTGGGATTCCCCCTCCTCTCTATGTCCCATTCTCTATGCACACGTGAAAGTTGTGGCTGAAAGGACTGGTCATCCATTAACTCATCACACTTTCATTGAGCACATTCTATGGCAGTTACCATGTAGAGTCCTTGGACATAAAGATGAATAGGAAAAAAATCTGCACCAGATAGACAAATGTAAACAGGCCTGAGCAATGTGAGAAGGGTACAGGCCCAGCACAGTGGGTAAGAGCATGGGCTCTAGTGCCAGATGGCTTGGGCCTACCGCAACACTATTGATTTCACACATTTCCTCACTTCTCTCTCCCTCTGTTTCTCCATCTGTAAAACGGGTAGAATGATCACTGTGAGGATTTTCTGTCCATTTGGGCGGCTGTAACAAAATACTAAAAACTGTGCAGATATGAACAACAGAAATTTCTTTCTTTCAATTATGGAGGCTGTGAAGTCCAAGATCAAATTGCTGGCAGATTCAGGGTCTGAAGGAGGGCCCACATCCTGGTGTACAAATGGTGGTCTTCTTATCACTCTATTCTCCTGAGTTGGCAGGGACAGGGCAGTGTTCTGGGGCCTCTCCTATAAGGTCACTAATCCCATTCATGAAGGCAGAACCCTCTTGATCTAATCATCTTCCCAAATCCCATTTCTTGTTATTATCACACTAAGTGATTAAATTCCAACATATGGATTTGGAGGAGACAGAAATGTGCAGACCATAGCAAGGTCCAAGTGAGGTCATGCATGTAACAGGTGCTTGGTAAGGCATGTAACAGGTGCTACTGTGACTAGATGCCACTTCTCAGATGGTAGAGGAGACACAGGAGGTTACCTATTGGTCCCCTCCTGCATAGGGAAGGGAATGAGTAGAGGAAAGGAAGTAATTTTTGAGCTGGACCTTGAAAGATAAACTAGCTAAGCGGATAAGAACAGCAGTGGCCTACGAGCAAAGGAAACATAGTGTGTAAAGGTTCTGAGGTATGCCCTGGCCAGCCACTCTTGAACTGCAGTCGTCTGCATTTTCTTAGACTATATATTATATGTGGGTGACTTCTGCTTACCATGAAAGTAAGCATAGGCTAGATCCCCAAAGGCACTATTATTAGTAGCAGGTAGGATTACATCTTTTGCAAATGACCAATTTTACACAGAAGATTTAAGTTAAAATGGCATTTAGAAGTTATCATTATGAAAAAGTACAAGGAAAAATACCACCATAGGCATATCTAGTTCAAGGTTGAAACAGTAACTCCAAGACTCACTCTTTCTCTTTTATCTCCATCTTCATTTGTGGATGAATTCATTCTCAGGTGGTATTAGCTTTGTGATGTAAGATGCCAGCTGGAGGTTCAGAAGCTGAAGTCCAATGGAAAAAAGAGATTCTCTCCAAAGAAGTTCCAGCAAAGTCCCACTGGCTTTAATTGAGTCACCTGGACCAATTATTTTGGTGAGGGAATGCTATTCTTCAATTGATCAGGCCAAGAAGCTCATAGACTAAGCATATGAAGGAGGATATTCCTTCAGAAGGAAGTTGGGTATAGATGGCAGGAAAAGAATATGGAATGCGTGCCTGCTAGAAACACCCAGAAGTGTAAGACACATTTTATATTTAGAGTTTGGGAGGACCATTGCTGGTTTTTATGCTGTGGAGTGACGTGACTGTATTTCCATTTTAGAAGAATATATTAAACTAGGCGTGGGGGATGAGTTGGAGGGTTGTGGCTGGAGGTAAGGGGTTGGTTGCAAAGGTTTCTACTAACCAAGGGAAGCGATGATCCATATGATGAACATATGGATGAGACTTGGCATCCAGAACGAAAGTTTCAGTGACTCAGAAGTATACATTTAGGGTCTAGAACCGTAAGAATTTGGTGCTGAACAAAATTCAGTGGGGAGGGAAAAGAAGACATCTAGAATGCATTTAGGCTTGTGGCCTTGGATAGTGATGCCATTTAAGCAAAGTGGAGCTACAGAAGGAGAGAGGGGACATTATAGGACAAAAAATAGCTAATATCTAAAATTTATTTATGTTCATCATCTTTTTTCCCAGAGTGTTACAGAAAAGGTATATTCAGAGTTCATGACATCTATTTTTCACCATAAGCAACATTATTCGCAGTGATGAGTGACCTGGGTACATCCTTGTGCAGAATGTGAGCTAGGAACCTGGTGCCCAGGTACCTGCACGTTTTTGACTCACACTGTGGTCTTCGCCTTGCCCCTCTGCCTTTTCATTTGTTTTGCTCTTTTCTTTTATCCTGAATGTTTTCTGTCTGTATTTTACTTTTCTAAGATGCTGTAAGTCTTTCCAGAACAAGATAGTATGTAGTCAATTCATAATGCCTTATTAATATTCAATACAAGTTAGCCCTTACAAAGAATGATTGGAATGAAACTTAGATTTTTCTTAAAAAAAATCACGCTTCCATTTTCCTTACACAAATATCCATAAATGTGGAAAAATTGTACCTGCTTTTTTTTTTTTTAAGAAACAAAAGACACTGGCATTTATTTGCTTAAGATTTTATTCTTTCAATACCAAAACCGCCTTTCCTTTCCCATGTCAGCTCTCTGATCCCCATCACCACCCCACCAGATATCTCAAGATAAAGTTTATCTCAGGGCCTAAGACGAATAAGAGAAACTTTGTTTAAAATGCTACTCAAAATAGGCTTTGAAATGAAAAGCATTTACAAGATAAGTAAACAATGTCCAAAAATAAATGCATTTATAGATCATGCTCAGAAAAAAATTTACACAACAATCTTGCGGGTCATGACTGTCTGCATGACATCTCCATTTCCACTTTCTCCAGAAAATTCTGTTGTCCTGAAATGGCCTAAATTTTCTAAGATTAGATAGATTCGGTTGTTTGTGCTCTATATCCGGGAATGTGGCTTTAGCTGTAATGCGTAGGCAGATGATCATCTCACACCACTTTGGCTCTCTCTTCTTGGTCTAACCCTCATTGCTCTTGGACAACTGGGCCCATTGCCTGACTCAGGAGAGCAACAAGGGGACAGAGTATGGAGGCCAGGGAGGTCTGAAAACCAGGAGAGTCAAGCATTGCGCCCAGATCAACCCATCAGTCATTACAAGTTTCACCCCTGATAATGGCAGCTCTCAGTTCTGGAGCATGCAGACCTTCACCCTCCCGTGAAGTCCCCACCCCTCAGGCTGGCCTTTGGGGCTCTTACAAATATGGTCCCTCAATATCTGTCCTGGGTCTCTGCTCTCACTTGCTGCTTTGTCTGCATTGCTATTCCTGCCTGTGTGTCCTTCCTCTCACTTGGGTCACTCCAAGTCCTGTCATCACCTAAGGCCCAGTGGGCAGAGATTTCCTTGGTCTTCTCTATCACCTCACAGTTTGGAAGCAAATATTTGGTCTTCTTTTACAGCAATTTGTCTCTACCCCAAGCCCGACACTTAGCATATTTTAGTTT
Source organism: Marmota monax (assembly GCF_021218885.2). Taxonomy (NCBI): domain Eukaryota; kingdom Metazoa; phylum Chordata; class Mammalia; order Rodentia; family Sciuridae; genus Marmota; species Marmota monax. Next base: position 18,760,252 of record NW_026694710.1, read on the forward strand.
GTTCTTTTCCAGAATTGTAGGTAAGTTTATGTATACATTGCTGTATCCTTAGAAATTTGATGGCAGGGGCTGTGCCATTTTCATCTTGGTGTTCCTCTGTCTTCACAAAGGAGGTGACATGATTCACACATTTGTAGGCACTAAAAAACTTATTAAATTAACAAGCAAAGAGGGGAATAAATAGAAGGAGCAGTAGAAGATACTGAAAGAAAAGCCTAAGGGAATATGATTACTATAAACCAAGGGAGTGGGAGATGAGACAGAGCCACAGACTAACTGACAGATTGCAGTTCAAAGGGCAATAAGAAGTGGGACCTGGGGGCTTGGAGGAGACAGCTATTTATCTGTTTGATCTCTCTCCTGCCTCCTCCTGTTCATTCTCTGATTGGCTCACTTGTGGATCAGCTAGCACTCATGGATCAGTGGACACATGCTTTGCCTCCTTGGAATTCAGGATTTAGGAAATCCACAAGAAATCACGTGCTAGAGTGATATAAAGCAGTGGCCTTATTTGTGAGAATGCTATCAGGTTAGAAGTTTGATTTAGGAGACCATCATGTTGAAAGGTTTGGGAGAATGACCTACTGGCTGTTTCTCTCCATTTCCATCTTCATTTCCATTACCCCTCCCAGGCCTCTATTCCCTCTCTAGGATTTTCACTCCTTCCCAGTTGAAAATACCATGTTTTGAGGGAACAGGGAGTAAGTGGTGCTGACGTCCTCATTTTCTCTGCATCCATTTCACCCACTTAAATACACCTTGGTATGCCCACTCTCTTCCCACATGTAAAATCTCCTCTGGTCCCCAATCCTGGGAAAAGCAGTCTTGTGTAGCTCTAGCATTGAACCCATCTATTTTCCACAGTGCCCAAAACAGAGTTGTGACAAGTGTGCTCCCTGCACTCTATCTAGCCTCTATGGAGGTCAGGCTGTATTCCACCTGACTTGGCGCCATGGTGTCTGGTCCACACACAGGGGCTCACCAAGGAGCTGTTGTGTGAATGTACACCAACACAAAGAACTAAACAATAAAACAAAAGAAATTTATCACTTTAGTTTGCTTGAAAATGCTCAGCGTCTCTTACCTTTGTTGTATGACCTATTATAGCTTTTGAGAACTCTCACACCCTGTCTGGGATGTTATGTTTCTCTTAAATAACAGACAAAACTGTAATTTTATGAATATTTAATGAGACAATATCATCCAGCTGACTTTATCACAATGGACATTTAATAAAAGTTTTGTCAATATTGTCTTTAATTTGTTTAAATATTTATGAACATTACTTTTTTTTTTTTTTTTTTTGGTGACGCTGGGGACTGAATCCAGGGCCTTGTGCATGCAAGGCAAGCACTCTACCAACTGAGCTATATCCCCAGCCCCATAGACATGACTTTCAAGAGAATCCATATCTGGAGTTATTGTGGACAGCTCATGTTGGTGTGGTTTTAGCTGCGTGGTGGTTTATCTTGTTTTGATAAATTCCTCCAGAACTGTCTGCAGATGCTCTGGAATCTGAGTAGGAGTTCTTTGGAACTCTTTCCTGCTCCTTCCACCTTCCAGTAACCCAGATGAGATTGAAGCATCAGCCGTGGTGACCTGGAAACTTTCAGGTCTGCAGTCGGGGTCACAGTTCGTCATCTTCTGATATGGAATCCAGGTAATCCGTGTCAACGTACAGGAGAAATCCAGAGAATAAGCTGTCTGCCCAGCCTGGGTCTGAGAAGAGGCCATTCTGGTCTGTGAAGAAGATCTCCAGCCAGACTTCATCTTCTGGCTGCAGGTAGATGACGGTGGACCCTGAAGCCACGTCATGGTTCCCTGTGTTGGCATCGAAGGTCTTTATCCGGAATTGCCCATTGTGCACCAGCCCGATTGCCAGGTGCTTATTGGCCAAAGTGATATCATAAGAAAAGTAGTAGATTCCTGGGAAAGCGCAGATGAACTTTCCTGTCGCAGGGTTGTAGTGCTCACCCTCATTGAAGAGCACCTTGTTAAATATAATAGGTATTCTTTCTTCAGGGTAGCTGGTGGTGATGCCAACAGAAAAGGCGGATTTGAGCACGAGGCTGCCACATCTGCACACTCCAGGGAGCCCTGGGTCCCCTTGGTCTCCTCGGTCTCCCTTTGGTCCAGGAGGCCCAACTGGACCTACTTCTCCTTTCTCTCCCTCTGGTCCCATGGGTCCTTTCTTCCCAGTCTCTCCTTGGTCCCCTTTTTCGCCAGCAAGACCCAGGGGTCCCGTCTTACCTCTCAGACCTTCAAAGAGAGTTTATAGTTGAATTAATAGTTCTCTAAAGAGTCATGAACATCATTATCTACATGGTCCCAGCACACCAACTTTGTCTTTTTAGTCAACCTTTTAGTTAGTTAGCATTACTAACTAAAAAAATCCTCTAAAAAAAATCACTGATACACTGAAAATGAAAACAGAAAATTTTCATCAGAATTTCAAGTCTGTTTTCCTGAGTATGTTACACATCATTTAAGACCTGTCTAATTTAAAAATAATTAACTACTATTTTGATGATGATGGATGACCTGTCATTCAATTATTCCAATCCAGGTACTGGTCACTGTCTGAAGAGTTCAGTGAGCACAATGATATTATTCTCCAGAGTAGACTCATAGGGACAAATAATTCTTATAATCTATTTAGTCTCATGCCCCATTCTATTTCAGTTAGTTTTTTAACAAAATAACGAATGCTAAATTTGCTTATGTTTATGAACCGTTTATTATGTGTCAAGAATAGCATTAAGAGTTTTATTTGCTGTATTATCTCATTTAAATATCACACAACTCTATGAACTAAGAATTATTAATACTTTAATTTCAGATGAGAAAGCTGAGCCATGGAAAAGTTATTTTGTTCAAGAGATAGAGCTAATGAGTGATAGAGCTGTGATCAGAATGGCATGCATCCTGCCTGACTCTGGAGACTGAGTATCCCCCAGGGGCAGTGGCTAGAGTATGAGCTGGTATGTAGTGTTAATATGATACAATAACCAGAAAACTATGACTGCCGCCACCTCGCATTAGTTCCTTTGTGGAGAGAAAACTGATGCCTGCAGCTGTGACGAAACTTGCTTCTGTGGCAAGGCCAGGGCTAGAGTCCAAGCCTTAATAGCCTGATGATGTTGCCCGGTCCTCAGAATGCTTCTTCCCTTTAGGGTGCTACTCAAGAATCCTAATTCTGTTTGGCTCTGCTCCTATATGGCTGTTTTCTCTTAGGGAAACCCATTAATTTAACTGGGAAGGACATAATAACTGTGAAAAAGTTTTCAACAAATTTGAAGTTACCGTGCAAGATTATTTTCTCTATGTCCAAATTGCTGTATCTACAGATCAGCTACAGATTAAGTGCAGAGACATGGTGATCATGGTTTAAATAAGCAAAATACACTTAATTTTAAAGCTGTAAAGACTTGATATTATAAAAAAGATGTTATTCAATTTGTTATGGTTTAGATATGAAGTGTCCCCAAAAAGCTCACATGTGAGACAATTCAAGAAGGCTCAGAGGTGAAATGATCAGAGTATGAAAGGCTTAAACTAATCAGTGGATTAATCCATTGATGGATTAATTGGGCAGTAACTCTAGGCAAGTATAGTTACTGGGTGTGACTGGATTAACAGGCCACTGAGGCCATGCCTTTGGGGTTCATGTTTGGTCCTGGTCAGCAGATCTCTCTCTGCTTTCTGCCTGTCAGGTTCTGAGCGGCTTTCCCCCACCACGCCTGTCCACCATGAAGCCCAGAGCTATGAAGTTGGCTATCTATGAAGTGAATCCCTAAAACCATGAGCCAAAATAAACTTTTTCTCTTCTACGTTGTTCTTGTTAGGTCTTTTGATCAGTGCACTGCAAAAGCAGACTAAAACACAATTGTATGGCCAAATCCATTTTATAAATAGTTCTCATATCATGATATTTTCCCCAAATTTCCAAAATATCCAAATTATCAGATATCTGCAATGTACTTTTGTAGTCAGAGAAAATATATTGTTGACATATAGTTTTACTTTTAACTGTGATTCTGTTCTCAAGAACTTTTATGAATGTAAATCTTTTTATCTTTTTAAAATTTTATTTTATTTATTGGTTTGTTTTATTTTTATGTGGTGCTAAGGATTGAACCCAGTACCCCACACATGCTAGGCAGTGTTCTACAACTGAGCTGCAGCCCCAACCCTTTTTTTTTTATCTTGGTAGTGCTTTGACATCATTTATTTGGATATTGTACGTACATCAATGTGTGAATTCTGATTTGTTTTTCAAACAAATTAAGGCAAAGTTGACAAAGAAGCATTCTGGGTAATGCAAATTGGAGAAGAATTAAAGCTTTGCCTTTAATATATCAACTATTGTGATTTAATAATTTTGAAAAAAGTGGCTATTGGCAATTTATGCTGCACAGGGTGCAAACAGTGAACATGACCTTTACTTGGTGGGTAGGACCAGCGTTCTTCCTCATCCAGTCCTGCCTCCAGCTGAAGATGGTTTTTCTTGTTAAGTTGAAACTCTAGTCCCAGCCAGAGCACTCTGATATTTATTTCTTTGAACAAGGTCAGAATAGTCTGATCTTTCTATGTTTGATTTTTTTTTTTTTTGGTAGAGATGGAACATGAACATGATTTTATTGTTAAATTTACTTTAGAATCAAATAACTCCTAAATTGCTATTTTATCTTCAACAGGAGTTTAACTTTTTCTGTCTTCATCATTGATTTTTTTTATGTATTAGTAAAAATTATTTTGGTCTCAATAACAATTTTAACCATAAGATTTCGTTATGAACTCAAATCCCCCTGCTTCTATGATTTTGGGTACATCACTCTCGATTTCAAATGCTGCATTCGTTAAAAAAAAAAAGCAGATCTAAATCTACTTCAAACTTAGTGAGCAAAGGAGTCAATAGCGACTCAACAGATCTGGGATAAAACCCACTTTAGCCATGGATTAGTTAGATGCGTTTGCTCTCTGGCTCCATTTTCCTAGTAGTTGAAGTGAAGGTTTGGACTGGATTGCTTAAGTCTCATCCTCTTGAAAATTCAATGAGGCCAAATCATAAAGACTGGGATGTCATTTCACAATGCTGCACATGAAAAGATCTTCACCATCTCCATGCCTGGATGTCCCATAATAATATTGAGTTAATGTGCTGAGCTGTTGGGGTGATGACCTTCATGGACTAATTATAATAATTTATAGTAATTCTTTTTTTGTGCATGAAGAATTTGTCCATGTGCTGGAGGTCTACACACTAAGAGCAGAAAGAAGGGCTGAATCTTTCTCCCTCTTCCTATTTAATCAGATATATGCTCAGATAAAGAGAATTATGGAGTAAGGGTTAGTCTATGCTTAGGTACTGAAGCTTGGACAGAAGCAATTTCTTCTTATTTCTCCATGAAATGTACTTACCTTGATTTCCTCTTCAGGGCCATTTTATCCATCCATCCATCCATCATCCATGGATTTATGCATGTATGCACACATCCATCTAAAACATTGAATATTGGTTGACCATCCACTATCTGCCAGTCATTGTGACAGGGGTTGAGTGTGACATTGGCACAAAAATCACCTGCCCCATTCTCAAATTAGCTGTTATTATCTTGAAATCTTTAAATATGGGTCATAGATAAGCTAAATGATACCTTAAACCCATACAGTAAACTAGAATGAGGAATCTGTTTCATGAGTTAGTTCTACGGCTATTTGAAAATATATTTTTTATGGATTTGCATTCAAATTAAATGAAATGTGAATATGTTTCAGTAATTATTGCTATAGACCAGAGAGAGAGAGACAGCTACTTTTTTTTTACAGATAATTTATGATTTAGTATAATCAGTTCTGTGTTTCTAATTTAGAGTAGAGAAGTTGGACAACAACAACAACATAATACCCTGGTTCCACCTGGACTTGGTTGGGGTGGATGTGGTGGGTGTTCACTAAGAGTGACCAATGAGAAGAGACTTGTGGTGTCATTAAAGGAGAACCAGGGAGCAGAAACCCCCTTTGCCAGCTTCAGCTACATTAATCCTCAAAGCCCAAGGCTGTGCTCCCATAGTTTCTACGGGGAATGCTTCTCTCTCTTACCTTTCCTTTTGGAAGTGTTATATAGCCTTATGTATATATTGGGTTTAAATAATCCCAGGCTGGGAGAGTCACTTTACTTTTGAATATTAATTTTTTAATTTATAGCATTCTTTTCATTGTTCATTATCATCATTGCAAATTATAATGGTGGACATCAAATACTAGATTTAGAGTTCTAGATGAGTAGTAAGTTCTTAATGAAAGGTCATTATTTAGACACAGTGTAATTATGTGTTCATATATTGGCCTCCCCTACACACTGTCTGCTTCTCAGGACATGGACAATGTATTATTCATGATTTTGTTCCAAGTGTCCTCAAACAGGTGCAATTTTGCACTATCCACCTCCTACCCAAGGGGACAGTTGGTGGTGTCTGCAGATATTCTGGTTGTTGTAGTTGAGAGGCATTCGGGTGATACTGCCCAAAGGCCTACAGTGCACAGGAGAGCCACCCGCACAAATAAACACTGATCCCCAAATGTCTTTAATGCAGAGGCTGAGAAATACTGTCTGGAAAAATATTGTATACTAACAGGTGCATAAAAAATTTCTGAGTGAATTACTCATGGGGACATGGAAGAATAGATGGATTGATGCACTTGGGTAGACAGCTAGCCTCACAGAAGGTTGAACTTGTAGCAATTATGAACATTTAATTTAATTTGAAATAACATTAGAACTACCTCATGAAACAGATTAAGCATTTTTAGCTTATTATATGGCTTTGGATAGTCACAGTTTCTCTGGTCTCATATTTGCAGATCAAAATGTAATAAATAATAACAGTTAACATTTACTCTGTTTGACCCACATGGCAGTTATTCTGTGGAGTGTTTTGATTGCTTCATTGTCCTAAGCTTCACAGTTACTATTACCAATTCACAAATGAGGAAACTGAGGCTCCAAGAGTTTATTTGCCTAAGGGTATTAAGTCATTGAAGGAGCCAAGATTTGAGTCTAAGTCCTTCTGGCTCCAGGGCTTAATGGTTTAGCTGCTACATGGTTAGTCAGAGACAGAGTACACCAAAAGGGTTACTAACACGAAACTGCAATCCTGTTGTCACTGCAGGATTTCAAGGACACTCATAATCTCGGCTCAGTGATAACTTAGATTCATGCATTTCCTATGGAAGACTTTGAAAAATTCTACTTGAGCCTTGACATTCAAAGTTCTTTATTTGATGTTGAACCTTTACTAAAGTTTTTTGTCTAATACTGAACCACTCTCATAGGTTTGACAGTATTGATTTGCCAAGTATTTTTTTTTGCATGGGAAATTCAGAAATGAATTATTAGCCAATAACTGGAATATACATTATGGTTCTATTTCATAGAACTCCAGTAAATCAGATGCGGTGACTAGATAGAGGCATATATCTTAAATCCATTGACTTTTTCCTTCCTCTTTTTGGTCCTGACTTCTACACTCAGAAACTTGTTTTCAAAGATTGATTCTGAATCCTTTGGAGTTAACAGAGTCTCTGCAGAATTTCAATTTGGTTGACTTGGAAGGACTGAAGAGTCTGGCAAGTTTCCCGGACCAACTTATTTGATGGGGGGAAAAAGTGAAAATTACCGAAGGACTAGGGGACAATTGTGTTGCTGCAAAGTGCTACAAGAAATCTATGCTTTAACTGCTACAGGACAGGTGGGAAAGCGATGAGCTATGAAAGGCTACTGCCTTTTTATCTGTGAGAAATAAAATCCAGAAGCCCTTTTGGTATCTCCATCAGTGCTCAGCAAGATGGCACCTGTGTGTCTGGCTCTGATTTCTGCCTCTGCTTAGTTTGTGCATCTCCCCTCCTGTCCATCTGTCTGTCTATCCATCCATGACCTGTGCATCCAGACATCATCTGGAGCTGGAATAGCCAGGTGGGTCCAGGTATCGGGTGTCTGAGTCCATCCCACGAGCAGTGCCTGTCCATCTCCCCTGTTCCACTCAGCCTTGGTGTGGCTCAGTTTCCTCACATGCACGATGTGATAATGTCTACCTGAAACAGTCGTCATTACCACAAAGCAAGGATGCAGGTGAAGAGTTGAGGGCAGCACCTGAAGCAGGATAAGAGCTCAGTGCATTGTTAGGACTAATGAAATTGAAGTAGAGAGGGGACTTTAGGAGCAATTCCCATGAGACGAAGCAACAGAGAAGATGTGTGTGTGGGGGGTAAAGTGGGTGAGGGGAGTGGAGTGTGTGACATAGCTTCACCGTCCGTTACCTGCTGTGCCCTTTTCACCTTTCTCTCCTTTCCGGCCGTCTCTACCATCTCTTCCTGGAAGGCCGATGCGACCGTGGGGCCCCGGGGATCCGTTGGCTCCAGGGGGGCCTGGTGGCCCAGGTAAGCCAGGGATGCTGCAGATGTATCTTGGGGAGTAGCTGTCTCCTTTGACCTGATTGCCCCGAGGTTGTCCACTTGCACAGATGGCAAAACTTGTGACATAGAGCAAGACAAACATCTTTGGCTCTGGAAGAGAAAAACACACATCAGTGACCCCTTCCAGGAGGGGGTTTGGCGTGGCTGACTGTGCTGGAGCAGGGGAACTGGCACTGACAGCTATCAACTTTTCACACGTGTGTTCCCTCATAGTTCCATTGAAAATGACATTAGATGATGTGGAGTCTCAGTGTCCCACACAGGGGTTGGTGTAGACAAAGGCTGGATTAAAAGGTTTTCCCAAAAGACATCACTGCATTGCATTTATTCTACAGAGTCAGTGATAGACTTTGAAAAATGATGCTTTCATTTTGCAAAAGAAAAGCATTTTTAAAAAATGGAAAATTAGAGATGCAAATGAATAAGATAAATATCGGCACTATCCTCATCACTCAGAGATAATTACCCTTTACTCTCCAATATATACATGCTTCCAGTATTTTTTGTCTGTGCCATGGAGAAAAGCAATAGGGTATCATTCCTATAATTCTTCAACTTTCTTTACTTTACATATGAACATCTTCTTACGTCAAAAGTTATTCACAGCATTAGCCAGGTGCAGTGGCACATGCCTGCAATCCCAAGGCTTGGGAGGCAGAGGCAGGCGGATCACAAGTTCAAAGCCAGCCTCAGCAAAAGTGAGGCACTAAGCAACTCAGTGAGACCCTGTCTCTAAATAAAATACAGAATAGGTCTGGGGACATGGCTCAGTGGTCGAGTGCCCCTGAGTTCAATTCTTGGTACTTCCCCAGCCCCCCATGAAAAGTTACTCATAACATTAAAAATATTGCTTTTGTCTCTACTACTTTATATATATGTACAGATGTACATATATACCCCCACATATATACACATAGGCATGTATACATGTATGTGTGTGTGTATATATATACACACACACACACACACGTATGCAATTCCCCATTATAGACATTTGTTTCCAGTGTTCTGCTAATGTAAACAGAACATCAGACATGTTCTAACTAATCTTTGCATATATCCATGATAATTTTTTTGTAAAAGTTAAAGCAGGAGTAAGGAAGAGGCATTTGCAGGAAAACCATGTTTTTTACTTGATAATCATGCCTAATGCCAATTAGTGTTAATTGGAGTACTGTGCATGTCCTGAGGGGAGTCTCAAACTGTAACTTAGAATCTGCAGGATATAATGTCTTGGTGTCCTATTAAGCCGTTAGCACTGGGGGTCAATTAAAGAGCTATGTGAAATTAGACCACGCATGCGCCACATGCTCTGCGTGAAGCGGGCGCAGGTCTCTTTGGCTCTAGTCTGGTAGGACGTGGGTTTCCCTCCACAAGGCCTGAGAATGGAGCACTTATTAGTATGGACCCTGGCACACAGGCTGAGGGTTGGGGAGGGGCGGTGCAGGCTGTGGAGACCTGAAGTTTTAGGCCAAATGATCCTCAGGATAAGCAGTTTCTTTAGAGGTGGTTCTGGTTTTGTGTAAATGGGGAGTATGTGGATGGTTGAACATGATTTTTTTTGTACTTCTGATTATACAAAAGAATGGGTTTCCTAGTGGCATACTTGTACAGGCAGATAACATGTACTATGATCCTATCCATCCCCCCACTGATGGGGGTTTTTCTATTTTCCCTTCACCCTCCTCTTGATCCCCTTCCTGTTCTCTGATGGTCTCTCTGGACTTGGGTTTTAGCAGGAAATCTGTACAGTGCTTGATCTGGACTATACTCTCCCAAAGGAAATAATCATGAAACCTGGGATAAGCAATTACATAGTTTCTTTTTTCTTTTTTTGTACCAGATGTTGAACCCAGGGATGCTTAACCACTGAGCCATATCCTTAGCCCTTTTTATTTTTTGAGACAGGGTCTCCCTAAGTTGCTTAGGGCCTTGCAAAGTTGCTGAGGCTGGCTTTGAATTTGTGATCCTCCTGCCTCAGTCTCCCAAGCTGCTGGAATTACAGGTGTGTGCCACCGTGCCCAGCTTGTTATTTTTAGACAACCACCTCAGAGAATTTAACCATATACACAATACCACTTTTTTGGTACTTGGGGGTAATTGCAATATCCAAAGGCTAGACTCAGAAATTTGCCAGAGCATAGGAATGACAAACTGAGGAAAACACAGTATGCTCCTGAGATTTTTAATTAAGACTTATTCCTAGAAATCTTATTACTGAAAAGCCGAAGTCACTTATCCAAATAGAGACTCCATATTCTTGACCAAATCTCAGTGTTATCAGCCTTCTTTCTTCCCTCCCAAATTAGAGAGAATGTCTTTGCCATGTTCTGTCTGCTAGGCTTGACATACCACACTGTCTTAATCTGATTTTTTGCTACTATAATGAAATACCCAAGATTGGGTACTTACAAAGAAAAGAGGTTTATTTAACCCATAGTTATGGAGGCTGGATGTCCAAAATGCATAGTGCCGGTTCTGGCGAGGACCCTCTCAGCTGCATCACTTCAAGAAAAGATGGTATCGTGGTGGGAATGCAAGTGAAAGGGAGAGATCAGTTGGCAAGACAGGAAGCCAGAGTAACGGGGAGTGGCCTGTCTTGTGACTGTGCACTGAGCCCCTCCCCTTAAAAGTCCCACCACCATTCAGGACATAGCTTCCAACACACGGACCCTGGAGGCATACACCTAAACCATATCCACATCATGGCAAGCACTATCCTATGGCTCAAATGGTTTTAAGGTTGTTTCTGACAGCCCCAGGGTTCTGATAAAGACACCAGCACTTCCAAGCAAGCTGCAGATGAAGGAAAATTGTGAGAACGTTCTAGACACAATCCTTGCTGCAGTCAAAACCAGATGCATCGACTAAGTTGCCTGTTCCTCTCTCTTGTAAACAACTGATAATGGGGAGGCTCTGAGAAGGAATGTGAAGGTGGAGAACATCTGAGGTCACCTGGAACAGAAGGTATAGGCTATAGGCCAGAAAGTGGTTTGAAGAAAGACTGGGAATGATCTGGAGGAAGGTGCCCTGGGCAGTGATAGAGAATACAACAAGGCCAACAGTTGTGGAGTGCGGGGGCGGGGTATCTGGAAGAAAATCTCAGTAACATCTAGTTGATGATGGACAGAGGAAGCAGAAACCTAAAAGATGTGCTTGCAGGAAAGAATATTGAACATCACCAATAGCCAGGCAACAGGTGCTCAAAGAGGGATAAATAAGAGCAACTGAAATGAACCTTGCACCAATGGGTTGCTTTTCTTTGAGAAATGCCCTGGTAAACTGTCGGCACCAGTCTAAAGGCACGTCCCCATTAGGACGTTCTGAAAGGCTCTCCTGATGATCATCCACTAAGGATCCTTATCTGATGCAGAAGCACAATGTGTCGTGGGGCCTGACGGGTAACGATGGCCTGATGATGAGTGTCAGTCCATTCTTGGGACTCCGTTCACACAGAAGGAAAAGGGGTGCGGGTCATGATGGAAAGCCACAGTGGCCTCTCCCGCGATGGCTGTCCACTTCACTTAGGAGCCAACAGCTTCGTGTCCCTGTACCACGGTGGGTGAGGCCCCCTAACTCCCCTGATTTCTACTCTGCTCACTCTCCAGTTCCAGTCACAGTGGATAACCTGGGGTTCCCAAGGACACGGGTGCCTCTGCCTCAGGCCTTCACATGTTTCTTCCCTCTGTCTAAAGCCCTCTTCAACAAGATGTCCATACACGGCTCCCTCCCTCCCCTCCTTCTGCAAGTCTTGCTCAAATGCCACCTTTTCATGGAGCCCAATGGTTTGCACCTTATTCATGATGCAATCTGCCCCCCACCCCAGCCTCCCTCTTTCTGCTCTATTTTTCTGTCTCCATTGTGCTCACCATCGAGGACTCCTGTCTTTATTTTACACTGCACATTCTGTCTGAGGGAATGGAAGCTCCCCGAGGGCAGAGCTCTCTGTCTTAGTCATTAATATGTCTACCTGCCTAGAACAGTGCTTAGTACAATAAACCCCAGCCGGAGGAAGTGAAGACTTTTTGTGGGGTTGGTGTGAGTTTTGTTGAATAAAAAGTAGCGAGGAATTACGGAGTATGAAATATTATAAGAGAAAGAGAGAAAAGAAGATTTCAAGAAGGCTTTCTGGGGTCTATGTGTCCCTTTCACAGTATTTGAGGAATAAAGGACTTGAGTTGTTTTGCCTTTAAGTCTATGGTGTTTAAAAATATACAAAAAGCTCTTTTTTTGTATTTATAATATAGGCTCTCTAAAATTCAAAAGAAAAAGGGTATGAAATGACAAGTAAATCTCTTCTTATTTTTCTGTCTTCTCAACAGTTTCTTCCCTGAAGGTGGTGACTGTTGTCAGTTTCTTGTGTCTTCTCCTTCCCCGTGTTGGTATCCTCTGTACCATGTTCTGCACTTGGCCTTTTTGCTGAGCTTCTTTATAGGTATGCAGAATCATCCCTTGGTGTCCATGGGGGATTGAGTCCATGACTGTCCAGCCCCCATGTATACCACAGTACAAGATGTTCAAGTCTCTGATATAAAATGTTGGCATATTTGCCTTTGACCTATGCACATCCTCCTGTGTACTTAAGTGGTCTCTGGATTACCTATAATACTTAACACAATGTAAATATTATGTAAGTAGTTGTTACTGTATTGCCTAGAGAATAATAATAAAAAAGTCTGTATGGGTTCAGTACACAGTTTTCTAAAATATTTCTGATCTGTGATTAATTGAATCCAAAGATGTGGAAATTGTGGATGTGCAAGGCCGACTGTGTGTATCTGTACTGGGGTTGACAGAGCTACCTTAGTCCCTGTTATTTAGGTGTCCATAGAATATCCATCATATGTTATATTTAAGTAGTTGATGGACAGGTAGACTATTTGCATTCTTCTTTTATTCTAAACAACAGTGCACTAAATATTTATATTTATCTATCTGTACATGGTTCGTGACACACAGCAAAAATTTTTTCCCAGTTTGCTTTTCACTTTTTTCATGTAATTAAAAAAACCATTTTTATTGTAAAAACATTTTTTGAAGTCAAATTTATTGTGTTTAGAAAGCTTCCCCCACTCTAAGGTACTAAAAGAGGCTTTCTCTTTCTCTAGGGCTGGGGGTACAACTCCTATTGTAGAGCACTTGCCTAGCATGTATGAAGCCCCGGGTTCAGTCCCCAGTACTGCAGAAAACAAGCAAAATATGCTTTTCTTTCAATGCTTGTCTCATTTAAAACAATTTTTTTTTAGTTGTTTGTGGACCTTTATTCTATTTATTTGTATGTGGTGCTGAGAATTAGACCTAGTGCCTCACACGTGCTAGGTGAGCACTCTTTCACTGAGCCACAACCCCAGCCTTCTTGTTTCATTTTGTCACCTTCAAAAATTTTATTTGTTAGAATTTTTTGATTAAAAACTCAGAGGTAGGGATCCAGGTTTATGTTTCCAACACCTTGTCTGGAACAATCCATCCTTCATGGAACGTCCACTGCTCTGCAGTCAACTTGATTATTTTGGCTGGAAAGGAACCATGTGTGTCACAGCTTTATAAGCATTATAATAATTTTAACAGCTTTACAGAGAGATAATTTGCACAACGTAAAATTAACTGACATATACGATCAATGCACACCATAATCCAACTTTAGAATATTTTCAAAATCCGTAGAAGAAAGCTATACCCATGAGCAATCACTTCTCATACAGTAAGCTTTAAAGCATTCAATTGAATTATGCAAATTTATGCAGAATAGGTGCTACATAGTTAAAGTACAATATTTCCACTTTCATGCTCCTTTGGAGTTAGAAAATCGAAGTTCTGGAAATAATGCTAATCTAGAACAGATCTGTCCTGGAAGCTAATTGTAAATGACTCTCTGTCCGATTTTTCTGCAGGGATAATAAAGTAACAAGTTTTTAAAACTTTAAAACACATATTTGAAACACACATACATGTATACATACCAGAGCTTTCATGTTAATGGGTGTTCTGAATTTTTAAGACAGGGATATAGCATATCATGTTTTGTAAACTTTTGTAAGTAATAGAATCTTTTGTTCTGCTAAACTAGCCATGAAAAACTCTTGAAGAAAAAAATACTGATTAAATCAATGCAAAAATTGAACTCCCAGAAAGTGTGTTCAGAGATTGGAATCCCTTTATAAATAGCCCATGACTTCTTTCTTCTAAAAATAAAAGATGCTGTTTATGGGAATGTAAAATGGTGCTACTTTGGTGAAAAACAGTGCAGTGAATCCCCAACAAAATTAAGTATAGGATTACCAAATGTCCAGAATTTCTCTTCTGGATATGTATGTGTACATATATCCAAAAGAAGTAAAAGCAAGGACTCAAACAGATATTTGCACACCTACATCCACGACAGCACTCTTCACAATAGCCCAAAGGTAGGAGCAAACCAGTGTCCACTGATTGACACTGCATGATGTATTCACAGAATGGAATATTATTCAGCCTTATAAAGGAAGGGAATTTCAATACATGCAACAACATGGATGGACCTGGAGACATCGAGCTATGTGAAATAAGCTATGCGAAATGACCAACACCACAGGATTCTTCTCACATGATGATCCCAGGCCAGCCACATTCACAGAGACAAACATTTACAATGCTCTGTGGTCCTATCTAAGGTCATAAAATGGCACAGCCAGGATTTGAACTCAGTTCTTTTGTCTCCAAACATGAACTTTCTTCTACATCATGTGAAGGAGACTATAACAGATTACTGCAAGACAAAGGTCCGGACTTGATTATGAATTCAAGCTGAAATGTGCTTTGTGTGGAAGTCAGAGGAAGAGGTAGGCCACCGAGGAGGGCCGAAACAGGATGTCTCCTTGGCCTCTGACCCAGAGATTTCACGAGATCAGGCCTGGCCTTCTCTGCCTGCCTGACAGGAGCACGAGCTGGGGACGATGCTGGGAACCTCGGCTGTTTATGCCTCCTTTCCTTCTGTATAGCGACCCCTCAGCTTCTTTGGGGCTGCAAGTTTCCTCGCAGAACTGCCTTTCCAGTTTGAATGAGCTCCCTCCTCCTCCTGGCACTACTCGGGTCCCCCAGGGCCACACAATTGCCTTTGCGTTATGACCATTTCCTGCTCATTTTCCCAGCAAAATGTAAGCTCCGTATCACTGACAGATAAGACTGAGCAAGGCCCACAGGAGAGGCTCCACAGGGCTGGATGAAGAACATACACATCCGTCAGCCTTTCTCATCAACAGTTCATGATTTATCAAGTTTTGGCTATCTCCTGATAAGTGCTCTGACGGCACAGCAGTAAAACACTCTGACACCTGCAAACAGTTGATGGTCTGCAGAGCAAGGCTAAGATCATCCCATCCTCCCAGAGACATTCGGGGGCAGGTTGGACAGGCAACCAAGGTCTAGAGACCACCGTCTGTGGTCATGAAGCGAGCCGCTGACCAGAGATCTGGACCCAGAACTTCAGCTTCCTGGATTCTCCTTACAAAACCACCTGTTTAATGAACTAAAAAGCTATCACTATGAAAAAGGCCATTGTACCCACATTCACCAAAATCCTATAAAAGAATAAACACCATACCGTGCTCTTGGCTGGTGAGCGGCTGCAGGGTGCTCAGAACACTGAGACCGAGGATCTTTCATGGGAGCTCGGTGAAAAGCTTGCTTTGGTACCAGACAGAATAACAGGTCCAAGTTCTCAAAGATTTCCAAATAGTTGTGCTAAAAATAACCTTCCCGCTTAGTCCCAAAGAGCCAAAGGCCCTGGAAGTCATTCATCCAGCCAGGCTCAACTGAAGGACCAGTTAAAATTATGGTTTTATTTGGGACAAACCCTGAGTTCCTGCTCCCCATGACTGGTAAGTTTGCAGGCTTCCTTCTCCATCTCTGGGTGTAGTGGCCTCTTTTTCAGATCTGTTTACTTCATTTTTCCCTTTTCATTTGTTTTCCGTTGAGTGGATGGTTCAGGAAAAAAAATTACTCACCGCCTGGAAATTATTTTTTTAACTTAGAGAAAAAGAAGTCATTTCCTATTCGAGAGTGTTCGAGGGGGAATCTTTAGATTCCGGACATAGGATGGGGTTTCATGGAATAACAGGGAGCACTGTCCCTAATCTTGATAAATGTGGCAGGAAAATGGCCCTTCAATTCTATGTGCTGCAGAAAGAAAGAGGGTTGAGCGCGGCATGATGTTTTCTTTGTTCTTTGCTGAATGGAGACAATGATTGAGTATTTTTAGATGACTAATATGTCTTTGTTCCTACCGAGAATTGATCATAACAACTCAAAAGGCAAAATGATTCTCCAAAGCCTAAGACTAGTCATCTTTGGTGCAATCAATTTCTTTGTTTCCTTCTGATATGTATTTCTTATATTGCCTTGGCAACGGCAATTTATAATTCATGATGTCATTTAAGGAAATTAAGTGGCTGAAAAAAGCCTCATTTTTATCTTGCTTTCTCACTCATTCTTCTCCAGCATTGAGATCTCCAAAGGAAAGAAATGTTCAGAGTAAGGGAAGTGAACACTGATCACAAATTTGAACAAGAATTTTAATGGGCTCTCTGTTCCGATCAGCTTTATCCTGCCCTAGGTATTCACCCTCCAATCTAGAGGAAATGGTCTTTTTGAATTTATTGGCTCTCAGAATCTGAATGCCATCATGGCAGGTAAGACAGTATCTTGAGCATAAGAGCCAGTCATATATGCATTTTTTTCTAAATTAGAATCTTCATCTTGCAGAGTCCCTGGTTGGTTAGTCTCATCCTCAAAATAAAATGGTGACCCTTACTTATTCTGAGCCTCCTAATAGTGCTTAAATTTCTCTAACAAAAGTTCTGGTGACAAATGTCAGCTACAGACAAGCTTGATCTCAGATGGCCCAGCTTATTTATTTGTTTGTTCATAATTGATGACTTTAATGGGCTTTCCTCATTTTATCTCTAGGATAGCACAATATCTGTCCAGGACCCCAGATGATTATTGACCAACAGAAGGCAGATGTGCCCAATCTTGCTACCTTTGCTTGGCTAAGTGTTGATGCAATTGATGGGTTCGCATTTGCTTTTATGTGTTATTCACAACATCCACAATTTCCCCCTCATGTTGCTTACCACATTTTAAAGTTATTTTTGTTAACATGTATGAATTGTGCATAACAGCGGGGTTTGTTGTGACTCTTGATACCACATACGCTGACCAAATCCGATTTTCCTTTTTCACCTTCCCCTGCCCCACCCTTCCCAGCATCCTTACTCACTATTCTACATACATGTCAACACACTTCTGGTGATAAGATTTCTTGTGTTGTTAAAGTATCGCAGTATTTTGTTCTGCAGTACTTGATATTTTCCTTGAGATGAAAATTATTTTTCAGCTTAGCTAACCTAATATAATGTATGTCTTCCCAAATGGACTTTTCTTTCCAGAGAGAATGAACCTCTGGACTGGTTCATTCAGAGCATTCGGCTGTGGGTTGAACTTGTCAGTGTTCACGTCACTCGGTTATTCTCACACTCACTCTAGAAGTGGAGGTGAGAAGCGTGGATAGGGCAGCATGTCCAGAAACATGGGCTTGGGGTCAGACTCTGTTCTCACCTGCCACTGGCCCCGAAGTCAAGGTCTCATTTTCTCTTTCTTGAGAAGGTTTTCCTTTTGAGTTTGTGATCTAAGTTTGGTGGACCCTACTTAGATTCTTAGATTACAGTTTTCCTATAACTTTACTGACTTTTCAACTGAATCTAGTTTAAGTCATTTTGATGCAGTCAACATTCCCAGAGCATCTAACAAGTGTTCAGTGAAACCAGCAAGAGAGAAAGAGAGAGAGAGAGAGAGAGGAGAGAGAAGAGGGGGGAGATTTTGCAATGTCTTTGGTATAAATACTACACTATGGTCACTTTCAAGTTTCCAGCCTCAAGTTACCAGCCTGACATCTAATGAATGCAAAGATGGGAAGCTATGTGCAGAACTGGCCCTTGCTAACTGGTCTTAGTTGGGCCAGTAAATTACTGATCTCTCTCTCTCTCTCTCTCTCTCTCACACACACACACACACACACACGCCACTTTGAAAAGCACGATATTATTTTATAAAGATGATTCTAGCTGATCTATAATAAGCGCATACAATGTGCCAAGATGTCACAACCATTACTTTCTTTAATCCTCACCACGACCTGTGGAGGTGTGTGATTTTCTACCCTCCTTTCACGGATGAGTACTTCAGGCGTCCAAGCGGGTTCTATATTTATCTCCTCCCTAGGGTGTTGGTGACTTTCCAACAGCAACTTCCTGCATGGAGACAGCCTGCCACCAGTTGGGCTGCCACTCTCTCCCCCTCAGGAGGTTCATTGGGTTCTCTTAGGAATTGAAGCTCTTCTTTCTAGTCTCAGAGCCTCGCCTGTATCTTCTCCTGGGCTTCAAGTCCTTGCTGAGCATGTGCACCCCACACCCCTTTCTCCATCTGTTTATATTTATCTTCCTTTTGTATCATTTCCTCCAGGAAGTGTCCTTGCTACTCTTGAGCAGGTACGAGGCTTCCCTTAAGTCCTCCTCAGTGTTATCTTGACCTCTCCTATGCACTCTGGCTCACTGGTTCTTAACTAGATCTACTGAATTTCCACACCAGCGGAGTAAGTCTAGGCATTTACATCTCTTAAAAGCCCAGTGGGTGATTCTGATGGGCATCCAGGCTTTGGGGGAATCTGTGTCCCATCTACTCTGTTTTTTTTTTTTTAAGAGCGAGAGCGAGAGAGAGAGAGAGAGAGAGAGAGAGAGAGAGAGAGAGAGAGAGAGAGAGAATGTTTTAATATTTATTTTTCAGTTTTTGGTGGACACAACATCTTTATTTTATTTGTATGTGATGCTGAGGATTGAACCCAGCGGCTCGCGAATGCCAGGCGAGCGCGTTACCGCTTGAGCCACATCCCCAGCCCCCTACTCTGGTTTTAATGGTGTCCTGCTTATTAGTCTTTCCCAACCAAGGAGTTTCATGGATATGAATCTAGTCTTCTTTGTCTGTCATTCTGTTATTTTATTCATTGATTTGTCATACATTGATTGGGTTGCTGCTAAATGCCAGAGGTTGAATGCTTGGTCTTAGAGCAAAGAGAGAGCCCTTGTAGAAATAAAAAGTAAGGGTAAGACAGCCATGTTTGACAGGATATTAACTGGGAATTCTCATCATCTTGGAATTTCAATTGAGGAACCAAAGCAGAGAAAAATGAGCAATCAGTGCCACCCATCTGCTTAGAACTAGTGAAAAATCAACTGCATTTGACATTGAACATTATCCACTTTTTTTTTGTACCAGGGATTGAACCTAGGGGTGCTTGATCACTGATCCACATCCCCAGCCCCTTTTTATTTTTTATTATTGACAGGATCTCACTGAGTTGCTTAGGGTCTTGCTAAGTTGCTGAGCCTGGCTTTGAGCTCACGATCATCCTGCCTCAGCCTCCTGAGCTGCTGGGATTACAGGCATGTGCCACTGCACCTGGCGACCACCACCCATTTTTAAACCACATTAAAAAAAAAAAACCAACTAGAAATTCAAAAAAGGATTAGCAGAGAGTTGTTGGCTGATGAAGGAGTGTTGAAGTGTTTCTCCTTTACTTCCCAAGTGACAGGGACTGCAAGGGAAGTCACTGAAAAGATTGGGGGTGCCTGCAAGAAGAGAACTGTTTATCTACCTTGCCTTGTAGTATGGGACTAGCTGCACTGTGAAGCTGAGGGCCTTGAGAGCCTCTGGCTGTCGCAGGATCCAGCGCAATGTGATGGAGAAGTGCTGGGGTGCTTGAACCTACCCCCAACCTCTTCTGTGGTCTTGCCAACTCAAGCGTTGTGAAGGCAGAGGCGACTGGAGGAGAGAGCAGGGCAGGGGTAGCTGTCGGAGAGCCAAGTTTCCCAGGAGGCAGATGGTTCTGAGGAAGGAGGCTGGGAATGGTCCATCCAGATGGAGCCCCTTGAGCCAACAAGAAGTCCTCCCTGGGAGAGGAGGCCACTGAGTACGTCACTGAGCACAGAAGTTGCTTGTGGGGCCAACCAGGCTATCAATCAAACAGTCTGCCACTCACATCAGGGAAGTGTGCCACGTGGGGGCCACCTAGGAAGCCTCTGGTGCCCTGTGAAGAGGCACATCCTGAGAGAGCCAGCAGTTCAGTACCTGGGCAGCCAGGGGAGGACCATGCAGGTGGCATTTAGTGAGGAATCTGATCACTTTTTTCTAATTCTCCTGCGCTCTGATCTGAGTTGCCAAAGGTAGGAGTGGGAGGAGGGCAGGAGGCGAGGGGGGAGTGAAAGAGAAGCGCACATCCAGGCTGCAGCCACAGAGGGGGGCGGCTTTTGTATTAGATGTGCAATAGGAGTTTTGATTTAGATTTGTCTTTTTAATATCTGAAAATTGTCCTTGTAACTGAGAGTTACCAGAAAACTAAAGAATTTGCCTGAGATGTCTCGGAAGGGCAGGGCAGGGCAGGGCAGGGCAGAGAGATCTAACAGAGTTTGACTAGGACAACTGATGGGAGAAAAATGAAACTGCTTTTTATTTATATCATTTGAAGTTTGGAGAAGATCATTTGATCACTGGAGAATCTTTGAAGAGTGCTGTGAAGGAGAAGTGCAGGGCGTTACAGAGTGTTCAGCAGGGAAACCCAGTTGAACCTATAGCTAAGAGAACACTTGCTTAAAGAAATGACATCTGACCTAAAATATCAAACAGGAGTGGCATTGATCAGGCCAAGAAGCAGAAAGATGCCTCCAGGTTGAGAGAATGCCTGTGCAAAGGCCCTGAGGTGGAAGAGAAGGTGTGGAGTGGCGGCCTCTGGGAAGGAGCAAAGAACAAGAGCCTGGAGGGAAAGTGTGTCTGCACCCGGTCGGCTCTGCTGGACCCAGAAGGTTCTGGTCTTGACTTGGGGGTGGGGGTAAGAGCCCTTGAAGGACTGCGAGTGGGTTTTATGGTTTAGACTGTGCCTTTCCCTTAGTGCTGATTTATAATAATGAGGAAGGTATAAGCACAGGTAGTGCCTGCTGTCACCCTCCTGGCCTTCCAGGGTGACTTCAGCCAGCTAAACAGAATTGATTTGGCTTCTGAACCTGCTTTCATTGTAGGGAAACAGGCAGGTTCTCATGTGGAAAGGAGTTTGTCTAGTAAGAATGGGGCAGTGAACCCAC
Source organism: Marmota monax (assembly GCF_021218885.2). Lineage (NCBI taxonomy): Eukaryota > Metazoa > Chordata > Mammalia > Rodentia > Sciuridae > Marmota > Marmota monax. The sequence continues at coordinate 18,781,893 of NW_026694710.1, forward strand.
TCACCGAATGTGCAAACGTCCCCATACTGTGTGCCAGGTGCCATCCTGAGTCCTGGTCTTGCAGCCTTGAGGAAGGAAGACAGGAGCCCTGTCTGAATCCAGACATTAAGGAAGGAAGGGCCTTTCAAGACCTCTGCCTGCTCTTCCCAGTTCACAGATGGTGAGAAGTGGCTTGCCTCATGTTGTATTTACCTGCTAAGCCAGAACTAGAACTCAGGTCCCTGCATGATGCCCAAGACTCTCTCCTCCATTCAGCACAACCTCCCATCCAACCTGATTCCTAGCTTCACACGTAGAAGACACTTCAGAGTTTCTAATATCCATAGACATCCATTATTGTGAATAATTGAGAATTAACGTCATCCCAGATCATAATACTTGATCCTTGTCCAAAATATCACTTTTCATATCTTAGAACACAAGAAACTTCAACAAATCACAGGAAATTTCAAACACAGAGAGAAACAGACATAAATAGATGAGTTCCCACGAGCCCAGTCTCCAGCTTCAGTGGTTTCCCAAGCACGACACTATTCCATTGACACCCTGAATATGTTAGTCCCGTTGTCTCCTTACACTTGCATCTTGTATATTTTCAAGGAAATTCCAGACATTGTATCACTTAGCCCATAACTATTTCTATAAAAACTAGAAATTTTTGTCATCCTGGATAATAATAGAGTGATTGACACCATATAGCTTCCTTGGCCCTTGAGGTCTTTTTAAGCAAAGATGAAACGTTTGTGTTAGATACTCAATAGGAGTTTTGATTTAGATTTGTCTTTTTAATATCTGAAAATGAGTCACAATAGACCAATGAAATTGGTCTAAGTGAGAGTTACCAGAAAGCAAAAGAATTTGCCTGAGATGTCATGGAAGGGTAGGGCAGAGAGATCTAACAGAATTTGATTAGAACAATGGATGGCAGAAAACTGAAACTGCTTCTTATTTATATCATATGCAAGATGGGGAAGGTCATTTGATAAATTGGATAATCTTTGGAGAGTGCTCTGGAGGAGAAGTGCAGGGTGTTAATGGAGTGTTCTGCAGGGAAACCCAGTTGAACCTATGGCTGAGAGAATACTTGTGCACTCAAAGTTCTGAAATAGGATTTTATGTAGTTGTCAAGACTTTTCCGTGATGTTTTCAGAGTGCAGAGAGAACTCTCTGATGACTTGTTATAGAAATTCCAAGAAGAATTGAGTGCATTACAGGCCTATCTGTGCATGGTGGATTTAGGGGAAAGGACGTGGGTGGAGCTATCTTCAATTCCCCAACACGTTGAGGACTGGTGATGTGACTGTCAAGGGATCCAATTTTTGTTTTTACTAATAAAACCTGTCATGAGTGTCTTAAGATTGTTTAAGAAACACTAGAGAACTGGTGCTGTTTTTAAAATGTTAGGTCATCCCAGAACCTTGGAATACAAAGGCTAAGGGAGACCCGAATTGCCTTCAGAGGTGATGGCCACAGAATCAGGGATGTCGGCCCTGGAGTGTGGGCAGAAAGCGGGCATTGCTACTCCCACCTCCCTGCTGCACAGCCACAGAAAATAGGGGCAGAGCAAGCACCGTGCAGGAAAGCCAGGAAGGCAGACCATGAGGAACAGCACCCCTCAACTATGCTAACTTCAGTTTGCTCACTTTCAGGAGAAATATTTGGTGTTTTTTTTCCCATATTGATGGATTTAATATAAAAATGGATGGCAGTCAGACATATCAAAACAGAACTCTGACCCATCATTTTTCCAGCAAGTCAAGCCCTTATTTTAATAATAAACTCAGAAGGCCAGCCTGCTGTAAGTTAGACTTGCAGAACATCAGATTGCCACCTCCAATAACAATCCAGGAAACCAAGCAATAACTTCTAGAACAATTCATCCCAAATAGCCAGGAATTGATTGTCAACTGACCATTTCTCTAATTTTTATCCCCATTTCCAACTCAAGTTCAACTGGAGAAAACCAAATATGTACCCCTCACCAGTCACCCAAGAGGCCCCACTTCTGGTTTGCCACCTCCAGCTTCCCCACATCGACAGCTTCCAACCAGGGCATGGTGGAAGCCTCCCTTTTTTTCCATGACATTTTCCCCTCCCCTCTGTCATCTTTGAGTCTCAGTGGCCAACTCCCTTGCACAGAAAGCTCCAAATAAAGAGCCTTTGCTTGTCTACTGCAACACAGATATCAGCATGTCCTTTACTTCATGTCTCTATTTGTGTTAATCTCCAGCAAGGAAGATGAAAACTATTTATTGGGGGCCCTAATCCATGTGAGAAAGCCAAGCTCTCCTTTTCTAGGGTTTGCAAACTGGTAGGGGAAGCCAGACTTTTGTACACGAGTTAAACCTGACAGAGACCCGGGTACAAGCATGTGGACCATACAGTGAGCTCCTCTGAGCAGTAATCCCATCTTATTTATCTTTATATCACCCGTATGGTGCCAGAGACTGGAATCAGCAATGCTCAAACAAAACTCTAATTCTAATGCTCCTCTAATTTGAATTAGGTGCCAAAACACAAGCAAGAAAATTAGTCTGTAATGCTGAGTGGATTCTGGAGGCAACCATTGAGGAGTACATATCAACAGCCAAGTGATAACACCCTGGATTTTCCATCCCGTTGTCTCTTGACTGACATCTTGTGATGGCCTCTTTACTCTCTTTTCTGAACTTGGAGTTTTTTTTGCCTTCAAGTTCAACCTCTAATTTGTTGCTAAGGTGAACCCAAAATAGCAGGCATTTGATAAATGAATATATGCTAAATGAATTAATAATTATAATTAATAATCACTTCCATATTTGAAATTATTCCAATAATTAAATACATGCTGTTTTTATTTGATCAAGAGGAAAATAAATAAATCTATGGTGACAAAGAATATGTTTAAGCAAATGTGTTCAAATCTATTTGCCAGATTTTATAAATAGATCACTTAAGGTTTGTGTTGAATTTAACCTCCTTTATAGGTAGCTCCCATGTTAAAGTGTTCACAGATGCCTGATTTGAAGATTTTTGACTGAATTTTCAACTGTATTCTAAATAAATGAAATCATTCACAACAGTGGTGATCATCATCATAATGTGGACATTGGAGATGACAGCTGACTTTATTTAATGTTATTGCCCTCAGGCACTGTGCCACCACGGACATTGCTTCTGTTTTCCTAGGAGTTGTTCATACGCTAGCCTGGGAATCCTGACCACTCAGTGAAGTAGGTGTATCATCTTCTTATTGCAGCGAGGCCTCCAAATGTGAGCTCCATGAGGACAAGATCTTGAGTAGCTCCTCAAAAGAAGGACTTGCTCATCATGAGATCAGTGCAGGGATCCCAGGAAGCTCTCCTCAGTAGCCACTGGATGATTTTTTTACTCCCTTTGCACCTCTACATAAATCACAGCTTCAGGAGGGTAAGGAATGTGTCCCAAGGCACACAGCTGGTCACTGTTGGGGCAGAGATGCCAAGTGGAACTTTCTAGGGTCCCAAGTTTCCATCATAGTTGCTTCTCCTGAAGTGTCCAGCTGAGCTGTGGGTGGGTCCGAACAGCCAAGAGATCCTTCTGGGGTGTTCATTCTGGCCAGGGTCCAGTGAACGGACTTGGGTGAGACAAAGAGAAAGGAGGGGAGCTTCAGGGGCCAGCCGCTCAACTCTGAGTGATGTTCCTTCATGAGAGAAAAGAGAGACACTAAAAGCAAAGGATGACTTGAGATCTTATCCGCGCCTGGAGAGGAAGTAGGCAGCTCCTGGCAGCCAGCTAACAATAACCTTCAGCTTGTTAAGAATAACAAGGAGCTGGCTCAAGGGCATCTCATTACGCAGAACTTGGCCTGGGGCGAATGCAAGGGGAAATCATAGAAGGTGCAAAGGGAAGAGGGCTCTTGGCCAGCACGTGGGTGGCACTGGTTGAGATGGTGAGACTCACCTTACTCCTGGATGGCCACAGCACCTTGGCGCCCAAGAAACCTTCTCTGACTTCCAGCTGGCCATGGGCTGCTCCTTCTCTGGTGGGCAGGTGTGGTCACCACAGTGCCCACATCTGGCTTCCTAGGACATTTGCTAGTGGGCCAGGACCAGGATCTATCTGAAGGGCTGAAGCTGGCAGCCCAGGAGTCTTTAGGAGCTGATGGTAGACACCGTCTACCAGGACTTCTAATTTGAAGGACTTCTAATATGAGGGTGTCCATTTATTAAGCTCTTCCCATACGCTAGCCTGTGAATCCTGACCGCTTAGTGAAGTAGGTCTATCATCTTCTTATTGCAGCGAGGCTTCCAAATGAGAAAAGTCGCTCAGAGTCATGCAGCTGTGGAGTAAGAGATTTGGCCTTCAAACATGGATTTGCCTGACCACCTACATTAAACCCTTAGTCTGAAAGAGGACAGTGACAGGATTTAACTCCTTGGACTGCTGTAAAGATTAACTGAAATAATTCACAGAAAATGGGTTACATGTTGCCAGGCACATAGTAGGTGCCCAGTGAGTCTTGGGGGAGTTAACAGTGCTGTCATCACTGCAGATTTGGCTGCTTTTCTTTGCTAAGGGCCATTGTCTTGTGTTTTTCTTGCTTCTCATTTTGGCCCCTGCAAACCATTCAGAGCATCATTGTTGGCTGCAGGGAGTGCAGAGTCCTAGAAGTACCACGGCCATTTAATGATGCAGCCTCTCCACATGAGGCTTGTGTGACGTTTGTGTGCATAATGGCAGTGATGATAATACTAATAATAGTTCAGATTCATTATTTACTAGAAAACCCCCCAAAGCGCACTTCCTTTTAGGCATCTCAGTTCTATTCAAGTGGTTCTAAACATCTGCCCAGATACTGGAAAACCCATGTCCCCTGCTTTGCTTCTTGCAGAAAACATGTGGGGCATTCTGTCAAGGAGGCCTGTAGACATGAGCCAAGCCAAGGTCAAGAGTCACCCAGCTCAACAAAGGCAGATTTGGTAGCAGGTGGTACCTCTTGCACACACCTCCCTTTCTAGCCCAGTGTCCTCAGCGGACTCTGTTGTAGTGGAGAGAGAAGTGGAAAATCCAGCAATGAGTCACAGCATGCTGGCGAGGAAAGTTGAGCATCGCGGTTTGGCAAAAATAGACAAAAGCAATGGAATGTTATTCTAGAGTCTAAATGAACCGGCCCTCCACATCCTCTCTCTCCTACTGACATCTCTTGGTGGTGTCTGGTGGAGTAGCACCTCTGGCTTTGATGGCCAGAGCTATCATTGTCCAGCCACGTGACCTCGGGCCAATTGCTGTGATCAAATGAGCCTGGTATTACTCTTCTGGAGCCTTAGTGTTCTCTTCCATAAAATGAACTTTTAAAAATGCCCAAATCAATGAAGGCTGGTATAGTTCGGTGAAGTTTTCATCTCATTAGCTGACATAGCTGTGCCACTCAATGAATGCTGATTTCTGGTATTGGGGCGAGATCAGCTTCAAATCAGGGGAATTTATATATCTCTTGCTGGGGCTAGGACATGCAGGTCCCTGGACACACTTCCCTTGGGTTCTAGATGTGTGATTTCAGGTCAATCTTATCTCTATCATCAGGATAACTCTCCCCAAAGGAGACAATTCCTAAGCAATTTCTGTAGACCCACAGAATGACTAGGAGGTGTCTGAGAAAAGAGGTTCCAGGGTCCGGTGGAGTAGGCTTTCCAGAAAGAACTAATGGCGTTGAGAGAACTGAGTACTTTGGAGAAAGTGAGAAGAAGCTGGTGAGGTTGGAGGAAGAGAAGGGGAGGAAGGAACAGTGGAGAAAGTCGGAGGCCATGGCAGAGGCTGACTAAGTGTGTGGGCATCCTGGGTACCACCTTAGGGGCAATAAGGAGCTAGTGAGGGGCACATGTGGAAGTAAGGAGACCATACATGCATTTTAGAAAGCTCGCCTGGACCTTGATCTGGAGAAGGGATTGGAGGACTCGAGAATTAAGGGGCTCTGGCAGATAGCACCCTTGGGGAAAGATGAGTCACAAAACCACCCAAACATCAGCCATGACTCTAATAGGATTCTCCCAGGCCAGTCACAGCTTTGGTTTATTTATATTTTGTTGGCCTTAAGTGTGTGTGTGTGTGTGTGTGTGTGTGTGGTGTGTGTGTGTGTGTGTGTGTGTGATTTACTCCTAATATTTTTCCTATTATTTGTGAAATTTTCAATCAAAACACATATATTGCTTATTTTCTATGCCCATATAATTGACATAGGAAATAACATTGCCGTTTTATTTTGAGTGTATGCTTATTAAAGCAAAATTTGTAATAAAAAGGTTGAAAATAAATGTAAGATTTTTTTATAGTTCTCTCTTTCAGATAGCCACTGTTACCATTGGAGTTTATTTTTATCCTCTGTGCTTGTGTATGCACAGATCTTTTAGACAAAGACTTTGAATATTACCTATACAGGTTGCCGCTTGCCTTTTCCTTAACCCAATAGTATGTCATAAGCATTTCCTTGATTATTGTTTGGAGCCAGGAATGGCCAAATAATATCCATGAAGTGGTTGTTCTATAATTTATTTAATCGCTTTCCCTCCTACGATTGGACAATTAAGCTGTTTCCATTTTTTTTTCTATTCTAAACGAGATTATATTGTGCACAAGCCCTTATCCCTAGTTAGGATTATTTTCCTAGGATAGGTTCCCAGAAATGGAATTACTGGGTCAGAAGGTTTGCATGTTTTATGTCCCTCTTGATGTGTGGTGCCAAACTGCTTTCCAAAAGGCTGTGTGAATTTATACCGCACCATCCCTGTATGAAAACACAGTCCAGGGGAATGTGCATTCCTCAGCAATCAGGCACCTTTTGTCCCTGGAACACAGACAGCGCCTCAGAGACTCAGATCTGGAAGTCACTTTCAAGGCCGGCAAAGCTGATACCCACTGTGGAGACGGCATCGAGGCTATTTCACAGTGGTATTGGTGATTGTACGTCTCCGGGTTGGGTGGCATCTCAGGAATCATTCTGCACAAAAGCCCCAAATTCTACACAGCTGCAACCAGGACCTGGGCTGTTGACCTGTCATCTCTCAGAACTAGTAGGGTGCCTGGCTTGTTGCAGAGCTCCATCTGTACTGGCAGAATTGGATGTAGGTGGTGAGACAACGGCCTAGGTTGAAGCTATCGTCTCAGTGTCTTTGTGGATTGATGGCTCTGGCAGAAACAGAATAGTCTCCTTCTGATGTGGCCAGGGCTCAAGGGCACCAGAGGCCCTCGGCTCTCAGGGCACCTTTTTTGAGGGGTACCAGGAATTAAAACTCAGAGGCACCCAACCACTGAACCACATCTCCAGCCCTATTTTGTATTTTATTTAGAGACAGAGTCTCACTGAGTTGCTCAGCGCCCCGTTCTTGCTGAGGCTGGCTCTGAACTTGCAATCCTCTTGACTCAGCCTCCTGAGCCACTGGGATCACAGGTGTGGGCCCCGCACCTGGCCCCAGGGCACCTTTTATGCAGGGTTTTAAGTATAGGCCAGTCTTGAAAGTTCCCTGGGGCTCTTACTGGGCAATGGGATCAGGAGTCATGTGATCAGGGAAGCAGTCACATGGCCAGGGAGGCAGGATCCATTTCTAAGTCTCCCCCACTCATGGTGTCACCGACCCAGTCCTACCTGTGACCTCTGCATTGGCTGTTGGCTGCCGTCTGGCCTTTGCCTGCTGCTCAGGCAATGCAGAACCCACCGCTTTCCTAGTCCTCGGCAAAAGCTGGCCTTGGCAACCCCAGACAGTTGGTTCACTCCATGGAAGTTCATTGGGCACCTCCTGTGTGCCAGTGCCCGCTGTTTTTTGGGGTGCGAGTTGGACAAGCTCATGCTTCTGTGCCATTCCCCTGGTTCTCGCAGAGCCCTGGGTTTCTGTCCCATTACCCTTTTTCAAGCTGCAAGGTTTTCTTTCCATTTCTTCCCTCGGTCCAACCCTCTTCTCATTAAAAAACCCTTCATTAATCTTCAGCTACACACTCAGGCACTGGTCACACACAGGGCAGAAGCAATGTAGCCCATGTGACGTGGGCTGGCGCGCAGACCCTTGCTGACCTGCTGTGGCCGAGGTCAGTGTTTTCGCTCTTCCTGTAACTGTGGCGGGAGGTTGGACCTGCCGTGGTGTTATTTCCATGGTTTGGATGGCATAAAGGGTAAGTCACTTTCTTGAGGCCAGGTGGTCTTAGGACACCTCTGTGTCTTACCATCTCTTTTCAATAAGTCATAGTACAAACTAAAGAGAGTCAATCAAGCACTATGAAAAAAAGAAAGAGGGATTGGAGCTAGAGATTGAAACGGGGGGATCCTGTTTAGAGGATGAGGAAGGTCACTCTAAGGGACTCTTAAGGGTTCACTCAAAGATGATTTAGCCAGGGAAGGGTGGAATGAGGCTTCTGGGGCCCTGTGACAGGGTCCTAGGTCAGGAAAGGACATTGGAGATTCTAGGAACTGAGGGACAAGGGAGTGGAGCTTATAGGACAAAGTAGCCTAGAGGAGAGGAAGTCAGAGAAATAGGTGAGGTCAAATCAGCCGGGGCCTGAAGAGTTTTTGTTTTAAGAGCAATGGTGACCATGCAAGGGATGGCGACCATGCTTGTGATGTTTAGAATGATTGTCCAGGTGCTCGATAGAGAAAGAATCAGAGACGGCTGGTGAGGAGGGGAGGGTAACCAGCAAGGAGACTAATGCAGCTGAGTGGGCCAAGATGACCATGGTTGGTCACTGTGGCGCCAGGGGGTGGAGAGAGAAATGGAGATTTTTTTTTTTTTAAATAAATGCAACAAGGACCTGGACATTAATTTATTTTTAGGTGGTGCTGAGGATCAAACTCAGTGCCTCATTCTTGTGAGGCAAGTGCTCTGCCACTGAGCCACAATCTCAGCCCTGAAATGGAGAGATTTTAAACACATTTTTGTTGTTGGGCCAGACACAGTGTCCTGTGGAGCCTCTTTAGTTCTTATCCCTCTGGCTGGCCTGGAGCACATTCTCTGTGCTCCCCTAGCATCCTGACCCTATGTCACATGAGTCCCACTTTATTTCGTCAGCTTCCTGTCTGGACTGTGAGCTATTTTGTTTATCGTTTTGCTCATTTCTATACCGAGGGGAGGGTTGTTGCTGTAGACGAGGTGCTTGATGGGTGTTTTTAAAATTTGTCAATCACTTACTGTGGACGGGTCTCTACATGGAGGTTTTGGCACACGCGTCTTCTTAGGACTCCATCCCCATTTTACAGATGAGGAAACAAAGGCACAGTGAGGCCCATTGTGCTTCACACATGCATGGGGCTATGAAGTGCTAGAGCCATGTCTCCAATCCAGCTGTACCAGTGGAGACCACCTGTGTGAACCCAGCTGCATTACAGGTGCCTTTGCTTGTGTCATCTTCAAGATGGAAACCTGGCCACAAGGCCCCAGGTGGCAAACGGGTGTGCATGGAACCCAGTCAAACTCAGTCTGTGCATGCGTATTACTGGTTATGATTTGACTGCAAAAAGTGATGGACTACCCATACGTGCTGTATGGATGAATCTCAGAAACATGGGGCTGAGAGACACAAAAAGTCATGTTAGCTGGGTGTGGTGGCACATGCCTATAATTTCAGCAATGCAAGAAGCTGAGGCAGGAAGATGGCAAGTTTGAGGCCAACCTCAGCAACAAAGTGAGACCCTGTCTCACGCCCAAAAATAAAAAGGAAGCTGGACACAGTGGCACAAGCCTGTAATCCCAGCAGCTTGGGAGGTTGAGACAGGAGGATCACGAGTTCAAAGCCAGCCTCATCAAGAACGAGGCACTAAGCAACTCAGGGAGACCCTGTCTCTAAGTAAAATACAAAATAGGGCTGGGGATGTGGCTCAGTGGTCGAGTGCCCCTGAGTTCAATCCACAGTACCAAATAAATAACTAAGTAAGTAAGTAAATAAATAAATAAATATAAAGAAATTAAAAGGAATTGAGGATATAGCTCAGTGGTAAACAACTCCTGGGTTAAACCCAAGTACCGCCCCCCCCCCAAAAAAAAGTGTCACATACTGGGTGGGTGCATCCATTTCTATGAATGCTCAGAGCAAAGCCTGGCACGTAGAAGGTGTTGGACAAATAGTTGAATAAAAACCAGCTATGGGGCATGGAGATTGCAGAATTATAAAGTAGCACTGTGTAATCTTTTAGGAGCGCAGAATTTATATTGACAACTACATACAGAGCCTTAAAATTGTGCATGTCCCTGATTTAATCTTAAAAAAACAATAAAATCATAGTCAAAGGTACAAAGCTGCTGCTCCTGGTGAAATCCGTATTTTTTTTTTTACTGTTATAATTGATTATGTCTAAAATTAGATTTTGAAAACATCAGTGGCACATCAACAAAAGGACTGTTTTTCAACCATTAAAATCTATGCTCTATGAGAACATTTAATGACAAAAGCAAATATTCATAATATATTTCTTAGGGAAAACATAGGCTACCCAATAGTATATCTAGTTAGAAACCTTCATTCTTATTTAAAGATAATATACACATTAGATAAAAAGATGAGATGGCTCAATAACAAAATATGAATGTGGCTACATGGCTGTGTGGGAGGGTTATGATTCATTTCTTCTACTTTCATTTCTATTGTATTTTTCAAGTTTCCTGCAAGAGGCAATCATCATATTCCGGTTTTAGAAACAAATTGATAAATGTTGCAGAAAATCAAAGCAAGCCCTCTTTACCCACTCAACGGACAATATGCTCTGTGAATGAAATTCACCTTTTCTAAAAGAAATAAACAACCAATAATAGAAAAAAATATTTTGGACATTTCTTCTAGTGTATTTTCTCTTTCTCTTCCCACTCCCCCCAACCTTTTTCTCTTTTGGTTCTTCAATATACAACTCTAGCTCCTTCTCTGGTTGGTGCCACACTTCAACATTTGGTTAACATCATAAATTCTCTTCTTCTCCTACGTATTCTCATTGAGGAATTTGAGAGCAAAGAGTTTTGGATTTTGGACATCTGGGAATGGCCAAGATCTTGGACTTGTTTCGAGGGGGATGTATTTGCTCAGTTGAGCGAGTGTGAAACAAATGCTTTCAGCGTGTCAATTAATCTTAGCAGCCTGAGTGATGTAAGGGTTCTCTCACTCATGTTTTATGATGTTTGGTTTCATAAAAAATATGTTTGGTTTCAAGGCATTGGCCCCTGTTCTCTGTTGAGGAACAAATTTGGAGTATGGAAAGCATTTTGAATTTTATCCCAAGCCTCGTTTGTTTTTTAATCATCCACTAGAACTCTCTGATAGCTATGACTAAAACATTTTGTGAGTTCATGAAAACATTTATTTTGGTAGGAAAAAATAGAACAGCAATGGAATCAGAGTGATTGACACCTTGTTTTGCCAAAGGACTCTTGATGGAGGGTTTTGTTGGTGGGTTTAGAAGGCTGTTACTGCTTATCAGAGAGAGGAGAAATGGAGAGAACCTAAATTTAGGTCACAGAGTATGAAATGGAACGGAGGCAAAACAAAAGGATTTTCTAGTCAAGTTGGGGAACTGTGGCCTGATTTGTAACAGCTGGGATGCAGCCGAGTTCTCTTTTGATCACACCAGAGTTGAAGTTAATAATGCGCTCAATGGCCTGAAATTCGCCTGTACCCACCAAAGCCATATCAGAACATTCTTCAGCTTTAATCAAGCTTAAGGGCTACAAGCTGCCATGGGGCAATGCTTATGTTATAAAGTCTAGTACAAGAGTCCAACGTTGAAATGTGTGCATATGATTTTTAAGGAGAAAAAGGGAAAGAGAAAAATAAAACCCTCCTTATATTAAAAATAACAACAGCAAGGCCAGAAAGAAATATAACAAAATGTTACTTGCTTTTTTGTTATGATCTTGGAACTGTTGGCTCTCCTCTCCTTCACTCTATTTTCTGAAACTCTTAATGATCTCACCTTATCTTTATAATAAAAGATTCATCCACTCTTCCAATATACAGGTGCCCATCCCTAAGTTTAGAGATTCAAAGATGGTTCAACCCCATCACTGCCCTGAGGAAGCGTGTGGCGCTCTAGGAGAGAGAGAAAGAGAGAAGAAGGGAGTAGTTGCCATGAGAGAGGTGGACTTGAGGTCCAAGTGTGAATTAAAAAGGCAGTGGCCATTCAACTGTGTGCAGAGAGTCAAAGTTTAAAAGCAGTTAAATGCACAGGACTATGATGACAACACCCCACATGCATGAGAGGAAGAACAGCAGGTCTCGGACTTAGGATATTTTCTGCAGTTCCATGTTTTGAGAGGATGGAATCTAAAAACTTCGATGAACTATTGTGGCTTTGCAATGAGTCAATTTGAGAAGCACAGTGATTCCACTCTCTGACTCCTTAGCTCTACCAACAGAGGCTGGAACTTGATGTGGCTCTGAATTCCTTTATATTGCTGTGTGGTTAACTTGCTCCTCTGGCTCCCTCAAATAGATAATCTTCCTTTTAAATTTTAACTATAACCGAAGCACATCTCTTTTAGGAGGATTTGAGCAGTAAAGAGCTCAACAAATGGGTTAGAAATAATTTTTTTTTTTAAAGAGAACAGGCTCTGGAGTAGGTCTCGAGGGCTTTTCCAAAGGGACTGTGCATTCACTTGGACTCGGAGCTGTTTGTGTTGGCTGTTGAGAAGTCTTTTTGGAGTGCTCGTTATTTTTTAGCATCCCATCCATGATGCATGTGGTTGGGTTTGCTCACCACAGTTATTTCTGGATCAAAGAAGAGTTATTTGATTATTATACAAAGATTTATTTAGTGCCTATGATGTGCCTGTCCTGTACTGAGCTGGTGTGACAACAGTTGGCAATAGACAAGAGCCTAACCTCTGTGAGGCAATAGGAAACAGGTAAATAAGAGATAGGTGCTGAGCTGTATTAGTTTTCTCTTGCTGCTGTAACAAGTTATTGCAAAGTTAGTGGCCTAAAGCAGCACAGTTATTATTTAACAGTGCTTGAGGTCAAAAGTCCAGAATGGGTTGCACGTGCTGAGTGGAGGGCGGAGGTGGACCCTGGTTCAGAGAGCTGCCTCAAGCTACTGTAGATCTCCTCTGCTTGGTGTTGTTAAAGGGTGCTGTTCGTTTTGATCGCAGTTGGTATCAGTCATCTTTTAGGAAGTACCCACCTGGTCCTAATTGCAGAGCTGGTGAACCTCAGGAGAAATGCATAACTACTCTAAACCTTAGCTTTCCCTTCCTTATTTTGGTGACAGGCTGCTTCCTGTTAGGGCTGTTAAGGTAAATGAAGTATGTGGAACTCACTAGAGGCTTGAAGACTGAGCGTTGGTACATGGTCTTTTAATGTTCACTCTTTCTCTTCTACTGCTGGCTCTGTTGGGATTGATAGAAGTCTAAATAGTTTTCCATTTCTGCAAGATCTCAGGAGGGTCAGAGCTATCGGGAAAAAGTGATGGAGGACAGAAGCAGAGGGAAGCAGCACGAGAGAGAAGATGCTACATCAATGGCTTTGAAGATGGAGGAAGGGCCCATGCACCCAGAAATGCAGGCAGCCTCTGGAAGATAGAAAAGAAGGAACTGGCATCTTCTCTAGAGCCTCAAATAGGGACATAGTCCTGTGAATCCATTCTAAACTTCTGACCTCAAGGACTGTTAGATAATGACTTGCTGCTTTAGGTCACTAACTTTGTGGTATTTTGTTATAGCAGCAAGAGAAAACTAGTACAGAATGTGAAAACAGGATATCCTGCAGGAGCTGTATGCAACAATAAGAATAGGGGTTTGGGGGCTGGTTAATGATTTATGAAGCCTGCAAATTTGAAGAACAATTTCACCATCTAGTAACTGTGGTCAATTATGATAAAATGACAGACTCTCAGTGTCACAGCGTGTCTGATGTAAAACAGCATTTAATGTAGGATAGGGTTAGGATTTCTAAGGACATTAGCACATAGGAGGTGCACAATAAATGCCAATGGTCATTAATGTAAATGAATTCTTATTGGAATGGACTTAGTGTTTTCCTGGAATAATGGAAGATGAATGAACGATTGCTGCCAAGGCCCAGTTGGACACTCACCAGCTGTTGAATAATACCAAAGGATCATTTGAGTTGTATACATACTCCTTTGAATGTTGGGGCCAGTGGCAGTTTATTTGCCTTCCTGTTACACGTGGAACAAGAGATTCAATGATGACAGGCACTGATGCTTTTCAAAACTCTGTTTTGTTTCTTGGTTGTAACTTTCCATTGATGTTGAAGCTTTAGCAGACAAATAGAGTGAAGCCCTTTGACCCTTGTGCAATTCTGCTCGTCTCTGATAGATCATAGGCTGCCTTGTGGCTGTTTTGTGAAAGTTAGTCCCCTGGTAGTTCTGAAAACCAAGGAAAAAGCACAGGCATATGGAGCATTTTGTGTTTTTTCTAAGTTTACCTAGTTAGGGTAATACTGTTCTCTGGTGAGATTTTCTAAAATAGAAGACCTGCTGCTTGTATAAATCTAACCCAAGGAATTGATTCTGAATTCACTAAAAATAAATGCATACAAAGTTGTTCATAGCAGCATTCTTTTTTTCTTGAATTTTTAAGATGTCGATGAGCCTTTATTTTATTCATTTATTTATATGAAGTGCTGAGAATTGAATCCAGTACCTCGCACATACTAGGCAAGTGCTCTACCTCTGAGCCACAACCCAGCCCCATAGCAGCATTCTTAAAAGCAGAAAAAGATAGGAATAATCTGAAATGCTAGACAAGAATGCAATCGCTAAACAATACAGTAGTCTTGCCACTCTCTGGAATATTATGCAACTAGTTCAAAGTGTGGTTATAGTGACTTTGCCATAATAAGGTCTGTATGCAGAATATACTGTTAAGAGAAAAGCTGGGAGACAAAATTGTCTTCAGTGTGATCATAATGATTATGGCTCACACGCTAACAGCTTAGTGGAAAATACACCAAAATACCAATAGCCACTGTGTTAAGGTGGCAGAATTGTGAATTAGTTTTTCTTCCTATTTTTAAAATATTTAGGAATATAGTTATTTACATCTTTAAGCAAAAATTAGTTAAATGAAAACATAAAACAATAAACCAAAGCTTTAAAATGATGTGGAAGATATCCAAGAAAGTTGTACATGCTCATGCTAATAACTCTAAGTTAAAATGCAGAGGGATCTCTGATTTCCTTAATTGTTTCTGATGGTTGGAAAGCTGTGTGAGGAATTTTGGCCATTAACACTTAGCAGGGCTGCGGAAACTGTTTTGGCTCATACACTTTCTGCCTTTAAAGGAACTGATTTGGTTTCTTATGAGAAAGAAGAGTCTCTTCCCCAAATAACTCTGGTCATGTCAGTAACCCCCATTCCAGCACTGGGGCATGGAGCTAATAAAAAGAAAAATTCTACATATGATTTATTAAGAGCTGACTGTGTGCCTCGCTCTGTGTAGAATTCTTACATGAATTATCTTAGTTTAGCCTCCCAACTCTGCTAGAGGGCTCTGTCTTCTACAGATTTCACAGATGAGATGCTCAGGAAAGTGAACAAAACGTGCACAGGGTTGTGTGTTGATTGAGAAAGAAAGGGGGTTCAGACTCAGGCTTGTCGGATTCTGCAGCTCACTGTATTACCTAGGAACCCCAGGTACTGAGGCTGCCCCAAGAGCCCTGCACAACACTCTATTATGAGGTTCAACAGCATCTCACAGGGTTCATACTTCCCGACCATGATTCCCTATTCATGCTCACAATGACTTTTGAAAGATTCAGACAATAAAAAACATATACACTGAAAATAAGTCTGCCTTCCATATCATCTCTTATTCCCTGTTTTTTCTTCCCTGATACCACCATTGAAAATGGAGAGCACTAAATAAATGCATGTAGACACCAGGGACCCATTCTAATGACTCAGAATCTCCAAGGTCTGTCCAGGAATGTGGACATCCAACAAGCATCCCTGATAGTCTGGGTGCAGGGCCTGGGACTGATGCCCACCTCTCCAGTGATACAGGGATGCCCCAATGAATCAGCAAAACAGTACATTAACTTTGTGTATGTCAACAATACTTCAGTTGCACACAGTCTTTCAGGAATATAAAAAGAGATAATTTTTATATTGATAAAAGAGATATTATTTGATAAAAAGAGATAATTTTTTTCTTGGCTTTTTCAAACTCAACCATTAAAAGATTGGTACCTTTTAGATGGAGAAGCAGAAGTGAAATTGAAAACTGACCGTAAAATTCCATCTGTCCTTGGGCCCCAGATGGTGTATTGGAAGAAGTATGAGCTGGAGGAAGACTGGATGTCTTAGTGGGCTTGGGATGCCCTAATAAAACACCATAGATTGATTTCTCACAGTTCTAGAGTCTGGAAGTCCAAGATCAAGGTTCTGGAAGACTTGGTTCCTGGTGAGGGTCTACTTCTGCTTGCAAACAGCTGTTCTCTTGCTGTGTACTCGCATTGCAGAGAGAGGGAGGGAGGGAGAGAGAGAGGGGGAGAGAGGGAGGGAGCAAGTGCACCAGGGTTCCTCCTCCTCTTTTTAGAAAGACACAAATCCTATCATGGGGCTCCACCTTCATGCCACATCTAACCCTAAACACCTTCCAAAGTTCCAACCTCTAGAAACTACCATACACTGAAGTGTAGGAATTCAACCCTTAACCCTGGGCTTCTGGACCACTCTGCCAATGACAGTCTGGTGCAGTGGGAGGTTTTAGATCAGCCTGCTGGACCAGCTCAGGGTAGCCAAAGTGCTCCTGCAGGAGCCCAGAGCTGCCTTTGGGGCTGAGGTGGGGAGGGTGTCAAAGACTGAGCAGACAGGTTTCTAGCCCACTAGCCCAGCCCTTCCCCACAGCATCCCACAAGAGCAGCTCCCCTCTGCGTATGCTTACAGTTAGACTCCAGGCTGTTCACATTTTCATCAGTTTTTTCACTAATGTTCTTTGGCTTTCCAGGATCCAATCTAGGATATCACAATGTAGTCAGTGTCTTATTTTGTCTGATTAAGATTTTTGGTCAAATCAATGTCTCAAGAACAACTGTCAAAGGAGCTGTTTGATGAGCACCAGATTAGCTGTTCATGGGGGTCTTCCTCCGGTAGAGGCTTGAGGCTGAGGTTACAAAAGAGGATTCACCACCACGCAGGCGAAACTGCAAAGTCCTTGGGGTCAAGCAGAGTGGGTCATATTTAGACTCTCTAGAGAATACCAGACAAGTCCCTGAGCCCCTAATCTTCAGGATTCTTATCTCTAAAATATGAGAAACAAATCTAATTTTGCAAGTTATGAGGATAAAGTGGGTTTGGCACAGGGTACAACTCTAAGTGGCATTCCAGCCGTGGTGGCTGTTTCCCAAGTCCATATGGTCCATTGTCTCTCAAGTTAAGGGCTGTCTAGATCTTGTCGTGGCTCACTATTGGTGCTACCCACTGGGCATTGTAGTCCCACGCCCAGCTGGTGTTCTGAAACATTTTTATATGTCTGAAGAATGTTTGGTTGTAGCCTGCTCTGACTCCAAGTACAGACGTCTGATAGCTAGTGTTTTAATCATTCTATTGAGATGGGATTTAAAACACGTACCCTAAGTTCTTCCAAACCAGAAAAAAATTTACACAAAATTAATGCATATTAATCATAGAAAATTAGAGTATACAGATAACAAAAGGAAGAAAATAGAAATCAGTTGTGATTAGACCACCCAGAAATAACCTTGTTATCATTTTGGGATTTGCAACTGGAAAATCATTTTCTCTCTCTCTCCTTTTCTTTTTTAAAAATCACACTGTTTTGTGCTTTACTTTTCACACATCCTTTTGTCCCTTAGTATATGATCAATTTCCATGTAATAGAATGTAATTTTGCAACATAATTGTTCAATTATACTATGTGGATATATTGGAGTTGCTTTCACTAATTTCCTATTGTTGGATGGTATGGTTGTTTTCAATTTTTGTTTTTGCCAATAATATCACAGTGACCATCCCTCCAGTGGAATCTTTGCACACCACTTTCCAATGAAGATGTTTGAAGCTGGCAGCCATCAGACTCAGCCCCCACCCTCTTTTTCTCCTACTTCCTTTACAGAATCCCTTGTGCTGTTGCTTCATGCAGTGTCTTCCCATATGTTCCTTTAGAGACAGTGAACACAAGAATCCATCTTCATTTGTTCCTCTGTAATACTTAGCCCCATGGAGGGGCCTTAGTGTGTTTCTACTCTCAGTTTATCATCCTAAATTTGTGTTGTCATTGTTGGTTCCGTTTGGACATTTGCCATCTATGTTCTGGGCTCTGGTCCATACCCTCACTCTTTTGGCAGAGAGCTACTGAACATCTGCTACGTGAAAAAACCGGATCTAGGTGCTGGGAAAACAGCAGAAAATAAGACAGAAGAAAAGTCCTGCCCTCAGGGAGTGGCATTACACAGTGGCAGACAGACATCCAACAAGTGCAAACGCAGTGGTCATTTTGAAGAGCGTAAGTGCTGCAAAGACTAGAAAGTCATTAGCTGGAGGGGGGATCATGGGGGAGACAATGGACAGCTAGTTTAGGAGGGGATCAGAGGTTTCTTTGAGGATGCATCTAAATGATGACAGTTGTGACCAGAGGATATGGAGGGATGAGAGGTCCCTGCAGATGGGGCACACAGTAGGAGCAATTGGCAGGAAAGAGAGTGAGATGGTGGAGGAGAGATGGAAGGTGAAGGTGTTGGAGACTGGAGGGGCTGGACAGGGATCAGGTCATGTGGGGTCCCTGGGGAGGAATTTAATTTTATTTGAAAGTCAATGGGAACTTCTTGAAGGAGTAAAAGGGACATGGCCTGGTTTTTATGTTTTAAGAGCTCCCTCTGCTCACATTTCATCTTGAACTAACCAACCTAGACGATAAGCCTTTGGCAGGGAGGAGGACAGCTCTAAGCAGGTGCTGGTGAGGAGGAAGCAGCAGGGGCTTCTGAATATGAGTTTCCTGATCTTTCTCTTTTTGCAGCACCTACAGTTATTACATCGATACACTTTGCTACCAGAATCTTGATCGGTTGGGTGGCAACCTTTGCCCATCTGCATTCTTATTTCCCAGCCTCCTTTGGAATGTGGGCTTTGGAGTCACCTGACACACATCTGCCAATAAGATTTGAGCAGACATCTCAGAGGAATTCTGAAAGGTTTTTGCCTCTTTTGAAAAGACACAGACCCAACTGGCACACCGCCTCTCTCTTCTGCCTGCCTCTAGCGCAGATGTGACAGCTGAATTGAGGTGCCATCTTGCTATCATTTGATAACAAGCATGAAAGGTAACAAGTTCAGGGCAGAGAGTGGGAAGAGAGAAGCAGTCTGGGTTCCTAAGGGCTTTAATGAGGATCTGAATCAATGCTGGTGACCACCTGACATCTTGTTCTGTGGAGAAATAAAAACCCTCCTAGTTTTAGTGACTGTTACTCAGGTACTCTGCTGCTTACAGTCAGAGTGTTCCTAACGGATACACTTATAGGAGGAAAAGTGGGAATTGATTCAATTAGAGATTCCACGGGAGATTACGCAAATCATTGGAGTTCTGACCATCACAGTGCATATTAAAATTGAAACAATTATTGAATCCAATGTATGAAGACTGTGTGCTGTGGAATTAGGGCTCCTGATCTCAGATGCTATGGGGAAGTGCCAAGAAACGTCACATAATAGAAAGTGTTTTCCATAGTGCTATGCAGGTGCCCTTTTCCAAAGAGGTGAGCCATGCCAAAGGTTTTGGTGCAAAGGGTTTTCCTTCAGGCTGTTTGGTTCCCTTGATCTGTTCCCATTAATAATGAAATGATGCTCTGACTCCGGTCAGCCCTGCTCTATCATGCCACTCGGAAGTCCCAAGTACACACACAAAAAATCAAAGGACATACAATTTAGTGATGCTGGTCGTGTGTGGACTTAATGCAAATACCTTTGGGTTTGGCTGATCCCCTCTTCTATGGTGAGATGATTGAGATGGGTCTGTCTGACAGAATCTCTCTGAAGTATGATTCATAACGCTAACATAATAAACACCTATCATATTCTAGACACTTCAAGAAGCAATTTAATCTCTAATCCTCACCTAATCTTCATTATGATTTTTAGACTAGAGATTATTTTCCTGGTGGAAATCAAGACTCAGATAATTAAGTAAGAAGAGGTGACACTCTCATATACCTGGTTCCCAAACTATCTGTGCTCTTCTGGGATCCTTGGACCCCATGTTGAGTGAAACCTTCAACTAGCTGACAGCTCACTGCTCCCATGCACGGACTGCATGGGATGTACAGATGACAGTTCTGGTTTTTAAGGTCTTCAGAAAGCTCTTGCAGCATGTTGAATGGCAGTCTTCCCAAAGACAGATTCACTCCAAACCTGTGCCCATGATCGTATTTGGAAATAGGGTTTATACAGACGTACTTAAGGATGTTGAGCTGAGATTGCCCTTGATTAATGCACAGCCTAAAGCAGACTGTCCCTAGAAGAACAGAAAAGGGGGAAAGACACAGAAGAAAAGGCAACATGAAGATCAGTTGGAGACAGATATGATGCATCTACAGTCTAAGGACTCCCAATGATTGCTAGCAGCCCTGGAGGCTGTGAGAGAGGCTGCTTCTGGCCTCTAGAACTGTGAGAAAGAATAAATTTCCATGGTGGCAATGTGTAATGACAGCCCTAGGACACTAACACCACATGCCTCGTGTAAGAGGATGAGGGAGGAGGAGACCCACGTGCTAAGGTCTGAGAACCCTGAGAAACAGCTCAGCATACTGCTCACTGGCCACATGCACCCCCACCCCACCCAGATGAGCAGGCCCCTGGGCTTGCAACAGGGCTTGGGGGAACATGGAGATCAGGGACAGGCAGAACTCTAGGGCCCTGCATTGATATTATCTGAGAGTGATTATTTCAGGGAGTCTGTGTTGATCATGTTTATGGAAATGTAGTTGCTTGTAAAACTATTAGAGTTTCGGGAAAGAGCAAAGAAAAAAAATCAAGCAGAACAGGCATCCACCTTGCAGAAATCGTTTTGTTAACATTTGATGATCTGGCTTTTCTCTAGGCATAGTTTAGCCAGAGGCCTTGGTGAATTTAATTTAACAAAAAATAGATTCATACCATCCATTCTCTTTTTATAAAAATTGGTAAACATAAGACTACTTGAATGTGCCAGGAGCAAAATAAAGTAAAATCAAACTGAAGGAATGAGTGAACCTCAGACAACTACTGTTCATAACAAGCATGTGAGTTTCAGAAAGGTACTTTTCAGGTTAAGAGGCAATTATTAAAGAAAAAAAAGTTGAGAGTTTTAAAAATAGAATTCTGCTCTTTAAAAAACTCAGTATATTTTAGCTTTAACCGACATTTATCTACTTTCTTTCAGGCAAGAGCAGCCTTCTTTTTTCCTTCTACCAGTCTCCCAATTTTTGTTCCTAACATTATTTTTGAATTGTCTGGAATTATAACATTTCTATTCTGCTCTGTCAACTAATTCCCATTATTGTTTAGTTTTGATTTTATGTTTAGACAGATCAAATACTTGCTCTTATCCTTTTATGGTGGCTTCTCTGTTGCTGATTGTTTAATTTTGATGCATGTGTTGTTGGGCTGGATTTCATCATCAAACGTTTTCAAGAAGGGCTTTGTTAATACAGTCCCTGAGTTCTTGCGTGAGTAAGAATGATGACCTGTTTCTTTTATGGTTGCAGTACATGTCGGCTGACAGCAAACCTCTGGGGTCATTCTTTTCTGTTTTAGGACTTGGAGGATGCTGCTCTGTTATTTGCTAGTGTTGAATGTCATAGCAGAGATGGAGGGAAGCTGCCAGTCCCTCTTTGTAATTCACATTCTCTGAACAACTTGTACGAACATTTTCCTTTGAGCATCAGAATCTTCAGAGTACCTACCTTGATATCACCAGTTTTGCTTGATTTTCCTGGGACATAGCATGTTCTCCAAATTTAAGGATGCCTTGTTCTCTTTGCTTCAAGAAACTTTTTTTTTGAATTTGAGTGATTTTCCCTGTTTCATTTTTTTTCTGTTTAGAATACCAATTTGAGTAGGTTAACCTCCCTTTTCTTCCATTTAAATTGTCTTGTCTGTGATCGTTTAAATCTCATTGTTCCTTTCTGTTTCTTTGCGTGTCATTTCTTAAGTTTGTCCAGTGCTTTCAGTGGTATTTATTGATTTTCTGTTGCTAGGTTGATGTCTGTCTTGATAATTGTTTTACATTTTTCTTTCAGCGATTTTCTGAGCTCTTCCAGTATACTCTTCAGTGGGTCTTCGTCTTCATTTCTCTTTTGATCACATCTGTTTCTTTGGTGAAGTTATTTTTGTTTTTTCTTTTGGGATACTATGCTGTTAACTCATTTAAGACTGATGAGAACTAACCTCTGTGCTCTCTGGGGGTAGATTATGTATGATGCATATAATTTTTTATCTGCCTTCTGTGTTTGCTTTTATTCCTGTCCCCACCACCTGATTTTTGCAATACCCATGCCAGGTCCCTTGTCTGGTTTCTGTCTGGTGTTACTCAGGCATGAATAAGTACATCCAGCCGTTTTGTCGACAACAGCACCAAGGAGGCTTGGAGGCCCTGGTTAACCCAGATCCATGTTAGATTTGTGATCTCCCCCTGTGCCTTCTACTCAGCCTGTCTTGGTGAAATGCCTCCCCTACATTTTAGCATTCAGGAATCAGTGTGGTTCAGAAGGAAGCCCTCAAAGGTGCAGATTTTTTGTGACTCCAGGATTGGGCCTCCCGCACCCCCTCTCTCTCCTTTCTGTCCCAGTCAGGTGTTCCCAACCAGAGCTGATTTCTGAACAACAAAAATGGCATCTTTTCCTGGTTTCTCCTCATTTAGCAGCCTCTCCCTTCCTCCTGGCTCATCTGCAATGTGGAAATAGATGTTTACGGGAATATTCTGTCTTCTTCATGTGTGGTGTGCAGCACTGGGTATATGCTCATCAGTATTTCTCCTTCTGCCCTCTTCTGAGACCTATAGCAGGGTCAGACCTTTTCTCCTCCTCCAAAATTAGGCCAGTCAGACCTGACAAATGGCTTGGGCAGCAAAATCTGAGCTGAAGTAACTGCTTTCTTTCCCTTCCATGGTGAGCTCTGAAGTCTCATGCTATGATGGTTTTGTTGGAAGAGGATGAAGTTGGCAGGTCCCTGTGTTCCTGCTGTGAACAGAAGTCCTAGTTGGTTCACCATAAATGTGTAGCAACATCAATTCACAAATTTTTGCTGTTTGAAGCCACCAAGATTTAAAATTTGTTGTTTATTTCTGCAAAACCTATCTTCCTTGACTAATGCAGGAAAACAAAAGCCAATAATTTCCCCAGCAAACAAAAGGAAGCCTGGGAATTGAGGTGGTCACACGGGTGGCTAGAAGGTAGGGATCAGAGCCGACCATCCATCACTAGCCCAGTACTCTGACTAGCTGTAATGGTGTTGTTGAGTGTTGGGGGGAAATCTCTAAATTTTGGGTCCAGTGTTGCGGAGGGTTTCAGATTTAGCTTGTGTTCACTGTGAACAAACCAATGGAACCTAAGCCTTTTCTGTTCCTCTCTGCTTCCTTTCATATAAATATATCTTCCTGTGCACTGAATTGAATGCTGTTGACAGTATTATTTATACCCTTGAACAAACTTGGCTGATTTATGGTGGATTAGAGGGATCATCTATATCCCTCAAAGAGCCATGGGAGCTGCTGCCTTGGGGTCTTGTTGCAATTTATAGTTTATAAATGTTTTCTCCTTTTCCTTTCTTCAGTCAATTTTTTTTGTCTTTACAATTAGAAAAAAATGTGTGTACAATCCAAGATATATTTGAAGAACAGAACTTCACATCTCTGTGTTACTATTGGGCCTAGTGACAATGGAAGATGTCATAGCTCCAGTTTCATTTTTCTAAAATTCAGCCACATGTTAGAAACATGGTGTCATCTCATCTCCAGAACTGTAGAAGGCAGGCTTCAATCCCTGTCCTGCCATTCACTAAGGTTTGGTCTTGTAAAATATCACATAATATTTCTCACCCATGAAAATACAAGAATAGCTTTTTAATCTCACAGGAATATTGGAAATAGCAGATGAACTCTAATGTGGGAAAGGCCCTGGGAACAGAGCCTAGTTCCAAGTGAACACTTAGTATATACAACTTGAAAGCACCTTGTGAATTCTTCAAGTGTCATCTAGTTCATTCATTCTTGCACTTAATATCAATTTGCCAGGCATTCTGCAGGACAGTTGGATTTAAAGTTATGTAGGACATAGGTGAGAGTTGAGTTAAACTAACAATTAAAGTGAGATTCACTTCTGAGATTACATAATTCTGAGATTACAATAGCTGACATTTGGGGCTTACACCATGAGCTCAAGGGCTGGGCTGAATCTTTACAGGAATCATCATTTCTTTTAACCTGTGCCTATTCACTATTGCAGACATTGCTATTATTATCCCCATTATAGACAGGAGGAAAACAAGGCTCAGATATGTGAAGGAACTGGCCCAGGCTGCACGGCAATGGGAGAGACCCTGAAGTTGGTAACACTCTGAGTGCACGGGCTTAGCTCTGACTGTGACACATCCTGACACTCACAGCTCCTAAAGACGGCTGCCATGTTAAGATGGAGAGCCATGCAAGGCACATCAGAGAAAGGGATTCCTGAGCTCAGCTTGAGATGAGGGTAGGAGATGCCTACTCAGTCAGAGGAGTCCTAACCCTATTCCCAGATGGTCACCCAAGAGGAATTCTGGGTAACTACCAACAGTTCACAGTGGAAGTACAGAATCTGAAGGTTCACCTTGGAGGATGGGACTTGAATGAATAGTAAGCAGGCAGGAATCTGATCCAGGTGCTTAGATAACCAAATATAGGAGCTTTGACATGGAAAGGCAATGATAGATACTAAGCATGAGTTTAATATGATTAGCTTTGCCATTTGTGTTAGGTAAATGGATTCTAGCTGGTTTCATGAGAACCTGTGGCAACCCCCAGGTGCTTTTAAAATTGTCAGTTGAGCACAGAAGAATAAAATTTCAATAATCTTTATGACCTGTCAGATCTTTTTCACTTGGGGTCGTATCTCATTCATGGTTGCATTGAACAAATCAAGTACTGCATGTTACTCATGACAAGCACTGAGTAAATTGTTGGATGAGTGGATGAATAAATGAATGAAGACCTAGATTAGTGATAGTAATCAAAGTGGGGAAAAAGTAGAAAAGAGCAGAATTGTGGGTGTGTCCATCTGTTGGCTAGTTGAGGATGGACGTGTAGGGACAGAAGTGAGGGTGGTAGGACTCTATCTCCTTCTGGATGGTACCACTCATGCAACTTCAAAAGTAATCTGGATATTTTGGGGATTCTTAGAAGTAGATGTAGGTAGTCACCAGCAACCATGGAGAGATGTTCATGTGATTTGTTAGTAAAACTCTCTGACTGTGGGTGGGGCTTTTGTAGCTGAACTATTAGATGTCTTGTGATTAATTTTGGAGCTAGAGTGAAGCTGATTCCATAGAGGTTGCTTGTGTTTTCAATTTTTAGAAGGCATGTTGCCAAGCAAAGTCTTGATGACTCTTTGGAGTGTTCACAGCCTAGGAGGTATTGAGATTCTCTTGTTCTTCAGAAATTAAATTCTTGAAGATAAGTGCCATGACTTACTGTCTTCAAGTCCAGTGGGGCTCAGAGCACCTGTGTTCAATCACTATCTATGGTGACTTTACAGATATCCCTGGGTACTGGAAGAAGATGCTGCTTCAGGTTGGATAGTCATGAAAGACATTTCTGAAAAGCTTTGCTCATGCTCAGCCATGAATTTGAGTAAGAGGTTCCCACACAGAGGAACCTGACCCTTGGCCAAGATGGTTGCAGAGTGGGTGGGTAACTACAAATAATTCACCATGGAAGAACAGTCTGCTCTTGGTATGTTGGGATCTTGATGTATTAGGAACTGCTGCTTCCATGCTCCACGGTCTTAGACCCAACTCGGAATCTATTTGGAGCTGCAGAGGAAAGTCCTGTCCACACTGACTGCTTGAGTGTGAGTTGAGTTCCCTTGAGCTCGCCTGGGACTTTCCCTTTCTTCCCTGCCTGGGGCTTCCTTGGGAACTATAGGAGCCTGTCCAGCCGGTCTGGGCTGCCAGGAAGTGCTGGTGGTGCGAGGTCCCAGGGGCAATTCCAACCAATCATCTAGCTTGCAGCTACTTCTATAGCAGTTCCTTGCATCATTTCCCAGAAATGAAACCCCCTACCCCCGAGGGGACAACTCTGAGGTGTGCTCTGCACAGGTCCTTGGAGTCTCCAGAAGGACAGTGCCCCTGTGGCTCACAGAGTTAATCTGCTTTTTGGCTTCATTGTCCTTTCTCTGTCTCACTTTCCTACTCCCTGCTTTAGACATAAATGATATTCTCGCAAGTCTTAGTCTTAGGGCTTGATTTAGGGAAAAATAAAATATGATACTTTGGTTGGTGCTCAATAAATACTGGCTGAATATATAAATCTGTTCAACTCCTCAGATCAGGATTAACCCAAAGACCCGGAGGACATAGTGTTCAATTGCACGATTTCCCTTGACCTCCAGATAGGGTTTCTCCTGCCCTGGAGATACTTTTCATGGTCCTCTGAGTCAGTGCCTGACAAACTCCTGCCCCTGCCCCTGAGAGGCACTGCTCCCCTCCCATCCACAGCCAGGGCCTCTCTCTCCATTTCCATTATCTTCATCTCCATCTCCATCAACTCCATCTCCATCTCTGTCTATCTCCATCTCTATTTCCATCTTGTAGCCAACCCTGACTATGGCTGGCTCAGGACCACCTTGGTGAGAATCTGGATATTGGGGCCCAGGATGTGGTACAAGTGGCTTAGTCTTCACATTTGAGTGCACTCAGGCTGTTCCTGGCCAGTGTGGAATGAATATGCCTTGAGATCCCTGTGAAGGTCTCAGCCACACTAACCTACTTGGAGATTCCACTTGTAATTATCGTGTAGCTATGCCCCAACCAGAATCCACCACTGCTTAGAGCCCTCTTCATACCTTCCCCCATACCAGAACCAATTTCTTTAGAGATCACCATCTACCTAGGATCAGTTCCAAATTTCTGAGGAATGAGACTTTAAAGTAAAATGTTTTGGGATTGAAATGAACTCAATTTTAAATCTTATTTCCCCCACTTCATGGCTAGATGATCTTGAGCAAAATACTTATTCCCCTCCGAGCCTCATTTTTCTCAAATGTAAAATGATAGTATAACTTGTGGTTCAAAGTGTTGTCACAGATAATATATGTAGGGTTCCCTGCATTTACTCAGTAATGATAGGTCTTCTATTCTACTGATTTTTCAGTATCATTTGGATTATTGGACCCGCTCTCAGTCCTGGTACTGCGCCCATGTATTTTATCCACACTTCCCGACACCATTCCATTGACCCTCCTGGCAGAGAATGTCTGAGATAAGACCCAGGATGCTGGGCCTCTTCTAATTAAATTGTGGTAACCATGCTTTCTTAGAGTCTGAATTTGTCTCTTTGGTATCCGTTCATTGGAGGCCAATTGGAATAACTACACTTTCTTATTTTCTATATTTTCAGTGCTCTGAAGTCTGACTAGAGAAAGAATGACCCACTCAGGGCTATCCAGTTTTTAAGAGATGATAAAGGGCTTGCCCAGGGGCTCTCCTGTCCTGTGCAAACCAACCAATGAAAGCCCATGCCACAGTCATCTCCTTCATTGAACTCCAAGTACCAAGCCAATATTCCCCTGCTCTAAAGGGCCCAAGGACCAGGTAATGGTCAACTAAATGCAGTCCCTCTGTCCCAAAGCCTGTCAGAATTATTCCAGCTGGGCCATCCTAAGCTGCTGGCTCTATGGCAGCTCCATTTTCCTGTGGAAAACACGGTCACAGCTTGGTCCCAGGCTTTGTCCTCGCTCGATACTCCCCCCACCCAAACAAAACCATGCTTCCCTATGTGGCCCCCGGGGCACGGTGCCCCTCCTCCTCCTCTTGGGAAATATAAGTAACAAAAATCTTTTTTTTTCATAGCATCAACCTATGTTGTCACTTAGTCACCTCCACAAATTAAAATCCCTGGGAATATTTAGAGAGAGTCCTCAAATCCTTTAGAGAAAATGTGAGGTGTTCACTTATTAGAAATTAGAATCCAGTCGGGTGCAGCGTTCTTATCTAAGGCACTTAGGGAAGATGGCTTAGGAAATGAAGTGCCAGAGCCAAGCCTCAGGGCTCAGGACCCCTCTTAGCGTCTCTTCCATAATCCCAAAACGGGAACAGTAGAGTCCAGTTTAATTTGGATCCAACATGTAATTTTTGAAATTTACAGAAGGAATGTATTTCTCAAAAAATTTAAAATGATATGACATAAAATGGAAGAGTCCTAACATACAGATTTCTCCTCTGAAGTCGGTTCCCCCACATTCCCTGTTAATAGTCTTGTGTATATGTGTGTGTGTGTGTGTGTGTATGTGTATTCTTCCACATTCTTTTATTCTACACAAAAGTGTACACATATGAGGTAAATTTCTTGAAATAAATCGACTCTCAACATACCTATTTTCTTTCTCTTTTTAAACTATTTTTCTCCACATTTTGTTCTTGGTGCATTATAATTTACTTAATGATGGGGTCTATCATTGTTACATATTCTTTACATGGTCACAACGTAACATTTGGCCAATATCACTCCCCAGAACATTTCCCTTCCCTTCCCATCCCCCATCCCTGGTCTCGATCCTCTACTGATCTCACTTTGATTTCCATATAACTCCTCCTCCCTACCTTTCTTTTCCTTTTTCCTGTCTGGCTTCCATATATGAGGGAAACTTGACCTTCTGAGTTTGCCTTATTTCACTTAACATAATGGTCTCTCGTTCCATTCATTTTTCTGCAAATGGAATGATTTCATTTTTCTTTATGACTGAGTATAACTCCACTGGGTATACCACATTTTCTTTATCCATTTATCTATTGGTGGACAGGTCAGGTGGTTGCATCATTTGGCTATTGCTAATTGTGCTGCTATAAACATACTTATTTTCCAAACATGCCTTTTTCCCTCAACACCTGGTGCTGATTGTCCGTCTCTGGCCAGGGTTCTGAAATAGGAGTAGGTTAACTTATTTAGACATTTCCCTACTGCTGTGCAGCTAGATTGTCCTTCACTCTGGGTCAATTCAGCTACTATTTCTTGAGCTCATGCTGTGCAACTACAGTAGCCATCACGGCCCTCTATGATCTGCCCTTGGTTTCTTTCCAGCATCCTCTCTAGAATCTCTTTTCCCAGCCACGCTGCCTTGCTTTCCTGAACACTCCTACCACAGGGCCTTTGGATGGGAATGCTGGAGCCTCAGGCTCATGGCCTCAGCTCCCTCAGGACCTTGCTGAGATGCCAGCATTTGTGAGTTTCTTTTGCCCTCCCCTTCTACATGGAGGAGAAGGCTCCCAGCTTGGCCCAGCCCATCCCCTGCCCTGTTCTGCTTTCTCTTTGGTGCAATCATTGCTGATGTAGGAGAGAGCTGCTGGGAATAACGTGGAGCCAGCACTGCTCCCCTTCCCCCAGGCCATTCCACAGGACTCTTGCACTGTACCTCCCACACCAACTGGCCCTCTGTCCTAGGCTTCTATTGCAACTGTATGGTGACTTGCTCATGGGACAGCAGCAGGCTCCCATGTTGTCCTGCTTACTCTCACCTCTGCACTCTCCCTCCACCAACATTCCTCTTGGAAACTCCCCACTCCTTCCTTTTACATTGTAATTACTGGTATTTATGGCTTGGACATGGAGGAAGGAAACAGGCCAACAGAGAGGCAGAGCAGGTTCGGGAGGAATTCCTGGCTCAGTGCTTCCCCATCAGTCTTCACCGCCCTGCTGGAGCCTCGTGGCATTAATCCATGAGATGAAGGGCTGCACCCTGGGCACCCTGGAGAGGCTGAGCTGGGAACCTGCAGGATGTGGATATGCCCAGGGCTTTAGGGAACGTGTAAGGTGGGGCCCATGTGCTGGGCAGCAGCTGCTCTCTTGTACAGGTGTCTGTGGTGGGCTAGGGGGGCACTGGCCTTGGGGCGAGAGGCCTGGTTCACACACTGGCTGTGACTCCCTCCTGTCTGTACTGTGGGTCTGGGATGAAGGTCATGTCTACTCACTTCAGGGCTTCGGAGGATGGTGAATGAGGCAATGTATGTAAATGCCTCCTAGAGGTACACAGCTGTGGGCCATGGCTCCAGGGAATGGAATTTCAGTCTCC
Source organism: Marmota monax (assembly GCF_021218885.2). Taxonomy (NCBI): domain Eukaryota; kingdom Metazoa; phylum Chordata; class Mammalia; order Rodentia; family Sciuridae; genus Marmota; species Marmota monax. The sequence goes on from NW_026694710.1 coordinate 18,812,089, forward strand.
TGGCAAGACAGGGAGTTGCATTTCTCCACGCCTGGAGGGGTTGAAGGGTTTAGGAATCCTCAGTTTTTAAATTCAGCTTGGTATCTATGGCACATTCCTAAAATTTCAGTTTCTTTTGCCCTCATTAAAATGTTCTCTAACAAATCCATTCAAATTAGTACCAATCCAAGACTAATGGAATATGCTAGAATACTTTGCTTCTTTCCATTCCTCCATACCTACTCCCATTTCTGCCTGTATTTCTGAGGCTTGCATTACCAGGCTGTGCAAAGAACACAGGTTAAAATCAGGCCACTTTCAAGTCTCAGGTTGTCTACTTGATTCCTTATGCACCAATTTTTTAATCAGAAAATGGAGATGAGGATACCTACCCCTCCAGGTGAGTTTGAAGGCCAATAGCAATAGTTTATATTTACAAAACATTTAGGATATACCCAGCACTTTTCCTATATCAACATGTTGAATCCTCACAATAATCCTGTAAGGTGGGTACTATTATTATCGCCCTGCACAGATGAGGAAACCAGGGGTTAAATAACTTCCCACAAGTCACATAGCTAGGGAGGAACAAATCTATGACTCTAAGTACTATAGTTTTAATTCTTCCTTGCAAATGGGACCTCTGAATACAAAGCCTTGCCTGTGTTGGCTACGTTAACAAAACAGAACAAAGCCGTCTTTACCTGTGTCACTAACTACCCAAACAGGGCATTTCTTCTTGCTCATTCTCTTTCTTCCTGATTCTGCCTTTTCCATCCAAATTGAAATCCTGCGGCATCCAGGAAGCTGTCACCACACCTTACTTATATATAATGCTTATTGCTTATGGGCAGATTTGCATGGGTTAACTCATTTGATTTTTAATAATCCTTGTAGCTGTGATACATACTAAGTGTGCTTGTTACTCTCCATTTAGAGATGGGCAACAGCCGCTCAGTTAGGACAAGAACCTTGGTGGGACCCTCAGCTCTGTCCTGACTTGTGCTGGTGTCTGGGGCTTGAGTTGTCACGTCTGGGTGGAGGATATTGACTTTCACCATTTACCTAATATCCGATCCATTCCCTCTTCTGGAAAAGCCTCTGGACTTGCCTTTGGAGACCTTTCCTTCTGCTTCCGTAAGAACTTGTGGTTTGGGTGGGGTCCCACGCTCTGGCATCTCCACGCTACTCCAAGGCTCTGGTCACAGTGGTCCACAGGTGGGAGGGCAGAGAGAGACCGTTGAGACACGGCCTGGGAGATTGCTCTACCCTGGAACCTGGCAGCCTTCCGGCCTGGGATTGCTGAGCTCCAAGGAGGTAGCCTGGAGTTGCTGGTGATGCTCCCTCTCATTACCAGGAGGAGCCTTGCCAACGGGGAAGCACATCAGGGAAAAGAGGAACTGACAGAGGTGGAAAGACAGTGCAGTCCATGGGCTTAGAGCACCTGGATGCAATGGAAATTATTATATGTATTTAGACCCCACCACACCCCACTCTTATCTTGCTTGGAAGCATTTGAATTGGGTGTTCTGTCACTTTCAATTGAAAGAATGCTAACAAATGGAGTCCCCAGACAGAATGCCCCTTGGGCAAGGGGGTTGGTAGGAACTATGGACAGTTTTTTCCACATTTTCATGAGAGTGCTGGGCACTGATTAGGCACCCCAAAATGCTCATTAATTTGTTAATTGTGAATTTGACAGAAGATTGGATAGTCATTGGGAATTTGATCTGTTACTTAAAATCCTTACACACTAGACAATAATTTCTTTCTTGAGATGTCCAGGGAAATTTGGAATAACTTTTCTTTGGGGTTCTTCCCAACTTGCCTTATTTCCCACTGAGAACAACTATAATTCACATGGATTTGCACCGGAGAAAGTCATATTTTATTTTTAGTACTGTTTGTTCAAATTCTTTGCTAAGAATTCTTACCACTTAAGCATGAAGATTTAATCTTTCTGAACTAGAAGGTGGACACACTTCTCCTACAATGCTACACAATTCTCTTCTGTATTCTTAGCCATGGATCTATAGGTTTTAGGGAAAATGCTGACATCCTGATCAGTTTTAGGTATCACTTGGCTAGCCTTCAGTCCCCAGTCACTAACAACACTAGGTTTTGCTGGGAAGGAATTTTGTAGTTGGGATTAAATTCCATGCTCTGTTGACTTTAAAGACAGTTTCCTAGGTGATCTCAGTGGCTTGATTCAATCTGCTAAAAGGACTTGTTCCAGTTTTTCCCATTGTTCTAGATGTGGAACACCTACAGAAACCTAAATTGAGCAACCAATATACCACTTATTTTAACTTGAAATAATATTTGAATATTGATTATGTTCACAGAATTAAAAACCTGGTGCTTAATGGGTTACGAGGAGAAGTGAGGCTTCCCTGATGGAGAAGAAATTCCACCTGTTAACCACAGCACCAGCTCTTGCCTGGCAGTTACAGTCTACACTTCCTGGAGGCCTCCTTGCATTATTTTCCTATTGCATTGGAACCCACTCTTTTTTATAACTATTTTATACCTTTTCCTTTATCTCTTCCCCCTGTGGTCACTCTCAGCAAATGACCCTATTTCCCATCTGACTGAGAGAAGTAGAAGTGATCAGAAAAGATACAAGCTGTTACCACCACACAGATGCCATACACCCCATAGTACTGTATGCTGTGCTTTCCTCTTGTCACTGAGAATGAACAGTCAGTGCCTCATGCAGGGTCCTATTGCCTCCCCTGCACCTACACACACCAGCAATTCCCCTCTCTGTTGTGTATAAGTTTCCTCCTTTTTAAAGGATAATTTGCATGTGTGCGTATAGATATGTATATTGATGTGTGTGTATATATATATATATGTAGCATGGTAATAAGTATGTACATATATAGTAATGTTGATGACATATCTATAATTATAAAGTAAATAATGTATTAATAGATGCATATAGCAATAATGTGTGTAGAAATAAGACATATAAGTAATTACATATGGAGTAATATATACTTAACATATATTTCCCCTATACATACTATATGTGTTATTTTTAATATATATTCCCATTTCTCTTTTCAGACAGTGTCTCATTACTCATGCTTATAGTAAAAACTCCTTGAATAAACCACCTCTGCTCGCTGTTCAGGATTTCATTCCTCTCCTCTCTCTTAAGCTCACCCATGGGGCTTCTGCCTCACTGTGTGCTGAATCGCCCTTGTCAAGGTCATGCACAGTCTCCCCAGGTCTACTCATGCGTCAGCCTTCAGTCTCTTAGTACTCGATGTGCTGTTCCTCCGCCTTCTTGGCTCTTCCTTGAGAAGCCTTTGTCCCTGGGTTTCCCTCTTGTCCTTAGCCTCCATTGCTGCCCTTCTCCAGGTCCTCGTTCTTCTCCCAGATACCATTTTGGGTGCCGTCACTTTTCTCCCTTGGTGATCCCATCCAGTTACATGGCTCAAAGTTCCATCTTTGGCCATATCTCCTCCTGGACGCCAGGCTCAGGCTCATCACCAGCAGGCATCTTCAAGTGCACATGCAACGGGCACCATGAACCTCGTATACCCAGTACCCGGCTCCTGATCTCTCACCCTACTGCCCATACTTTCTCATCTCAGTAATCATAACAAATCCTCTCAGATGCTCAGGCCAAATTCCTTGAAGGATCCCTCAATTCTCTTCTTTCTGCAAATCCACATGGACAAATCCTTTCAGTTGACCTTAGACATCTCAAGCATCTTGCCCTTTCTCACCACCTCAACTGTTGCCACTTTTTCTCTTTCCAAATCATCTGCAGCCTAATTTAGCCACAGTCTCCATGTGGTCTTCCTGCTTCTGCCTTTGAGGAAGCCACCCCGCAGACATGCTGTCCTGTCAGGACTATCCAATGGCGGCTCTTCTTATTCTGAGTAAAGACTGAAGGCTTAGACTGAGCCCTGAGGTCTCATATTCTGCTTCTTGCTCCTTTGCTCATCCAGCTCTGACCACATTGTTTCATGTTCCTGCCACAGGACATTGGCACACAGAGTTCTTCCGGCCTGGAGAGAGTTCTCTTAGGTGTGCACTTATATTGGTGTCTATACAGTAATCTACATCATCTACATCATCTATATCTGTACCCAACTTGATCTGTATTCTCATCCTTCTCTCCATCATATTTCATGTTTATGCTCAAATTTCTCTTTCCCAGTGAAGCCTCTCTGGCCATTCTTCTTTAATTGCAACCACTGTCTGTCTCTTCCTCTCTTTATTTTCTCTACTGTGTGGATCGTTATCCAACACACTTCTTATTGTACTTATTTCCTTTTGAATCATCTGTCTTTTCCCAAGACAGATTTCCTGGAAGATTCAAAAAGACAAAAAGGTAGACATTGTTGTCTGTGCTCTTTGCAGCTGCGTCCTCAACATCTAGAACAGGGCCAAGTGCATACTGGGGGCATGCATTTGAGCCAAATCATGAAACAAAGGCTGCAAAGATATCTGACTGGGAACCATGACCTCTCACCTCGCAGAATTCAATTGGCTACCTTCTCTGTTAGACCCTTCCACAAGTTGCCAAAAAAGACCCCTGCATAGGAGGCCAGGCCACATATGGAGCTCTGCCCACAAGCCCCTGAGCAGGACCTCAGAACCCTGGTGAACCTGAAGGACTTGGATATCCTCCCTGCTCTCTCTGTGTGTGGGGGGGTATCCTTCTGATTGCCAGGAGAGGCTCATCCAAGGAAAAGGAGTGTGGATAGAGAGCTTTTTTCTTTTGGCTTCCTTGTCTGGTTTTGAACACAACAGTCTGGTATTTGAGCTTTCTGGCTGGTGAAATAAAATACTACAAATAGAATAGTCCTTAGTCAAATTAATATCATTTTATTACCATGCTATGATGTAATTTGTCTGCCCTCAAACACAGCAATCTAATGTAGAGAATCAACTGTAAGGTAGATGGTTGTCACACTTTTTATGCGGGTCCATTTTAATATGACCTGTGAATCCCTCATCGAGTGAGCTGGCAGCTATTGAACTTGCCCATCCAGCCTGCTGAGAATGGAGCAGGAAGCTAGGCTCCACCTTGCCTTCCCTCCTGAGAGGCGACATTCCAAAGAGCAGACAGAAGGGAATTTCAGATTTCCTGTTAGAACCTGTCAGTCCCTCAGCTGCTGCAAAACCTGCCAGAGCTTGCCACCGCCCCCCTGCATGAAGACCAGTCTTTGAAAGACCTTAGTTGCTCTCCCACTTCCTTCTGACCTGCCTTCCTCATTCCAGGCACAATAGACAGGCGATGCAACCCAGCTGCCTGGTATCTGAGCTTTTCCTGGAACCAGTCATACACCATCCATCCAGCCTGTGACTCTTCAGCCCAGAGCTCTGCGCCTGGAGGCTGATCTCAGGGTTCTCTTTGCTCAGTGTTGCCCTTCAGTGGCTCCAGCCTACCTGTCGCAGGCAGAGCACCTGTCCTTTTCTGTCCCTGGATCCACTTGCTTTTCCATGCTCTTCCCATCCTGAATGTCTTTGGTTTTTGTTTTCTATCAGCCAACAGGACTGGAAAGGCCTGGAGAAAGGGAGTTTGTTGGTTTTGATCACAACTCTGACTCAAGAATCTACAATGAGGTCAGGCCCCTTGTAAGTCCTGAATCCTGGTTCTGCATTATTATACCAGTAATGTGGGTACTAGAATTTTTAAAAGATAAGCCAGAGACCAGTATTTAATTACAAGAAATTGGAGAGCGGCAAAGGTGAGAAGAGGCGGGGGAGGGGGAGAGAGAGAGGGAGAGAAAGAGAAAGGGAGAGAAAGAGTTTTCCAGAAATCCCCAGCTCCAACCCTTGTTTTCACAGGAGAATTCTCCTCTTGGGGTGACACTGGCTCCATCTGGGCCTCGTTCACCCACATTATTCCGCCCCCCCTCACCCCGCCTGAGTGAGGGTTAATAGGGCAAAATGAAGAAGACTTCCGAGCACCCACCCCTGAAAGCCTCTACCTGCAAGGTCTGTCTGCCAGCTGCCCTCAAGTCTGAGCACGCGCCCTCCCCAGACCAGCCCTGTGATTTCAAATAATCAAAGGAAGACAGTCCAAATCTGAAACAGTTGAAGCCAAGAACCTGATTTGGCTGAGGAGAGCTCGTGCTTATTAAAATCTTCAAAGGCCCAACCCAAAATGGCCCGTGTTTTCGATTATCTCCCTCTCATTTGTCATGTCTGGAACCATTTTTACAACACAAAACACAGAAAGTTTGGAGTTTAGTTCTCTTCCCACACACACCTCTCTTGCTGGAGAGGTTCCAGAACTCTCCAGGCTCATGGGTCATGGAAGAGAGTATGTGTGGTCAAAGGGCTTCTCTGAGAGTATGTATCAGGACTGAGTTATTTAGAGAGGTCATTATAGTTCAGAGTTTAAAATAAGTTTCAGGAAGGTTCATGTGTTTCATGTAAAAAGAAAAATGTGTGGGTGGTGTTGTGGGCTATTTTTACATGAAGTCTTTTGCAGATAAACATTTGCTATGAATTTCAGTCTTCTTTTTCTAGCACTTACTCTATGTTCAGCCCTGGACCCAGTGATCTCTGCACATTTAATCAGCTCAGTGTCCTTATCTTAAACAATGATTGCAATTCCAACGCCCCAAAGAACAGAGAGCATCCCCATAGTGCCGTCAATTTCCCTACTATCCCTAATTTAGTCACATTCCTATCCTAGCCATCCTCACTGGCTTCCCTCCTGTCTCAGTGGAAAAGGCATGAGTCAGGATACTTGGATGTTCAACCCCAGGCCCTCCACCCACCTAGTTGTGTTCATGTACCTTCTGTTTCCCCAAGTTCACCTGACCCAGTCGCTTCTCATTCTCTGTTATCTTCGACTTCTGTCTCTGGTTGGTCATTCTCAACCAGTAAAAATGTTCAGATCTCTTCCATTCTGGAATAACCTTGACTCAGCTCCATTGACCTATCACTAACCACCATCTGTCTTTCCAAGGGAAATGGACCTGGTATGTAAAAGGCATTCTGTAGGACCAGTAAGGTCCTATAGAAAGGTCCTAAGAAAGCAAACTGGCTCTTTCTAAGGATGCTATAGAGGTCACTACCTGGAAGCATTTAGATGCGCATGGTCAACAATCTCTGCCTTCAATTTGTGCCTTCAAATTGTTTCTGTTTGGAAATAGTTGGTACTGCTGACCGTCCTTGGAGTATGTGGTAATGACCATTTTCAAACTATACCAATTTGAAAGCACAAAGCTTTGGGTAGATTTTCCAGATTTCAATGGTTTCTGGAGTGTTCTGGCTAAGACCAACTAGAAGTTGGAGACTGACCATTGATGGTGAGAGGGTTGGGGAATGTGCAAGTATCTGAATAGGAAGGCACTATACAAAGACAATAGAAGATATAAATTATTTCTGTTCTCTTCCCAGTGACTGTTTTTTAGGATTTATGGAAATAGTTGTTAATATCAGACACTGAAAGCCGTGTTTCTAGTAGGGCTTTTCAGGATGACATTTGCACTGAGGACTTGAGTCTTGGGGCACAAGCATAACTACTTTGAGGATCAGTGACTCAACCTGGGGAGACAGCTTCCTTTCTGCCTCTGCCCAGAAGTTAGCAAATCTGGCTGCATGGAGATTACCAATGTAGGGGAAGACAGGCGATTACATCCTTCACATGTTGTTTTCTCAAGATGAGTACCATCAGGTCCATGATTGACATCCTCTGCTATGATGTGCATAACAACGGTTAGCATGGAGTTTATGAGCACATGTGTGCACAGCACAGAAACACCAAGAAGTGCTTGGGGCATGTTGCTCAGTGAGTGGAGCAAGCATGACATTGGACTGCTGAGGTCTCTCATGAGGCCAGAGGAATGCTTTCTCCAGGAGGGCAGCAAGTTTTGTCTGTTTTGATCAGACCTGACTAGGTAGGTACTATTAAATATTTTTTCAATGAACTTGAGAAAATGATCAGGCTGCAGAAAGAAGGACTCTCAGTCTGGACTGCTGGAATCAAGTAGAACCCAAGAAGAATCAGCTACGTTCAGATTAAGGGTATGTGCTTGTTTTGTATGGTGCTTCTATTCATTATAATGGAAAGAGGATCTCCATTATTTTCATAGGTGAAATGGGTGGGTTAGGGATGGTCATTCCTCTTTCTAGGTGAAAAGGGAGGGAAGGATGATAAATGGTGGCTTGTGAATGGTCTCAGCATCCATAGGAGAACAGGAACCTGTGACTTAGAAGAATGCCTAGAATTTCCACGTTGCTATATTGCAGAAGGGATTTTTGGTTCATGGATAGATTTTGACTACATGCAAATCTGTGGGCTCTTTTTGGTTTGTTTCATCTTTTAGATATTGTGGTGGTGACTATGAGGTGAAAAACTTCAAGCATTCCCTCTTTGACTGAAAAGATCAGAGTAGGATGGGGAGAAAATTAAAATGGGAAAAAAAAAACCCAGTTGAAAACCAGGCTTCATGGTTTAAGATGAGGATAATGTTACTGAAACAGCTGGGAGCCCCTGTGAAGGCTGTATTTCACATCTCAACAACACAGAACAAATTGCACAAATTCTAGGAATTACAGCTTCATAACAAACACTGGAGTCCCTTTCTAAAATGTCACCAAATGTCTCTGTCGACTCTGTTTTGTAACTAGTCACAAGCAGATGGCACTTTGAAGCATACAACACATTTTGGAAAACAAAATCACTTAGACATTTTTGTCTGGTTTGCTAAGATAATGTGAGAAAGCCCCAAATGAAAGAATCTTGGCGTGCACTGATGAGAAGGGCGACACACCATTGAGTGGGTTTGCTCTAATTTCTTGGGAAAGTTGATTCTTCAATTGTCTTCTCTGTCTGAGTTTGGTTTCATGAAAGGTTATGAACTTGCTGAATAAAAGAAGCAAGGCAAGGGGAGGTGAGAGCTACCATTGCCTGAGTGCGTACTGCATGTGAGATGCTTCATCTAGTATATAGAAAATCTATATAGTTTATTTAATTCTAAAATGATTCTGTGGGTACCTATTTTTTCTCTCATTTTAAATATAAAGAAATCGAGGCATCCCACACCCAGTTAGGTACAGGTGGAATTCAGACCTTTAACTGTTAGCCAAATCCATGTTCTTCCCATTTCATCTACTTCAGGTAGGATTCTCTCTATCTGCCTTTATTGCTCACTCTACAAATATTTTCATGTTCACAAGAATTGTTAAATATTGGAGATGCAGCTAGTGAATGATTGTGCAATGTAGTCCTATTTATGCATAAAATCCCAAATTTATTGTTTTCATAAATAGGAATTTTTAGCATATATTGACAGGTAGGTACACATTCAAAGCCCATTTTAATTCACTTTCCCTTGATTTTTTTTCTCAATCAAATACTAAAAAGCAAAATGTACAGATGTTCATTGTTACCAGGGATGACCATTTGTTATGGTTTAGATGTTAGGTGTCCCCAAAAAGCTCATGTGTGAGACAATGCAAGAGGTTTAGAGGTAATGATTGGGTTATGAGAGTCTTAACCTAATCAGTGCATTAATCCTCTGACAGGGATAAACTGGGTGGTGCTGGAGGCAGGTAGGGTGTGGCTGGAGGAGGTGGTCACTGGGGGTGTGCCATAGGGGTAATTATTTGCCCATGATGAGGGTATCTCTCTCGCTCTCTCTGCTTCCTGGTGGCCATGTCCTGAGTCACTTTTCTCCACCATGTATTCTTACACGATGTCCTGCCACACCTCGGGCCCAGAGCAATGGAGTCAGCTGTCTATGAACTGAGACCTCTGAATCCATGAATGACAAATAAACTCTTCCTCCTCTAAAATTATTCTTTCCAGGTTTTTTTTTTTTTGGTCAGAGTGGCATAAAAGCTGACTAAAATAGCCATGTTACAGACACAGTTTGGCTAATAAGATGCCCATGGCATGTCTTGGAATAGGGCTTCCTCTCCCAAATTAAACAGCAAAGTTCGACAGGCGAAGTCTTTGCTGAATATAAACTCAACATTAAAAATACAATGGCTATGTCACCACCATAAGAATGAAAGCCACATGCTAACATTGGTGGAGCAGGAACACGGCAGGAGACGGGTTTCTTGATGACTTCCTGGAATAGCTATACCACCCCTGGACCACCTACTCTGAGCTTCTTATATGAGGGAAAAATAAACCTTTAGATATTAAAGGAAGTGGGTTTTCTCAGACAGACAAACACTAACTGATAGAATAGAATTTTAAAAGACCTTCCTATGTTCCTACATAGTTTTATTTTCACACCAGTTTTTGTCCTGATCTGTATTCCCCAAACATTGGAAAGTAGACAATAGATTCTTTGGCATAGGGTTCCTTTCGTTGGGCACAAGTTGGAACAGAGTCTCATCCCCTCTCTGGCTGTGGGAAAAGGGTCAGCACGGTTGTGATCCAGGAGACTGTGGCCCTTCCAGATCATCTGCGCATCACTAGCCAAAACCATCAGATGGGGTGGGAGAGGGGGTCAAGGGCTGGGCGGTACATGTCCTCACCATTTTGCTTTGTATGGATGTAGACTTGGCCTTTGCCTGGAAAGCTGAGCAAGGAACTTGAGGAAACACTTTGTCTATCTTTCACCTTGGGGAAGACCACACTGAAGTCATACCAGACATACATGATAACCAATCTGGTTTTAATAGACCTCCAAGGAAGACAGTTCCTCAGCCTCTTCCCTCAGGAGGCCATTTCAACATTTAAAAACTTGCAGTAAATTCTTCTTTTACTTAAAAAGAACGTGTACTGCATGTTTGAAGGAAGTGTCTTTTCGATCTCTAAGGCAGAGCGGTGGGGCAGAAAGCCGTGCAGTCAGGCAGTCCTGGGTTAAACTGTAGCTCCTCTACTTATGAGCTGGGGCACTTCCTTGAGCCTCGGCTCCTTATCTATAAAATGAGGGGGCAATAGCTACACTAAGCCTCCAGGAGTCACAGTGGGGAATGTATGTACTAAACACTGGAAATACCATTTGCCAGGATGGTACCTAGCTGCAATGCCCATCAGCCCCTGCCACACACTCTGTGTGAGAGTTCTGTAGAGCCCTTAGGAATACCATGGGGTTTCTCTACAACATTCCCTACCATGGGCTCATTAACTCCAGTTTCCTAATCTTACCCTCTTTGCTCTTAGTTTTTAGTCCTTGAATCTGAACTTGGAAACTCTTTTTCCAACAATTTTTTTAAAAATATGTGTTTTTCAATTGGAAGTGATTGCATTTTTACAAAGTAGGCAAAAACAACAACAGCAAAAAAGAAATGAGAACTTGAAAATTGGAAACATCGACCTGTATAGTTTATGTGGCTGGGCACCCCAAATTCTCATTCTAGGTTGTGACTCCATAATTGAGGTTTGCACTGTGGTGACAAAAGCAAAAATATAGCAATAAGACAATTGTCTGGATCGTGACAGCCAAGAATATTCTGGCTGCCATTTTTTTGTTGTTGTTGTTGTTAATTGAAAGACAGTCTCCTCTGGTGCAAATTTTCTGCTTTGTTGACCTTCCTTTTGGGTAGACGCTGTCTCAGACTCAAGTGAGGTCTGCTGCACCATTTTAAGAAAGGAAACATTTCAGACCATGGACTGTTTTTAAAAGCTGTACACATGACTCTTGGCTACAAGAGCACTGGATCTTCTGGCTTCTGGCAGCTCCGTATGTTGGCTCCACAAGCATATGTACGATTTCAGACTTGCAGCCACACATGAAGTAATCGTGAAGCCACACAATTCATCCCTAAAAATATGCCATACAGTGGTTCTTGTCTTCTCCAACAAAGTAATCCCTAGAAATTGTGATGATTTAAAATTTTTAAAAAATCATTAATTAAATCTTCATTCACTAAAGAACATTTTTTAAAAAGTTCAGAAACTGAAATGAAAAAATAAAGCAACTACTGTAGTGGAGTTGGGTTCAGAGATTTTTTTTCCCCTTCTTCTTTTTGTACAATTACTCAAAGCACATGATACTAAAAATGAGAAAGAAAATTCAATACAGAGTTTCAGGGCTGAAGGAAGCCCCAGAGGTGCTTTGCTCTAGCTCTGGAGTGTGCAGGTGATGTAGACCTAGAAAGAGTCGCAATGATACGTTTAGTGTCACATGGTTAGAAGCTTAACTGTGGCTTTGTGTCATCATGTTTTTCTTATGATTCAAGACTGCACTAGGAGCCATTTCCCTAATGAGGGGTCCTGGGCCTCTTGGCTAAAGATGGGTCCTCCTCCTGGCACTGCTAGTCATTGTATCCACTGCATATTTTGAGTTTCTCATAGCACTTAGTCTTGCTGTTACTTTCTTGATAATGACTTTGTCATTTGTCACTTCCTCTAAAGTGCAAACTCCAAGAAGCCAGGGACTTTGATTCTTGTTCGCTGTTATGTCTTGAACAATGTGCAGCACATGTTAAGTGCTCAGTGGAGACTTCTGGACTGAATGGGCCAGAGCTGGAGAAGGAAGGATGTCCTGTTGTGCTGTGCTCAGTTATGTCTGCTATACAAACTTACGAAGTAAGCTACGTGCTTGGAGTCCTAAAGTTGAAAAGTGGTAAGAGAGTATATAAAGCCAGTGATATTTCCCTTCAAGTTCTGACATCTGCCACGACACCATGGGAGATTATTTCCAGTGTTCAATACTTTCTGTCCCATGACATCTAAAGCTCCCAGGTTCCAAGTACATGCTTTGGCAATCTCCCTCTTGGTTTGTACCTATCTGTGCTGCAGTAGTCTTCAGAGAAATCAACTGGAATAAATTTTATTCAGCTCAGTAAATATTCTTTGTTTCTGACTTTTCTGTAATAAGCTTATTGAGTATATTTCTCAGATTATAGATGTGATATTTTACTCTCTCCTAATTTGTTGATGGATTCTATTGAGTTGTCCCAGTTTGCAACAAAGCCTAGAAAAGGAAGAAAGCTACCCATCTGCTGATTAATGGAGGCTGATGCAATCGAAGGGATTGATGGCAAAAAGTTCAGATGGTCACAGGGCTCAGAAAGTGACATGTGCCAAAAGATGAAGCAAGCCCTGGAATATAGACGAGACAGTAAATAACCCCGAGGTGCTATTGACTCTGATCCGCAATTCTGAGTGGAGAGGAAATGCCAAATACCTGTACTTAACAGAGTTTTCTACCTTCTTCAGGTGAAGGTCCCATCAGACATGACAATCTTTGCTTCTTCCCAGATCACAGAACTCGCTGAGGACAGCAATCGTTAAAGTTTGTTGTACATGTGAAACATCTGGAGAAGTCCCTCACAAAGGGGCACAGGGACCTGCGTTAGTTGATGAAGCAGGCAGTGAGGGCCTAACTGATGTGTCCTTGTCACCACTGTCTAGCTTACTATTCTCCACAGGGCATGTATGCAACTGACCTGGTCACAGATTCGCAAGACAAGGAAGGAACATGGGTCGTTAAAAGAGCACAGGATTTGGAATTTGGAGACCTGCGTTTGGATCCCAGCCCTGTAAATTGCTAGGGGTGTGACTGTGGGCGAGATTCTTCATGTCTTTCAACTTCAGTCTGTTTGTCTGAAATCATCAAGGTTAGCAATGTTTATGTAGAGGGCATTGTGAGAGCCGGGAAAGGAATGTGAAGGAACCCAACGCCAACGGGAAGGAGGCAGCAGTTGGAGAGCAGACTTTCTCCATTAGGATCAAAGCAGATTGTTTCCTTCCACATCCCAGCCTGCCCTCATCTCTCTATGTGGCCAGGAGTGAGTTAACCTCCCTAGCTTTAGTTTCTTCATATACGAAAGAGACAAAAACAACACCTACCAGAACTCTCACCCTTTTCCTGAATCCTGCTGTTATAACCTCTATTTTATAGCAAGGAAACTGAGGCACAGAGGAATTCAGCAACCAACATGGGATCACATCTGGTCTGTGCCCCCGGGCGCTCTGGATTCTGACCTCTATCCCTTGGTAGAGATCCTCCGGCTCCACATAGCAGGTGGGACAAGGCCAGTCAAGGGCCTGGAAATTGGCAAGCACTCAGAAAATATTTCCTAATACTTCAATAATTTCCTTTTCTGTCACACGTCCAGCATGGGCTTCATGAAAGAAGGTTTGGTTCATAAGAAATTACAAGGGAGTTTTAAATTAAAGAGACAGACTCTCATTACCTTTAATTATCAGTTCCAAGGCTTCTCCTAGCTCCTGCCTCCAGCCACCTAAAGCGGTGGCGAGGTTTACAGAAGAGACTAGCGAGAGAGGGAGAGCACGCCAGGGAGTGAGCTTTTATTGGGGAACAAAAAATTCCAGGGAAAATCCCATCCAATGAAGGTTAAGGGGGGCAGCACCCTAAGGTCAAGGACGACGATTGGGTCTTCAGGACAGTGGCCAGGCACGCCTCTGCACGGACAAACCCTCGGACCTGGGAAAGGGTGGGGAAGGCTCAGACACAGCTGTGTTTAAGCGCCTCTCACCCAGCCAGGGAGGAACTCAAATCACGTGCAAGGATGGCCTCCCACATCCTTTCACTTTCCAAACTTGTATCCCTCCATTTTATGACATGGCCCACCATACAACTCAAACAGCAGCCACCTTTTGCAGTGACCCATGAAAATGGTAGCTCACTTGGGCTCAGCTATGGCCATGTATCCAAGAAGCGGGGAGTGCTATGGCGCACTCGCTCTGTGTTGCTGTCACACACCGGGCACATAGTCTCTATTTACTAGGTAAAGGTGAAAGGTTAGCTATCAATTCAGGCTGATGTGGAGACAACTTGCTTGCTAAAGGGCTGTAACAAGTTCCCAGTAATTATGAGGCCTCTTTCTGCCGGGAGCCTCTTGAACCTTAAGCTTGTGTTGACATTACTGACACACTGAGAGCGGAACGATCTCCTGTCTCAGGACATCCACGTGAGAGTCCAAGTAACTCAGAAGAACAAAGTCTGATACTATCAACCAGAGTCAAAGACAGGTATTCGTGCAAATTTGGGAGCATTCTAGGGAGTTGGGAGTTGGGAGGGTAAGGGGCTTGAATATTTAAATCAAGAATATGGTCAACTGGGAGGTGCAGTCTGATGATGGGGCAGAGGGTGACATCTGGGGACATATATTCTATGCAGCCACAGAACACAGGACAAAGAAACCTGAAAAAAGACCCTTAATTTCCTGGGAAGGTGGAGGGTCTCATGGAACAAGGATTGATCAAAAAACACAATTATTTCCCTTAAGTGTGTTATACTCCCTCAATTACTTCCTGGTCATCAACCACAGTCTGATTTAAGACGCCTGTAAAAGAATCACAAACTAATACAATGCATTGTTTATGATATGCAATCCACTCATATAATTCCTGTTAATAAGAACCCATAGTTTTATCAACAAATGTAGAGGCTTATGCTAATATATTGCCATGATTACTTTATCCCCCCATAGCCGCGGGGAGCTATGAGCACATTTGTTTAATCATAAAATAGACAGTAAATAAATCAGCACCCTTAACCAAAAATAAATCGAGCACAGGATTTATACCACTACAAAGAAACCTCCACAGAACAATATTAGCTTTAATGTTTCCTTTTTCCTCCATTAAGACCTTGCAGTATATCAAAACAAAGGAAGCATCCTAAACTTGAATTATATAGAGACTCGATGACAAATCTGTTCTGGGCAGGAAGCACCGAGCCACTCCTGCTCGTTCCTGCCGTCTGGGTCGGCCTCCTGCTCCTACCGAGTGGATCTATAGCTCCAGAGGAGCAGCGCCAGGTCCAGGGCTGGGCAAAACCAAGGCCCATCTGGCCACTTTCGCTTTCCCTCTGTGGCTCAGCAGCAGCATCCCTTTGAGATGCTTTATTGACTGAGCCTTGGTCAGTAAACACCCCCGTACATCACAGAAGA
The DNA here is from genome assembly GCF_021218885.2 of Marmota monax. Classification (NCBI taxonomy): domain Eukaryota; kingdom Metazoa; phylum Chordata; class Mammalia; order Rodentia; family Sciuridae; genus Marmota; species Marmota monax. The sequence goes on from NW_026694710.1 coordinate 18,827,878, forward strand.
ACAGAGGGAGTAATGCCGACATGAGCCAAAGAATACTTCTCTCGGAGGAAGAACGCCTGAAGGAGTCCTTCCTCATGGACGGGAGAGAGGGCTGTTTACTTACAGAGCTCGCAGGGCTGTCCAGCAGCTGGATTCTTTGAACTCAGCGCGCGCAGATGTGGAGTCTTCGCTCAAAATCCCCTTCCCTCTGGCAGCAAGGAGCACTCATAACTCTCTGCGGCTTCAGCTTGATAAGCTAGTTCTTGATTTGCTTTCCAAATTGTCCTCCTAGGCTTTCAAGGGTGGCAGAGAGAGGCAGCGTACAAAGCTGCCGGGGTGCAATGACACTGGGGCCTCCACGGACCTCCCGATTGTTTGATGGAGCCTCACAAACAAAAATAAATATCTTCTTTATCTGTTGGCTCCGGCCTCAAGTCATATTTGGGAAACAGCACAACGAGTCTGGACAACGCTTGTTCTGAACGCGAAATACTCAAGTTGAATGGCTTCTTTTTCACACTGGGGAAAAGGGGGTACCTCTGACCAGCTGTCAGGAGGATTTCTTACCAGCTCTTTATGGGGATGTTCTTGGAGGTGGTGAAATTTGTCTCCTCTAGTTGGCAGTCAAGGGGGAAGCAGCGCAGGGCTGGAGGGACCTGGCCAGGCTCACACAGTTGGTGGAAGGACTGGAACCCGGGGCCTCCTGATTGTCAAGCCAGAGTTCTCTGCACCACTGGCAGGCAGAGGTGGAGGCCAGGGTTTGAGATCTGGCTCTTGGCCTTTAGGATTCACGCCACTGGAGTAGGTCCTTGTGCTTCTGAGTCTCTATTCTCACAGCTGCACAATTGCATTTGTGGTAATGGTGATCCTTGCTTGGTCCCACAGCGTGGTGACTGTTGTGAAAGAGCTTCATGGAGAATGGAAGCAGTTGTACACACTATGGAGTTATGTCAGCACGGTCCCACCCATGAGATGCTTTTTTCCCTTTCCGTTTGATATTCCACTCGACGTTACATCCCATGTTGAAAGAAGCCACCAAGTGACTTTTGGGTAAAGGATAATACAGGTTGGGGAATGCAATAGGATATGGAGAAAACTTTTGACCTTGGGTAACCAGGTCAAGATCAGAAGGAAGGGTGTAGAGCTTGTCTAGGCATCTGCTGAAGGAAAAACTGGATCCGGAGACTGAACACTCCTGGCTCTGGCACTGCCCAGAAGACTTGTCAGTTTAAACATGGGGTCATTTAAACCTTCCAGACCACACCAGGACACAGTTCCTCATGTTGTTGTGCTCACCTTGTTTTGTTCTGGAGAGGGCGTTTTGGGGGTGATTAAATCATGAGAATGATACACACATGGGTGGAATTGAGGACTTTATGAAAGGACTGAAAGGCCGTTTTTGCCCTCTGCCCCTTTGTCATGTGAGGACACAGCATTCGACCCCTCTGGAGGATGCAGCAACTAGACGCCATCTTGGAAGCAAAGACCTGGCCCTCACCAGACACTCAACCTGCTTTCACTTGGATTTGGGGCCTCACAGCTTCCAGAACTGTAAATTTCTATAGTTTATGAATCACCCCATGTGGCATTTACTTGCATTTACTGTAGCATTACTATGGGACTAAGAGTAATTTATTTATTTATTTATTTTTAGGAAATAATACAGAGAAAATGCTGTTGCTGGGAGGGTATTGCTTCCATGCCCCCTTCCGTCATGGCATTGACCCACACCCTTAGTGCCAGTGCTCCTGGGTTCCATCTTGACCTTCTTTTCTTTTAAGGAGCAAATTTCACTTTCCTTCCTCTGTCATCTACCTCTTTCAATATGACCCTCTCTGCTGGCCCCCGTGGGTTTTCTTTGTTTTTGTTCGAATTGTCCTCTTTTCTCATACAATAGTAAGAGTGAAAAACAAAAAGAAATATGGCGCTCAACTGCAGAGAAAAGCATCCACAGGGTCTTGATGTGGGGGGGTCATCTTTATCTTTGAAGTAGTCACAAATACCAGATGAATCAAGACCAGCTTCCCTTTCAAAAATGTTCAAGCCCGAAATCCAACTCATATTTACTTATTCCATTCACTTCCTTTGCCCTTTCATAAACTCACCCCTCAAATGTCATTTCAGTTAAGAGTTGCACTCTATCATCTGTAAGAGCAATTTTCTAATTGAGCCTTGTCTTAGCTTGGGCTGCCACATGAATTCTTTAGGGGACACAATTCAGTCTATATATAGCAAGCCTGGAGAAATTAAGAGAGCTAACATTGATTAAGCCTCCTGGTTTCTTCCCTCATTGAATCCTTAAAACAACTTTGAGAGGTTGGTAGTCATGTTTCCAAGGTCACAAAGCTAATAAGTGGCAGTTTCCAAAGTAAACTGGGATGACCAGAGCCCTGATCTTTTCATGACACATCTGGCCTCCCTCTGTCCTTCTCTCTTAGATTCTGAGCCATGACCCTCAGTTCTTCCTTCTTAATTCCTGATTTAGTGGCCTTGAGGGTAGGACATTGTTATTCAAAGTATTGTGAGAAGGAAAAGGGAGTAGGGGAAGTTAGGGTCTGTGCTGAGGGGAGGCTGATGGCTGTGACATCAGCTATGACATGTCCTCCCTGCCTCCTTTCTGTTGATAGATCCTTCTCATTGATTTGAACTCAGCTCACATGTTACTTCTTTAGGGAAGCTTTCTTTGATCTGCCACTCACCCACATTGCTATATTTTCTCATACTCTCCCATAATTCACCTTCATAACTTTTCTCCTTTTATAATACTTCATAAATGTTTTGTCACTATAGTGGTTATAATAGTGTTTGCATACTTCTAAGATAACGTGTGCAGTGTCTGTCTCCCTCACTACTCTCTGAGGTTCCTTGCTCACTAAGGTGTCCCTAGTCATCAGGGCAGTGGTGTGAGAGTCTTCAGGGGAAGAAGGGGGATTAGGTTAAGATAAACAGTAGTAGAACTGCACTATGAGATTCACCTGAAGCAGCAAAGAATTACAAATATGTCTGAGAGCACAGTCTAATGGGGCCCCTTTATTTAGTCATCTATGAACCACCAAATGTATGCTTCTCCTTTCTATTTGGCACAAGGATGCCAGCATTGGCTAATTGAGGATGAGTTTCTCTGAGGAAAGAGAGGCAGCTGAGATCCTGGATCACATCTGCTGTCTTGCCAGTCACCCTCTGGATTCCTGCAGGGGCAGCACAGCTCATTCATATCCTATCAGCCTCAGTCTCTTGGTAGAAAGAGGGGAAGCAGGACTCTGATGAAATAGGGGATAAAGAGGTAGGAACCTGCTGGGAGGAACTGCTATCAGGGAAGGGTATTTTAAGTGAAGGGAACACATGGGTGAAGACATGGAATGATAGCATGTTGGGCTTAGAGAACTAAGGAGCATATTTTGATCATGGACTGCAGGGAAATGTGATAATGGAAATGAAAGTGCCAGATGAGTGTTATGTGTTTTCATGATTATTTTTTTTCTCAGCACTGTTTGGAGGGCCAGTGGGAAAGTACATGTGGAACTGTTTTATAAACTGGGAAAAATCCCTTGAAAATATTTTTATTATAAATTCTTTTGGATGAAGATAGCTAGAATATTAGACTAGAGAACCATGTTGGGAAAGTGAATTATGTATGAATTTCTTCTATTTATAAACTGAGATTTTTGATTATCTTTCTTCTAATCTTCTTTCAAAGTCTAGATCATAAGTTTACAGAATCTGTTAAATATCGGTGAGTCAAGATGTATGCTTTCAATTCAACATTGTCCCTGGTCCTTTTCTGTGTGTCTGTCTGTCTCCTCCCTCCCCCATTGTGGACTGGAAGAGTCTGGGACTACATTTCCCAGAATCCTTTGAAAGCAGAGGCCCCATTAGAGTCATCTGATGAGAGCACCCACAGGATGTGTGAGACAGAAAGGAAGTGGGAACATTATTCTTTGATGGCGGTTGCAGACAGAGCAAGAACAATGAGCTGCTGTGAGGTTTGCAGGAGCTCCAGGGTGAGATTCTTAAATCACACATTTAACAGCAATCTTGTGCTTCTGGGTTTGCAGTAAAACAGCACTGTTTTCTACAATCGTTGTTTCCACCATCCCCTTTTAAGAAAGCTTTTTATTTAGAAATAATTATAGACTTCTGGAAAGTTAGAAAAACAAAAACAAACAACAACAACAAAACAAATTAGCTTCCCTCTGTAGAGACATCTCTGGAGCCCTTAATCAGCTCAGCTTGTCTGCAGAGATGCACAAAATCTTGGTAAAACAGAGTAGTTTTTTTCCTCACTCTTCCCTCTGACTTTCTAACCACAAGTGATCATTGTTCTTTCACACTTAAGACACATTTCCTCTCAAAGTGCCCTGGTTTGTAGAGATGCCACTGGCTCCAACTTAAAAAAAAAAAAGATTTTTATAACAGCATTGAAATCACATGTTTCAGAAGGTGATCTTGGCTGTACATTCACCATTTAGTTTGCTTTTCCAGAATAAATAAACGGTCTGCCCTAAAGAACTAAAGAACCATACACATCTTCCTCTCTACAGGACCAAGAATAGAATCATGGTTGACATTTGTTATGGCCTAGCACAGGTCACTGATTTTCCTGGGCATTATCTTAATGAATCCTCACCAGTATATTGGCAGAAAATTTAAGTTATTAAAAATCTCAAGGTAATGAAAGATGGGATGTAAATAAGAACCATGTGGGGCGGCTCCAACCCCTTCCTGAATGCACTAAACTGCTTTTCTTGAAGATGACAATATTTTTCTTCTTAATGAGATTTCAAAAACATTAGTGTCTGAAAATCAGCCTGAGCCCTCTGGACACTGATATGCATGAGCCCCAATCAGGTGCACTGGCTGCTCAGTCTGTCTGATAAAAAAAAATCAATTTATAGAAAAATGCCAGTGAACAAGTGGCATAGGTGGTACTGTATAGTGACAAATATCGTGAAAGTGATTTGGGAATGCTGACTTATCCTTGGAAACCTTGTTGTGAGGAAGAATTTTGTTCACATCTAAAGCAGAGTCGATTCTTAGAACTTCACACTTTAAGAAAGGCAACAAAATTCAAAACATTCTAAAAATATATAATTTAGTACACTATTTTCTCCAGCAGTGATTCTCTTCTGAAGACTGGAAATTGCTTCCCTTCTAATCTTAATATTTTGATTGAAGACATTCAAATACAGAACTGGCTTCAAAGCATAGTTTGTGGCCAAGAAGTATTTCCTGGTTTACATTGCTTAATGAATGATAATATTCATGCAAAAGAAGAAAGGCACTGCAAATCCTAGCTATTGACATTTTTCATGGATACATCTTCTATAAACAGTTATACCAAAAAACTGTCTCTTAAAGGTGCCCAATCTCATGCACCTCCAAATTTTAATCTTCTCATCTTACAATCATCACCAACTGTTTTTTACCTCTTCCCCCCAATTCTTCCATTCCCTCCACTTGGCCATCATGACCACAGTATCTAGAACACCTACAGAAACAGTACCTACCCATCTTGTCTTAACAGTGAAGCTTCCACTTATGGGGTAGGTTCTGCAGGATAAGTGAGGCTGGATTATTTTAGTCAAGTCTCATAAAACAGCAACTTGGGAGAATGCAAACAAAGTCTAAGTCACATGTTCCTTTAAAGGTATATGGGTAAATAAGAGAGAGAAAAAGCAAGGAAAAGAATGAAGGAAGAATCATCTGAAAGGGAGGAAGGAAAAGAAAAGAGAAAAAGAGAGAAAGTGAAAGAAAAAGAAACAAAGAGCAGGCGAGGAGGAAGGACAGACCCTGAGACTCCAAATGAAGCAGATGCAGTCTGTCCCTGTGCCCCTGGGACCGTCTACTATAGCACACATTTTTCCACGGATGAAGCAACTCATAAACTGACCTCAGACCTCAACCCGCACTAAGATTTCCACTTAGGAGTACCATTTTGAGGCTGGGTGGTCAGCTGTCCTGGTTTTTCCTACAGGCTGAGAGGTGGGAGTTTCAGATTTGAAACTGGGATTATTGAGACAACCCAGGGCTGTTTGCCTGGGACTGAGGAGTCCACAGCATGGAACATTCGGTGCTGAGCCGGGAAAGTCCCTGGTAAAATGGGAAAAGTCGGTTTCCTGGTCTTTGGGCAAAATCGTTCATCTTACCTCATATGTCCTCTGAGCATCGTGTGCTTTTTAGCTACTAGTGGCCCATCTTCCATGTGCAGTCAGTGTTCTCTGCTCCCTATAGTGGACATCTTTCTCTTCCTGCCTGTCCAGTGCTCCATAGCCCATTTTCTGTCTTACATGGCTTAAGCTGGGTTGTCATGTGTAGCATCCTTCATGTCCCCTGCCTTACCCACGGTGAGCAAGTACAAGCTGAGGTAGGCACAGCAGGCCATCTAAAGTGCCAGGCTACAATGAATAGTTGAGCCTTGATGTAACCCAGTTAGTACAGCCTTTGGGAGAGAAGTGTTTTTGCTTCTGGTGGAGACTATCATAATGTATCTTCTCCACCATGTATGATGATGATGATGATAATGATGATGATGATAGGGGGTGGGGGAGGATATCCAGAACACCTGGTTCCCACCATCCATGAAGCTAACTCTATTCCAAGGTTGCCTAATTACATAAGTTAACGTTTCCCCTTTTTTCTTAACCTAGTTTTAGGTGGGTGCCTGTCATGTGTAACCAATAGTTGTGACTAATAGACGCACAACTCTTTTGTTCTGGACTCTGTCCTCTGAGACAGGTTTAGGATAAACCATGTGAAATGGTCAATATTCAAATTCCTTTGGCTGCAAAAGTGTAAATTTCATCTGGCTCAATTTAAGTATTATTATTTCTATTTTACAGATGAGGAGAAAACTGTGGTGATAAGTAGCAGGCTCAAGGTTTACATTTATTAGATGGCAGACCTGGGAATCCAATCCAGATCTGTTTAATTCTAAGGTACACAGCATATTTTTAGTGTTTATGCTGCTTGAAAAAAAAAATCTCTCAAGAGATCTCCTAGCTCACATTAGGTTTTGACTCAGCCTATGTGTAAATTAGTATATGTTGCCAAACACCTGCTTGTTTGCTTCCAAAATCCTTGTTTGACCAGCTGTTTCATGATGAGGAGTCAGATACATGAGTGTGTAAAGCAAGATAGGAAACAGTATCTAGCTCTGGTGTGAATTTACATTTTGCAGAGATGAAGTTCCAGGAGATGATATGTCAGATTTCTAAATTCATTGCAGCTTTGGTTTTCACCAACAATCCAGAGGTACTATTTTTGCCTCATAAAGGAGAGATTCTTACATTCGACTCTGTCTGGAGAGACCGCTTAACCATTTCCCATAACTCAAACCCAATGTATGTACAACACAGCTGTGTCAGTGAGATAAGAATTCTGGGTACTTGCTTTTATCATCCTTGTCCCATATGCTTGGCTACTGATGTAACAGAAGGATGCTTGCCCAGGAAGTATTTGTTTTTCATGGTGTGTTCTATACATGCTATAAAAAATTTCAGAGTATGATTTTGAGAAGCTTATGGGTCATTTCTTTAGTATTTTTCATATGTGAGGTTACTGCCTTTCAGGATTGTCTGATAATTTTAACTAATGGTAGAGGGACAATGTTCTTGTGACATTGTGGGTAATAATCTATGTAAATGCCTTTGGCATAATTCAATGAGCATCTCTTTCTAGTGAATTTCCTTCCCCAGTCTCCATGTGGCAGGTTCTAGCGATTAGCTGTTGCTGCTACAATGCGGCAGTGTGATAACTCCAAAATTCCAGCAGCTCATAATACTCATTGGAGATATAAAGCTTGCCCAAGATGGCACAGCTGGTCAATGATGAAGCTGATATTTGTTTTTTTCATTAGATATCATTGAGTACCTACTCAGTGCCAAGAAGAGGCTGATAATCACCAAAGACTATTTATGTCTTAGCTGATAGTGTTATCAGTGAACACGTTATTATTACATCTCTGGAGAGTCAACCAAAGTGAAAGAACATAAAGCAGGAAGAATTTGACATGCTCTAATAAGTCTGCAGGGTTGTGTTTGCCAGGGGCTGGGGGATATGGAAAACATTGGCCAGAAGCATAGCCATAGTTGGATCACAGGATTAATTAGACAATGCAAATATAATGGCATTCCAAGTGGAAACCAGTGTTACATCTCTAATTTCATTTGAAAGAGAGATGAAAAAGAAAGAAATATTTGAAACCATTTTTGAATGTTTTCTCTCTGTCAGGCATTATCTTATGAGAAAAATTTATATAGCAATGTTCTGAGACATGTGCATCCTATTTCACATTGTATCTCTCTCTGGATGTCACTTTTTAAAGATCTAATGCAAGGACAGCATTCTTTCTTTTTTAGCGCTCTCTTAGCTTGTGCCTACCACATTTCAGGCCCTTGTTGAACGGACGTTTTCCTGGCAGATTCCTCTAGTAGTTGCACAATGTCTACTTGCCCACTCTTTCTTACTAACGGAGAGCTTTTTGTTTGGAAAAGCAATGTGACCAGGTACAGACACACTTTTCTAGACTTTCCTGTGGCTAGCCCGGGCTAGGGGACCCACCCATCTGGGACAATCATTAGTAAGCAGAGGTTGTAAGAACCTCTGTAAGAACATTAGTAAGAACAGGTTGCTGAGTAAGAAGAAAGTCTCAGATGGTGCTGTCTGCTCAGATTTTGTTCTTTGTACTGAGTTGATAAAACAATGCAGCCATGACATTGAGACTGATAACCACCAAAGACTATTTATGTCTTAGCTGATAGTGTTCATAATAGAGAGACCTGCAGGCCAAGACAGAGGAACGGAGAGGTAGAAAGAAGTTGGGTCTCTGATGACAGTGGGAAGCTGAATGTTTTGGTGCCCCCCCCCCCCCCGCACTTTACATGTTGGAATCCTTGTCCCCAGTATGATGGTAATTGAAGGTGGGACCTTTGGGGAGGTAATTGAAGGTGGTGCCTTCATGAATAGAATTATTGCTCTTCTAAGAAAAGACATGAGAGAGATGATTTCTCTCTCCCTTTGCCATGTGAGGATACTGTTAGAAAGTGGCTGTCTGCATCCAGCAAGTAGAGCCTCACCAGACATGAGATCGGCTGGCTCCCTGATCTCAGACTTGCCAGTTTCCCAAACTGGGAAATAAATGTTTGTTGTTTAAGTCATCCACTTGATGTTTTTTGTTATGGTAGCTCCAACTGAGACAGAGCCATTGCACCAACCCTTGGATGCATATCTCCAAACCCGTTTCTTTTTAGAGGAGAAAAACAAACTCCTATTTGAGCAGGCTGCTGAAGTTGGTTCTGTCGCATGAAGTCAAACAAATTCCCTAACACACACATCTCTCCTCATTTCTGTCCTAGACTTATTATGGAACTCTTTCAGATTTGTGTATAATACTTCATTGTTGCAAAAGATTTGGCTTCTTTTTGAGCAAATTTTCTGGAATAGTTCATATTTCCTTTTAGATGAGGCATCATTTGGCCACAGAATAACAAGATCCTGCTTGAACAAAACACCAATTAAAAAATATCTTTTTTTCCCCTCTGAAAACCGACAGTCATAATAGCCTACAGACACAGCTCCACCTGGCTGACAGACTCTGCCGAGCTTAATCTTGCCAACCATGGTAAAATCAGACAAAGGAGAAAAATCAGAACTCAAAATAAAAAATATATGCATCCAAAGGAAGAGATGCAACCAAAGAATTAATGAGGCTTCTTCTAAGGTTTGCATTTTTAATCCTACAACTAAGCAGTGGATTTTGAAAGGGAAAAAAGTACAAAATTTTAAGGCAGGGAAAGCAGGTTCAAATTCCCACTGTGCCTTTTACTAGCTGAGCAGTTTGGGAGCAAGTCTTTTCATATTCCCAGGTTTTATTTTTGCATTCTGCAAGATGATGGGGATGATGATGATGGTGATGGTGATGATGATGGTTATGTACTTGTGTGTTGATGGAGAGAGTATGTAATATATGTGAAAGTGCTTGTTGAACAATAAAATATTCCACAATGATGCTAGCTTTTGTTATTATTGGGAGGTGAAAAGGTATGCTGTGTGTGAAATAGTGCCAAGCTTGTCCAGCTGCCACCTGGCACTGATGCATGGTCAGAGGTGTGGGCGATGTATGGGCTGCAAATGCTGTGTTGAAGGTGAGTAATGAAGGTCATTTATGGTAATCATTATGTTTTTCTTGCAAACCTAGGTGCCAGTCATTAATGGGGGCTTAAGGGAAAGAAGAAGGGAAGCCATATATTTTTTTTTTGATTACTGTTATGAGCATGTTGGTGTTCTACAGAGTTGATCTTTAACTAGAGAAGTGAAGCCACCTCCACAAATCCTTTACTTCTACCAGCATGAGTTGGACTGTGTGAAAAGACATGGTGACACAGGTAAGGAAGTTGAGTCTGGGCCAGGCTTAGGGGAAGGGTCTGTGATTTCAAGTTACTCACAAAAGGAGGGGTATCTTGGTAATCAAAGACTAGGGAGACTCGGGCCTGTTTAACTGCAGGGAAGGAAAGGAAGGGACTTTCCTGGCCATTGAGGACCTCGTACGCCCTATACTTCTTGGAGAATATTGAGTGTAGGTATTTTGCAGTGTGGCTGGTACTGTGCTCAATTATTACCTCGTTAATCTCCACTACAACCTTATGAGGTGTGGGTATCAGGCTTACCCCCATTTTACAAGTGAGAGAGTTGAGGAATAGAGAGGGTAAGTGACTTGTGCCCAATTATTCAGCTGAGTTGGAACCCAGACAGCCTGGCTTCTGTGCCCTGTGCACTTTATCATGAGGCTGTTGCCCCCTGGGGGGAGAAAGAAAGCACAGCAGATGTCAGACAGCTGGGCTGTGAATCTTGAGAACTCTGCTTCTTAAGACTCAAGAGAGCTCACATATTTTCTTTTTTTTCTAAATATTTTTAGTTGCAATTGGACATAATAACTTTATTTTATTTATTTATTTTTTAATGTGGTGCTGAGAATTGAACTCAGTGCCTCACACATGGTAGGCAAGAGCTCTACCACTGAGCCACAAGCCCAGCCCTTCACATATTTTCTTATTAGGAGGCTGTAGAATTGCCGAAGATCTTTTTGGATTCTCAGGGAACTAAATGTAACCATTCACTTGCATATAGCAATGTCTCTTTTTAGGCTAATGTGAGATTTAGGGATTTGGGAAGACATCTGGAATTTATTTATGCCATGTGGGTTTTGAAATTCAATATTAGATTCTTATAATGAAAGACGCAAAGAAGTCTGAGTAGACCATATTTGCGAGATCTGACAACACAGGGTATCTGCTTGCAAACTGGGCTTTAATGTCTGGCTAAAATATTGCTTTGAATAGTCTGGGTCATTCCTTTCAAAAGGGGAAAACACATTGACCTTCTGTACACATGGCAATGGAGGTGACTTTACTTCAGGGTTTTTCTTCCCCTAGATAATGTCATAAAAAAGTGATTAAGTTGCCCTTGCTGAGATTGTAGCACAAAGATCATTAGAACAAAATGGAGCCTTGACAGTCCTGGTTTTTAATTTTGATCCTGGGAAAACAGCATGAGCTTCAGAGGTGGACAGCCTTTGACTGGTCTTGACACTTCATTAATTATGTAATGGACAACCCCCGCTGAGTCAGTTTCTTAACTTCGAGGATATTCCAAGCAGAGAAGGTGGCAGGTAGTAAATGGGTACAGATTTGGGGAATTTCAGGAGGTTCGTTGGGGACAAAGTGGAAAGTGCTTGTGAAGATTGAAAGGAGATAACAGTCGAGAGGTAACATCACAGAAGGTCTTCTGTCCCCAAGCTGGGGTTACATCATGGACTACCTTCTGCCTCAAGCTGGGAGTTGTATTTCATTTTGAGAGCAATGGAAAAACTATTGAGAAGTTTCTTGATTTTACTCTTTTTAAACGCTAAATAGAACTGCTTTTCCTTATTATAATCAGAGTAGCTTATTATCGAAAACAAGAGATAAAGAAGAGAAATACTTTAAATTGAACCAACCTTAGATAGTGGATGTTAAACTGTGGGTAATATTTTTCTCTATGCATCATAGATGGATGTTTTAATGAAAATATAATTAAGTCTCACTCATTCTTTTGACCTTCTAATATGATCCTATGAATACCTATGGAAGTCAATATAGATTTGTTTACATTGTTGTTTAATGGCTGCATAGTATTTAAAGGCTAGATGGACATGTCATAATTTTTTAAGTGTGGTTCTAATTTTGGTGTTTAAGCTGTTTTCACATGTTGGCGTAACAAAGAAACCTGTAACGAACATCCTTGGAACAAGTGTTAGCACGAGTCCATGAATATTTCCTTAAAGTAAAATTTTAAGACCTGGAAAGAGAGGATCATTTTAAAGAGTTTTTTTTATATATTGCCAGATTACTCCCCAGAAAATTTGTACAAATGAAGTATCTTACCAGCAGAGTTTGAGACCACTTATTTAATTCTGGAACCCAAGCAGGAGTTGGCAATCAGATTGTGGAAGATTAGTCCCATGTCCCAAGTGACCGAAATGGTAATATCGGAGGAATTGCAAAGAAGATCCAGGTGGGATGTCAGAAGGGGAAGTTGCAGGCTTAGAAGAGAGACCTGGTAGTGTCTTGGTACTTGAAAGACTCCCTAGTGAAGGAGAGGCCATGTTCTATACCATTTCTGAGGACAGAACTAAGATCCACCAGGTTCCAGAAAGTCTGACTGACATGGGAGGGTCTGGAGGACATTATGAAATGAGCCAGAAGCAGGCAGACACGTACCACACTTTCTCACTCATACGCAGAAGATAAAAACGCTCATCTCCTAGAAGTGGAGTGGTGTAGTGGTTACCAGGGGCTGGGAAAGGTAGGGAGGAGAGGGTAAGGAGCCGGGTTGGCTAATGGGTAAAAACACAGTAGATAAAACAATAAGCTCTAGTGTGCTTTGCCAGAGTGGGGTGAATATAATTAATAATTTATTGTATATTTCAAAATAGCTAGATAAGAGGACTTTGAATCTAATTCAAAGAAATGATAAATGTTTGGGCTGGGGTTATGGCTCAGCGGTACAGCACTCGCCTTGTACCTGCAAGGCCCTGGGTTCGATCCTCAGCACCACATATAAATAGATAAAATAAAATTATAAAAAAAGAGAAATGATAAATGTTCAAAGTGATGGATATGCTAATTACTCTCTGATAATCAATACGCATCATATACCTATGTCAAAACATTACCCCATGATTATGTATAATTACTATGTGGCAATTAAAAACAATGAAAAACATTAGTTAGAAAAAGGGAAAAAAAGAAAGAAAAAGAAAGAGTTTGCCTTAACAGGAAGACCTTCTCAATTTAATGCTAAAATGTGCAAGTGGCTTATGTAGTATCTTGGAAAGATGTTTATGAATACATTTGGGGGTCCTTTTTCTTTCAGAGAAAAAGTACTTTTCAACGGGGCAATTTATTTTCATTTGAAACCCTGGGGTCCCTTAGGTCAGTTAACACTTGGAGGGCTTCAATATAAACATAGCTATGACTTCACTGGAGACCTAGGCTGCGTTCAAGTGCAAACATAATGCCTAAGTGTGTGAGTGAATTTTAGATAGTCCTCACTGTTCACAGATTTTATAAATGCAGACTCACCTATATGCTAAAATTTATTTGTAATTTCCAAGAAATACTTGCGCTTTGGTGGTTATTTACAATTAGGTACAGCTGAGATCAAATAGCTGTGATGGAGACCTTCTGCTTTCAGCCCTCACACTATATGCAAGTGTCCTTTTTTTGCAGTATATTTAGTGACATCTTTCTTATATTTTTTTGTGATTTTCTGGGTGATTTTTCAGATTAAAATGATGTCAGGCATAGAAAATGCTGTCTAATGGTTCTGAGTGCAAGAAGGCTGTCAGATGTATCACAGATAAAATGCCTGTGTTAGGTGAGCTTCATTCAGGTGTGAGTTACAGTGCTGCTGATCTGAGCTCATGGTTTGTGGATGAGCAATATATATAAAATAATGTGTTTTTAACATAAGCATACATAAAATGAGGTTATGTAATGATCAATTGCTGAAGATCAGGTCCTAAGGCTACCAGGAACCTAACCCTAAAAGCACTGGCTTAGCACTTACTAATTCAACATTCACGGTGAATGTGTATAACCTAAGTACTACAAATAGTGAGAACTGACTGTGTGTGCTTTTATGTCTGATGGGTTACTTTTTGCCTTCCAAACCCAGCGCTCAAATGCCTGGTTAGCGAACACAACCCCGAAGCCCTGGATTCTCAGAGGGCTGCTTGCTGTCCTCATTAAGGTCTTTGAAGGCCTTTTCTGTGAACAGGCCATTGCTGTTATACCTGTCAGACCCTTCATAGACAAGTCCAAACCTGAGTACAGTAGGGCCCACAGACTGCAGGAATGATGTTACCAGCCCACATTTAACCCTGAGTGCACAGGTGAGAGACTGTAGCCTGGCCTCCCGCCTCTGGCTGAGTCTGGGAGGCTGGGCATAGGTATGGGGGCCTGCTTGTGTTTATCATGCACTGGGAAGACTTGTCTTTGGGCAAAAAGCCATTCTTTGGAAGGGAAAGAAACCCATTCCAGCTGTGTCCCTGCAACTGTAAATCAGACTCTCTTGGAGTGGACAGGTCATAGGAATTTCCAATGAGATTCTAGGTGGTGTGTCAAGAGCTTCAGAGATTTGATCAACAGCCCCCAAGATTTCTTTAATGTTGAGGTTTTCAAAATTTTTGATTTTACAATCTAATTCTTATGCTAACATTTCTTTTGCCTACCTTGATTTTCTCCCTCTCTGTGGGTTTAACATACGTGTGGGTGTGGCACCACACCCCTTTGGAGGTATTTGGGATTGGCACCTTTAGTTGGGAGGCAGGAGGGCTGGGATGCCAAGTGTCCCACAATGCCCTGGACACTTCTAGATGAGGTAGGATGGGGTCACCCCCACATGCTAGTAGCGTGAATCAACTGTCATCCACCTCTCCCTATCAGATTCCCAGAGATTCTTCTCATCTCCAGTTTCACTTCTAGAGTCAGCAACAAAATGTATGAGCTTGGTACACAATGAAAATGTGAGACCCCTTGTTTGAAAATCCAGGGAAATCTTTTGCCTTTCTTCCCTGGTGTCTCTCTTGACTCATCAGAGTGTTTTCTGATTGCTA
This sequence comes from Marmota monax, assembly GCF_021218885.2. Classification (NCBI taxonomy): domain Eukaryota; kingdom Metazoa; phylum Chordata; class Mammalia; order Rodentia; family Sciuridae; genus Marmota; species Marmota monax. The sequence goes on from NW_026694710.1 coordinate 18,843,011, forward strand.
TTTCACGTGGCCCTCTGGCCTGGGGATGCTGGGTGGTGGGCCACACCACTGATGAATGACCTGCTCACTGCCATGTCAACATCTGGCTTTGAGTAAATGCTGGCATAGCTACTATTGCATCGGATCATCAGGTTTCTATCGGTATTCTGCAGATGAGTGAACTTGCCCAAGATTACATGGTCAAGAAGGGAACTCAGGTTTAATTCTAGTTCCCTAACACAGTCTTCTTGAATTTTTGCAACCTGTAGGCATCATGAACCCATTCCTTCCAGAAGTGAGTCCTGGTAGGGTCTTACCAATGCATTGCTCTCTGCTGGCTGCTCTGATAACACCAGGATCCAGTGGACCTCCTGTATATGTGAATAGGGGTGAGACAGGCAACCTGGCTACAGACATTTTTCCTTAAGCATTAGCGATATTCATGTGAGCCCTTCACTTACTGTGGTTTCTACTTGGGGTCCATAATTTAAATATATGTCCTATGGCAATGGGGGGAAAAAAATCTCATTTTTCCCCAACTGTGTTTCCCTCCTCATCACTCTCTCTCTGCTTCCTGAGGTCAACATGTATACAGTGTGGGGCCTCCTGTATCACATGCTCTTGCCTGGAAGATTTCCTGGAATTCACTCATGTCCTGATGACATTTCCACATCAAAAGCCATGGGGATGCAGCCCGTCCAACAGGAACCACATCAGGCAGAGCAGGGCAGCCTGAGATGCTGCTTCATCGGCATAGCTTCCTGGCACCCAGGACAGAGAACAGCAGAGCTCAGATGACTTGCAGAAGATGACTTGACCCCCTGAGAGCCAGGGAATGCCGAGGGAAGTCCCCCATCCGGCTTCCTCCACCTCCAGTCCCTCCCCCACACTGCAGACAGCTTGATCTTCCCAAACTCTGCTTCCCACATGTCTCTTGGAAGCCTTCCTCCCTTGGAAGCCTTTGATGGCTTCCTCCTTCCTTCAGAATAAAATCAGAATTACCTTTTATATTCCCAACTCTTCACAGTTTGAAATTTAATCCTCATAAAACTTTAAGGTTATTACTTTCCTTCCAGAACATTCTTCTCTGACCAAACAGGGCACCTGGCCTTAACTAAGGACGGCATATACGTCTTTCCCTGTTCCTGTCTATGTGAGATCTGCCATTTCTTCCAGGCCCTTCCATCCTCTCTTCTGTGAGGACTGAGCCCTCTGAGCCTCACCCCCAGTTGGAGGGTGGGTTTTAATGGTGGGGGGAGTGTATATGCCGGCCTTCCTGAGACCCCCTTCCACAGCCATCCATGGAGGAGGCCATGGTGCCTCTGGGAGGCCCCTGACTACCCTGATAGATGACCTGCTCATGCCATGTCAACACCTGATGTGCCCTGACTGAAGCTTTAGATCCAGTTCCTGTCTCCCAGGGTTAGTGAGCCAGGGCCCTTAGATTCAGTGTGTGATGAGATTCTTCTTCTTCTTCTTTTTTTTGTTGCCTTCTGAGATTTGTTCATCCATTGATTCAAACAAATTTTGGACAGAATTTCAGTCTGGTTTTCCACCTTGGATTTACCCCCTCCCCCCAGCTTCTGCATCTTCCTCGGCTCCTTTTTCCTTTTGGCGGGGGGAATGGGAATAACATCCACTTAAAGGGGGTAACTGGGAGGTCCACATGAGGCGATGTTCGTCCAGTGCCTAGTCAGGACTGAGGACACAAGGCTGACCCACAGTAGGCCCTCAGCCTGCTCTTTCCTTCCTTCTGGTGAGGTTGTGATCAGTGAGGGCCATCATGGACAGCAGCCTTGGCCAAAACACCACAAGCTCCCCGGGACAACTTTCTGTGAGGCACAAGCCCTGGATGAGGTGTTTGTATATTATGGGTGTCTCATACCTTCTCTCAAATTTTAAAATCTGAAAATATGAGCTGAAAAAGAAATTCTTAGCCAATCCTCCCTTTTATGGGCATTTTTGGCATTTTTTCTCTTCCAAACTAAACAGTCTCTGTTATGGTCTTACCCAACTTTATTCTCAAAGAATTTAAGTTTGTCCTGGAATGAACCTGAAAGCCAGCATTTTTAAAAATATAAAATTATTATTATTATTTTTAACTTTAGAAAGGCAACATGAAATGTCACTGACTCTTTCAAGTGAACATTGCACCAGCAATTCTTGAATTTGAGGTCTTTTTCATTGGAAAGGAAGCAATATTTTTCTCATTCCCCTGTCTCATTACAAAGGATAGCTAATACTTATATTTACACTCTGAAGACCAAATGGGAATCATCTCATTGACACAGATTATGCTGCTATTTGGAGCTAATATATTTATATTAGATTTCATTATCTTCTAAGTTAATATTCCAGAAACCAAAGCAGCCCCGTGGATCATATATACCTGGATATAACAGGAGGAAGATGTTACAAATGGACTCTAATCAGTTTTCAGGGGTAATTAAGGGCTATGGAGATTGGGTTTCCACAAGAGAAGATGAGAAGATGACCCATTAAGCTGGCACGTATGGGATGACTCAACAGGTGGAAACGGGCAAGAGCTTCGTGCAGGACAGGAGGCAGGAGTGGGCAGATGGTGGGCATGAGTGGAGCTGGGGTGATCATTCCTGTCCAGACCCACCTGCCCTTAGCTCAGAAGGCTGCACATCCCCTTAGTGTCCTTGTGGGCAATCCTGATTCTGGCTCTTCTCCACTACCTTCCTGGGCATCTGTGTCAATGATGGCAAAGATCTTGTGCCTACCTTGCCCTCTCGGAAATCAAGCCCTTCTGCAACTTGAAGGTTTAGCTGCATGCAGCCTTGGAGACTTTCACTTCTCACTGATTTTGTTCAGAAGCTATTGATGTATCTTTCAGGACACAGTTTTTGGTTGTTGTTGTTGTTGTTGTGTGTATGTCATTTTGCAGGTTTTGAAGGAAGTATGCAGTTCTTCTAGAAATGAATTTTTTCTTTACACCCATAGTGGCAGCGTAGAAAGACTGTGAACTCTGGGGTCACGCCAACCCAGGCTTGAGTCCTAGTTTTGCCACTTACTGACTTCAGGCAAACTCTCCGAGTTTCATTACTCATCTGAGAAATTTCTTGTCTGTGAGATGGGATTTTTGAGGGTGAAGAGAAGTGATCAAGTGACATATTTGACACAGCAGGAAATTTAATAAATGGCATTTAAAATGGTGAGGTGTGAAGCAGGAGATATGCTTGGTTGGTTAAGAGCCTCTGATGAATCAACTGGGTCAAAGCACATATTTTTTCCTTTTTACCATTTTCCAAAATTTAAATTTTAAGCTTACAAAAATGTGGTAGACTTGTTTTAGCTTAAATATGCTTAGGTTTCCCATATTCAAAAAATGAGTTTTGTTTTAAAAAGAGTCATGCTGCCTTTGTTAATTCCTCCAACTGTCTCCCCCTGGCTCCCTGGGTTCTACCATGTCTGTTGAAGGCACAAGGCCCACTCTAGATCTTTCCTAGCCACTCTCTCCTTCCTTTCACACCAGGATGACTGTTTCTTCAAGTCTCCTGAAAGGGCTCTGTGGTGTCTAGAAGGTTATCGATGTCTTCACACCTGAGTACACCATGCAGCCCTGGGGTGGGCAGCTCTCCATACCATAGGCCATCCCCTCCAACCATGGCTCTCAACTTTGGCTACACATTCAGGAACTTTAAACAATTATAAATGCCAGGATTCTTCCCCCAGAGATCCTGATGTCCTGGTGTTGGGTGCAGCCTGGACTTTTTCCAATCTCCCTCATTGATTGTTTGGGTGCAACCAAGGTTGAGAACACCTGCCAGGACTCCTGCCCTACTTACGCCATGTTGTTACGCTCGATCTTTTCTCCCACTTGCCAAGCATGTCTGAATCTCTTTCAGGATCTCATTCAAATCCAATTTAGAATATCGTTTTGTGTAGTAAAGGACACAAATCTTATAATTAAGGCCATTTATAGCTGGAGTTGTTGTATAAAGAAATCTGCAATTTTTGTTTAATTAGAAAGCTTATTGAATGCATGCGCACACTGGGTAGCTTTGAAGGGAGAAAAAGGGATGAAGAAGGGATGGAAAAATGGAAGAAAGAAAAAAGGAAGGGAGGGAGAAAGGAAGGAAGAGAGGGAAGAAGATTTGGTGCTTCATGATCAGTCTCCACCCTGCCTGCCTGAACGTTTCTCTTCTGTTTCATTCCCATGGTGGAAACAGGAATTTTAATATCAGCTATAATTAACAGGGCAGCATATTATCTCATATAATCCTCACAATGACACTAAAGAAATGGGTGCTCTCATTCTCAATTTTTGCAACAAGGAGGTGGTGAGAAGTTAATCGACCTGTGGTGCCCATCCAGAAAATCACAGCCGGTGCTTCCCCAAAGTGTTCAAGCTTCACAGCCAACCTACCTTGTGCTGCCTTTTTGGATTAAAATATTAAGTAATTAGCATTAAATCTTGGAAAATTACTCTGGAATTCCTACTGGAGGGAAATATTCAGAACCTGAAATCTGTCTCAGAAGGAAAGTGATGGTAACAGGGGCAAGGAAGGATGGCGAAATGAGCGTCTTAAAGGGAAAACAGCTTTCAGGAGAGCTTTTCCCTTCTTCCTTTATCTGATACTTTCCTTCCATCTATCTCCCAGCTGCAGCTGGCCCTGGTGTTCAGTAGGCTTTCAGATTAACCAGGAGTGACAGGTTTCCGCTAGCAACGCCATAGCAACCGCTTCAACTGCCTTCACTATAAGGCGTGCATTCTCCACCGCACAAAACAACAATCAAACAGCGTCGGAGTGAGGCTTCACCAGCACACAGCGTGACTGCTCCGGGAGAGATTAGTGGGTTGCTGAAAATAAAACCCAAGTAGAGGGAAAAACAGGGCGCTCAGTGCCCTGCTTGGCCCTTTGCCCGCGCCCCCCCTCTCCCCCCCAGCACACCCGAGAATACATGGGTCACTTTTTGTCTGAAAAGACTCGGGTTTGGCTGCCAGGAAGTGAAATTTCACACTCCATCACAGTAACCAGATTGGTCCTGTGGTTCACATATTTGTCCTTCTTCCTCTCCGTGGCTTTGATTTTCTGTTTCCATTTAAATTGCTTTATTTTGCATATTTCTTTCAATTGACCTCAAATCGTGTGTGCAAGCAGCCAACTTTTGTTTAGAGGGTTTTTACCAATACCAGGCTCTGGGCTAGGCACTTTATTTATTCGGGGGGGGGGGGTCTTGTAAGCTACAGGAAATGAAGCATAAATACAAACAAAGCAATAGAACTTAGACTTGAGGGTGGAGAAGATAGCAGGGAGAAAATAAAGAAAGAGGAAGGGACCTTGGAGAAGGTGGGCATAAGGAGAGAGAAGGGTGGGAAGCTGAAGTGGAGAGAATAGGAAGAGAATGTGGGTGACAGAAAGAGACCAGAGACATGGTGTGAAAGGAAAGAAACACAGGGCACAAAGAATGGGATGGGAAGAGGGTGAGACCGAGTGAGTGAAGCAGGCCAGGTGAGAAGAGGACTAAGTTAAGGAGTAGAAAAGGAGAAATGGGGGATGTGCAGGAGAGGCCAGTTCTCCACAGAAGGGGTAGAAGGCCAGGGAGATTAGGGCCAAGAGAGGACAGGGCATCATGGCTCACTCCGTGTCCACCACTGGAGGAGTGAGCAGCAGTAACATTTCACACTACCTCCCCTGGTCCTGTGTAACAAAGGCGGTAGGACTTCAGCTCTGTGGGCCAGCAGACTTTGTGCTCATTTACATTTGTGTCACTGCTGACCCAAGGTGAGGCGTGGGTCTCATTTGCAAAACAGGGCCAGTCACCTTCTCAGCCTCCTAAGTGTGTTGAGAGATAAACTGAGGGCTCGTCCACAGGGCTGCCTTTGCTGGAGTGGGAAGCTCTGCTTTCCAGCCTGACTGGCAGGTAATGTGCACGTGTGTACGTGTTTATTCAGGACATGTTGGCAGAATGGCAAAGGCTCTTGAGATTTCTCACACAGTGGGAAAAAAAAATGGGAACTCATTCTGTCTCTAAATTACAGTGAGTTCAACTCTATGAAAATGCCATTTCATGGGTCAAACACACAGCAAGCATTTTAAAATAGGAATATTTCACATAAAAGCATCCAGATATATGGATTTTATTGAACATAAAACGACTGGCACTTGCTGGGCCACGTTCTCCTTGGATTCCATTCATCAGATAGTGTCCGCCTGCTGCAGATAGAGCAGGCAGTCCTGGCTCTCAGGGGTCTCCCTGTGCTTACCCACTAGTGTGCATTTTCTGCTTGGCCCTGTAGATTAAGGGTTGTGGCCCCTGAATTAGTGTGTTGCATAGAGCTACACGAATGTCTTACTGATGATGTATCCCTGAGAAATGCTTATGTATGTTTGTGGACCAAAGAATTGGAGCAGCAATGTTGAAATGTGTTAACAAATGGCAAGCACAAATCATTCCAAGCCACACATTCAAAGCCTTGGTTACAGTAATTCCCCCTTATCAGTGGGACCTCCAGGGGATGCCTGAAATTCAGATAGTGTAGACTTTTCTATAAATTGTGTTTTTTTCCTACTCATACATACCTTTATATACATCTTTATAAAATTTAATTTATAAATCAGGTGTAGCAAGAGACTGACAACTCAAATAGTAATTAATGAAATAGGACAGTTATAACAACATACTATAATACAGGTTTGTACCTTGGGGCCATAATTAAGTAAAATAAAAGCTTATTTGAACATATGCACTGTTATGCCATGACAGTTGATCTGACAACTAGAAGGACTACTCAGCGACTAACAGGTGAGTAGCATATACAGCATGGATACACTGGACAAAAGGCTGATTTATGTCCCTGGCACCATAGAACAGGATGGTGTAAGATTTCATTGTGTTACTGAGAATGGTGCATAATTTAAAACTTGTGAATTATTTATTTCTGGAATTTTCTATTTAAAAATTTTGGATCATGATCGGGCAAAGAATGTGGCTGGACTGCAGTGAAACTGTGGAAATCGAAACCACAATTCAGGGGACATGACTGTCATCAAAGAAAGCCAGGCAAAGCTGCCTGGGATTTGCTTGTCACTGCTTTGACCACATCCTGGAGACATTTCCATCTTGGCTGAAATTCTCTGCCTTGGCATGGGTACACTCACATGCAAGTCCATTCACCAAGTCCCTCGCATGTTTGCATTCCTGTTGCTTGTGCTTTTGTTGTTAATGTCCAACTAGGTGCCAGTTTGTCCAGAGAGAAGGACGCCACCAAAACAAAGAGACCAAAGGGAAATCAAGTTGGCCAGTTAGAAGAAATCAGGCTCCTAATGATAACCAGCATTTAAATTTCACCTTATAGCCTTATGCTTTTTCTTACATAGTATCTCACTTCATACTCCCAGTGAGTCCAGTGGAATAGGTAAATGCTATTCCCATTTTCAATGATCTACAAAGACTGAGTATTCACATGACTTGCCCATCAACACACAGCCCTGAGGAAGAGCTGAAACTGAAAGAGATCATGATTCCAGATTCTTCATTATTTTTTAGTTCAGTAAGAAGAAAAGTGGCACCTTAACAAGGGTAAAAACAAGCTGTACCATAACTAAGTTTAAGAAATAATCTGAATGTCTTATTCAATCTTTTCATGAGATGGGCTTATTAGCAAATAACTGATACAAAACTAGCATTAAGGAAAACAAAGAATTTGAGTAACAGTTTCTTTATACTCTGGGAGGTCAGATAATATCCAGAATAGTAGTTAGAACAGCTCTGGAAAATATCTGATTTTTCTGTTTGACATCACTAATTGGTTTCTTGCTGACTCCAGATGGGGTTCTGATTCTTTCTCAGTACAGGGCCTCAGGGAGCCACGTGCCATCCCAGGTCATCAAGATGAAGTTGGCTGGAATCATTTGGAATCTGCTGGTCAAGTCCAGATGTCTGTTTTAAGAGGGCCGCACAAATCTTAGGTGAGTCCCAGGTGTCTGGGAAAGTTCTCCCTTGTGTGTTCTGGGAAAGAGTGGGTAAGTATTTAAAATGCCAGAGGAAAGAAGACTTTTCCTTGTTACATCTAAAAGCAAAACAAAGACCAATCGTGAGATGTTTAAAAAACAAACAGATTCGGGCATGACAAAGAACATGCTAGTGACCAGTGGTGTTTTAATGGAAGGGGTAGCTCTACTAAGGACGAGTGTTTTGCTACTGCACGAGTCTAGGGAGGTCTGCAGCTTGGATGAATTCTAAAAGTCTGTTTAGATACCGTTCCATCTCAGGCTCAGGGACAGAGGATGATCAACACATTTTTTGTTGTACGTAAGAGCTGGCATGTAAATTAACTTTAAGAAGGGAGAGTTTGTCTTTTACATTTCTAGATTATATTGGAATCCTATAAAATTGTAATTTTTTTGTAGGTAATAAAATGATTGAGGACCAGAAATTTCATAGTTTTAACATAGTTTATACAAAGGTAAGATGTGGTCTCAGATTATTTAGAATGATATCAGGTAGACAAGAGGGCTGCCCCAGAAACCAAGGAGCTCACTGTATATAGAAAATGGATTTCTGGAGGAGAGTGGCAGGAGTGTCCTTGAGTGGACAAGAAGGGCAGTCAATAGATAGGTTTTCCAAGGGCCAGGGATGTAGTTCTCTGGTGGAGTAATCACCTAATATGCATGAGGCTCTGGGTTCAACCCCACAACACTGAGAGAGAGAGAGAGAGAGAGAGAGAGAGAGAGAGAGAGATTGATTTTAAAGACTCCTGTCTTTATCTGTTTCATGCTCTGTAACAGAATGCCTACAACTAGGTAATTTACAAAGAACAGATTTATTTCATTTTTGGAGGATAGGAGCCTTAGATCAAGGGGCCTATGTCTAGCGAGGGCCTTCCTACCATGTCATCCCCTGATGGAAGGCAAAATGGCAAGAGAGAGCATGTGCCATATACTCACAGCCTTCTCAGTAGGCATTAACCCATTCCTGAGGCTGGACCCCTCATAGCCTAAACACCTCCCATTAGGCCCCACCTCCCAACCCATTGTTGCACTGAGCATTGTTTCTAACACATGCTTTTTGGGGTGGCATTCAAACCAAAGCACGCTCTTGGGCCACACCGAGGAGCATGATTTTTACTGTGAAGGGAAAGAGGAATTGTGAATGATCCTGGCAGCTGATAGAGATACCTGTGATAAAGTGGGTTGGCAAGGCAGATACATTCCAAGAATCCTTTAAGATTCCAGTGGTGTTAAATTCGATTTCAAGTGAATGAGATAAAAATCACTTCATAAAGGTCTTTTCTAAATAAATTAATGCTTCAAAAAGGAAGCTGAAAAAAGATCGCTTATCAATCTAAGAAAATCTTCTGTTGGCGGGTGTCAGCCATGAGCAAGGACACAGTGTTTTAACAACAGCTCTCAAATCTTCTCAGAATACATCTGTTAGGATGAGTTTTAAGGCACCTAGATTAGTGCTGTTCCTATGTTATTCATAGCACACAAAGGCCCTGAAACTGCACATATTTAACACTGTTTTATAAATAGCCTTTCATTAATTAAGACTGACTTCCTTCCCTTGACCTTGAGACAGAAGAAAGACAAATATATGCTGGAGTTTGAGCTTTCTCCTAACTGTGGCCTTAGACAAAGTTAATCTTGCTGTCTACTCAAATTGGATTGAATTCCCTACCTTGCCACCTGACCAGGAGTTGCATGTAAAACATTCTTTAGACTTATCACTGTATCTAGTAGAATTATACCATTTATGGTGAAAAAAAAAACTCAATCTAAAATAAATTTTAGTAGGAAATGGTTACTGAAGGATTAGTCAAAAGCAGAGCTCCAAATCACTGAATAGAAAATCAGGAGTCCTTTCTGGGATTTGGTGTGGTAGTGTGAAAGGGGTGTAGGTTTTGGAGACTGGTACAAGATCAGTTTAAAATACTCTCCAGCGGTCTGTAGATAAACTATTCACCTCTCCTAGTCTAAGAAATGAGGACATAGAAACAATATATATGCAGTACTGGCATAGAGTAGGCACTCAATAAAAAGACACTATGAATCTGATCATAATGAATACCTTTTCTGGTAGCAAACAGTGAGTTCGAGGAAGTCATGATATTGTCTAGTGGGGAACGTATTTTATTGATGATTTTTGAGTGGGTATGTGACAGAATCACATACACATACCAAAATGTTAGTGTGTCTTTCTCCATTTCTGCCTTCTTATTTCAAAAGCATTGCCTGGCTCTTTGCATTTCCTTATTTCAAGGGTTTTGCAGAGCAAGAAGCAAAAGGCAAAAGTTTCTTGAAAGCAACTTCCTCCCCCCCACAAGAGTCCCCACCTCAAAGTATATGATGGAGAGGGAAAGTGAGAGACTTTTTTTTAAAAAAAGAGAGAGAGAGAGAGAATTTTTAATATTTATTTCTTAGTTTTCGGCGGACACAACATCTTTGTTTGTATGTGGTGCTGAGGATCGAACCCGGGCCGCAGGCATGCTAGGTGAGCGTGCTACCGCTTGAGCCACATCCCCAGCCCAGTGAGAGACTTTTGATGGGGGATTTTTGCAAACTTAGGAAGACAGGGGGAAAGGGACATCTATGAGAAGTGGACACGCTGGCCCTGTGTGGCTGACCAGACCTCAGATTGCAGGGCTGCCCAGACTGTTCAGACACCGGGATCCTAACCTTTGCAGTGATTCTCAGTCCCCCGTGAGGGTTTGAAAGTAGAATCCACAGACATCAAAGGTATCAGCAAGAACTTGACACAGGCAGCGCCATTTTCGAACCTATATTCCAACTTAGAACAAGAGTCACCTTGGGGTCATTATGTCTCAGTCTGACCTAAACCCCAGACCATATTCCATCACCATGCAAAAGAAGGAAATTGTTACCTGGAACTGGAATTCTGAAAACACCTGGTTTAACTTGTAACAGTGGCCACCTCAAAGAATGGAGGTGACGACCACAAGGACCCTCCCCTAGCAATGGCCTACCGGCCAAACATTCCCCCACTCCTTCATGCCCCTCTATCTACCCCAGGCTGTAAACAGAAGATGGGGCTCAGTCTCAACTGGGCCCCCCTCTGCAGATTTGTCCCAAATAACCTGCTCCTGTTGAGCTGTCTCCCCTCTCTATTTTCTTCATTAGATTCTTTCCTTACAAAAAGGACAAAAAGACTAGGTAGAATCGATGTGGCAGAGGATGTCCCAGAATCTGTGCCTGACCCAAATGTTGGGGATTGTGTAGTTAGGAGCACCAATATTTTCTGAAACTAAAGTTCTTACTGGCACAAATTCCTGGAATCAGATTTAAGTTGAATTAAGAAAAATAAGGAAATGTGATGTCTCTTGCAAACCTGTTCGTCACTTAAGGTTCAGACCTGCTACAGGTATAAGGCATTGCAGAATTAAGAGGAACTCTTCCCTGTTTCCTGAAAGCTTATCACCCATTTGCAAGCTGCAGGAGGTCATAAGACACCTAGGTAAATAATTTTCATTCGAGACACTGTGAAATTCTGATATGGTACACGCTGCAGGGAGAGTTCTTAATCACTGAGATAGACAGTTGAGTTTTGCAAAAGGCAGAGGCCAGGAAGATGGACAAAAGTATTCCCTGAGGGGGTATATTAAAATGCACCCTCCCCCAGTCCTTGCGTGCCAATACCATTATTATGTAATTGCTATAGCTGTAAACTCATAAAACTTTTGTAGACCCTAAAGTTGTTTTGGAAACATGCCTGCTTGATATGAAGGAGAAGTCTGGAACCTGGTGATCGAATAGGGAACTGTGCAGCTAATGATTTCCATAAAAATATTTAGGATGTTATCTTTATGGCTTGAAAGCTGGGAGAGCCCTCAAAGGTCAACTAGTCCCTTCGGCACTCTACATTCTCCACCCTTTCTCTCCCAATTGACAGGATCGAAACTGAGCCCCCTGTGGACTGTGGACTCAGGGAGGCCTCAGGGTTGTTGTTTGGAAAGACCCTGGTGGTGGCGAAGGCCTTGGAGACTGGGCCAACTGTGCCCCTCCTCCCTTCACTGCCCGAGAGCCACAGCTGCTGCTGTCTCTTGCCGGCACCCATCTAGCTCCCCACTGAAGTTCAGCCTCTGTCCTTGCTGCGAACAGATTAATCATCCCTTCTCATCATGTTACTTTCTTGTTTACAAACCTTTAATGATAATTCCATGAAAGAAGTCCAAACCCTGTGGTTTGGCATTCAAGGCTTTCATCATTCCAACCGAGTCTCTCCAGCTCGCCCTTCCCCACTCTCTGAACACTTGCTTTGTCCTGCCAGGCCGCTCTCCTGTCTCCCTGGGCTCTTCTCTCTGGTGCTTATGCCTCTCTCTCTGCACCTTCCGCCAACCCTTTCTCATCTTCAAAGCCAGTTGGCACGTTCCCTCCTTGGAGGAGTCTTCCCTTGGTGATAGACGCAGAGCATCAGAGGGACCTAAGCTAGAGAACTTGCTTCCCCTTTGGTTTGGACAGACTACAGGCAGGTTACTCAATGTCTCTGGGGCTCAGGTTTTTTCAACTGTGAAATGAACTAATCCACTCCCAACCTATGGTCAGGTTGTAAGGTTTAAATGGATAGATCACATGGTAAAGGACTCAGCCCAGTTCCCTGCACATGACAGATGTCAAAGAATGTGACTGATTATTCCGATAATTGGAGTCTCTTCTTTCAATTTCCATTCACTTCTTGTACAACGTGTCTTGTGATATCTAAAGTCACATTTTGGCTATTGGAAGGTGTGCTTGATTTTCCCCATTCAATCAGCAGCTCCTTGAAAGCAGGACCACGTTCCCTTCTAGTATCTCTCTTTTGCATTGAGGACAGTAGGTCCTCAAACTGGAGACAAAGGCTAACTTTTCAAGTGAGAAATCACAGACTAAAATTTACTTTGCTGTCACCTCTTCCTTCTAAACGTTGAAAATGGTTTTAAGACAGTCGATTTTCTAGGGGGCTCTGGAGCTTAGAAATATGAAAGATAATTTGTGAAGTGGCTGGTAAAGATTGGTACATTTCAGATAAGATCTTGGGAAACTTTGTGCTCTTTAAGGACATTTGGCCTCAATGCACTGGGCCCATTTGATCTCACCATTTTCCAGCACACATCATGGTCTGTGTGATGCTACTTGGAAAAAATAAAATTCCTGGTGAAATGAATTGGAAAATATTAGATTCTAATGACCCACTCATGGAGAGTCATTGGGCCCATTAGCCAACTAAAATGTGTGAGAGATCCTGCAACAAAGAAACGAGCACTAAATCCAAAAACCAGCTAACATCCATTAAGCTCTCATATGCCAGGTACTTGATAATAGGCTCTTACAGGGATTCTCTAAGTTAATCTTTAAAATACCACTAGAAGATGGAAATGTTCACTAGTAGATGGAGAAATTGAAGCTAGAATGGGTCTGAGTTTACATGGCAGTTAAGACGGGGGCACTGGATTTGAATTCAGGCATTTTGAACCCAGAACCAGGGCTCTGGTCCACTGTGATGCAGTTTTCTACATTCCCATATTGGCCTAACCAGAAAATACTTATAAAAACCCATGAAAGTGTGGGCCCTGGCACTCACTTTGGGAAACAGAGCCTTGCCACCCCATGCAATTTGGCTTTTGGAGCGGCCATGATTTTCACACCTCTGAGCCTTTGCATACCAGCCTCTTCCTGGATGTCCTGGCTCCTCATGGCTCTCTATGAGGAGGCGCTCAACCCCAAGATCTAGCTCAAGTACAACTCCATGAAAAGCTCCCTGATGTCAGCAGGCTGACATGCCCAGCACTTGTTGGTGTCCTCGGGTGCTTTGTGCACTGCTGTGGAGGTCTAATTTGTCTGGGCTGAGACTCATGTTCAAAGAATCTTGCTAAGGTCTCTCCTGCAGAGTGGACACCCGGGTAGGATTGCTGAAGTAAGTGCATGTCTCTCTCCTATCCCCCAGCGTGGATCTCTGCAGCCCACAGCCCGGGCTAAGCCTGGTTCATATCCAAAGCAGGTCAGAAGCCTGGCACGGCCCGGCAGTTCAGTAGTTAACAACACCCCCTGTCCCTGGTAGGCGCTGCTCCCTCTTCCTGCCTCTCTGAGGCCAGAGGGTGCAGTTAGGTCACTTGGGCCTCTGTCACTAGCACCCTTTGGGGGAGAACCCTGACCTGTCCTTTCCAGGGCGCTGTCCAGGTTTCATCACGGCCCCCGTGACTCCGATGAGTCAGCTGGCTTGGGGCTTCCTTAGTAACCCTAATCGCCTTTTGTTTTTGTCCTCCTGGGGCCTTTTCGGGCTCAGGGGTGGGGCCTGGCGGGTTTGTCTTCCAGAGATGCCGCCAGCCTCCACCGGAGGAGCCCATGATGGGAAGCCACGTCATGCCACACGGTGCGTTTCTCGGCCACACCCGTCCCCAGGGTGCTCTCAGGCGCCATGCAACCGCTGGCCATCCCGGCTTTTCGGCTGCCTGCGATGAGGTCATGGGTGGGGCCCTGAAGACCCCCTTCCAGAGAGGGATGGGCTAAAGGGACAGGGAAGGAGGCGAGGGTAATAATCTTGTCTGTGCAACCCGGATCCCTCTCTGTGGGTCGGTAGGGATAGGAATGGTGGGAGGACACGAGAGGAAATTCAGAGGAGCAGGGCGACAGATCGCAGCAGCGGGTCCCTTACTTCATTCACTAAAACCACGGACAGAGAGAAGCTTAATGGAGGGTGTCCCCTGACCACCCGCAACAAGCTGGTGGAACTGCCTTCTTTTTTACAGAATGTCCTTCCTCTGACCTTAATCTCTGAGACCACAAGGCAGGGAAGCCACCGTAATCCACCTTACGTAACCAGAACTTGACACAGAAGGAAAACATATTCCAGAAGCACAACAGCCACGGGGACAGCAGGAAGGTATAGCCTTTCACAGCCCACGAGCAGTGGCCCTGGGCGGCCCCCACATTTCCCCGCAGGCCGGGACCTTGACTGGGAACATTTCTACACCAGTTGGGTTTTGCAGACTGAGGCGACCTCCCAAACCACTGGAGCTCAGTCAGACCCACAGGGCTTTTTAACCTCTGCCTGTGAGCACATGTGTATGTGTGCGCAATCAATGAGGGGCTCTGTTAAAAATCTCAGCCTGCAGAAGAATTTGTAGATCTCAGTGGATATCTGGTTTTTACACCTGGAATTCTGCCTTGGGAAGATGGGAACCCTGATAACAGTGTTTCTCGGCACACTCCATAATTAATGCCGCTGCACCTCAAATCACCAGATGCTGCTTCTGTGACGGATGCACAGAAAGACAAGGAAATGTCTGAGGCTCTCTGCTCCCTACCTGTTTACAAGGCACAATTGGCAAGGCAAAGCCACCCTACAGAGATAACAACATTGTCGGCCCACTGTGACTTGAATTAACGATTATTGAATCTAAATAGGTTTTTCTTTGTTCCTTTTTCCTCCAAGGATGTATAATATCGGTAACATCTTCCAGTGTCATTACAAGGAAAATTCAAATGATTTATTTAACTTCAAAAGACATAGGCTACCAAACAAGTTTATAATAAGTCATTACAACCACAGTTAAGAGAAGTTTAGGAATGATATTAAAATCCACGGGAAAGTTTTCTGACTTATAGGAATCAGCTCTGGAAGTTGAGCTGCATATAATGGGATAAGAAAACATAGATGCTCTGACCTCGACCTAAATCAGCCCATCGATGCACTGACCAACACTAGGTCTATCAGATGGGAGACTTTGGAGACTCTCTCCCAGCATTTTCTAAAAGAAGTGGCATTTCCAAATAGTCAAAGATATTTCACAGAGATTCATGAATCAAGCAGAATAGAAAGTAGGAGAAAGCATCGCTGCTGAGGTTTTCCGACCTCTGATTTATCATTTGTTGACATTCTTTCTTCAAGTTCCCTCACTTCTTTACAAGTAGCTATTTCAAGTCCTTCCAGTAAATATTTTGAAAAAACCCAAAAAGGAGGGAAAATAAAATTTTTAAAAAGAGAGAGAGAGAGAGAGAGAGAGAGAGAGAGAGGAAAGCTATAGTGGAAATGGTAGCTTACCTCTTCTGGGCATTGCTGGTATCAAATTTTCCCCCCGAACATGAGGATTTCTTGCGTTGGTTGTCCCATGAATTTAGAAACCATTAAAAAAATGCAAAGCAGAAATATGCTGATTACTCGGAGCTGCTCCAAAACAACCCCCAAAACGACTTGGTGAAAAATAAAGTGCTCTTCTGAGCAGGGGAAGGCGTTTGAAGCGTGGCGCTCATGCTGGTGTACAGCGTTTCCAACTGTCTTCCTCAGTTTAAACAGCCTCCCACTCCTTCTCCCAGGCACTTGCCAACTCCTATAATTTAAAGCAACTGCGATCCTTCCCATAATACTCACATTTCAAAGAGCTCAATCTATACACTCGTTAGGAAGGAGCAGGAGCAAGCAGCATGTGCAGACCCCAGGCAGAGGCAAAGCAAAAGCCAGGGTCTCAGGTATCTAAACACTGCTCACTCTTTCTCCCACGAGTGGCTCTATGCGCCCCAATGCTCCACATTGCTTTTGCCTTTTAAAGTGTTACCCAAGGATCCAATGGCATCATTTTGCTGGAATAAGAAAAAAATAAAGCACTTAAGAAAGTTTCTGCCTCAACTCACAGACTGAGATACCAGTGAAACTGTGTTTATATCTTCTTTGTGCTGAGTTATTTCTGTGCATCGTGTCCCTAATTTATCTGTTTGAAAATGTCAAATAATTGTACCTGATGTTTTTATAAAACAGGAAAGTACTTGAGATGTTGTTATTGTTAAGTTTCTTTCCATATGTGAATCATAATTCTAGGAAGGATGCTTATTTTGCAAGTTTTGTCTCTGTGGGGTCGAATAAAACTTCTGACATTTCAGTCTCTAATCAGAATAAATCTTCCGACATTTCAGTCTGTAAATGTATTACAAATGTTACTATTTCCATCCTTTCTTTGACTGCCTTACTCCCACAGGCCACAAGCGTTTGTGAATTCAGATTATAAACAATGTGAAGTGTGGTCAATAAACAAAGTTAATTAAAAAAAATAGTATATCCCCAAACAGATCTTGCTCAGTATCTGCTACACAATAGGTGCTCAATAAATATTGAATGAATGAAGTATTGCCTATGTTCAGACTATTCAACAGTTTTTGACAATTTTGGCTTGCATATGTGTAGATGCAATAGAGGTGGTTAATATGTCAAAACTTGCACAGAAATAATCATAGGACAATGTATGCCTGTGCCAGACTTAATAAATAGCTAGTAATAAAATCCCCTAAGTGAATAGAAACATTGGCTAAATAAACAGACCATTCAGTAGAGATTAGAAATATTGACATGGGCGCAAATCATTAAATATACTCACTGCACAAAGTTACACAAACAATTTTCAGGCCAAACCCTCATTATTTCGAAAACTATAGATTCTTTCCCACTATATTTTTTTGAGTCACCTAAAGTAACTACTATGCAATGTATAGTGGGCAATATAATATCTCTGACTGAAATCATTCAAGGAGAGAAAGGATGTAAAACTTCAGGGAGACGGTCAGGCTTTAGGATTTCTTTGCTGTAAATGCAGAGAATAAGGTAGAATCCACTTTTGCTCTGAAAGCTACTGAGGAGAGAATTGTAGGCCCAAGCACCTGTCATGGCTTTGGATCTAGATCCTGGATCTACAGTATATGGCTTTCTATGTGTGAATTTATTCTTTGAAGCTTGATTTTGTTAACAGTAACAGATTAAATATATCAAAACAACCTATTTGCTTATATATCATAAAGCATTTATTCAGCAAATTTTAATCAGGCATCTTTCTATGTATTAAGTACTTAGTGAGACCTATTTTATGAATCACTGACATTGAGGAATTTGTCACAGCAGCTAACATGCCTTTTCCTGACTAATACCAATATTGATAATGGGTATGAATGCTGCTCTAACAAAACCTCCCTCAGTGGCTTTGGCCCAATAGTCATAAATGAGAGGCCAGGGAGCTGATCCAGAGGCTGGAAAGGTGGAGTTCCACATTTCACAGAGGTATAACACTGGGTGGCTTTGACAGTCATGACAGCTCAAAAGAAGATATGTGCTGAGTAACTCAGTAGCTCCGTGGCAGGGGCTGGGGAAAACATGAGCTGTGTGTGTTGCCTATGGTGACTGCATTTGTCAAGGTGTTTCCAGAGTGAGACAAGCCCAGGAAAGAAATGGTTACATTATAAACAGGAATGGAAATAAGGAGAGAGGGCATTTGATGACTTATAGGAACCTACCAATTCCTTGACGGGCTGAACATCTACATTGATAAAACTGTATTGCTCACAATTCCTGTAAGCCTGTACTCAAAATGTCTTTCAAGACCCAAAACAACTTTTTCTACCAGCAGGAGGTGTGTTGTGGGAATGTGGAGGATGCTCCCTGACATGCCCATCCTTGGTGGCCAAGGGGAGCAGGGCATGGGACTTCCAGGGGAACTGGCAGCTGCAGAGAACAACCTTCAAGAGAGTTTCCCTCGAGAGCAAGCCCAGGGCTAGGACCTTCTCCACCCACAGGAGCAGGCCTTCACTCTGCCTGGACAGTCAGGGGTCAGTGGCTGCCATGTATTTCCCATTCTGAATGGGAATATTTGTTGTGATTATCTTATTACACCCATTGGAGGGAGGAAAGGGGGGGAAGGGGGGAGAGGGAGGGAAAGGAAGGTGGCTTGCCTGATTTGTTCATAGATCATTTCTGTTTGAGTTCATAGGTCAGTGGACCAAGAGCTGGTTACATCTAGACTATGCAGAGACCTTTGCAGCCCAGAAGCCCTTGCCTGGGGGACGAATGCTGTGATCAAATGGCATTAGGGGTTGTTTTAGACTTGCTCTGTGTCGGGGAAGAGAGAAGGAAATGGACCCTTGGTGGCCAGAGGGTAAACTGTGCAAATACTTTAGCATTGGCTTAGATCTACATTTCCCAACTTTCCTTCCAGGGAGGTTGGTGGATAAAGTTGATTTCTGGCTAATGCCATTCAAGCAGAAGTAGTGAGGTACATCTGGGTTGAAGTAGCTTAGATCTGGGGTACCTGCTCCCTGTTCTTTCTCTCTCCTCTATCCACCTGGAAGGAAGAAAAGGACTCAGAGGAGGTGTAGAAGGAACCTCCAGGTTGAGGCATCCCTTAGCAGATTGCTGCCCGGGGAGCCACCTACCCACCTCGGACATTGTCGGACACATATAAGCTCATATTGTGCTTCTCCACTGGATTTTGGGATACCTTTGTCAGAGTTAAAAGTGCCAATTGGTCTTACTAATAGAGCCACCTAAAAAGATGCTTAGATGAGTAAATGAGGTCAGTCAGATATAGACATAGATACCTAGAATCAGAACAGGGCCCGACACGATCATAAGTACTCCATAAATGATAGATATTTTAAAAACCAGCTTTTTAAGGTATCAGTGACCTACAAAAAGCTATGCATATTTAATGTATACAACTTGATGAGTTTAGAGGTCAAATACAAACGTGTGAAACCTGCAGCACATTCTATGTCATAAACATCTCCATCTCCTCCAAAGCCTTACTCTCACCTGCTTTGTTCATTACTATTTTGTAACAAAAAACACTTAAGATCTATACTCGTGGCAATTCTTTAAATGGGTAGTGAAGTTATCTGCATGTGCTCTGCTGTGTAGTGGATCTCCAGGGCTTGCTCATCTTGTATGACTGCAGCTCTGTACCCTTCGATAGCTGCTTTTTGATTACTACCAATCTCCATCCTCTTGCTCTTACAAAGATAACACAGCCGTGTGCGAAACGTGAATCCTTACACAAAGTTTATAAATTGTTTACTACTAGGCTAAGCTAACTGAAAACCCTGGAAAGATTAGTGAGAGAAACAGATGTGGAACATAAAAGTTACTCCCCATCTTTTAAACATACATAAATGTATGCAAGACCACCTCAGGAATTACCATCGGGTTTCATAAGCCATCTTCAAATCAAGGGCTAAAGGGAGCTGGAAACTCCAAGGTGTGCATTAAGTTCTCTCCTTTGCATTTAGCTCTTGTGACCCCCCCTAGCCCAAACATTTGTTTTACTGTGTCCTGACATTGACTATTACAGGCTGCTCTTCAGTGGAAATAGGGTAAATTACCTATTAATACTCTTTGAGAGATATGTTTTCTAAAAATGCCCTCCACTCTGTCCACGTGTCTTTTGCACTGGCTTTGAGCTCTTGGAACAGAGGGACAGAGGGTCCAGTTCAGACATTTTTGTTTCTACCTCAGTCATTTGGAACATTTCCACTGGAAAGTGGCTTTCTTCATTCCACAAACCCAAAGGGCAGGGCTTAATTCTTTTCTAGCATTTTAAAGCAAAAGAGACAAGAACTGCAACCATTCACCAAGTATTTACTATGCACTATGCATGGTTTTATGTGGTAACAAGCATATTAACTCATTTTATTCTCTCAACAGTCTTGTAGAGCAGATGCTAACATCACCCCCATTTTACAGGTAAGTCACCTGAAGCCCAGAGAGTTTCAGTGATGAGCTTATTTTCACAGTTAGTTAGAAGCTAATCCTGTGCTGTCTGGTTCCAATAATCCAAGCTTTTAAATGCGGGCGAAAACACATACTACATGCCAAGTGAAGAGAAGGTACTCAAAATAAGCATTTTCCTCAGCGTTGATGGCCAGATGGACATTTGAGATGACTATGGATTACTTCTGAGAGATGTTCTACATTGCTGCAGGTTGTTATTCTTGGAAAGCATGCATGCTCCTATCTGAATGTAATTATAAAGCTTGAACATCTTTCTATATTAAACTTTGTGCTCTTATGGTTAATATTATATTTTCTCCTTGGCTCACAGGCAGCAGCCAAGTTTCAAATTGTATCTTGAGACCCAGGTGGCTTCATCTGGATTTTATAAGAGAGTCTTTGCTACATTCTATCAAACATGTGAAGACATCAAAGCAGAGGCCCAGAGAGAAACAATCCTTGTGAGAAACTCCATCTTCATCTTGGAAGGCATTTTGTAGGTTTGGAGATTGGAGATTCACAGAAATGATCTCTACTTAGAAAGGTGGGATGTACCAACCAGCTGTAAGGTGAAGCCACTTAGAAGGTGCTGCCCCTGCTCCACGTCAGAAGATGCACGATGCCCCTGTGTGCTTGTTGCTGTTGGGTATTGAGGACACAGAAGAGACAGAAGTTGATTCTCTGTAGTTTCTGACTCACCCTTCATGGATACTGGTCATGGTGAATGCTATTGTTTGGATCTTGAATTCCCCCAACCCACCATGTTGAAAGCTTGGGCCCCAGTGTGGCAGTTTTAGTAGGTGGTGGAACCTTTAAGGGGTGGGGCCAAGTGCGAAGTCTTAAGGTCTCTGGAGATAAGACTTCAAAGGCAATTGTGGGAACCCAGACACTTTCTTTTCCCTTTCTTGGCTTCCTGGCCATGAGGTGAGAGGTTTTGCCCTACCACATTCCCCCACTTTGCCATTGCCACCCTCCCCCCGCCCCCCACAACCAGGACTGAAACCTCCCAAACTGGGATCCAAAATAACTTTTTATCTTCGTAAGTTGATGATCTCAAGTGTTTTTTTGGAGTAATGGAAAACTGACTGATATAGTGAGCAAACATACAGGTATCTTTTTACCTTCTTGATGACTTAAGGCAGCAGATCAGTTCATTGCAGATACTTACAACTAGAAAAAGAGAGTAGAGAAGATCTATTTGTAGATTTGGGACCATATATTTGGAAGAAGACTTGAGAGTGTTCTAATTCATATTCTCACTCTGTTCATGATCATCTGCACAGCCCTGGCACAGGGCTACGTCACTTCTGCTTGACTGTTCCCAGGGAAAGGGAGCCACGACTTCACAAGGCATTAAAATAGTTCTCTGGGCATCAGTGAATGTGCCTGCTCTATTTTCCAGATGTAAGAGCCTTTTCAAATACCCAAGGGCAACTCTCAGCCTCTCCCCTCTCTACAAACTTTGTCTTCCTTTCTTCAAGTTCAGTGATTCTGACTTTTTCAACTGTTCTTCATGCAGCATGATTTCAATTAGGTTACCAACTTGGTTGGCTGCACTCCAGTGAACTGATACCCAGTTCTTGGTGAAATGACTCATGAGCAGGGTGGTAAGGTGACCGGGACCAGCCATCTGAGTTACCATCTCAACTGTGCTACCAGCCCTGAGAAGTCACTTTTCCACTCTTGGCCTCTGAGTACGTGGCCACCTTCACCAGGATCTCCCTTGTGAGATCTCCTCTTGTGAGTCAGCTATTCCCCCATTTAGTACCAAGAGGACAATCCAGCCTCTCCCCTGGCATGATCCTTTTTAAATGCCTCTTAGCTCTCGCTTTCTGGAATAGTGCATTCCCTTCATGTTTAATATCCCTAAAGCAAAATTAATTTCCCTCAAATCTGCTCTTCCTGAGCTGCCTAGTTTCGTCATTAATACCACAATTCTCTCAAGTGCTTAGGATTTTAAACATATGTTATTGGTTTTATTTCCTCTTCTTTCCCAAGATATTCCATCATCAAATCTTGAATGTCCTTTCTTTATTATATCTTTAAAAATTGGCATCCTGGGGCACTTCTATTTATTACAATTATTTTTAAACCTCAGTATTTCCCTGGGGTATTTTCTGTGGAATTATATCTTGGAAATGTTCTATGGAAAGGGCACATGGTAAAATAAGTTTGAATGATACTAGCTACATATGGAAATCTCCAGGAAAGGTGTATCAATTAACTATCTCTATGTTTAAAAATTCCCTCAAACTTAAGTGTCTTATGACAGTGACAATTTTTTATTCCTAACAAATCTGTGGGCTCTGGGACAGTCTGCTGCCTTGGCCATGCTGGGCTGGGCAGTTCTGGTCTTCTTGAGACTGACTCAGTCTTCCCTCTGGTCAGTGGATCTATGATGGCCTTGGTCAGGGCAACTGGCTCTGTTCCATGTGTCTCATCTTCTCACAGGACAATCTGGACATGCCTTTAGGCAGTTATAAGAGTCCAGGAAAAGAGGTAGAAATATGCAAGTGGTATTTCAAATCTTTGCTTATATCAAGTCTTCTGTTGACTGGCCAACCAAGTCTGTGCTCCTGTCCAGAGCCAGGGTGGAAGAGTCTACCAGAAGACATGGTATCTACTCTCTTTTCTGTTACCGTAACAAAACACTTCATATTTTTACGAAGTAAAAAGGCTGAGTGCTTTATAAAGTAAACAGGTTTATTTGCTACATGATTCTGGTGGTTGGAGGGTCCAAAGAGCAGGACACCTTCTTATTTTTCTCATGGCAATGTCCTGATGAGGGCTCCCTGGCTGTATCACAACATGGTGGAGAAACAAAAGGGGAGTGGATGCCAAGTATGTGAGCTGGGGTCTCTTTGTGACAACCCATTTTCATGAGAACTGACGAGGGAGGGTCCTGTGAGAACTTCATGAATTTGTTCTAAGGGTGCTGTCTCCCACTGGGCTTCATCTTTTGCAGGTATCACCACCTCTTCATCACCACACTGGACCCAAGGTTCTGACATCTGAACTTTAGGGGGACACACTTAAACCTTAGGACACAGGTACAGGAAGGCGTGAGAAATTAGTTCCATGGAAACATTCAGTCTTCTGCTAAGGAACAGCCCATGTTTTCCAAAAGACTTTTTTTTTTTCTTTTTGGAAAGCACATCATACAAACATTGTGCATGGCCAGAAGGAGGGTTTCTAAGGTAAAGAAATGCATGGGGAGAGGGAAGATATTCCTATCTCCCTCTCACATCTCATCTTCAGCCACAGGAAAGTAAGATGATACTACTGCCTCCGTCACCACCACCCCCTTTTTTGGTACCAGGAAGTGAACCCGGGGATGCTTAACCCCTGAGTCACACCCCCAGCTCTTTTTATTTTTTGAGACATGGTCCCACTCAGTTGTTGAGGATGGCTTTGAACTTGTGATCCTTCTGCCTCAGCCTCCTGAGCTGCTGGGATTGAAGGCATGCACTACCACACATGGGTACTGCCTCCATTTTTCATGATTTTCTTTCCTTTGTGTAGTTTTCCTCTAAAAGAGGAGTTAGAATTTGCTTGATCCAAACCCGAAATTCACTGGCCACAGAAAGTTCATGCTTTCTCTGACTGACTTCTCTTCCTCTTCTGTAGTAGACCAAGAAATGATCTGTCTTCTCGGGCTGGACCTTCCTCTCATCTGCATTTTCACTCTTGTTCTCTAATGTGGTGAGTTTTCCATTTTCTGTTTTCATACAGGAAGAGGCAAATCCTCCCCCCACAGGGTGAATTCACAATCCTTTAATTCTGCTTCAGGACTTTGGTCTATACAGTTGATGAACGGCAATTATCAAGAATACAAATAACAGTGTTGGCAAAGATGTGGGGGAAAAGGTACACTCATATATTGTTGGTGGGATTACAGATTAGTACAACAACTCAGGAAAGCAGTATGGAGATTTCTCAAAACACTGGGAATGGAGCCACCATGTGCATGACCCACTATTCCACTCCTTGGTGTATATCAAAAAGATCTAAAATCAGCAACTATGATGACACAGCCACATCAATGTTTTATAGCAGCACAATTCACAAAAGCCAACCAAGGTGCCCTTCAATAATGGATGAATACAATGTGGTACATATACATAATGGAGTATTACTCAGACATAAAAAAGAATAACATTATGGCATTTGCCAGTAAATGGATGGAACTGGAGGCTATTTTGCTAAGGGAAATAAGCTAGATGCAGAAAGCCAAAATTTGATGTTTTCTCTGATATGTGAAAACTAGTTCAAAATAAGGAGGGGGGGATAGGGAGAAAGGAAAGGATAAAGGGGGGTGGTTCCATCAAAATAGAAGATCAGTGGACTAGATGAAGGGGATTAGGGGAAGGGAGACGGGGTGGGATAAGGGAAGAACAGTGGAATGAATCTGATTAACTTTTCTATGCACATTGAATCTCATCATGATGCACAAGACACTAACTATATAAAAAAAGGCTAAAAGTAAATATCAGAAAATAGATTAGTAGAGTATATGGAAGGGAACAAGGGGAGGGATAGGGAAGGGAAAGGGAAATATTGGGGAATGAATTAGAGCCAACTATATTCTGTGCTTTTATTATGTCAGAATGAATCCTAATGTTATGTAGTTAAAATAATCAAAAAAGAAAATTAAAAAAGAAAAAAATATAGAGAAAGAAAGAAAGGAGGAAGAAAAGAAAAGAAAGAAGTAAAGAAAGAAAAAATGAAAGGAAGAAAGACACTGGGTTCTGCATTGGCTTTACAGATCTGGGGATGGACAGCTGAGGTGGCCATGCTTACTTCTGTTTTGAAGCACGAGTGTTGTGTTTCCACACTATTCTCAGAGACTAGCTCTTCCCCCCATCCAGAGGGTAGTATTAATGGGCACTCTCTCAGCTATTAATAAAAGCATGACTTTATTCCTCACTTGGCCACTAATTCTAGTTTGCATAGCTCTCTTGGCAGAGTGAAGCATTGCTTACAAGGACATTCAATTCTTTCAGGCTGCAGTCATTTATCTCACTCACAGGGTACTTACCGTTTTCTGCTTTATGTCATATTTCTTCATGCATGAGACTTTTTTTTTTCCTGTCCTAAAGTATAAGTTTCTCAAGAGCTGGAATCATGTCTTGAACTTCCTCATAGCTTTCTAATACCCGTGGTGCCTCCCATAGGATTTTGTGTTTATATACCTACTTAAAAAATAACCAAACGAAGCCACAAAAGTTGTATTGTGAAAATGCGGTCAAATTTCAGCAAATTGAAGTCATGCATGCAGGTTTTTATCCACTTTCAAACAATCATTAAATGCTACCAGATACAGTGCTTGAGACAGGATGTTGTATATCATGAATCCTAACAAGGAAAGAGATAGACCAGGAGAGACTGAAATGATTGCATTTTGATGGTAGTTTATTGCCAGAATGAAAGAGGAAATGGGAAGAAAATCAAGAAAACATTGATGCTTGGATTTGGTTTCAGGGATGGACGAATCCTTGGCTTAACTTTTGTTTTGCTTTCACAGATAAACTTAGACTTGATTATGGAGTGTGATTCTTTCAATTCATAAAGGGTCAAAATAAAATGTTACACAAATGTGTGAGAGGATAAATCTTCAAACTTATTTTAGGGTTAGCCAGGCCTTGGTATAATATATTCTCACTGATAACAGTGGTTCTTTAAATTTGCATCATACTTTATGGTACAAGCTTCTTTTTTAAAACCAAAGTCCTTGACTGTATTTAGAAGAAAGCCAATTGTTCAACAATACAAAGCATATAAAAATGCACACTTTTTAATGTTATCAAATTGTAGTGTGAATATGATGAATTCTTGTTGGGTAAATTCTGCTCTTGGAACTTAAGTTATTAATAAAAATCCAGCTTCAAGCATATTGACAAGAAAGGTACATTTATGAAAAGTTTTGAGGGTAAATGTTGGCAAAGACTGCATCACACAGGGCCATGGTTTGGATATGGATTGGGAGTCCTCCAAGGGTCCATGTGTAGGATGCGTGGTCCTCAGGGTGGTGTTATTGGGCAGTGGCAGGACTTTAAGAGGCAGGACCTTTGGGGCGATCATAAGGTCATTGGGAGCCTGTCCTTGAAAAAGATCAAGGTATTTCTTGAGCAGCCTCTTGACAAGAGAGGATGGTTATAAAAGGAGCAAACTTGGCCTCTGCCCCTCTCTTCTTCCTAACTCACCATATGATCCTTTTTCCCACACAAATTCTACCATCTGCCACAAAGTCCTCACTAGAGTCAATTTGAGGCTGCTACCATATCCTCAAATCTCTAGAACTCTGAGCTAAAGATAACTTCTTTTCCCTATAAGTTAACTTGTCTCGGGTATTTTGCTATGATAAGGAATAGCTGACCAATTCACACACTAAAGAGCAAAATTTAATCCAAGTTTGCCATTACAAGCCTGCAATGAATTCAATTGTGTTCATTCCTCAAATTCTATGCTGAAGCCTGCACCCCCCACTGCGATGGCATTTGGAGATGGGATCTTTTTGGGGTAATTGGGTTCAGATGAGGTCGTGAGGATGGCCTCATGATGGGATTAGTGCCCATGTAAAAGGAAGCACTGGAATTGCTTGCTTCCTCTTTTGGACAGGCAAGGACACAGAGAGGAAGACAGCCCTCATTAGGGACACGAATCAGCTGGTAGCTTGATCTTGAACCTCTCTGCTTCAGAAATATGGAAAATACATTCCTGTTGCTGAAGTCACCCAGTCTATGGTATTTTGTTATGGCAGCCCACTCTGATTAATATAGGATGCTGTTGGTAATAACACCAGGCCACTAGGTGTAAACTGGGACTGTTCTGGACACATTGGAGTATGGAAACTCTACCCACTCAGCTTCTCTCTTTGTGAGACTCCGGGTCTCCTCTCTTCCAATCTTGAAAAATGTATTAAATGTTCATGCCATCAGGGAAATGCAAATTAAAAATATTGTGAAGGTAACACTACACACCTCCTTTCATGGTAAAATGTCAAAGACTGTGCAGTGGCAGGACTTTAAGAGGTATTTTCCCTAGCTCATAATAGCAAAAACAAAAACTGGAAATAAAAATATCCTTCTTTAAGTGAATAAATGATTTGTAATACATTCATATTATATCTGTATGAAAGAACACTGTTAGGCAATAAAATTAGAAAAAAAAAACCCACAAATGTTCATTAATAGGTGAATGGATAAGCAAATTAAGGTCAATCCCTACAATGGACTAGTACTAAGAAAAAAAAAAAAAAGAAAGCTGATATTTGCTGTATGTTACTTGGATGAATTAAAACCACTAGGAAGCCAGACACAAAAGAATATGATGTAACAACTCAATTACATGAAATTCTGGAACTGGCCAAACAGGTCCCTACTGACACAGGGGTCAGAGGTTGTCTGGAGTAGGCTGGGGTGGAGGTGGAGGTCAGGAGCTCTGGGAAGGTTCTGGAGTTGTGGGAGCACTCCACATCTTGACATTGGTTGGAGTTATCATGGTAGACGTTATTACAGCTCATGGATCTGTACATGTGAGATGGCCGTGTTTTATCATGTGTGAAATAAAGTTGATTTAGAAAGGAAAAAAAAATTCTAGGGGATAATTTCTGCAATAAACTTGAGAATTCTCACCTTTCTCATCAGCTCGCCTCTGCTCTCCTGAGCAGGGAAGGCTACAATTGTTGGCAAAAAATTATAACTATGTACTGATCTCCAAACATGACTTGGGGTGCCCTCGGTTCATTGTACCACAAACATATGTCTGAAAAATGTTAGAAAGTCTTGAATTGTGCCATTGCAAGCTGTTTTGAATTATTACCTGTAAGATGGTCTTATTTTATATATTTAATGTGTGTACTTGCCTAGGCACAATGTTTAATACTGAAAATTCCAAAACTTTTGTTGCGTCCTATCACCTTGTCCTTGGGACTATTTTTCTGATCACCTTTATCCCTTTTTTTAAAGCTTTCACTTGTCCTGGATTTAAATGCCACATAACAGTAAAAGTGTAGCCTCGAAGTAACTAAGCACCAAATTCTGTGAGGATTGGTCATTAAATTATCCCAACTATAAGCTGCCAACATAACTCAGAGGGTGGAGACTGGCATCTGGTGACCAGCTGCTCAGATTCCATTTAAAAAAAAAAAAGACTTTAAAAGTCTTCCAGATGAAACAAAGTATGCAGGTGGCATCATTTAGCTTCATGACGTGACTCACCAGGCTTCAGAAACTGGGTCCCCACGAGCTTTCCATCCGAGCTGTTAAAATGTCGAAAGAGAAAGTAGCTGATGGCGGAGTGAAGGATCTGCTTCCCTTTTCTCAGCAGGACTTGAGTCCGAAGCTGGGAGGGGTCCAGTCCATTACTGAGCCCAGTTGCCCTCCAGGCAGGAGGTGGGACTGTGTAGAAAGTTGTCAACACAGAGTTCCTCCTGGCCACCTCTTCTTGGCCGACTCTGATGCCACCAGCCTTTGCCCCGTGCTTCGGTCCAGCGCTCACCCAGCCCCAGTTCCCAGAGCTGAGCACTGCTGCCAGGAGATGGCTTCCGGCTCTCTGGACTCCCCTTTCATGAGTCCCCTCTCACCTCTCACTGCTGTTTCTAGGGCTGCATCCTTGAACCAAAGGGCCATCGTTATTTTACTCCAAAGAGGTTTCCCAATGATGGCACCGAGGCCAGGTCCCTGTTTCCTGCCCACGTCGCCGCCCTCGGGTGTGGTTTGAGGCCTTTCTGCAGAAAGGTCCCTGATCCAAGAATATCTCCTCAAAAGTCATTTAAATGCCATCTGTGCCTATTTGCTCCTATGAATGTCACACCCCTCTGGAAGGGTTTCCTGGACCTCTAGACCAGCCACAGTCACGTGTGCCATCAGCGCCTGGAGTGTCCAGCTGCCACCTGACTGTTGACATGCCACCCCCGTGTAGACAGGGATTTCAGTTCATCTCATTCATTAGGAGAAGCCTGTCCCACAGCAAGTCACCCCCTAATTATTGAAAAAATTTATAGTTTATTCTTTCAGTCACTTGTGCTTCAATAAAAATGAGCTTAATACCTCTTGATTATGTAGAAATGCTATTTGGAAGAAAGAGAAAGGGAGAAAATACGCTTGATTTTTAATCAGGGGTTTTGGTTTAGATACCAGCTGTTCTGTGCACAGCCAGGTAACCTTGGGCACGACTTGGAGCATTTAATGAGATGGTACACACAAGTTCAGTCTTTGCACTGCATCTGTAACCTGTTTTGTGATGGCTCCTTGTGCCATGCGGTTTAAGAACTGACAGTGTGAATGAATCAATGATTCTAAACACTGTAAAATAGCTCTTCTCACACTTTCATGAGAATCATGGATGTGGTAGGTGGAATTCAAAGGTAACCTTCCAGACTCCCAGGGAATTAGGGGAGGACATCTTTTTGGGGAGTCCAGAAGGGCTGCACCTTCATCCCAGGAGCCTGTGAATGAGGTGAATCATCACCAGGGATGTCTTATCGTATATGCTCCCATTGATTTCACAGGAGGGAACAGACAGAATCACGTGAGCCTCTACAAGCAGAGAGCTTCCTGCAGCTGGCGGTGGCACAGGCTGTCCGAGAGATGTGAAGCAGAGGATTCGAGGCAAGTGTACTCAGTGTGCGTTGTGATTTTGAACCTGGAGGGGTCCACATGAGAAGGAACGTGGGCAGTCTCTAGGAGACAAGTGAGCCGGCTCCCAGCCAGCGGAGAAGGAAGCATCTCAGTTCTGCAATGTGAGGCAGTAAAAATAAATTCTGCCAGCAACCTCAATAAGCCTGACACCGATTTCTCTGCAAGGCCTTCAGACAAGAGCCCAGCTTGGCCAACACCCTGATTTCATATTTGTAAGATTCTTGAGTACAGAAACCAGCCAACTCTTAATCCATACTGCTCCCAACACTGACCTACTGAACCGCAAGCTAATAAATAGTGTTGTATCCCATCACTATGTTTATGGTAATTTGTTACACAGATAAAGAAAATGAGCACACTTGAGGCTCTTGCCAGGAAGACGGATCTGACTCGGTAGGTGTAGATGGGGTCTGGGATTCAGCATTTCTTACAACCTCCAAGGTGGTACCAATGCTGCTCAGCAGCAAGACTGAAGACATGCATTACAATGGAGTCAGTTGCTATGGCGTGGATAGATGTCTGCCGAGGTCCAGGTGTGAAGGCTTGGTTCTCAGGGTAGGACTTTTGGGAGGTGGTGGAACTGTTATGAGACCTACTGGGAGGTCCTGAGGTCATTGAACACATGCGCTCAAAGGGGATTGTGGGACCCTGGTCTCTTTCTCTTCCTGTTTTTTCTTTGCTTCCTGGCTCAGGAGGTGAGCAGCATGCTCTGTCTCTCTGCTCTTCACCCCACTATGTGCCACTTCACTATAGGACCAATGACATGGGGCCACTTGATCTTGGATTGCAACCTCCAAAGCCTTGAGTCTAAATAACCCTTTTCTCAGCTATTTTGTTATAGTGATGAAAGCTGACTAATACATTAGTCAAACTCTTTTCTTTCCACTCATAATATTTTATGCAGAAAATAAGTATTATCTTTTCCTAATAACCTTTTTTTTCCCTAGGAACATTTTATATTTATCTTATTTAACAAATTCAGTTGTCTCTCCAGAGCTTAATGTGATGGAGTGGAGAGAGCAAGGGCTTTAATGTCTTTCACCTGGGGCCAAATTCCATCTCCTTTTGGATAAATCATCTAAATTTTGGGAGTCTCGATGTCCTCATATAAAAGGGCTTACAAAAGCCTTTCCCAGGATGTGATGGTCAGTTTTATGTGTCCATGTGGCTAAGATACGTTGCCCAGTTGTTTGGTCAAACACTAATCTAGATGTTGCTGGGAGTGTATTTTGCAGATTGATTCAACGTCTATAATCAGTTGACTCTAAGCGTAGCAGATTAGCTTTGATAATGTGAATGAGCCTCTTTCAGTCAGTTGAAGGCTTTAGAAGGAGAGACTGAATATTTTCCAGGAAAGAAGGAATTTAGTCATGATAGTAAGATAGAAATCCTGCTCTTGTGTCTAGCCTGCTGGCCCAATCCAGAGAATCTGGACTTGCCAGACTCACAGTCATATGAGCCAATTCCTCAAGTTCTCTCTCCCTTCTCTCCCTCTTTCTGCCTCCCACCCGCCCTCTTCTTCCCTCCCTCTCCTAGGTTGTTTCTCTGGAGAACTCTGATTGTTTCACAGAAGTTAAAGAGAATATTGGCATGCTCTGGAAGTTCCTTTGAGAGCCCTTTATCTGAAGTGTGAGGGACCAGGAGTGTTTTCGATTTCAGATTTTGGAATACTTGCATATGTATAATGAGATAACTTGGGAATGGGACCCAAGTCTAAATACAAATTCATGTTTCCTATACGTCTTACATATACATAGCTTGAAAGTAATTTTATACAATACTTAGTGTGTCTTCTGTTTGACAACACCTGTCACGTGAGTTCAGATGTGAATTTTTTACTGGTGTCATGCCAACCCTCAAAAAGATTCTAGATTTGGAGCATTTGGTTATGGAATTTTGGGTTAGGGATGCTTATTCTGTGTTAATAGATATTCATTATTATTTTTAATTAGTATTGTTCCATGTCCAATAAAATGATAGGAATTCCTAGTGGATTCCAGTATTTCATGCCACATATTTGGTCACATCTGTTGGTGATGCACTCAATTCCTTTCCTTATTCAAAGGGTGAGTGTAGTAGAGGTTCGACAGGCTTCCCATATTATAGCTGGTGGAGATGATTATCTTTGGCATGCAGCCAAATTGGGGATCAGGTTATAATCATTCAGTAAGGGGACCTGAAAGCAATTGTTGAGAAAGGATGGTCAGGAAGGAAGTGCATCTCCAGAAATTATGCCAAGCATCATCATGATAATGGTGCTGGCTGTCCACTTTGAAGTCCTTGTTCTGATTGTCCACATCTGCCTTCCAATGGGCTTGTCAACAGCTTTGCAAACCAAAGAAACCAAGGGTGGGTTGGCAGTGCTGGATGCAGATAGAACAATTGCTTCACATAGGAAGAAATTGGAAGTGCCCACATTGAAAAATAGGAGCAATCTTGTGTATTTGTATAGCTTTTGCAGTGTAAGAAGTTTTCCATTATCTCATCTAGCTTTCTCCAGTAGAGCATTGCTATCTCCGTTTAAAATCAGGGCATGGGGGCATCCTTTCTGCAAGTTTACTCAGCAAGACAAATGGAGACCTCAGATTGAGCCCAGTTCTGTCTGGTTTGGGGACCAGCCCTTTTCCTCTGTAACATCTTGTAGCCATCTTGTTATGCTATCACCATATCCCAGGGGTTTACCAAAATCATTGGCATCCAGGGATAACAGACATTTTCCTTTGATCTTCCTTTCTAGGGTAAGTGAAGAAATCTATGATCAGGGAGAAACTAGAAGGGCACCTGGCTTTTGGTTGTTGGAGGCATTGTTTTATGACCAGGGCAGGAAGGAGGAGGAGAGGGGGGTGTGGAGGATGGGGACTAGGAAATGCTTGACAAGGCTGAGGTCATTATTGCTCCAGAAACGAGGATTAGGGATTTTTAATATAGACCAAACAAGAATTCTCAAAAAGAAATAAATTTTCCTGGTGATGAGGTACATACACAAATGTTGGAGAAGCTCAAACTCATATTTTTAGGCCAGGGGTGAGGATGGCAGGAAAATGGTGAATTCTCTTTCTTTGTGTACAGGTCAAGACAGAGTCAAGGTCATGCTGGAGAAGTGAGGAGTCTGGCCAAACAAGACATGTTCAGGGCAAGTTCTTGAGGACACTAGCCTCCTATTCCTATTTCTAGGACAAAACATTAATATCCTCCCTAATCAGAAAGTAAAAGTTCATGTCCCCTCTACCTGGGAACCTGGAAGAACAGAAGCTACAGCCCAGCTCTCCCTTCTAAGTTGGAGGAGAGAGAAGCCCTTGATATCAAGTGGAAGCTCATGCTAGAAAATTGTGCCCCACGCAAGAAAGGGTTGAAGTGGAAGAGGTCTGAGCAGTGCCAGCTTGTCACCTGCAGGTCACCAAAGAGTGGACAGATCAACCAAGCCAAAGGCCCAGCTCTTGATTCTTCCTCCTGATTTATGTTGTAGCCTCCTACAGGAGGCGGTAGTCCTGATATTTAAGTTTGCATAGCTATTAAGTACTTTTCTGAACTATTTTGCAGTTCAAAATATTATTAAGCTCCAGCACCACCATCTTAATTATTGAGGGCTTCTGTAACAAAGCGTCCCACACTGGGTGTCTTATAAATGACGAATTGAGTTCTAGAGGCTGAGAGCCTGAGATCAGGGAGCCAGCATCGTATCTGGGCTCTTGTGAGGGCTTTCTTTTGAGTTACACGCTGCTGACTTCTCATTGTGTCCTCATGTAGTAGAAAAGAGCAAGAGAGTCATCAGGATTCCTCTTATCAGGGCACTGATTTTTATTCATGGGGATTTCTTCCTTATTATCTAATTATCTGCAAAAATCCCCACCTCCTAGGACTGGGGTTGTAGCTCAGTGGTAGAGCGCTTGCTTCGTATACATGAGGCACTGGGTCCGATCCTCAGCACCACATCAAAATAAATAAATAAAACCAAGATATGTGTCCATCTACAACTAAAAAAAATACTGAAAAAAAATCCCCACCTCCTAATATCATCCCTTTGGGGGCTGGGTGAATTGGAGGGGGTGTGCACAACATGTAGCCCAACATTGGAAGAGGGCTTATGTCTGGGAAACTCTGTAAAGGCAGTGTTCTGGGTAAGCGTCTGACAGTCTCCTCTTGTACTGGGCTGAATAGTCATCCAAGGTTTCATGTCCACTGGGAACCAGAGAATTGGACCTTTTTTTTCGTAAATAGGTCATAAATTTGATTACAAATGTAATCAAATCAAGGATCCTGACACAGGAGGGGATCCAACATGGCGGCGAGAGGGGAGGCAGCGCTTTCAGTACCTCCTCAACAACGGGGTCAGAGAGACGCATGGATACGCTTAGATTCGACCTGCTGAGAAACTCCTAGCAAAATTCCACTAAAGAGAGACTGGCCGGGAATCGGTAGGATTTTTGGAGGTGACAGTTTGCGCTAGACGAGTGAATCTCCGCCACGCAGCGCAGAGGTCCAGACCCGCCAGCTGCTGCCCGCGCGACTCGGCGACTGTCGGCTGCCTGCACGTGGCCCCCGCGTCAGGGCGGATAGCCTCCGAGGCGCAGCGCAGCAGGAGCGGTGCAGGGACTCTAGGAAGAGGTCTCTCGCCAAGCCTTCATGAAATAGCGAACCAGGAGCTGAAACCAACCAGAGACAGACCAGTCCCACCCCTCCCTTCGGACACTCCAGCAAGGAGCCTGGGGCCCGCCATAGCAGAGAGGTGACATCACCAGAGTTCCGCCGACAGAATTCCTTCCCAGCGGAATCCACGTTAGCAGGTGTGTGACTCCCACCCCCTCCAGATACAAGCAGCCAGGAAATCTCGGGAATCTCTCTGTAGGGAAGCAGAGGGGATTCCAGATCCCCACCTCCCCTTAACACCAGCGGCGACACCCAAGATCTTAGCCGCCAGTTTCTGGGGGCGTGCCCACCAAAGGGGTCCGGAAAAATTAAACTGTTGGTTCCCAGATCACCCCACCACAGCACTGGGGCTTAGACGAATGACAGAGAGGGTGTTCATCATTCGGGATATAGGACACGCAGTAGGGCTGCAAGTGTAATCAGATCCTTGGGGAACCGCCTCTGGTGAACAGGACCTGGCTGGCTGGCTGGGAGGAGGAACAGGGGGAGGGGCCGGATAAGTGAAAGGGCTCTGGACTAACAGGATTGAGAGACTCCCAGGAGCCACTGTACAGGGATTTCTGTCAGCACATAGAGGGCAGAAGCTCGGCTCAGAGGGCACAGCTCCGCCTATTGGAAGAGAAGAAAATGGGATTCAGCCATAGAACAGGGGATGCCAGCATGGCAGAGATCTGATGTCATGGGAGAGCGGCCGAGGAGAGAACTTCATCGGTGCCAGCGGCGACGGAAACAGTTGGTCCCCTGGTAGGGAGGGTGAGTCACAGATACCCGAGTCTCTCTCGCATTGTCGTCGAGCCAGAGGGGAGGAGCGGGGCCGCCGCCCGTGCCCGCAAGGTAGGCAGACCTGCGACCAACCTGCAGATCAGGCCCAGTGGTCTGCAGGCGTGGTAGGAGGGGCAGGGCAGAGCCGCCGCCCATGCCGGCAGGGTAAGCAGACCTGCGACAGACCGGCGGATCAGGCCCAGCGGCCGGCCAGCGTGGTACACACTTCACCCCAACTGGAGTAGGGGCAAAGCAGAGCCTTCGCCCGCGCCCAGATCAGGCCCAGCGGCCCGCCTGTGTGGTGGTCAAGTGACCCCAATTGGAGTGGGGGCGGAGTGGAACTGACACCCGTGCCCGCAAGGTGGGCAGACCGGCGACCAACCTGCAGATCAGGCCTAGCGGTCCCCGGGCGTGGTAGGAGGGGCAGGGCAGAGCCTTCGCCCCCACCTGCAAGGTAGGCAGACCTGCGACAGAACAGCGGATCAGGCCCAGGGGTCCGCGGGCATGGTAGACACCTCACACCAATTGGAGGAGGGGCAGAGCAGAGCCCCCGCCCGCACCTGCAAGGGAGACTTTTCAACTATACAAGAGCAATATAAATATATAGGGGGGGCCGGAATTTCAAAAACACAACAGTTTCACCAAGAAGAAACAAACGCAAGCAGTATGAAAAGACAAGGAAAGAAAGGACTACAAGCAATGCAGGTCAACTCAACTTTAGAAGAGGTAACAGCTGCAGCAGATGGAATGTCAGATAAAGAATTCAGGATATATATGCTTCAGATGATCTGGAGTATCAAGGAAGACATTAGACAGCAAAATCAGACAATGAAAGATCACTTCGACAAGGAATTACACAAACAAATCCAGGAAGCAAAGGATCAACTATACAGGGAGTTAGAGGTTATAAAAAACAAACAAACAGAAATCCTAGAAATGCAGGAAGCAATAAACCAACTTAAAAACTCAATGGAGAATACTACCAGCAGAGTAGAACACTTAGAAGATAGAACATCAGACAATGAAGACAAAGTATTTCAACTTGAAAAGAACATAGACAGCTCAGCAAGACTGTTAAGAAACCATGAGCAGAACATCCAAGAAATATGGGATAACATTAAGAGACCAAACTTAAAAGTCATTGGGATACAGGAAGGTATACAACTCCATACCAAAGGAATGAGCAATTTATTCAATGAAATAATACGAGAAAACTTCCCAGACTTGAAGAATGAGACAGAATCCCAAATTCTAGAAGCCTACAGGACGCCGAATGTGCAAAATTATAAGAGATCCACACCTAGACACATTATAATGAAGATGCCCAACATACAGAATAAGGAGAGAATTTTAAAAGCTACAAGAGAAAGGAAGCAGATTACATTTAGGGGCAAGCCAATCAGGATAACAGCTGATCTTTCAACACAGACTCTGAAAGCTAGAAGATCCTGGAATAACATATTTCAAACACTGAAAGAAAATGGGTTCCAACCAAGAATTGTGTATCCAGCAAAATTAAGCTTCAGGATGGAAGATGAAATTAAAACCTTCCACGACAAACAAAAGTTAAAAGAATATGCAGCTAGAAAACCATCTCTTCAAAACATCCTCGGCAAAACATTACAAGAAGAGGAAATGGAAAATAACAATGAAAACCAACAGTGGGAGGTAGGACAGTAAAGGGCGGGGGGAATAATCAAAGAGGAAAACAAACCATGTTTAGTAACATAAATAAACAAATATGGCTGGAACAACAACCCATATCTCAATAATAACCCTAAATGTTAATGGCTTAAACTCACCAATTAAGAGACACAGGCTAGTAGAATGGATCACAAAACAAGACCCAACAATATGCTGCCTACAGGAGACGCATTTGATAGGAAAAGACATACATAGGCTGAAGGTGAAAGGTTGGGAAAAATCATATCACTCATATGGACTTCGGAAACAAGCAGGAGTGTCCATACTCATATCAAATAAAATAGATTTCAAGCCAAAGTTAATCAAAAGGGATAAAGAGGGACACTACATACTGCTTAAGGGAACCATACACCAACAAGACATAACAATCATAAATATATATGCCCCAAACAATGGTGCAGCTATGTTCATCAAACAAACTCTTCTCAAGTTCAAGAGTCTAATAGGCCACCATACAATAATCATGGGAGACTTCAACACACCTCTCTCACCACTGGACAGATCTTCCAAACAAAAGTTGAATAAGGAAACTATAGAACTCAATAACACAATTAATAACCTAGACTTAATTGATATATATAGAATATACCACCCAACATCAAGCAGTTACACTTTTTTCTCAGCAGCACATGGATCCTTCTCAAAAATAGATCATATATTATGTCACAGGGCAACTCTTAGACAATATAAAGGAGTAGAGATAATACCATGCATCCTATCTGATCATAATGGAATGAAACTGAAAATCAACGATAAAAGAAGGAAGGAAAAAGCATACATCACTTGGAGAATGAACAATAGGTTACTGAATGATCAATGGGTTATAGAAGATATCAAGGAGGAAATGAAAAAATTCTTAGAGATTAATGAAAACACAGACACAACATATCGGAATCTATGGGACACATTGAAAGCAGTTCTAAGAGGAAAATTCATTGCTTGGAGTTCATTCCTTAAAAAAAGATAAAACCAACAAATAAATGATCTCATACTTCATCTCAAAATCCTAGAAAAAAAAGAGCAAAACAACAGCAAAAGAAGTAGAAGGCAAGAAATAATTAAAATCAGAGCTGAAATTAATGAAATCGAAACAAAAGAAACAATTGAAAAAATTGACAAAACTAAAAGTTGCTTCTTTGAAAAAATAAACAAAATCGACAGACCCTTAGCCATGCTAGCGAAGAGAAGAAGAGAGAGAACTCAAATTACTAGCATACGGGATGAAAAAGGCAATATCACAACAGACACTTCAGAAATATAGAAGATAATCAAAAATTATTTTGAATCCTTATACTCCAATAAATTAGAAGATAGTGAAGGCATAGATAAATTTCTTAAGTCATATGATCTGCCCAGATTGAGTCAGGAGGATATAGACAACCTAAACAGACCAATATCAATCGAGGAAATAGAAGAAACCATCAAAAGACTACCAACTAAGAAAAGCCCAGGACCGGATGGGTATACAGCAGAATTTTACAAAACCTTTAAAGAGGAACTAACACCAATACTTTTCAAGCTACTTCAGGAAATAGAAAAAGAGGGAGAACTTCCAAATTCATTCTACGAGGCCAACATCACCCTGATACCTAAACCAGACAAAGACATTTCAAAGAAAGAAAACTTCAGACCAATATCTCTAATGAACCTAGATGCAAAAATCCTCAATAAAATTCTGGCGAATCGGATACAAAAACATATCAAAAAAATTGTGCACCATAATCAAGTAGGATTCATCCCTGGGATGCAAGGCTGGTTCAATATACGGAAATCAATAAATGTTATTCACCACATCAATAGACTTAAAAATAAGAACCATATGATCATCTCGATAGATGCGGAAAAAGCATTCGACAAAGTACAGCATCCCTTTATGTTCAAAACTCTAGAAGAACTAGGGATAACAGGAACATACCTCAATATTGTAAAAGCAACCTATGCTAAGCCTCAGGCTAGCATCATTCTGAATGGAGAAAAATTGAAGGCATTCCCTCTAAAATCTGGAACAAGACAGGGATGCCCTCTTTCACCACTTCTGTTGAACATAGTTCTCGAAACGCTGGCCAGAGCAATTAGACAAAAGAAATTAAAGGCATAAAAATAGGAAAAGAAGAACTTAAATTATCACTATTTGCAGATGATATGATTCTATACCTAGCAGACCCAAAAGGCTCTACAAAGAAACTATTAGAGCTAATAAATGAATTCAGCAAAGTGGCAGGATATAAAATCAACACGCATAAATCAAAGGCATTCCTGTATATCAGCGACAAATCCTCTGAAATGGAAATGAGGACAACCACTCCATTCAAAATATCTTCAAAAAAAAATAAAATACTTGGGAATCAACCTAACAAAAGAGGTGAAAGACTTATACAATGAAAACTACAGAACCCTAAAGAGAGAAATAGAAGAAGATCTTAGAAGATGGAAAAATATACCCTGTTCATGGATAGGCAGAACTAACATCATCAAAATGGCGATATTACCAAAAGTTCTCTATAGGTTTAATGCAATGCCAATCAAAACCCCAACGGCATTTCTTGTAGAAATAGAGAAAGCAATCATGAAATTCATATGGAAAAATAAAAGACCCAGAATAGCAAAAACAATGCTAAGCAGGAAGTGTGAATCAGGCGGTATAGCGATACCAGACTTCAAACAATACTACAGAGCAATAGTAACAAAAACAGCATGGTACTGGTACCAAAACAGGTGGGTGGACCAATGGTACAGAATAGAGGACACAGAAACCAATCCACAAAACTACAACTACCTTATATTTGATAAAGGGGCTAAAAGCATGCAATGGAGGAAGGATAGCATCTTCAACAAATGGTGCTGGGAAAACTGGAAATCCATATGCAACAAAATGAAACTGAATCCCTTTCTCTCGCCATGCACAAAAGTTAACTCAAAATGGATCAAGGAGCTTGATATCAAATCAGAGACACGCCATCTGATAGAAGAAAAAGTTGGCTATGATCTACATACTGTGGGGTCGGGCTCCAAATTCCTCAATAGGACACCCATAGCACAAAAGTTAATAACTAGAATCAACAAATGGGACTTACTCAAACTAAAAAGTTTTTTCTCAGCTAAAGCAACAATAAGAGAGGTAAATAGAGAGCCTACATCCTGGGAACAAATCTTTACTCCTCACACTTCAGATAGAGCCGTAATATCCAGAGTATACAAAGAACTCCAAAAATTAGATAATAAGAGAACAAACAATCCAATCAACAAATGGGCCAAGGACCTGAACAGACACTTCTCAGAGGAGGACATGCAATCAATCAACAAGTACATGAAAAAATGCTCACCATCTCTAGCAGTCAGAGAAATGCAAATCAAAACCATCCTAAGATACCATCTCACTCCAGTAAGATTGGGAGCCATTATGAAGTCAAACAACAACAAGTGCTGGCGAGGATGTGGGGAAAAGGGTACACTTGTACATTGCTGGTGGGACTGCAAATTGGTGCAGCCAATTTGGAAAGCAGTATGGAGATTTCTTGGAAAGCTGGGAATGGAGCCACCATTTGACCCAGCTATTCCCCTTCTTGGTCTATTCCCTAAAGACCTAAAAAGAGCATGCTACAGGGACACTGCTACATCGATGTTCATAGCAGCTCAATTCACAATAGCAAGACTGTGGAACCAACCCAGATGCCCTTCAATAGACGAATGGATTAAAAAAATGTGGCATTTATACACAATGGAGTATTACTCTGCATTAAAAAATGACAAAATAATAGAATTTGCAGGGAAATGGATGGCACTAGAGCAGATTATGCTAAGTGAAGCTAGCCAATCCCTAAAAAACAAATGCCAAATGTCTTCTTTGATATAAGGAGAGTAACTAAGAACAGAGTAGGGACGAAGAGCATGAGAAGATTAACATTAAACAGAGATGAGAGGTGGGAGGGAAAGGGAGAGAAAAGGGAAATTGCATGGAAATGGAAGGAGACCCTCAGGGTTATACAAAAGAACATACAAGAGGAAGTGAGGGGAAAGGGAAAAATAATACAAGGGGGAGAAATGAAGGTCAGTAGAGGGGGTAGATTGAGAAGAGGGGAGGGGAGGGGAGGGGAGGGGAGGGGGGATAGTAGAGGATAGGAAAGGTAGCAGAATACAACAGACACTAGTATGGCAATATGTAAATCAATGGATGTGTAATTGATGTGATTCTGCAATCTGTATATGGGCTAAAAAGGGGAGTTCATAACCCACTTGAAGCAAAGTGTGAAAGATGATATATCAAGAACTATGTAATGTTTTGAACAGCCAACAATAAAAAAAAAAAGGATCGTGACACAAGGAGATCATCTTGGATTATCCAGTGAGTCCTAAGTCATAGAGAAGGAGGTGAGGAGAAAACTGACGGAGACAGAGAGTGGAGGGATGCGACCAGGAGCCCAAGAATTCTGGAGCCACCAGAAGCTGGGAAAGGCCAGGAAGTGACCATCCCTGTGGCCTTCAACACCTTGACTTTGAACTTCTGGCCTCCAGAACTGAGGGGATACACACCTGTTGTTTAAAGCCACCTAGTTTGTGGTAATTTGTTACAGCAGCCCTGGGACACTAACACATGCCCCGTGGTCCTCAGAGGTGGCAGCACTGGCTGCCTGGGCAGTGGGAGCATCATCTGTGAGGCGGTAGCCCTGTGAAAGAAGAGGGAGGCTTACTCCCTCCCTGGCCACCTGGGTTTATGCTGGCCCCACTGCTCACTGCTGTGTGACTGTGGGCATAGAGTGAACGTGCACGTTTTCTCAAGTACAAAAAGAAGAGAAAAAGAAGGGTAAGAAGGTCAACTGCTTCTTAATGGAGAAGCCAGCGTGTGAATGTTGCTGGTGCCCACGGTGGAGGCAAAAGAGAACTTGGCAATCAACTGCTCAGCCTGGAAGTCATCTAGAACATTCTGATCACAAACCATTGGTCAGAAGTAGTCATGTGACCTTGCCCCACTCCAGGAATTACCTGGAAGGTAGAGACCTAGAAATATTTGGAGGCTGTAATTAATGACTAACTTGGCTTTTATGAGAACTGAGTGAATCAATGCCCAGAACACTCCTACTACAGTGCCCATTCCTGCTACAGTGCCCGACACAGTGAGTGTCAGAGGATGCACTTGAAGAGTCCACCTGGTACTGCTTCCCCAGGTCTCATGATCCTGATGGAGGCTTTCATGCTCAGTGGCTTGAAATTTCTCCATATTCCTTTTCTTTTCTAAGCCCCATGGTCCTTTCCAAGGGCAGTGAGGGAGTGAGGGAGTGTGGAGTCTGGAGCCCTTCTCAAATAGAAGCAGTTCAGGGTCCTGGCTGTGGACGAACTCTTCAACCTTTTGGAGGAGATACAGGATTTGGAAGGATTTGCAAAGAAAGCAGCAGAAGGAAATCAGAGGTCAGAGCTATGCTCAGACAGGAAGGCGCTGAGCACCACCTGTCCATACACCCCTTGCTTTGAGAAGGTTGCAGCCTGAATTCCTAAGCAGATGGTGGACCACAGCATCACAGGGTGGACATTCTGTATCACTGACCCAGAAGGCTCTCCAGGAATAATCTCTCTGATTTAAAAAATGTTATTACTATTGACGTGGTTTGAGTAATTGGATTCTTCACTTTCGCCCCTGAGAATAACTTCCTTCAATTCTTTTGAAGTCACATGGCTGTCGAGGAAGGAAGGGTGACTCTGTGCGTGAATGCTGATGAGAGGAGAGAGGTGCTGATCCAAGAGGGAAAGAGGTTCATTTCATTTCCTGTAGAAGAGCTGCCAGAAGAAATCCCATTTCATCCATCAAGACACTACTATATGCCAGGCAGCAATCTAGGAAGTGAGAGAATAGCCCTTTGTACCTCTGTCTTCCTGGAGGGGGAGATCAGCTGCCAGCCCAGTGTTGAAGTCCAGACTGTGGCTCTCTAGTCACATGCTGGACAGAGCAGTCTGTTAAACCCAAACTGGTTATAACTTTGGGATTGTTTGGTTGGCTCATCCTGACTTGACTATGATAAATCAGGAATCTTTGATTTATCTATGATAAGTCTTTAAACTTTTAAATGAGAATGATTAGTCATACATTTGTCCTTTTGTGAAAGGTTACCACCCACCCACCTTGGGGAAGGCTGGGTTCCCGGCGCTAGACACAGTGATGCTCAAGATAAGGAACGTCCCACTCTTC
Source organism: Marmota monax (assembly GCF_021218885.2). Lineage (NCBI taxonomy): Eukaryota > Metazoa > Chordata > Mammalia > Rodentia > Sciuridae > Marmota > Marmota monax. Next base: position 18,886,409 of record NW_026694710.1, read on the forward strand.
CCTCGCCTCCCCCAGACAGACCATAAAGGAGAAGGGAATATAGACCAGATCCCGCCAATTCTTAGATGTGCATCTTTAAAACTTTCAGTTTGGAAATAACTTTAAACTCAGAAAGGTTGCAATCAGAGTAGAACGAGAAAATGCAGATACAGACACTTGTACATGAGACATTCCGACACATGCTTAACAGCCAGATTCTTGGTGAAAACAAAACAAACCCAAACCACAAAGACCTTTGTCTTGCTTTGCAGCATTTACTGATTTCCAGTGTGTAGGTATAAATATTCGTGGTTATGTGGAACAATCAGCTCACAAATTCTGCAAAATATAAAAATAGGCTCCAACGACCCAGTGCAGCTGTCTCTAGTTCACTGCTGACACGCACACGTGTGTGAGCCAAGCACATACATGTACATAAACACGTAAGCGCACTTTTGGAAATCATGAGTTGATGGTGACTCAAACCTCCAATTCCTATCTGGGCAGCAGTTCCTTGCCTTCCCTCATTGTGTATCTCAATGAATCTTCTCCCTCAGAGGGAGCCCTGGACCCCAACAACATCACCAGCACGGTGCTCATTTGCTCAGCCCCGTTACACATGCCATTTGCTCCAGCCACACACTTAGAAGAGCAAACCTACAGGGAGTGGGACCTCCCCCAGACTCCACTGCACAGCACTAAGGGGATGCACCCCCACACTGTGCCAGTTACTTGGATTTGTTACACCCTTCACCCAGCACTATGGTTTTTGCATTCATTTAAAATACATGTGGGTTTATTTATTTTTAGTTTGTTTTCTAATTTAGATTTCCATTCCTCCCTCTCATCATTTGTTGGTTTAAATATTTTGAAATATGTAGAACATCAACATGCTTCTGAAAGTCAAATTCATACAAAAACTCATAAAAAATGCACCCCTCTTGCAGTCCTCCTACCCTGGTAGCCCCCAACTTAAGTATTATCTGCTTGATCTTTCCTAAGTTTCTGTTTTTAAAGATACACAGTTATTTATGTCTCTTTTCTTACCTTTTTTAAAATTGTACAGAAGAGATAGGGTACTTGGTAGGGTTTTTTTTTGCACTTTGCTTTTGTCATTTAATATTGTCGTCAAGAAACTTGTCTGTATTATTTCCTAGAGCTCTTGTCCCTGCTTCTTTTCAGCTGTAGAGTAAGTATTTCATGGGAGTATTCTCACCATAGTTTTTTTTCAGCCAACATGTTGTATTTGAAAATTTACATCATTTCTAATATTTCTGTTATCAGTAAATCAATGAATAACCATTAATGAATAATCAATTATGTGCCTGTGTATTTTCATATTGAAAGTGTATGTTGGGATAAATTCCTAGATATGAGATTGCCAGGTTGTTGGATAATTGTTCTGTTGTTTTTGCTAAATTTTCCTTTACACAGTTTTTGCCTGTCATTTTGTACTCTTTCCAGTCAGGTATCAGATCACCCATACCCTGCTTCCTCACCAGTTGTCAAGGTTTGAGATTCCTGTCAATATGATGGGCGAGAAACATGGGATCAGTGTAGTTCCAATTCACTTTTGTCTTATTATAAATAAAATCGGGCATATAGCATTTCTATATGCTTAAGATCATTTTCATATCTCTTTTTTAAAGATTTTAGATGAAGTTTTCCCCCACATTTTTGACATCCCTGAAATGTGGATGCAATACTGATGATGTCATAGTTTGATAGCATTTTGTTGCTTTATGGGACGTAATGACACATCTTACATACTATGGAATCCTAGATTTGATAAAATATGGCAGATAAATAAGGAAATGTGTCTGGTTGTAGTGAGTGTTTGAAGAAATAGGGTAGTACAGGGTAGAAGAGCCAGAGTCCAGCTTGTGGACACCATGGTCCTCCATCAAGTGTCTCAGTGGTCACAGTGAAGTGGAAGATCAAAGCCAATTGTCTGTGTGGCTCAGACACCAAATTGCCCTACAATCAGAGCATCTATGGAGTCACTCAGCTCTATCTAGCATTTGGGGCAACTGCTTTGTGCTTAATGATGGAGATTCAATTATTTGCTTAATAAAGATTATGTCATTTGAATTGCTTTGATGTCATAACTTTCTCTACCATGTTGTTATACCTTAAAATAAAATGCTTAAAAAATAGGACTGGATTTGAAATCTGGAAGTCTTGGGTTTAGGCCGAATTTTGCCCAATGCCATCTGCATAAAGCTGGAAGTCAGAATGGCCTGGGCAGGCCTCACTTCCCTCTTCTAGAAGACAGAGCTGGCAATTCCAAGATGAAAGGAAGACGGAACGCATCAGACTGATCTTTGGAACAAGAGAAGTTGGTGAGTGCTGCCTGCTTTGTACTTTTACTTGCTTTATATTAGATTTGATTAAGATGTGGTTCAAAAGCCAGAGTTCTGGCAACTCAAGGTGCCAAACACACAGTGATCTATTTATTTGTGGTTTTACTCAGTGTGGACCACAGGGCTCTCAGTCAGGACTCCCAGCTCCCTTTGAATTTCAGAGAATGAATAATTGTTTAGTACATCTTAAATATTACATAGGACAGATTTATGCTAAAATAGTGTTTTTCTTTGGCTGAAAATCACCTGGACGTTCTATATTTTTACTTGCTAAATCTGGCAATCTTGTCATGGGAATGAGGAGATTTTCAGATGAGATGTCATATTCTGGGTCCAAGTGGCTAAAAGTCAAAATTTCATGTCTGAATTCATGAGTAAGAATCACAGAATGTGATAGATCTCTCCCTATCTCTCTCTCTCTCTCTCTCTCTCTCTCTCTCTTTCTCTCGACTCAGACACCAAATTGCCCAACAATCAGAGCATCTCTGGAGTCACTGTATCTATAACTATACCTTTCTACATTTATAAATACATGTAGTAGGATGTTATTTAGCCTTAAAAAGGAATGGAATTCAGATACATTTTACAACACAAATGGACCTTAAAGGTATGTTAGGTGAATAAGCCTGACACAGAAAGATGAATATTACATGATTCTACTTTGATACTTAAAATACTTAAATTCACAGAGACAGAAATAGAATGGTGGCTTCCATCATCTGTGGGAGAACAGGGAGTCGAGTGGATGGGGAGTTTCAGTTGGGATGATTACATAGGACAGATTTATGCTATTTATGCTATTTATTCTGGGGGTGCAGGGTCCTGGCTGCATGGCAGTGGGGCTCACTGAATGCCTGAACTACACATTTAAAAATGACCTGCACAGGAACTCCGGCTGCCACTCCCACGTAGGATACCCTGCCGCAGTCCATGCAGGAACTCCAGCAGCCACTCCCGTATGGACCCCCATCTGCTAACATGGGGCTCCCCTGCTTGCCTCTATCTTGGGGCACTGCAAGCACTGCCACAGTCCCTTGCATGTGGTAGCCAGCACCTGGGGACCCTGCACTAGGTCCAGAGACAGCCACCAGCCACAATACTGCAGGCCACAGAACTGCATCTCTGAACATGCCACTCAATACCACTGCCTGGCCCCATCCGACCTGACAGCCCTTCAATGAAAGCAGAAGCCTCCATTTTGGGACATTAAACTGAAAAGCTTTTCCTCAGCAAAAGAAACAGTGAGGTGAAGAGAGAGCCTTCAGAATGGGAGCAAATTTTTACCACATGCACACCAGATAGAGCCCTTATCTATAGGGTATATAAAGAACTCAAAAATCTTAACACCAACAAAACAAATAGCCCAATCAATAAATGGGACAAGGAAATGAACAGACACTTCTCAGAAGATGATATACAATCAATCAACAAATATATGAAAAAATGTTCAACATCTCGAGCAATTAGAGAAATGCAAATCAAAATTTGCATTTAAGTAAATTAAATTTGCATTTAATTTACTCTAAGATTTCATCTCACTCCAGTCAGATTGGCAGCTATTAAGAGTACAAACAACAATAAGGTGAGGATGTGGGGGAAAAGGCACACTCATACATTGCTGGTGGGACTGCAAATTGCTACAACCAAACTGGAAAGCAGTATGGAGATTCCTTGGAAAACTTTGAGTGGAACCACCATTTGATCCAGCTATCCCACTCCTTGATTTATACCCAAAGGACTTATACTACAGTGATGCAGCTACATCAATGTTTATAGCAGCACACTTCACAATAGCTAAATTGTGGAACCAAACTAGATGCACTTCAGTAGATGAATGGATAAAGAAACTGTGGTATATATACACAATGGAATATTTCTCAGCAATAAAAGAGAATAAAATCATGGCATTTGCAGGTAAATAGATGGAGTTGAAAAATATCATGCTAAATGAAGTAAGCCAATCCCATAAAACTAAATGTTTTCTCTGATATATGGATGCTGATCCATAATGGGGGTGGGGGGGGGAAGCATGGGAGGAATGAAGGAACTTTAGATAGGGCAAAGGGGAGGGAGGGAAAGGGCGGGTGCATGGGGGCAGAAAAGATGGTGGAATGAGATGGACATCTTTATGCTAATACATGTATGAAGACATGAATTGTGTGACTTCTTTGTGTACAACCAGAGACATGAAAAATTGTGCTCTATATGTGTACTATGAATTGAAATGCATTCTACTATCATGTATAACAAATTAGAAAAAATAAATAAATCTTAAAAATGGCTAACATTGTACATTTAATGTCTATTTTATTCACTATGGAAAAGTTCAAAATTCAGGTGTGAGTTCCTCCCTTCCCCGGTTCTCAGATTTCCTGTTAGCATGTGGAGAAAGGTGGTGGCTGGCACTGAGCCAGCAAGGGAGCCCAGGGGGCCACGTCTGCCGATTCAAGTTGCCTGTGGTCTCCCTGAACACAGGAGTCCCTCATCCCCACCACACCTGGACGTCTAATTCGGTGGTGCTCAGGTAAGGTCAGAGGCTTGTAATTGCAGGGAGCCTCTCTGGTGCATTGAAAGTAGCAGAAAAGGCTGGTTGACCAGGAGAGTCCAGACACCTCATCAAGGACTGGTAGCTGACATAGCTAACAGCTATCACTGGATGCTTGTAGTCACACCAAGCTTCTCCTTCTGGAAGAAGCATCTTCACATTAAAAAAAAAAAATGGTGGGGGGATGGTGGCAGCGTTCAAAGCCATGGAAATTCAATCTAAGCAGAAAGTCAAAAAGCCTAAGTAAAATATATCTAGGTTGATTTCCTGTCCTGGCATAGATTTTATTAATCCATTTTTTTCTTCTTTATCTTTCGGCTTTACTCTTGTATCCTTTTCACATTTTCCCCTGAAGAATCTAACTGTGACTTTGAATTCAGTTCTTTGAGAAACACTGCCACACACAATATTGATCTTTGTCTGATTTGTTCCTTTTATCAGGGAAAGAATGTAATTTCCGACTAGGTGTTAATCTGTAGATTAAAAAGTATTCCAAATTGTCTTTAGAGAGGACACCTAGAATGTTCATTGCTAAAAGAAAGAATACCAAATTTACTTATTTGAAATGACTTTCAAAGTCACTTTTCAGGAAAATAAAAAATAAAAAAGTCCCTGCCTGTATCTCAGAACTCTAGAAACATCTTACTGTTTTCTGTTTTGTATTAAAATACTCAGTAAAAATCACTTCTAAGGATTTCCATGGTGCAAATGGGTAATCAAAGCAAGCTGTCACCACGAATGATACTCCTTCTTTGTTTTACATGACACAACCTTGTCTGGCCTTGCTGTCTATAAACGAGGCTAATGAGGTCGGCCTGGGAGTCAGAATTCCAAAGGTACTGCTCATTTAGTCATTCATCTTGACAAAACCAGGAAAACCCATCTATTAGGAGCTTGAATGACTCCAGGAAGGAAGCCTATGGTACCACTGTTTATATTAGTCAGTGTATATAAAAATAAATTTTTCTCAAGGGTCGGAGGAGAGGGAACTGGAGAGCAAGAGTGTCAATTTTGGACATGGAGCTTTGCTTGAATTCTGGCTCTCTCTTTACTATTTTAGCAGAACGATTCAACCTCTTTGTAAATGATAGATAATCCCCACACTTCACTCTGTAAAAGTTGCCAGAGTACAAACAGGACATTACATTCTCTACAATAATAATAGCAGCCACAAAAATAATAATAACTATTTCAACAGCAATTCCTTGGTGGTCCCGACTCTATACCAGATGCTCTTTGAAGAGCTTCATATTTAGAAGTCACACTCTTTCAATAGAGCTTATCTCTATCCCACACATGGAGAAAGCAAGACACTTAGAGAATTAGGCAGTGTCAGTAGGGGCAGCCCTGTGAGGGCAAGGGCTTTTGTTCATATTCTGTTTCCTTTACTCCTTGGAATCCTTGTGTACACCTGACAACCTTCACAGTGGTCAGGACAGGCCTTGGCCCCTAGGACAGTGCCTGCTATCAGGAGAGTCCTAATAAAGCATGTGATCAGCACATGCTTAACATCAAGTGGAGAGCCTGTCGCAGATTATGTGGCCAAAACTGGCTGCCCCCACTCTCCCAAGAAGCTATGATGCATACGTTCTGTGGTATTCACTGAGTGGTTACCATGTGGAGGGCTGTGTTTTTTGTTTTGTATTTTTTTTAAAGATGCACTTTTTAAAAATACCTTTATTTTATTAATTTGTTGTTTTATATGGCGCTGAGGATCAAACCCAGGGCCTCAAATGTGCTAGGTGAACGCTCTGCCACTGAGCCACCCCCCCAGCCCAGAGGGCTGTGTTTTGAATGTATAACCTCATTTAAAGCTCACTGCAACTCTGTACCAGTGGTAATATTATAACCCCACTTGGTGGATGCAGACACTGAGACCCAGAGAGACGCTTACTTGCCCAAGGTCAAACTCTATATATTATCTATATATTCTAATTTGTTAAACATGAAAGCTGAATGCATTTCAATTCATAGTGCACATATAGAGCACAATTTTTCACGTCTCTGGTTGAACACAAAGTAGAGTCACACAATTAGTGTCTTCATACATGCACTTAGGGTAATGATATCCGTGTCATTCCACCATCTTTCCTGCTCCCATGCAACCTTCCTTCCCCTCCCTCCCCTTTGCCCTATCTAAAGTTCCTCCATTCCTCCCATGCTTCCCCTCCAGTCCCCATATGGATCAGCATTTAGTTTTGTGGGATTGGCTTACTTAGCATGATATTCTCCAACTTCGTCCATTTACCTGCAAATGCCATGTTTTATTCTCTTTTAATGCTGAGTAATATTCCATTGTGTATATATAACACAGTTTCTTTATCTATTCATCTACTGAAGGGCATCTAGTTTGGTTCCACAATTTAGCTATTGTGAAGTGTGCTGCTATAAACATTAATGTGGCTGCATCACTGTAGTATAAGTCCTTTGGGTATAAACCAAGGAGTGGGATAGCTGAGTCAATAGTGGTTCCACTCCAAATTTTCCAGGGAATTTCCATACTGCTTTCCAGTTTGGTTGTAGCAATTTGCAGTCCCACCAGCAGTGTATGAGTGGGCCTTTTCTCCCACATCGTCACCTTATTGTTGTTTGTACTCTTAATAGCTGCCATTCTGTCTGGAGTGAGATGAAATCTTAGTTTTGATTTGCACTTCTCTAATTGCTAGAGATGTTGAACATTTTTTCATCTATTTCTTGATTGATTGTATATCATCTTCTGAGAAGTGTCGGTTCAGTTCCTTGACCTATTTATTGATTGGATTATTTGGTTTTTGGTGTTTAGCTTTTTGAGTTCTTTATATACCCTATAGATGAGTGCTCTATCTGGTGTGCATGTGGTAAAAATTTGCTCCCATTCTGAAGGCTCTCTCTTCACCTCACTGATTGTTTCTTTTGCTGAGGAAAAACTTTTCAGTTGGAATCCATCCCATTTATTGATTCTTGATTTTATTTCTTGCACTATAGGAGTCTTATTAAGGAAGTTGGGGCCTAATCTGACATGAGGAAGATTTGGGCCTACTTTTTCTTCTATTTTGTGCAGGGTGTCTGGTCTAATTCCTAGGTCCTTGATCCAGTTTGAGTTGAGTTTTGTGCATGGTGAGAGATAAGGGCTTAATTGTATTTTGCTGCTTATGGATTTCCAGTTCTCCCAGCACCATTTGTTGAAGAGGCCAAACTTTCTCCAATATATGTTTTTGGAACCTTTGTCTAGTGTGAGATAACTGTGTCTATGAGAGTTTGTCTCTGTGTCCTTTATTCAGTACCATTGGTCTACAAGTCTATTTTGGTACCACTACCATGCTGTTTTTGTTACTATTGCTCTGTAGTATAGTTTAAGTTCTGGTAGAGTGATACCACCTGCTTCACCCTTCTTGCTATGGATTGCCTTGGCTATTCTGGGTCTCCTATTTTTCCAGATGAATTTCATGACTACTTTTTCTATTTCTATAAGGCATGTCATTGGGATTTTTATCGGAATTGCATTAAATCTGTATAGTGCTTTTGGTAGAATGGTCATTTGACAATATTAATTCTGCCTAATTCTGCAAGGGAGATCTTTCCATCTTCTAGGGTCTTCTTTAATTTCTTTCTTTAGCATTCTGTAATTTTCATTGTAGAGATCTTTCTTTCTTCTTTTTCATTGAGTTGAGTCCCAAGTATTTTATTTTTTTTGAGGCTATTGTAAATGGAGTAGTTTTTTCTAGTTTCTCTTTCATAGGAGTTGTAACTGATGTATAAAAATGCCTTTGATTTATGGGTATTGATTTTATATCCTGATACTTTGGTGAATTCATTTATTAGTTCTAGAAGTGTTCTGGTGAAATTTTTGGATCTTCTAGGTATAGAATCATGTCATTGGCAAATAGTGATAACTTGAGTTCTTTTTTTCCTATCCATATCCCTTTAATTTCTTTTGTCCAATTGCTCTGGCTAATTTCAAGAACTATGCTAAATAGAAATGGTGAAAGGAGACATCCCTGTCTTTTTCCAGTTTTTAGAGGGAATGCTTTCAATTTTTCTTCACTTGGAATGATGTTGGCCTTGGGCATAACATAGATAGCTTTTACCACATTTAGATATGTTCCTGTTATCCCTAGAGTTTCTAGTGTTTTGAACATGAAGGGATGCTGTGTTTTGTCAAATGCTTTTCTGCATCTATTGAGATGATCATATGACTGTTATCTTTAAGTCTATCAATGTGATGAATTACATATTTTGATTTCTTTATGTGAAGCAACCTTGCATGCCTGGGATGAACCCCACTTGATTGTGGTGCACTCTCTTTTAAATATGCTTTTGTATTCAGTTTTGCCAGAATTTTATTGAGAATTTTTAAATCTATGTTCGTTAGAGACACTGGTCTGAAGTTTTCTTTCTTTGATGTGTCTTTGTCTGACTCTGGGATCAAAGTGATATTGGCCTCATAGAATGAATTTGGAAGTGTTCCCTCTTTTTCTGTTTCTTGGAATAATTTGAGGAGTATTGGTATTAGTTCTTCTTTGAAGGTCTTGTAATTCAGCTGTATATCTATCTGGTCCTGGATTTTTCTTGGTTGGTAGGCTTCTGATGACACCTTCTATTTCATTGCTTGAAATTGATTTTTTAACTTGTGTATATCATCCTGATTCAGTTTGGGCAAATCATATGACTCTAGAAATTTATGGCTGCCTTAGATATTTTATTTTATTGTAGGACAAATTTTCAAAATAGTTTCTCATTTTCTTCTGGATTTCTGTAGTGTCTATCACAATACTTCCATTTTCATCTCAGGTGTTAGTGATTTGAGTTTTCTCTCTCATTCTCTTCATTAGCATGGCTAAGGGCTTATCAAGTTTATTTATTTTTCCAAAGAACCAAGTTTTTGTTTTGCCAGTTTTTTCAGTTGTGTGTTTTGTTTCAATTTCATTGATTTCAGCTCTGGTTTTAATTATTTCCTGTCTTCTACTGCTTTTGGGATTGATTCATCCTTCTTTTTCTAAATCTTTGAGATATAATGTTAGGTCATTTATTTGTTGACTTTTTCTTCTTTTAAAGAATGAACCCCATGCAATGAACTTTCCTCTTAGTACTGCCTTCGTAGTGTCCTAGAGATTTTGATATGTTGTATCAGTGTTCTCATTTACCTCTAAGAATATTTTAATCTCCTCTTTAATGTCTTCTGCAATCCATTGTTCATTCAATAGCATATTATTTAGTCTCCATGTGTTAGAGTGGGTTCTACTTTTTATTTTATTATTGATTTCTAATTTCATTTCATTATGACCTGTTAGAATGCAGGGTAGTATCTCTCCTTTTTTGCATTTGCTGAAAGTTGCTTTGTGGCATACTATATGGTTTATTTTAGAGAAAAAATCATGTGCCACTGAGAATAAAGTGCATTTACTCATTGATGGATGAAATATTCTATATAAGTCTGTTAAGTTTATGTTATTGATTGTATTATGGAGTTCTGTAGTTTCTTTGTTTAGCCTTTGTTTGGAAGGTCTATCCAGTGGTGAAAGAGGTGTGTTCGTCACTCAGACTTATTGTGTTGTAGACTGTTTGACTCTTGAACTTGAGAAATGTTTGTTTGATTAATATAAATGCTCCATTGTTTGGGGCATATGTATTTATAATTGTTATGTATTATTGATGTTAAATAGTATGTAATATTCTTTTTTATACCTTTTGATTAATTTAGGCTTGAAGTCTACTTTATTTGATATGAAGATGGAAACCCCTGCTTGTTTCCGCAGTCCATGTGAGTGGTATGTTTTTTCCCAACGTTTTACCTTCAGTCTGTGGATGTCTTTTCCTATGAGATGAGTCTCTTGAAGGCAGCATATTGTTGGGTCTTTTTTAAAATCCAATCTGCCAGTCTATGTCTTTTGATTGGTGTGTTTAAACCATTAACATTCAGGGTTATTATTGAGACATGATTTGTATAAGTACCGCACATTAACTGATTGTGCAAATGGAGCATACTGAGACATAATTTGTATTCCCAGTAATTTTTTTTTTTTTGTAATTTAACTTGACTTGGTTTCTCCTTTGATTGGCTTTCCTTTAGTGTAATACCTCTCTTTGCTGATTTTCATTGTTGTTTTTCATTTCCTCCTCATGGAATATTTTGCTGAGGATGCTCTGTAGTTTGACTTTCTAGTTGTAAATTCTTTAACCTTTGTTTGTCTTAGAAACTTTTTATTTTGTCATGAAATTTGAAGCTTAATTTTGCTGAATATAAGATTCTTGATTGGCATCCGTTTTTTTTTTTTTTTTTTTTCAGAGCTTGGTATGTGTTGTTCCAGGATCTTCCTGCTTTCAGGGTCTGGGTTGAATAGACTACAGAAATCCTAATTGGTTCCCCCCTTGTGGCTGTTAATATTCTCTCCTCATACTGTATGCTAGGCATTTCATTATAATGTGCCTTGGTGTGCATCTGTTGTGATTTTGTACATTTGGTGACCTGAAAGCCTCTTATATCTGATTTTCCAATTCATTCTTCATGTTTGGAAAGTTTTCTGATATTATTTCATTGAATAGATTGTTCATTCCTTTGGTTTGTAACTCTATGCCTTCCTCTATCCCAATAATACTTTAATTTTTTTTATGTTATCCCGTAATTATGGAATGTTCTGCTCATGGTTTCTTACCATCTTCACTGTGTGGTCAACTTTATTTTCAAGATTATATATTTTGTCTTCATTGTCTGAGGCTCTGTCTTCCAACTGATCTAATCTGTTGGTGATACTTTCTATTGAGTTTTAAATTTGGTTTATCATATCCTTCATTTCAAGTATTTCTGTTTTTTTTTTCAGAACCTCTGTCTCCTTATTGAAGTAATCTTTTGCTTCCTGTATTTGCTTATGTAACTCTTTATTGAAATGATCTTTTGCTGCCTATATTTGCTCTCTTATGTCCTTTAATTCACAGAACATTTTAATTATGTACATCCTGAATTCGTTCTCTGTCATTTCTTCTGCTGTGCTGGCCAAGGATTCCAACGATGTAATATCTTGATTTGTTTGAGGCACTTTTTTCCCTGTTTTCTCATGATGTTTGTGTGTCTTCCCTTTTAGCACTACAAATCTGAGGTGTTACGGTTTTGCCCTATAGGTTTATAGTGTCCCTGCCAGGTTCCAGTACCTCTCCTTTAAGGGGAAGAACAAATATTAAGAGATCCCAATACAAACAATATACAGCCTGAAACAAATAGCTGCTATTAAGATGTTTACGGTTTGAGTCACGATATACAGAAATGTTGAGTTCAATTATATTTATAATATAAGCTAGGTTTGCAGAAGGGTCTACAGTTTCTGATGGTGGACAAAAAGAGGACTGGGGATGGAGTGTAGGATGAGATGTTGAGGGGGTAGGAGGTGAGGATATAGAATTATTATATCCTAGGAAGGTTGAGAGAGGAAGATAAAGAAATTGGTTAGTAGCAGGAGAAAAGAGAGAAAGTGATTTGGGGGAGACAAGTATGTGGGAAGACAATAGAGAGTGCCCAACAAACAAACAAACATAAAAATTAAGAAAAATTAAAAAATGTAAAAATAGGAGATAAAGTACTATACAACACAATTGTAATGTACTGTTCAGACATCCCAGTCCTCAGTAGCCTGATTCATGAAAAAATATTTTGTTTCACAAATGTTGGGGATGTGAGGGCAGGAGAAGAGAGAGAGAAAGAGAGAGAGAGAGTGAAAAAGGGGAAAAAAAGAGAAAAATTCTTGAAGGAAGATACAAGGGTTGTTTTTGTTGGGGTTCAGTATCTTTTCTGCTTCCCTTCTCATCCAGTAGAATAGGTGGGTTGCCGGTTGTTTGATGGCATCACCCTCAAGATGGTGAAGGCTATTAGGGTGGGAGGGTTGGTCTTGGGGGCAGAGCTCCTGGAGGTGGGAGCCAGTCCTTGATGGGAGACTAAACTCCTTTGGGGCGCCCCCCCATGTGATGTGGGTGCCTGGTCTTATCTCCTTATAGCACCTGTGGACCTCACAATTCCTGGTCTCTGATTTAGTCTCTAAACATTATCTCACTCACCCCCTCCCTTTCTACTTCCCAATCAGAAACTTTGCTCTCTGGAGGTCTTGTGGGCTGTGCTCTGGGGGCTGTGCATCTGTCATGGAGAGCTGTTTTGTATTAGGCGGTTCAGGGCCAGGCTTTGCGAGCTACGTGGCTGTGCTACTGGCCATGTAGCAGCAGGCACTGTGCTAGGTTAGTGGCTGCAGGGGAGAATAGGGAGTTGGGGACTTTCACTACCTTTACATTGTTTGTAGGCCCCAGCTGGTGTTGAAGGGAAAGCGAGGAACGAGAGACGGGTAAGCGAGAAATGAAAGACAGAGACCAGGCGGAGATACGCATGAGATTTTATTTGTCAGAGATGACAAATAAAATCCAAAACAAATAAAATCCATCTCTCTACAGCAGAGAGAGGCAAAACAGGCGTGGAGATGGCCTTTATTTGGAAAGCAAAACTTTTTCCTTAGAATGGTGACTGTCACTTAAGATGGCAGTCCAGATGCTAAGCAAGGACCTTAAAGGTGTCCCAAGCTGGGAGTTGCCCCAACTAAAGATGGTGACAAAGGTGTCCCAAAATGGAGGCAGCTATTTTCAGAGATGGGGTGTTGGGTCAGGTTGGGCTAAGTGGTGGTGTTGGGTGGCGTGTTCATAGAAGCTCAGTGGTGTGCAGTATTGTGGCTGGCGGCTGTCTATAGACCCTGTGTGGTGTCCCCAGGTACAGGCTACTGCATGTAGGGTACTGTGGCAGTGGTTGTAGTGTCCCCAGATTTGACCAGGGCAGCCCCATGTTGTTAGATGGGGGTCCTCACAGGAGTGGCGGCTGGAGATCTTGCATTGCGTGGGCAATGGCAGCTGGGATTCCTGTATGGGTGGGTGGCCAGGGGTCCTGTGGCCTGTGCTGATGCCAGTGGTCTTGCATGGTCAAGTGTCTGGGAGTCCTGCACTGACGCTGAGGTCTGGAGACCTGCATGGGAGCAGCTGTTGGGTCCTCTATTAACTTGTAGAGAAACAGTATTCCAACTACTTGAATCCCAGGTCCTGGAGCAACACAGAATGCAGCCTCCCTCTAGCCCGCCATCTTGGATCCCTTCCCAAGGTCACACTCTTAATGAGAGGTGCAGCCAGAACTCAAAATCACATCTGTTTTTCTTGGAACATCTTCTCCATTACCATCAATATTCTTATATTTCAGATTTAAAATGGAAACCAAGCTCAACAAACACAAACCCAGCTACACATTTATGGGAGAGAATGTTAGCTACTTTTCTATTTCATAGTAGCTTTTTCTCTTATTTTCTTGATTCAGCTATTACTCTTTTTGCAGGTCAGCTTCAATTCCAATATCTTGGAGTGCAGGCCCTCTGGGGTGATGCCCACAGTCCTTGTCATGGTGTTCAAGGATCTTCACAAAGTGGCCTCCACCCACTGGCACATTGTCTCGGCCAATAGATACCTGTTGAGTGAACTTTGCAGCTGATTTCTGCACATGCAACTGCAGTTGGCAATGTCTGCCTTGACGTTGTTTCATATCTTTTACTTCCCTCACAGTGACAAGATATAGACTCAAGGACATCAGACTTTAAATTACCATTTGTTAAAATAATGAAAAACTAATACACTCTCTCTATTCAAAATCTTTCAAAAGCCATGAAAGAGATATCTGTATATTGTCATGGATTCCAGCAACTAAGTTGCTATTTCCTCATGAAACTTCCTGCTGATGCTATGCTTACAGAGCTTAGTGGGCAGGACCTGTTAATTCCAGGAAGGCTGAAGGGCATCCAGAGATCACCGCCAGCTCCTCACTCTGCTCACTTCGTTTGCAGACACAGCAGGCGGGGAATTGCAACCAGAGTCAATATTTTGGTGAAAATTCTCCAGATATTAAGATACTTTATCTCCTTTCTGAGTATTTAACCATCTAAACATTTATCCATCCAGCCTTCCAGCTCTTCACCATGTGTCTACTCGATCATCCATCATTTTATAAAGCAGGAGACTAGGCCTGAAAATAATGAAACAGGAAGGGACTGACATAAGGTGAACTTGTGTAAGAATTGGCTATTATTATTCACTTATCTGGGTCTTAGTCCATTTGTGCTGCTATAACAAAATACCATAGACTAGGTCATCTACAGAGTGTAGAAATCGGTTTCTCACAGTTCTGGAGGTTGAGAAGTCCCAGATCAAGGTGTCAACAGATTGGGTGTCTGGGGAGGGTTCACTCTCCACTTCATGGGTAGAACTTCTTGGGTAGAAACTTTTACTGCAACCTCCTATACCAGGAAGAAGGAACACTTTGTCTGCCCTGGTAGGCCAGGAAAGCATGCTCCTGTTAATCTATTTATGAGCTTTCTTTGTAAACAGTGGAACCCTCATGAGTTTATCACTTCTCAAAAGCCCCCTCTCAATACTATAGCAGTGGATATTAAATTTCGACATAAATTTTGGGGAGAAACCAATAGTCAGACCATAACATCAAGTTAACATCTGTGGGCACTGCTGATGACTGCGCTAAGTCCCAGGGATGCAGGACACCTCCCAGAGCCAGCCAGGCAGACATTCAACACCACATGACTAGCAGATGGGTAAGAGATAAGAAGCGCCTATACCTAGTTGAGGGTCTCCAGGAGACCCAAGGCCTCTTCTAGCACACGTGGGCTTGTGTGTTTTCCAATCAGCTTACCAGAATAGTAAGTTGTGATAGAAAGGACACAGGCTTTGGAGCTAGGAAGGGTCTCCCTCATCCTCTGTTGCCCATGTGGTCTCAATTTCTTCTTCTCGGACGTGGGGAAGATCATCTCAACAGTAATGGAACAGATGCTCCTTCATTAGGCCAAAGTCAGGATCAAACGAGATGAGGTGTGCTAACATATCCCAGAGAGTCATGGCGGAGAGAAGGTGCTCAATAAAGGTGACCTCCCTCTTGTCAGTGGATTCATCACAAACCAATTAGTCTCCAGAGACTTTGGTCGTATTGCTATATGAAAGAGAGGGTGTAGGTTCCCTAATATTCACTCACCAATTTAGATTTAGCTGTAGCCCATTTTCATTATTTTCAAAGATGCAAGTGTGCCCCCGCCCCACCCCCCATCAAGTTTGTCCCCCCACCCCCATCATGTTTCAAACGCTTCTGTTATGTGCAGACTCAGTGAAGTGCAGGAATCCCTGGCTTTGAGCTACTGTGGGAAACAGCTAAATAATGAATTTTAAAAAAAAATCTGAACACTTGAATTTAGCCACAGGTAGCTGCAGAAGCATTCCAAGTGAGTTTTGAGACCTCAGCAGGAGAGTTCAGTCTCCTGGAGAGACACTTGAAAAAGAAAACACTCTTGTGGCTGTGCACAATCTGATGTGCGATTAACAGATCATCATGTTGAGAAGCTTCTGATCTTCTAGGCCCACCTTTGCCAACTTGGTAATTGTATCTACAACTGAGTAAGTCTCTTCTCTCCAAGTCTTCATTTTCCCAGATATAACCAGAAGGATTTAGCTTGTAATCTGCTTTCAAACTGTGCAGCAAGGACCCCTTAAGGTTTCAAAGAGATACTACTTACTGTTCACTCTGGGGCTGGTGGTAGGGGGAGGGAGGTGAGAGGTAGGATTCTATGGACCCCATACCCTCCTCCTAATTGGAAAGTTCCACTTACACTTTTATATATACTGGGCTTCTGGGAGGATGCCTTTATTTCATTCTATTTTATTTATTTATATATGACAGCAGAATGCATTACAATTCTTATTACACATATAGAACACAATTTTTCATATCTCTGATTGTATACAAAGTACATTCACACCAATTTGTGTCTTCATACATGTACTTTGAAAAATAATGTCCATCACATTCCACCGTCATTTCTAACCTCGTGCCCGCTCCCTTCCCCTCCCACCTCTCTGCCTTATCTAGAGTTCACCTATTCCTCCATGCTTCCCCTCCCTACCCCTATGATTCAGTTTCCTTAGAGAAACATTTGGCATTTGTTTTTTGGGGGATTGGCTAACTTCACTTAGCATGATCTTCTTTAACTCCATCCATTTACCTGCAAATGCCATGATTTTATTCTCTTTTATTGCTAATGAGTAATATTCCATTGTGTATATATGCCACATATTTTTTCCATGCGTCTTCCACAGTTTAGCTATAGTTCTTGTTAAAGCCATCAGCTGAGACAATTTCAGGTTGCCGTCTAGTTCTTGGCTTGAGGAATTCTGTTACCAGTGTAAAGGGATGTTGACCAGCTCCAGGGAAGCAACCAATCAATGCGACTATTTTTAGGCTCACTTTTAGATGTGGAGAGCAGCACCCTAAACTTGAACGTGCCCCTGAATCATCTTCAGATCCTATTAACATGCAGATTCCAGTCAGGGAGCCTCTCATTATTTCTTACTCCATTAAGTTCCCGGATGCTGGCTAAGGCAGCGGGTCCCTGCACCTGACCCTGAGTAGTCACAATGCAGAAAACACTCAGCTCACTGAGATGGACAAATAGCCCTGTGTGATCTGGTCAACCTTCAGTTAATCAAAGAAAACCCCTAGTTTCTGCTTCTGGACTAATTTCAGTTTATCTAGTCTCCATTTTTGATCTCTGAGAAGAATTATTGAGGGACGGTGTTGGTTTTCTATAGCTGCTGTTAATAAAGTGCCATAAGCTTAGTGGCTTGAACAACATAGTTGTGTTATTCTGCAGTTCTGCAGGTCAGTAACTCTACAACGGTTCTCGCTGGGTTGGAAGTCAAGGTATCTGTAGGCTGCGTCTGTTCTGGAGACCCCAGGAGGGGCCCCTTTTCTGGCTTCTGGAGGTTGTCTGCCCTCCTTGGCCCATGGCTCCCTTTCCCATTGCCAAGCCAGCAGCTACAGTTTGAGTCCTCATGACCCCTTGATCTCTAGGACCCCTGTGGCTCCTGGGCCAAACCAGAAAATTCAGGATCGTCTTCTGATCTCAGGGGCCATCATTTACTCACCAATGTCTTCTCTTTCACCATGAGAGTAACATATTCAGAAGTACTGGGGACCGAGATGGGGAAGTCTGTCCACCTCCAATGATAATGTATGAAGTGTCCATAAGTCACAAGGAAACATTGTGAGGACGTGGGAAATATCCAGGTGGGAGAGGAAATCTCCACAAGAGGATCTGGACCAAGTGAGGACTGGAAGGTGACCCTGGGCAGTACAGGAGGAGGAGCACCATCCAGGGTGAGGTAGGGAGGGTGCGGCCAGGGCACAAGACTTCTGATAGAGGGGAGGACAGAGGACACCAGAAGGACTAGCCTTAAGGGACAGGCTGAGAAAGTGGCTTAAGCGCGAGGACAGAGGGCATCAGGAGGCACAGAACTGCACGGGAATCAATAATGGGGCTTAATCAGCATCTTCTAGAGAAGAGGTCCCCTCCCCTCTTGCCACCAGCAGGGAGGCCCCAACTAGTAGAGCATAATAACCAAAGTGCAAAAGCAGAGAGGAGTTCTTGGCAAAGGAGGCCTCTGTGGTCACTGAAAATTGAAAACTCATGACAGAAATGGAGGGTGGGATTCAAAAGAAGAGAATGTGGCGTTACAATTTATTTTGACGTGGAATTGCAGATGGGAGGCCTCCAAGCACATATTTCTATTTGAGCTGTCAGAAGAGGAAAAACTTATCTAAATGAGGGCTTCATGGAAACCCTGAAAGGGCCAGAGCTGCCTGTTAAAGTCCCCCTGTTACTTTTTGGTTACTGTGGGGTGTTGATTACAAGCAACACCTACATGGGACCTGTGCAGCCAAGTGCAGTAGGCAAGTCTGGACTTGAACATATGTGAAGATCTGATCAATTGTTTGACATCCCATGCAGACGGTAGACCAACAGTCAGAGTGTGACCTGTCCTTGCGGTCCATTCTTTCAGGATTCCTCTATCTTGTGTTTGTCTGCTAAGGGTCCTGCAATTATGGGGACAGACATGAGTGGTGGGAATGTGAGGTTAAGGGATAATTCTATAGAATGGACCCACCGTGCTGACCTCCACATGCTCTAGCTTTTAAAAAGCAATATACTTGCAGCTCTGCTTGGCTTAAGTCAACAGGACATGTGACATTCCTCAGTGAATTACCTGTTATCTGCAGGAGGAATGCAGGCTCTGAAATGCTGGTAAGAGCAACACAAGTGATCCTATGTGTGTGAGAGGGGTACTTTTGTGACCCTTACACAGACTAGATCCTGGAACTCAGGGAAATAAAGATAATTTCCCCCAACCCCCAAATCTATAAGAATAGATTGTAGTTAGACAAAAGTGACCTAGAGCTGTCATGGCATCAGGGACTTGAAAGTCTGATATCTTGCTGTCAGTAAAATGTCAAGAGGTCTTCCTGGGAATGATTCTCTGGAAACTTCCCTGGGACCCCAATAAAAGTGGAGGGTAGGAGAAGCACATGGTTCCTCTTTTCTCTGAGAGGACTCACTCTCTCCCTTTTTCTCCTTTCCAATCCCTTCTAATGAAATCATGCCTTAACTCTGAGTGGTTTGTCTGAAATCTTTCTGACTTGATTGCAAGAATTGGGGTTTGAAGGAAGGCCTTCAGGTTGCCTCAAATCCACAAAGGCCCAGCTCTGTAGCAATAGCAGGTTCCTTTAACCTGGTGTTACGCAGTCTATGCCACTGTCATTTATGACCCCTCTCCCAGCCATCCAGCAAACCAGAGCCATCTGTTGAAATGTCTTCAGGGGCTTCCTGATGCCTCTGCCTATAATTTGAGGTCTATTATGTTGGACTGAAGCCTTCTTTTCATGGCTCCCCAAATATGCTCCAGACCAGTGAATAAATTCCTGTTGGGATTACGTCTGGCTCCACCCTGCTTCCAGCTGTTAAATCATCACTTTATGTCACACCTTGTCCTCTGCTTGAGGTCCTCTATTTTCTGCAGGTCATCCTATCTGTGATACAGGCTAGTGTGAGGGCAGAGGGGAAAGGGGAGAGTTGGTGATGAGCCACCAAGGGCCAGGGGAATGCCACGTATGTGTGGTGAGATGTGCTGCTGGGGCGATGGGGCAGGGCAGGTGTTGGCACAGAGAAGAAAAAGGAAGGACAGGGGCAGGAAGCAGGAAGTAGTTCTCCCAAAGCCAGCCTGGAACACCTTCATGCCAGAAGGTGGAGGGGTAGAAGAGGTGGCTGAGACAAGGATGACGCCTGGCTTCAAGCTCAGTACCTCAAGTGATTAAGGGAAGTGGAAGAGGCTGCCAGCAGCATCCACATTCCTGAGATGGCCTGCAAGGTCATCACCATGTCCCCTGCCTGCTCAGCCTGCTCCTTCCTTTACCCCTCCCTTCCAGTGACACAGGCCTCCTGGGGTCCAGCCCCAGCCTGGTTCCTCACACCCTGTGCTGTCTGCATTTTTCATTTCCTGTTCTTTCATCAGCTCATAATGCACTTGCCCGGCTTTGTTCACCTCTCATCTTTCCACTTCCTCCTGGGGCCTATTCTGAGATGCCCTGGGCCTCCCTCCCTGCACTCCAGCTGGTCCTGGCCGTTATGCTGCCCAATTTCCACTTCTTCTCTTGTTTGTTTGCTCAGTGACTGTAGACTACGGCCTGCTCATCTGGAAATGGCCAGTGCCTCGCCTAGCATGCTCAGAAGCATTTATTAAATCAAATTCAATATCTTGGGGAGATTTGCTGACATGGCAGGTAGAAGTCCCAAATGTGAAGCTGCAAGGTCAGAATCTAGGAATGACAGTGGCTTTACTCCCTAGCGGGAATGGAGCTGAACTACGCAATGGACATAATAGATGCCTTGCATAGATCAGTACAAAGGTTTTCACAATATCCATGTGATGCCCCTAGCCAGTCAAAAACTATTGGTACTCCTGCTGATGATTTTGTGTAAATCAAAATGTCATTATGATTAGGGTCAAAAAATGTTGACATTTCACATTAAAACCTAAAGGATAAGGAGGAAGCTCATGAGACAGAGTTGAGAGAGGGCAACTTGTGAACAGAAGGGTCCTTGTGCATCAGTTAGCTCTTTACTGCTTGGCAAACCCCTCACCAAGAGGAGCATAAATTATGTCTCACAGTCCTTGCGGGTAACTGGGTAGCTTCCTGCTTAGGGCTGGCTGATCGCCAAGGTCAGCTGGCATCTTGGTGGGACTGGAGGTCCGGGTGGGTCTGTTCTTCTGTTCAGGGATTGCGGGGCTTTTGTCTAGTGGGCGTCTCATGAGAAGCCTCATCCCTGCCCCAGTGGAGCCTCAGCTTCTGGTAGTTTTGTTAAGCTTCTTCACGTTGTTTTCTCCAGGTTGCAAACAGCAGCTGAGAAAACAAGCCCCAGGAACTAAGTACCAGCTTGCATTACATTTTCAATTGTCCTGAGCCCAAAGCAAGTCATGAGATGAAACTTAATGAGCCATGGACCCAGGAAGTGATCTCCCTGTTTTAGGAGATCTTCAGAGTATGAAACAACAAGACCCAGAGAGTTGTGAGTGGTAGGAGGTAATGATGAGAAGATAGCTGTGTGTAGGACCCAGTGATTTGATTTGGCCAGTCAAAGGTGAATAGATGTTACTTCCATGCAAATTAAATACTTGCCTATGATGGAAATTTTTACATTACAGGAACCTTGAAAGCTCCTCCTGACATAAAGGAGAAACATTAAGATATCACACGGAGAATAGGCAACCCAGAGTCATCCAGACCCCTAGTAAACTTGATGTGAAAGAGAAATAAGCCTTTATTGCTTTGAGCCACTGAGGTTGGGGGATTGCTTGTTATTGCAGCACATCATAACTCCCACTGACAAGTACAGACATTGAAAACAGAGCCGCTGAAGCCCTGGAGATTGATGATCTTACCTGAAGAGAGAAGGTAAGTGTAAAAGATGCCCAGGACAGAGTCAGAGGCAGTCCTAACATTTACAAATTAGGTAGACAATGAGAAGCTGCCATGATAGAGGCAGATCTTTGGATCAAAACTGTGCATATCCTAAACTTCCTCTATAAATCCATATGTGATAGGGATGGATGGTTTTCATCTGTACAGAGCTACTCCAAGGGAAGAAGCTGACACCTTTGGGTTTTCCTGGGTCACCTCACCAGGAAGTAAATTTACTGAAGAATCAGTTGGAAGGTGTACAGATCAGACAAACTAACCCAGGTACTTGCGACACCCTTCATGTAAACAGGGCATCCATAAAGCTGAGAAAAGGGGCTTCGGAGACCATCCATTTTTGTCCTTCTTTTCATCTTCTTCTTCATGATCACTTGTTTGCCCTGTAAGCCCCTGGGAGACAGAGGCTTATGTCCTCTTGTCTCTCTGACTCCCTTTCCTACACTAGGGAGATAGGAAATGTTTTCAAAAATATGTGATTTCTGGTTAAAATCTGCAGAGGCCAGGCATCTGAGGATTGGCTTTACTTCATGGGGTCATTTGTTGCAGAAAACTTTTGCTTTCTGCCTTCAGAGGCATCCTAAGCACTGTGGAACGGCAGACCCCTCTCCCGCAGAGGAAGTCTGTGAAATGTAATTGCTTTTGGCACTGCATTCTGACCTGACGATTCTCCTGGGCTTAGGGAGAAGCTGCCAGCATTTGAAACTCTGCTAATTTCTTAGGTGGAGTTCTTGCTGGCCTTCTTCATGCTGTGTGTCCTCGCTGTGCTAATTGTGTTGTTTAGAGAAGCAGCATGGAGTGGTAGGGAATCGCTTGGACCACTCAGGACTGGCTCTGCCAAGCTACAGCTCTATTTCACTTCAAGTTTCCATCAGATGCAGGTGGCAAGGGCTGATGATGCTCCAGGGACAGACCTTCCATCCTCACCACTAAGTTCCACTGTCATAAACAAATCTGGGGAATTTGGCCCTGCATTTGGAGCTAGACTGCTCTCTTGTGGGCAATTAACTCAAGATCCTGATTTTAAAACCGTTTTTAAAATCAATTTGATTCCAATGCCTTTGACCTGGACTAGGCAGGAGAGCCCTTTTCTCCTGCAGGTCCTTCCAAGTCTGCGGAAACTGCGGAAACTTCCAAGTCTGCACTGCACTTTCAGCTGTCACGTTTTCTCGGCTTGGAAGTTTCTCCAGGACAGTACCTGGCTTGGTCTTTGACAGTCCATCATCCCAGGTCGCTCCGTTCTCCAGAAAGCATCCCTGATGCATTCTCCTAGCCGCGTCTGCATTGGGGGCCTCTGCTCTGTGCTTCCACGCACCCAGGGTCTCTGCTTGCAAGGCATTTGCCACCCTCTGCTGTAAGTCCCCAGCAGGACCTGCCAAGTGTGTTTCATGCTGTGCCAGGACAGCAGGCACAGGATCCCCTCCACAGCTCACGACAGCCCAGTAAGGTTCATGCTGATGGCCTCAGGCTAGTGCCTTTGCAGATGAGGAAATGGAAGGTTTCAGCCATTAAGTAACTTGCTGAAGGTCACCACATCAAGGCACCCACTCTGGCTGGGTCTGCTCCTGACTCCCCTGACACATATGGTCAGGAACGGTGCGGTGTCCATCTTTGTGAGTGAGCACTCAGCACTGAGTTAGTGAGTGGTAGAACTCCAGCCTGACCAGCCCGCTGACCTAGTACTGAAGTGAGCACATGCAGGTTTGCTCTTGTGAGGCCAGGAGCTCTTCAGGAGAGGGTGGCAACTTTTGTAGCCGGTGTCTACTCAACATTGGTTGTGTTCGCTGGCACAGAGCAATTAAAAAAAAACAGGAGAAGAGCGAACACATCAGTTAACCTGTTTACCAGGTGCCAGGAGTTCTTGGAAGCACTGTACATCATTAAGGTTTTTAATTTTTATAACAACCCTACGAGGAGGCAAGTACTCTTATGCCTTTTTCAAAGATCAGAATACTAAGTAAAGAAAAGTCAGGTCACTTGCTCAAGGTCGCACAGCTAGGAAGCTGCAGGTCTATCTAGGGTCCCAGCTGGTCTGCAGATAGTGAATGCTTGGCGTAATTGCCATAGCAAATGAAACAACAAGCGGTGGTTTTCTGCATTTAGTTTGCTAGCGATGTAGCTTCTTCCAGATTCCCAGAGCACCCCAGGAGTACAGATGACTGAGGTGGAAGCCAGAGACCAGGGGGCCTTCCCCACAGAAGCAGCCAGAGTTCCTGCATGGGCATATGGTGGGCAAGAAACACCTGCCTGGTCCCTTCATATGATGCCAACTGAGGCAATATCATGGTTTCAGGAAGCAGAAAACCCTTGTCATATATCACACATGGAGGGACAAGAACAGACATGGGAAGTAACAAGCTGCTTAGAACCTCAGCAAGACAAGCATCCTCTCTAGAGAGAATCAGAACGGCAGAGCCCACAACCATCTCAGAGATTACTCAGCGGCACCTCCTCATTATGAAGAAAGGAAATGAGGTCCAGAGAGGTTGCTTGCTTGGTTAGCATCACACAGCAACTTGAGAAGTGTTATCAGGAGCATAGCAGACCAGTCAGAGAAAAACCAGCCACACAGGGAGGAGTGGAAGTAGCTTCTCTTGGGCTCGTAATATGTGCCAGGGACTGTATTAGGCTTGTGCATGTCTTATTTCCTTTGACCCTCAATCCCAGAAGATCTGAGAGATCATGTTTCAGTGAAGCAGGTCAGACTCTGAGATTCATTTGTCCAAGCTCACGCAATCCCTCTGTACTTGAGTGGAGGGATTTTGAAAATACCTATTTTGTCCAGAGGTTCTTCAATTTTGAAGGTGTGGCAATTATTTGGTAAGAGACCAGCTGCTCAACCAGCATCTTCGCCATAATAGAGAAAATGACTCAGGATGCAAGGAAGTTAGTGCCGCTCTACCAGCAGGGAAGGCTTTTCGCCTCCCGACTCTTTTACCTAAGTGTGACTTTTAAGAGCTAAACACATTGACTCTTCCATTTTTAATCCCCAAGTTTTGTTTTCCACCTAATCTGGATATTGAGTTCATCTCAAACACAGTTGAGAGTAGTTCAACATCACAAAGCACATGGCCCAGGGTGCTGGGCCCAAACTACCCTGGAAGTCTTCTCTCTGTGAATCTGGGGGTGCCCAGGGTCCTTGGGGGAGCCTGGGGTATTCTGCTCTTGACAGTCACTCTTGCTCCTCTGTGGAAGGTGAACTGAGAGAGTCGGGTGCTGATTGTCTTTCTCAGAGCCTGTGACTCTCTCCCTCCGGTTTCAGATTGGTTGTGTTCCCAGGTTTTGTGTGGAGAGAGAGAGATGTGGATATTCCTGGGCTGGGCAGATGGGTTTTGGCACTTTCCCGGAGTTGACAGAGCCAAAAGACCTCTATAAGTTGTCTGTCCATGTAGTAGAATCTTTAATTAGTAGCACACCTGTCTGGGCAGAAGGAAGGAGGCAGGGACTTGGAAAGGTTACCCAGAGCCTCATCCCTCATTAATGGACCAGGAACGCTCCTGCTCCCGATCACTGTTTGGACCTCAAGGTTCTCAGTGGTGTTGCTGTGCCACAGTGTCTTCTAGCAGCAAGAGTGTGGAAACAGTGACCGAGTCCAAAAGCGGAAGCAGGAAGTTTGAGACAGGTTTTCTTCTGACCTCATCCATGATTTATTCAACGTTATCTTCCCAAATCACTTAGCTTCTTCATATCTCAGATTCCTCAGTGATCAAGAGGAAAAGAATTCACATGCCCCTTTGAGCAACCCACAGGATGTCATTAAAGGTCAATTAGTTGAAACCTGAAAACATTCTGTGGTTGTGGGACCCTGTCTGACATTTAAGAAGAGATGGATAGGCCCTCATGAAAATAACAAACACTCGCAAGTACCTGCCAGGTTTGAGGCCTTGCGCCGTGCACTGAAGCATTACTATTATGCTATTTTATGTATTTAAATTATCTGGAGATCTTTAAACATGTCTCGTTCAATCTGTTGTTTGGCGCTTCCTCACTGTAGGGAATTCAGGGCCCAAATGACGCCATGTCCGCCTCTCGCTGTTACTCAATTACAATGGTAACCTGGATGATACAAAATCCCTCTAAGCCATCAGTCATAGCTGACAGCCTGGGCTGCTTTCCTGAACCTCATTTTTCCATTTCAGTATAGTTAGATTCACACCAAAGAGCTGCCAGGGCAGAATGCATCATGAGAAAGTTAATCGGTGACTTGTCATTGATGACAGAACTATAGACCACATCGCACGCACATCCTCAGGCCTCCCTGTCCGGATCCTTGGGGAAGGCTGATTTCAGGCTCCTTCCGCACACGCACGCTGCTCCCTGGGACCTCTCTGATTAGCACAGTGTTCCCTCCAATACAGCACACCTGCGTGCATCGTTGATAACATGGCCCCTGGGGCTAGAGGATGAGGGGCCATCTTCCCGCTCACCCCAGACCTACTGGACGAAGCTGAGCACAGCAAAGCTCTCTGGACAACATCCCTCCTTGCCACAGAAGCTTTCTTCCATAGCATAAGTCATCCTCTGCCAGGGAAGATCTTGCCACTTGTCCCAGGGCTTCGAGAGTCACATTGCTTTCCCAGTAGGTCGTATGACTTTTTGGAAGTTAGTCATTACATTTGCCCACCCAGCTGCGGCTAGCCTTTCACCCCAGGTCTGAAGAGTAGGTTCTCATCAGAGGTTGAGCCTACATCTTCACAACCGATCTAAGAGGACAACCTTCCAAGGTTGCGGTATTGGTTCCAAGACACATTTCTCTCAGACTCTGAAGAAGACAGCAGGGATGCAATCACTCATCCACTTAAGCCCGTCAGGAAGGAAATAGCTTAGGAGAGGAAGGGAATTATTAGTTAAATTTCCATGAGATTGCGGGCCAAGGCTATAACATGTCACCAGTTTTCAAATATTGGGGAAAAAAAAAAAAGAAAACGCAACACACTCTATCATTTTTTCTGGCTAAATGAAACTTGCACTTTTATTTATCCAATTCACTGAAGAAATTGTATCGAGCTGCTTAGAAAATTGCAAGACTGTCTACCAGCAAAGCCTGTATCAGGAATGATGTTTGCCTCATGCTGCCTGCGCTTTGTTTTGACTCACTGTGCCCATGGAGGGGAAGTGGTATCTGTCACTTATGGGAGGGAGCTGATTTGTAGATAGCATATCCTGTGATTTTTGTCTTGCTCTGTGACCCCTTTGCCCAAGATCTAGAACCGACTCCACCAAGTTCATTACTGAAAATAATTGCTATCCCCAGCACTTGTACTAATGAGAACATAAATTGATGGCCCAAATTGAGAGACTTTAACCTGACATCTGGGAACACTGTTGAGAAAGACCAGGTGCTCCCTCCTAGGGAGCTAATGGCAGATTAGGGCCAGCCTCTGAAGCCCTATTTTGGCCCTGCTGCCCAGCCAAAGTGAACATTGGTCTCTTCTCCTCACTCTCTCAACCCATCTCCTGGCCTGGGGGGCGATCTTGTGCTGCTCTCCCCAGGAAGCCTCCCTGTGTAAATGACAAGCATTTTCATAAGCTCTGGGCATGTGTGGTGTCACGGATCTCGACATCTGAAATGCATTCTGGGTGGTGGGGGCCCTCTTGTTTCTGTAGACTATCAGAACACCCAGAATATGTTAGCTATTATCATCATCATTATTAAAGTTGAATACTGGGTTGTTACATTACATATAAAAGTCTCAGAGCTAATGGTGTTTGACTTGGAACTTATTCACTCATTTGACCGTCATCCTTCTGGAAGGAATAAGCAAATAGTTGGTAGTGTTTTCAGAAAGGCTGGGGAAGGGTCATTTGCCCCAGGAGAGGGCTTGCTCCCTCGGCTACATCTCTCCTAGGGTGTGAAGCAAATCAAGCTGGAAGGTTAGGGCTGCAGTACAATGCACCATCTGCACCCAGCACAGAGCCATGCACTCAGCCATTGTATGCCTCCTGGGCAGACCTCTCCTTCCCCAGGCAGTATGTGCATGGATGAGGAAGAGGAGGCATATTATGCTTCTCTACAAAGCACAGCCCTGTGGTTCAGGAAAATCCATTCCATGATGCAGTGACCCACCCCTTCCTTAGAAGTGTTCTATCCATAAGTCTGGAGATGCCCCGGGTCCTGGAGAGCCAGGAGCCTGCTCACGGGGTGGTGTCCAACCCAGATTGCTCTATGTCCTTCCTTGGCAGACACTTTTGTGCATCTACAGAGGTGGGGTTGGACCAGTAGGTGCTGAGGACATGATTATTGCAGATCATTTCAAAGTCCATGGCTCTTCCCTAGGATTGTATCTGCTCGGTCCCATCCTGCAAGTCTGGAGAGATTCAGTTCCAGGTGTGGAGGGGAAAGAGGACATTTCTGGGCTGGGCTGGGCTGGGCTGGGGGCTTGACATTTGCTCATGAGTTGGTGGAGCTAAGAATCCATTTTAAGTTACTAATTTAGTAGGGAAAATGAAGGTCAGGGCTAAAGAAGGGTTTTAAGGCATCACATCTGAGGTGGTTTAAAAGTCTGAAAACAAGAAAGAGGTGAGGGGTGAAGGACTGTGATGAGGTGTAGGAATCAGAGTATGAAGCAAATTAGAAGCACACTGAAGTCCAGGCTCTCAGTAAGGTGAGCTACGGGTCCACCTTAATTCACTCAAGCATCTGCACTGCATACCACATGCTGCTCACTGCTTAAAACAAAAGTAACTAGATAGATAACCAACACTGCTTTTTTTCTCAGACAATAGGCAGATGAGCAGGAATTTACTGATCAACTGCTTTAATCTGGATGAATCAAGATCAGTCTCCTGAAAGGAGTCTGGACTGAATACACCAGTTCTGACAAAGTTGTTGGGAAAATAATTCTGTTGCTTTTTTCTTTCTTCTCCAGAATACATTAATCCATTTGAAGGTTGTTTTAATCTGCTTCACATCATCTGGCCAAACCACAAACACAGATCCACCCACCGGACAATGTTTTCTTGATTCAAGGGTTGTTGAAACAAAAGGAATATAATTTATGGTTTCAGTGAAATCAACCCAGTAACATGAGATTTTATAAACTCCACATAAACAAAGGTACGATGATTGGGTTCAGAGCAGCCGGGCCAAAAGCATGACATCGGCTAATGTATGCTCTCTCTGGTATGCAAAGACTCAGTTTTTGAAGCAATGACATAAAGGGTGTAAGCTTTGAAAACCAGGCAAACACATCCATGAAGACCTTTGAGAGTGAGTCAACTTTTCCCACGTGCGCTGATGATGTGTTTCTTCAGTGGAATCTGGAGACAGGTGCACAGGGGAGCCGAGGAGTATCTCAGGTACAGAATCATCCCTCCAGGACCCTAAAGACAATGCTGTATCTTGGTAACAGAAAGAAATCACCCCATTTACAGTAATCCAGCACCTTTTTAAGAACTTGGCTTCCCCACAAAATTGTTTCTTGCTGCCATAATTGTTTTAACATGATGATCCACCCCAAATTGGTTTTGCAAAACTAACTTTATATTGCATGATAACAAAACCAGCTATTCATGAAAATTAATTTGGTGTATCTTTTCACCTAAAGGTACTTTTTTTTTATTCTTAAGCAAGAAAAAAAAAACCTTGGCAAAGAGAGTGCAATTTAGACATCCTCTGCAGTTAATTGCTTAGATGTTTGTTTTTGACAATTAACTGTCTACAACATGTCAGACTATGGTCTAAACCCAGTGGGTTGGTTAGCCAAAGACGATGAAGTAGCTGGAGGAGGTAGAAACGACAGCTAATACAAACTAGAATGCCTTCGCCGCTTTACAGAGGGGAGGTGAGAGGGTGGGAGCAATTACGGCCATTGCTGTTGAACATTCCATTACCTCCCCCCAGCCCCTTGCACTCTTCTCAGTCTACGATCACCCTTTCAAATTACTCACCAACGGCTCTAATCTGGATGAATCATCATCATGCATCAGAGGAGGCCTTGCTAAACATCATTAATGCTGCATAAACTGCTGCATCTATAAAACATTTGTCAACTATAATCTCATTTAACCACAGAATTCTGCATTCTTGAGATGATCTCCTTTTGTTTTAAATGATACACTATAAACCTTGTTTTCAATATTATTCACAGACTTTTTCTACTCTTTCTCTCCATGACAAATTGGAGCTCATTAATCTCCATAATGGATAATTTTCCTGCTCCTTGATATCTCCTTATACAACTACACTATCCTCATGGCTTCAGTTTCATAGTAGGGTTGATGACTTACAAATGTATATCAGTCAACTGTCCCTTTCAATTCCTCACTCAACCTCTCCATTAGAGTTATTCAAAGGCATCTTAATCTTGCTGTGTTCAAATCTGAACTCAGGATTTCCCTCCCACCATATGCTCACGGTGATTGACCACAAAGCCTAGCTAGGATACCCAGAAACCCGGGGTCCTCCTGCACCGCCACCCTTTTCTCCCTCAGTCCTGTATCCACTCACTAGGAGACCACAGGATTTGGCCTTCTAAGTGCATCTTGAAACTGTCCACTGCCATTTCCACTCCTTTTCTATTTCCAGTCGGCCCAGCTCATTGTTTTGATTGCAGCAAAAGCAGCTGATGCTTAGGGAATGAGCTTCTAGGGCCTCCCAGGTTAGTTCATGTTCAAGGGTTTGTACATGACACGGGACTGCTTCCTTCTCCACTCATCACAGTCTCCAACTGTACACTGAATTATGTGGTTACGTGATGGATATCTTCTTCTTCCATGGTAGCTGGGAGCTTGCCTTACGTTGCCCTCAGTATAGCCTCTGCATTCTGGAACCATGCCTAGAACCCAACAGGACTTATGTTGCTGCTTAATGTCAGGGTAGAATTCCTAACTCTGCCATTTGTACCTATGTGGACTGGAGTGTGTGTCCCTTTTTTTTTTTTTATTCCTTCATCAAGTCTTAGATTTCCTTGTTTATAAAATGAAGATAAAATTGAAGTGAGATTTACATGAGAATAATGTATTTAAAATATTTCTTTTTAAAAACTGTGTAATGTGATGTATGCATAGAGAAATAATCACCTTGATAAAGTGAATTTACATACCTACCACCTCACACAGTTACCAATCCCTTTCTTCCTTCTTTGTGCAAGAACAAAAGATCTACCCTCTTGCTTAATTGCTCTGGATAAAATCTCTATAACTATTCCATATAAGAGTGGCCAGAGTGGACACTCTTGTTTTGACCCTGATCTTAGAAAAAAATGCTTTCAATTTTCCCCATTCACTATGAAGTCAGCTATGGGTTTGTTGAACATAGTCTCCATGATGTTGAAGTATAAACCCTTTATACCTAATTTGTTCAGAAATTTTGCCAAGGAGTGATGTAGAATTTTTCAAGGGCTTTTGCAGCATCTATTGAGATGATCATATGATTTTTAGCCTTCATTCTATTTATGTGATGTGTTATATTTATAAATTTGCATATTTTGAACCATCCTTGAATGGAATGAAGTCAGTTTGATCATGGCATATGACATGTTGACATGCAGTTAGGCCAGAAAAAAAATAAAATAAAAGATCTACAAATAAGAAAGAAGAAAGTTAAATCATCTCTATTTGCACATGATGTGATTCAACACAAAGAAAAATCTAAAAAACTCCACCAAAGGACTATATGAATCAATAAGAAAGTTTAGTAAGTAGCAGGATACCAAATCAACATACAAAACCAGTAGCTTTTCTATACACCAATAATGAATTTTTTTTTTGTACTGCTTACTGAACTCAGGGACACTTGACCACTGAGCCACATCCCCACCTATTTTGTATTTTATTCTGAGATGGGGTCTCCCTGAGTTGCCTAGTGCTTCACTTTTGCTGAGGCTGGCTTTGAACTCGTGGTCCTCCTGCCTCAGCGCCCTGAGCCACTGGGATTATAGGCATGCACCACTGTGCCTAGCCTTACCAATAATGAATGTGCTGAGAAATCATGAAAGCAATTCCATTTACGACACTCACAGGTACACACAGAGATATTTGGCAATAAACTAAACGAAGGAAGTAAAAGACCTCTACAATGAAAATCACAAAATGCTGATGAAAGAAATTGAAGAAGACACCGTACAATGGAAGGGCTTCACATATTCATGGACTGGAAGAGTTAATATTGCTAAAATACCCATACTACCCAAAGTGATCTTCACATGCAATGCAATCTCCATTAAAATACCAATGACATTTTTCATAGAACAAAAAAGGTTTTCTAAAATTTGCTTGGAAACAAAAAAGACCCTGAATAGCAGAAACCATGTTCAACAAAAGAGCAAAGATGGAGGCACCACAATGCCTGAGCTCAAGACATCCTAGAGCCACAGGAAACAAGACAGCATGGTGTTGTTGTAAAAACAGACACATAGACCAACGAAACAGAGCAGATAACCCAGAAACAAACACACACGTCTACAGCTAACTGATTGTCAACAAATGTACCCAAATCGTACATTGGAGAAAGGAACCTCTTCAATGAATGGTGCAGGGAAAACTGAACATATGCACACAGAAGATTGAAATTTTACTGCTATTTCTTGCTTTGTACAAAAATAAATTCAAAACAAATCAAAGACCTTCATGTAAGACCTGAAACTATTAAAGGAAAACGCAGGGGAAACTCTAAGATATTGATACCGGCAGTGGTTATCTGGGTAGGTCTCCCAAAGCCCAGGCAACAGAAATAAAAATAGACAAGAGGGATCATAGCAAACTCAAAGCCTCCTACATAAAAAAGAAACAATGAACAGAGTGAAGAGACAACCCACAGAATGGGAGAAACTATTTTCCAACTATTCATCTGACAGAGCTTTCACAACCAGAATATATAAAGAACTCAAAAAACTTAACAATGAAAAAACATGGATGTGTAACCGGTGTGATTCTGCAATCTGTATTTGGGGTAAAAATGGGAGTTCATAACCCACTTGAATCTAATGTATGAAATATGATATGTCAAGAGCTTTGTAATGTTTTGAACAACCAATAAAAAAAATGAAAAAACAAGCAGTTCGATTAAAAAATGGGCAAATTATATGAATAGACACTCTCAAAAGAAGAAATACAAATGGCCGATAAATACATAAAAGAATGCTCAATATTATTAGTTACAGGGAAATGTCAATCAAAATGAGAAACAATCTCAGTCTGGTTAGAATGGCCATTATCTGAAAAACAAACAATGCTGCAAAGATGTGAAAAAAATGAACTCTCATACACTGTTGGTGGGAATGTAAATCAATACAGCAACTACGGAACACAGTGTGCATATTTCTTAAAAATCTAACAGCACTACCACCTGATCCAGCTATCCCACTCCTGAGTGTTTGTGCAAAGGAACTGAAGTCAGCGTGCAGAAGAGAGAGCTTTGTGCCCATATTTATTGAAGTATTATTCACAAGGGCGGAGATATGGGATCAGTCTAGCTGCCCACCATCAGGTGAATGGATAAAGGAAATATGGCATATACCATGGAACATTGTGTAGCCATAGAAGAAGAACGAAATCCTGCCATTTGCAGCAAAACAGATGAAACTATGCTTAACATCACGTTAAGCAAAATGAACAAGACCTAGAAAGTCAAGTACTGCATGTTCTTTCTCCTGTGTAGGGTAAAAAGCTTGATCTGAAAACAGAATAATGTTATGATTTGGATCCAGAATGTCCTCCAAAGGATTATGTGTTGAAGGCTTTGCCCCTAGGTCGATGTTCAGAGGCAGGGCTTTGGGAAGGGATCAGATCATTGCAGCTCTGACCACATCCAATCCATTGATGGGCTCATGATTGAATGGCAGGTGCTGCAAACCGCAGAGGGAGCAGCCTAGTTGGAGGAAGCAGCACATTGGGAGCATGCTCTATGAGTATATTTTGTTCCTGATCTTTCCTTGCACACACACTTTTTAGCTGCCATGAGAGGAGCATCTCTGTGCCACCGTGCCCTCTCTGCCATGATGCTCTGCCTCACCACAGGCCCTCAGTAATGGAGTCATGCAACCATGAACTGAAACTTCTGAAACCATGAGTCAAATTAAAGATTTCCTCTTCTTAAGTTATTTTTCTCAGGTAATTTTGTCATAGCAATGAAAATATGACTAACACAAATAGTAATGTAGGAACTGGGAAGGATATATTGAAATATCACAGAAAATCACATGAATATGAGTTAATAAAAGTAGAATTAGATAAATAATCAAATAAATCTACCCTCAGCAAATTTTAAGTATATGATATTATTTAACTATAGTCACATTGCTGTATTTTAGATATCCAGAACTTATTTATCTTGCATAACTGAATCTTCACACCCTTTGACCATCATCTCTCCATTTTCTCTCCCCTTAACCTCAACTATTCTACTCTCTCCTTCTAGAAGTTTGACTATTTTAAATTCTACATATGAGATAACATAGTGTTTGTTTTCTTGTATCTGGTTTATGTCACTTAGCATAATGTTCTCCAAGTTCATCCATATTACCACAATGACAGAATTTTCTTCTTTTTGAGACTGAAATAGTATTCCATTCTATGTAGATGCCATATTTCCTTTATCCACTCATTCACTAATGGATAGTTAGGTCTTTTCCATATCTTGGCTATTGTGAATAATGCTGACATGAACAGGGGTTTGCAGATATCTCTTTGAGATATTGATATTGATTTTCTTTGGATAGGTACCCAGAAGTGGGATTGCAAGATCATGAGGTATTTCTATTTTTAATTTTTTGAGAGACCGTTATATTAGTTTCCTTAACAGCTATACCAATTTACATTCCCACCAAGAGTGTACAAGGTTTCATTTTATCCACATCCTTACCAACATTTATCTTTTTTTTTTCGATAATAGCTATTCTAATAGATATGAGGTGATATCTTCTTGTGGTTTTGATTTGTATTTCCCTGATTATTAATGATGTTGAACATTTTTTACACACCCATTTACCATTAGTATGTCTTTTTAGAAATGTCTATTTATGTTCTTTGTCCTTTGTCCACTTCTTAAAGACAATTGGGGTGGGGGGGGTGCGTGAGAGAAGTTTTAGGCTCATAGTAACATTGAGAGGAAGATACAAAGATTTCCCAAATATATCCTACCCCACATACACACACTGTCTTCCCCATTATTAACAGCTAACACCAGAATGATACCATTTTTTTATAATTGATGAATCTATCTTGATATAACATAATCACAGAAAATTTATAGTTTAGAGTTTACTCCTGGCATTTACGTTTTAAGGATTTGGACAAATATATTCACCATTATAATATCACCTATTTCATTACCCTAAGAATTATCCAACTCCAACTATGAATGCCTCCCCCACCCTCAGTCCCTGGCAACCATTGATCTTTTCTACTGTCTCCATAGTTTGGCATTTTCCAGAATATCATATAGTTGAACTCATGCAATATGTAGCCTTCTCAGATGGACTGCTTTTATTTTGAAATTTGTGCTTAAGATTCCTCTATGTTTTTCATGGTTTGATATCTATTTGTCTTGGTGATGACTGGTATTCTATTGTCTATGGACCATGGTCTACCCATGGACCTACTAAAGGGCATCTTCACTGCTCCCAGTTTGGGCAATTACAAATACAATGGCTATCAACATCTAGGTTTTAGATGTTTTTGTGTGAACATGTCTTCAACTTCTTTGAAGAGATACCAAGGAGCATGATCTCAGTATCATATGATAAGAGAACGTTTTGTTTTTAAAGAAAATGCCAAACTGTCATCTAAATTGTGTCACCTTACATTTCCACTAGCAATGAGTGGGTGCTCCTGTTGTTCCACAGCCTCATCAGTGTTTGACATTTTCCCTATTCTGAAATTTGGCCATTCTAATAGATATGAGGATGATGATAGGTGATGTGGGTCATCTTTTCATATGATTATTTGTCATCTTTTAGTGTGTGTGAGAGACATCTGGTAAGGTCTTTAGTTTATTTTAAAATCAGATTATTTTTTTGAGTGATAAGAGTTCTGTGTCTGTTTTAAATAACTGATCTTTTAGCAGATGTGTCTTTTACAAATATTTTCTTCAATTATATGTCTTGCCTCTCATTTTCTTAACATTTAAAGAGGAAAAGCTTTTAATTTTAATTAAAATTATTTCTCTTTTAGATCATGCCTTTCTGTGTTGTGTAAAAAGTTATCACAACAAAGTCATCTAGGTTTTCTTCTATGTTACCTTCTTTTGTTCTTTAATTATCTTTATTGCCTTTCAGTATCCATTGTGTTCTTTTCTTAATAGTCAGATGTGATATCCCGGGTCAAGGGATAGCTGGAAATATGTCCTTAGTAATGAAGTGGTAAGGCTAAGTGTCAATCTTTTAGCCTCTGACAGTGAACTTCACCAGTATTCCTCCGTGTCTCCCTGAAACCCCTTAGGTGGACAGGATGGCTGGAGCTGGGTATTTCTCTCCCTGCAGGTCACACAGACTCTGATTAAACCTCAGCAGGTTAGGTTTTTGTTGAATAGTTGTCCCTGAGGGCAAGCCTTGATAAGAAGAAGCCAGTGATTAGATGCATTTTTAAATGGTTTCTTCCTGTCTCCTGCTGCCGGAAACCTGAGGACCCGTTCTCTGATACTTACGATGAGAACCTGGTAGAGCTCCTGTAGGTGAAGCTCACAAAAAATGGGGGGCTACCTCAGGACTGAACCCTCGGGGCTTTACATTCAGACTTGTCCACAGAGCCTTCAGGGATCATCACTTACGCTTGCTTTTCCCACTCTGGCACGTTTCTTGAGGAGGTTTCTGCTTGTCTGTCTCTGCTCTGGAAAGCTGCTACTCCCTGCATACAACCATCTGCCTCTCCAGTCTTGCGGGCAGTGATTGATACTGTGTCCTCACCCCTTTTACAGATATAGGAATATTTGTTCATCTTTCAGCTTCTTCTCCTCCTTCCTTTTGTGGTGCTGGAGATTGAACCCAGGACCTGTGCATGCAAGGCAAGCACTCTCCCAACTGAGCTATACCCCCAGCCCTCTTTTTCTTTTACTTCTAATTTTGTTGATGTATTGTTTTCCTGATTTTGCTGAGTTGCCAATATATATTTTCTTGTACATCTTTGAGCTTTATAAAAACAATTCCAGGTGCTCCTTGACTTAATATGAGGCTACATTCTGATCAATCCCTTGTGCATTGAAAATATCATACATCAAAAATACGTGTAATATACCTAACCTCCTGAACCTCATAACTAAGCAACACAATACAGTGTAGAGTAGCAACTGTTAAACTTTGTGAGTGTGTGGCTGACTCACTCTGGGGTCCAGCATTGTGAGAAAGTTTTATACCATGAACCCAGGAAAAGGAATAAATGTCTTTAGGAAAAGGTAAGAATTAAAAAAATCAAAGTAACGTTTCTCTATGTATCATTTTAACACCACTGCAAGTTGAAAAATTGTAAGTCAGACCATTGTAATCGGGGGACCATCTATATTTTGAATTTCTTGTCAGGAAATTTTCAGATCTCTATTTCTTTTGGATATTTATTGGAAATTTATTGTGTTCCTTTCATGGTGTCATGTTTTCCTGAATATTTTTTCTTAAATGTAGGCTTGCACTGGTGTCTGCACGTTTGAAGCAGTCCCCTCTTCTGGTTCTTACGGATTGACTTTGACAGGGTTGGCTGCATGTAGGCATAAGGGCACTGGCTGGTTGGGCTGCACAGGGCACTGGGTCTGGTCTTGAACCCAGGGACCCATGGGGACACAGGAGTATGTGAGAGAGCTGGCTCTGGTAGGGTGCAGGATTGTCCATTCAGGGGTTTGTAGCAGGGCTGAATGGTGAGACCTGTGGCACCGGGTCTGCATGGAGCCTCCTGGGGCACACAGTGAGGCTGTGTTATGAACGTTCAGATGCTACTAAGGTTTAGGGCACATGAGGAGGCCCTTAATCCAGAAGCTGTAGTGGTGGTGGCAGGTCCAGGGGCAGGTGTGTGTGTGTGTGTGGTTGCACTACATCCAGGAAAGCTTAGCAACATGGTCTCTGGGAAGCTCCATCAGCTGGGGTTCATGCTGGTGTAGACTGTGGGAGTCTTTGTCAATGAGGGCTGGTAGGGTCCTCCTTTTCTTCTTTCATCTAAGGGGCTATCACAGCCAAGTGTATTTTGGGGAATGAGGTGACAAAGATAATATGTCCCCTATACTTTTCTACATAGTCATTTCAGTTTCTGTGCTCCACTGGTTGCTGCATTTCTCATTTCAGAGCTCCCTTGGGGCTGTTTTCACCTGTTGATAGTTGTTGGATCATTGTCTTTGTGTAGGTTTAGTCCATTTGGGCTAATACCATAAACCAAATACCATAAACTAGAAGGCCTATATACAACATAAACTTGCTTCTCACAGTTCTACAGACTGGAAGTCTGATACCAGATGGCAGCATAGTTGAGTTCTGGTGAGGGCTTTCTTCTGGGTTGCAGACTACCAACTTCTCCTAAGGACATTTATTCCCAATCATGATCCTACATGGAGGGATGATGGCTGGACTCTCCTGTTCCACCGCCTTGTTGATGTTATTTCCTGAAATATTTATTAGAGTGGCGCTGTCAGAAAATATCTACCTTCTCTGCATATAAAATATGAAAATATTACAAATAGAATGATTTTGTGGTGACATGAGGAAGAGGTGGTTTATGACCGGGGGGCTTTGGAAAAGAAAGTTCTGTGATAGATGAAGCAAATTCAAGATCATCTTTAAAATAGGTTGTTAGGCTGTGGATATAGGATCATAGATCTCTAAACAAGTTCAAAGAAAGACCAGCCAGATGAAAAAACCTTAGAAAGGAATGAAAGAAGAGCAGATATAGAGATACCTGAGTCCTGTGACCATTCAAATACTGAAGACAAGAAAGGCTTAACCCTTAAACAACCTTTTTTTTTAATTTTTATTTTTTGGATACTAGGAATTGAACCCAGGGGCACTTAACCATTGAGCCACATTCCCAGTTCTTTTTTTTTCTTTCTTTTCTTTTTGTTATTGTATTTTTATTTAGAGACAGGGTCTCATTGAGTTTCTTAGGGCCTCAGTAAGTTGCTGAGGCTGGTTTTAAAAGCATGATCCTTTTGCCTCGGCATCCTGAGCTGTTGGGATTATAGGCATGTGCCACCATGCCCAGCTTAAATAACCAATTTTAAGGAAAACACCCAAGGATACATTGGAATTACTTTGCATGTTTATTTTTCTCAACAGGCTGGCATATTTCCTGGGCTAGTCATGGTCATGAGTGATAGGAGGGCTTCCTGTAGCTCAAACACTACCCACAAAGAATAACAGATACTCCCAATAATACAGTACTAACATTGCTCTGGAGTCTTTGGAGAGCCAAGGATGCCATAATTCCAACAGGGAATAGAGCATATTGACTCCTGCTCTAGGAACGTGTATCTGTGTAGAAAGGTTTCTAGGTCTTTTTCCACTATGTGAATTTTGAATTGTTATACTGGCTCTTTCTGTTAACTACAGCATAGTGTGTGGTCCACATAGGTGGGTACTATGAGCACCTCCTGCATCACAAGAATAAGCACTCTGAGTGGAAGAAACGGTACAAACAAACCAGTGTATGAAGGAAATAACTTGAAGGGAGGGCATCAGGAGTACAACATTTATGAAGGAAGTAAAGGAGATAAATCTGCAAAGGAAATTTGGCACTAGATCAGAAGAAGTCCCAAATGTCATTTCAGAAGGCTTGATTTTATTCTCTGCGGGCCATGCAAAGTCGTTTGTAAGCAGATAATTGTCAAAATAGATTACATATAACAGGATTGAGGCAGTGTAATAGAGTAGTTAGTAACTCATTCTTTGGACTTAGACTTTGGATTCTACCACTTCTCAAAGACTTTGGGCAATGTGTTTGTACTTCCCTTGATGCTGTGACCTGCACAGTCCAACCCAAAAAACCAACAAGGGGTAATGGGGGAGTAAGAAAAACACTCACACAGAGATATTAAGAATAAAAGGCTGAGATATGGTGGGACACTCTTCTTTGGTGCAGAAATAGTGACTAAAGAGTTGGCCCAGCAAGTTTATGTATAGAGGGTCTCATAATCAAGAGGCCATTGTTCCTTGTGTACTAGAAAGTGACAGGGCTAGAAACATTTTCATAGCTATTCTACTGTTGCAACCATTGGAGCTTCCTGCAGCACTCAGGAAGCCATTGTCTAAAGTTACAGTTGGGCAGGAAGAGCAGCGCCGGTGAAACGTTGTAGCGATCTTGTTAGTTCAGACTCCTCTATCCCTGGGAGCTGGTATCTGAAATTTAGGTCAAGACCTAAATGGCTCTGTGGTTAGCACAGAACTTCATTTAGAACAGAGCATCACCATGCAACTTGGCCATCTCAATTAGCATCCTTGCACTGAGAATATTCCCAGAGGGCATAGCCTCTGTCACAGGACAGTTTCAAATTCCATCATTCAGACACTGCTCCCAAACAGCAGAATAACGATATCTATCTCATAGAGTGCTTGTTGCTATTAAATAAAATAATAGATATAAAAAAGAAATCCCTTAACATTTATCAGTTTCGTGGAGGAAAAATTTCACTTTTTTTGGCATGAAAAACAAATCTTTTTACCAAGATGACTTTGTTGAGGAAAATGCTTTGATTATTTGCCTTATAGCTGAATACCCAGAGCCTCTATAATTGTGGCTACTGAGTCTTCAAAAAAAAAAATAAATCTAAAATGCAAAATAAAAGGAGAAAAATGCAAGTTTTAAGGAGAAAATAGGTGAGTTCATCTTTGGATTCATCGAGCTTGCATTGTCTGTATGAAGACAGGGTGTGTGTGTTTGTTAAGCATATAGGAATACGTATCTAGCCCTTAGGAGTGGGTTTGGGAATAAAAGTAAAAATGTACAAAAAAAATCTGCAGAAGAATTTTATTTGAAGTTTTAAGCATTTTTCTAGTTTGCATCACTTAATTAAGTTTATTTATGTCACAAACCATCTTTATAATGCCAATAGCATTGCAGATACCTTCTAAGCCCTTTACAAATATTGTCATTGACTCTTCAGAAGACCTCTCTGAGGTGAGTGCTGTCATTGTTTTTGTGTGATGAATCAGGAAACTGTGTCTAGTATCCCAAGGGTAGTAGGTGGCTGAGCTACTAAACCCTGAGTGCATGCTCTTAATCTCCTTGTTTTACTTAACCTCTCTAAGGGACTTGCCCAAATTCCAAACTTTAAGTGCTGAGGCAGGATTCCAGGTATAGTCTGTCTCATTCCATGTCCACGGTCTGGGCACTGTGCATGGTCATTGTCTTCCAAAGAGTCATTGCCTTCCAAAGAGGCCAAGAACCAAATAAAAAGAACGTCCTGCTGGATAAGCTGGGATTCTTAGATTCAGGTTCTCAACTGCCTGCTTTCATCTAGTTCACATCATGTTCAATTACCTCCCCAGTACCTCCAAAGTAAAGTACTAACTCTGGTCTCTTTTGGATTCTGCCAGTTGTCCCCACTTTATCACATGAATTTGGTTTCTCTTAACCTCCATGATCAGCACCACATTGCTCTGGAGCTCTCCTCCTCCACCTGTGACTCAGAGATGAACCATCTTAGCCGTGGTAGACCTTCCGGCTGGATGCGGCTGCCAGGACCTCTGTTTCAAAAGAATAGTCCTCCTCCAGGATAAGTGAGCCTTTCAGACAAGCACAGACAGCAGGAGTTGGTAAGATCCTGGCGGGAGGATGATGCCCTGAACACAGGGAAAGGGTTGGTTGCCGCAGTCCAGCTGCAGCAAAATAACCTGGGGGGTGACGAGCAACTTGTGTACACTGATACAGCAGGAGTGGGAGCCGTTTATTGTAGGACAGGAGGGGTATATATACATTCCACACAGCTTATCTTAATTAACATAAACTAGATACAGCAGTCAACCAATAAGGGATCTCCACACTTAATGGCTGGCTGGCGTTACTTCTCAAACCACTCCCTCTGGCAAAATGCCAGGCGCCATCTTGACTTGTTTACAGACCCTAACCGTTGGTGGAAGTCAGTCCCAGTTCTGTTCACTTGAAAGCCCATCCTTCCACTATACCAAAAAGCCTATTGCAAAATGAGATGAAATAAAAGACATGGTAGAAACCTGAGGAACAATCAAAGGAGGCAGTGAGAATAATTAGAGACAAAAAGAAAAAAATGCACTTCTGCATGAAAGTTAGGGGGAATATCAAGAGAAGAGGAGTAGCCAAAGGGGCAAATATCCAGAGTGAAGGTAGCTATGGGCTGAAGAGGAGCCAGAGGATTTGGTGACCCTGAAGACAGCAGTTTCAGTGAAGGTCAAGGCCGAAGCTGGGAGTGCACAGAAAAGGATGATGGAGAGAAGGTCATTTACCAGTTTTAAAGGGGAAAAGGGGAATCAAGGGCAAAGGAAAATTGGGAAAATGTCAAAAGGGGAGAAATTGATGAAGAAAATGAAACAAAGATAAGATGGATGAAAATGACAAAAGATTCTGTCTCGGATGGCCTCTGTCTCCAAAGTGTTGGAAATGTCTGCAGAGGAGAGTTGAAGGTAGGTTGAGGTTTTGAGAGTAGACTATTTGGAAAGTCCCCCAAGAGGGTACGGAAGCATCAGCCACAGCAAACGAGAAACACATTGTGGCAGCAGTGCATCTGGCTTGGGTGGCAATTCTACTGGACTTTCACCTTAAAATGGGGTTTGGAGGTGATCCTAATCCTTAGACCCAGGAGTCAGGTCCCTGGAAACCTTAGTGATGGAATCACTCTGCAAGGTACAGGGAGACATTCTAAGTTCAAAGGACTAAAAACCAATAAAGAGATCTATTTCTGTTCTCAGGCAGTTTGAGTTAAAACAGCATAGACATTTAAATCCATACTGCAATATAGTTTCAGTCTAGCTGATGGATAGCAGATCAAGCCATCGTTCCTCAGTGTTGAGGATTCCATATTTGTGAATTCATTAATTTGCTGAAATTCACTTGTAACCTCTCAGTCAGCATTTATGACAATCTGATGGTCATTCAGGATTATGCACAGAACATCAAAATACATGAGTCACCCTGTAGACTCATTCCCAGCTAAGGCTGAACAAGTCATCTCTCTGCCTTTCTGTTTCAGCTCTCATACAAAGCGGAAGTCCTTTTTGAAGGTCTGTTTACTGCCATGTTTTTATCCTCTTGTCTTTTTTGGTGGTTTCTCTGCTTTATTAAAATGCCCCTCAAGCACAAAGTTCAAGGCTGATTAGTGTTTTTATGCACAAGAAGGCAAGAAGGCTATGATGTCCCCTTCCAAGAAAATATATATGCTAGATAAGCTTTATTCAAGCACGAGGTTCAGTGCTGTTGGCCTTGAGACCAGTGTTAATGAATTAATGTCACAGAGAGGGAAGATCTCTTTAAGCATAAACACATGTACAGCAAGGTTACATATTGATTGGCTGACAAAAACGTAACCAGAGACTTGCAGCGGTGTGCCCTTTCTTTTGCCTCAAAGCAGAGGTCCAACAATAACGGTGATTTGATAGAAAATAACGAGAGGCAATAATAAGAATCAACCATAAATGCAAGAATATAAGTTACAATGGAAACATAGAGACGAGGGTGATCAATTTTGGGGTGAAGGTTCAGCACCCTAAGGAGGTCTGTTTTCTAAGACGTATCAAAAAATTCACTAGGAAAAACACATCCAGTCCACTAAAGGCAGTAGAAGGAAGAGGAGTCACTAATGCCCCAACATTCCATCTTTAAATTAAACTTTGTCACGTGCAAAATGTTTAAATCACAGGACAAAGTTGCATGACATTGGAAACACATGTGTTACTCCATTGGATGGAGCATTGGCATTTTAGGGAGCTTCTGAGAAGCTGTGGGGTTTGGAGAGTCTATTCCTGTCCTGCTGACAGCTCAACACCCAGGAAAAATCCCAGCCAGTCTCAGGAACCAGCCTCTTCCACCCCACTTGCCTTTAACCCTGTTGGATCTCAATTACTGAGCTCCACAGAGTTTCTCTGAGCCCTGAAGTTATCTATAAGATGGTACTCCCTGGTAATTTTCACCTGTATTTCACAAGAAGCTGTGTGCTTAATAATGACAAAATAATACTACCTTATGGATACTAATCTTTAACATTTGTACAATGGTTTACATTTTCCAAAACTGTTTGCATCATAATTACCACAAAGATAGTATGACTCCTAATATTCACCGATGACAATCAGAAATGTTAAATGACTTCCTGCCTCTTACAGCTCATACATGGGATGGCTGAGACTCATACACAGGACTTGGAGATTCCAAGTTAACGTTATTTCTGATATTTTGGTGATCTTTCGGTTGAGTTTCAGGCTGCTCCTAATTTTACTGCTATATCTCAAAGTCTGATGAGACAGTAATGATGGTTAAAAATGTTTTCCTGCAGATTCTCGATGGCCACTGTAACTAAATTAACTCTGCTCTTATCTATTTTTAAATTATTAATTCATAGACTTACAAGCAAGTTTATATAATTC
Source organism: Marmota monax (assembly GCF_021218885.2). Lineage (NCBI taxonomy): Eukaryota > Metazoa > Chordata > Mammalia > Rodentia > Sciuridae > Marmota > Marmota monax. The sequence continues at coordinate 18,930,605 of NW_026694710.1, forward strand.
CTTATAATGGCATGGGTAAAACTTCATTACCTCTGGAATTTAACACTCATGCACTCTCACACTGAGGGAGAATTGATGTGGCCTTGGCTTTGTTTTTGTGTTTGTCCTGCCAGGGTTTGAATCCAGAGCCTCATGCCTGCCAAGCACATGTGCTGCCACTGAGCTATGCCCAGCCCCTGACCTTTGATTTCAGAAGAAATTTCTTGATCTTTTACCTCAAGCTTTTAATTTTGCAGACATGGAAACTAAGAGCAAGAAGAGGAGGCCTTTCTACTTTTGAGAAGAAAGTTAGTGGTCCCAGTTCCCTCAGAGATAGAGTATTTGCTTACTGGGGTGGCAGCTGAGAAGAGAGGGTGGACCAAGGCTTAGGGGCTAGAGATCCCAGGGTTGATTCCATCCTTGTGACCCGTTAGCTCCTCTTCCCTGGGTAATGTGCTTAACTTCCTCACATACTAAAATGGGAATGGAAAAACCAGTTGGGGCTTACATGGGACCATTAAGTGATATTCTGAAATCCCTTGAAAGAATCACACAGATGGAGATGAAGACTTTGGTTTTATTACTCAAGAGGCTGAACTGAAGAATCTGGGTTTCTAAAATGTTCTCACTGACTTCGGTTTCCTTTACCTTTCAGGCAGAGGTGCAGACTCCTCATGAGCTTACTGAATGGAGGATCAGAGACCTGTGTCCATTGATAGGAGTTAGTATATGCAGCTGTCACCAAATTGTTTCTCAGTGTCACCTGTTAGTGAGGGTTTCCTATGTCCCTCTGGAAGGATATCCTGTATAATTCCCCTTCTAGGATTGTTAACTGAGATGCTATGTGGGAAGCCCTTGGTGGATGCCCATTGCATTGTGTGTTCCATGTACAAATAGATTACTGATCACAGAAGAAAGACCATAAACCCTGACCCTTAGACTAGTATCCTTTCCTCTGTGATAAAACCGATGGGTATCCACATTGTTGGGCAGTCTGCAATATGGGTTAGAACGACGTTTCCAACCACATTCTGTTTTCTGTAGCATAAAACCAACAGGCAGCAACTCCAAAGACAAGACAGCTAGTACACACAGTGCCTCCTTAACCTGTCCACCAAACAAGACCTGGAAGTTCAGCAGCATATGGTGTGTGTGTGTGTGTGTGTGTGTGTGTGTGTGTGTGTGTGAGAGAGAGAGAGAGAGAGAGAGAGAGAGAGAGTGTGTGTCTGTGAGGAAACAGAGTATAGTCCAATAAAATAGACATAAAATATGTAGAAGGAATTTATTAGGCACTTGGTGTATACAGAGAACTGTGCCCAGAACTGTAGAGACATTATGTTAAGACTTCATAAACTGCAGGATAGCGGTGTCCTGATTTTACAAATAAAGAAACATCCAGAAATGAGGGTTTCAGTCAGGTAACCACTACTCGAAAAGTAGCAGCAGCTCTGCCTGAGTAGAAAGCACAGAGGGCCTAGAGAGAGCCTGCCTCCCACCAAAGCTGGGGTTCCAATGTTGATGACTTCCCTCACTTAAAGGTCACCCAGGCTCGAGGCCACAGGGCATTGCCCTGTTTAATGACTTGGGTGACGAAAAATAGGGACAAGTTGGAAATTACCTTGACCCAGTTTTTCAGAGTAAAGGACACTGAATCTGCCCCTGCCAGGACTGCTGTGCCCACCTTTGACCACTGATGGCCAGCAGGCCACTGAGCGGACCTCTGCTTCATCTTGGCACAGATGATTGCTTCTTGTGTGGTCAGTCTGTTTGCATCTAAGCCTTGTAGTGAACTGCTTGCCAAAAGGTCCATCTTATGTGGCATGTAGACCTTCTTCTTTCCCTTCCAAGCCCCTTTCCCGTCCTTCCCTGGGATGGCCAGGAGCGGCTCCCCAGAGCCAGGACCCTCTGTCAGGAAGAGCACCTGCAGGCAGGCACAGAAGAGTCCCAGCACAGCCTGTGTCCAAATCCAGGCCTGCAAGTATTAGACAACATCCCCCTCCTGGAGGGGCATATTTCAAAATCCTTTCTCCTAAAATCAGACTTTTAATGAACCCTGCTAAGAAAGCAACATTCCTTTGACATGTTTATAAATAGGCACATTTGCATAATTCTGAACTTTGGTCCCCAAGTATACGCATGGCCAGGGAGGCTGTATTTACTTTTTAGATACATTTCCATAAAAAGTAAAAACCTGATTGGCAGCTGTAGCTTCTTCTTCAGTCACGAATGATGCCAAGCCACATTTCCATGTCTCTGGGTACCTGGAGAGAATGGGGTCAGCCCTGGCTGGTCTGGCCAGTGGGATTTTGTCTTCCCTCCCCCTCCGGACTGCCTCCCTGCCAGTTGCTTCTTATCTTGTCTTGAGACTCTGGGCTGCTGACACAGGAAAACAGCTTTATCTAGAATTGGGAGGAAGGATTTCTCTGCCTATTGCTAATTAAGGGCCTATTGGGAGTTAATTCAATTGGGGGTGGAGGCTGAGAAGAAACTGTTTTCCCAGCTGTTGTGTGAGCCAGGCCAGGCCATGATATCATGGATGGTGTTCTGCTTTCTATCTAGTTCCTCCTCGCCACCCCGCCCTCGGCTCCTCATCTCTTTTTTCAGATTGAATTACAATGAGATTGTGTGTAAAGCAAAAATGTTCTTGCTTTATTTTGTAAGATATTATATTTCTATTTTTTTAAGAAGTGTTTTTGACAGTCCTTCCTCTTGGGTTCAGATCTCTTCATATTGAATGTGGCTGTACTTAGCTTGACTCACCCATGCTACAAACCCAACCCCCATTTTCTATGTCTGCCTCCCCCAGAGGGCTTTCAGGGCTTTGAGTGAAATAGTTGACTTCTCAACTTGTAGAAAAATATTTTGACACAGTTTTGGCCAATGAGAAATAAATTGAGTTTGTAAATCTACCCTGTCGTCTTCTCTTTTTTCTGCTTCGAATGAAATTCTGATAGCTAGACGTGAAACCACCTTTATGGGGTGAGATATATATATATATAAAGACTGAGAAAATAAAAATCTAGTTCTGATATCAGATCAGATTTCACTTGATATTTTAAGTAGAATGCCTATCCAACAGTACATTTATACTATTTAATTGAATCATATATATGTCAGTACACACACACACACACACACGCATGCATATGATAGTCAAGCATGGTTTTGTCATTTAGGATTCATTAGTCAACAAACTAGACCAAGATTCTTGTCCTTGAGCTTTTAATTTAGAGATGAAAACAGACAATAGTTAATATCTATGATAAATAATGTAATTATACAGAAAGAAATAGATGCCATGAAAAAGAAAAAGTAAAACAAGGTTAGGGGCATGGGACTATAAAGCTAGGGACCTGCCGCCACTATAATAGGGTCCTAGGTACCCTAGGAGCGGGGCATACACTGGGTGCTTGGTAAATTTTTGTTGAGCTAATACATGAGTCAATAGCTCAGTCAACTTCTAGACTTCTTATCAGAGAAGAAAAATAGTCTATATTTATAATTTACTGATAAATTTTCTGAAATAGAGGAAAGTTTTTCTCATCAATACACCAAACTACATTCTTTCATAAGTTTCTTGGTGAGAATTTTGATCTGAGAATATCTTAATATCACTCTTACCCTAAAATAAAACTAGATTAGGAGAGATTTTCTTCTACTTTAGTACTTTGGAAGATTTACTTGAATATCTTCTGTTATCCATTCTTTCTAACAGAGGTCAGCTTTACACTGTGACCCTTTGAAGGACATTTGACTATCTCATCATTCCAAGATTTTCCTTTTGTTTTTGATGTTATAAAATTTCAATGTATTTGATAAGTTTTGAGAATATTTACATTTATCCTTCATGGGAGTGTATTTTTTTTTCTTTTAGTATGTATGTTTCAATTTGAAGATTCAATTCTGTTTTTCATTTGGGAAAATATTCAATATTTCTTTCAGTGTTACTCTCTTCATTCTCTCATTTCTCAACTTGTGGAACTCCTGTTAGTTATTTCTTCAATATAGTCTTTTCTCTTTCATATCCCTTAATTTCATGTTCATATTTTCAATCTCCGTTTCTCTTTGGGCTACTTTCTGGTTGATTTCCTCATATCTATTCTATAGTTTTCTTATCCTATCTTTAACCATGTCTTGCCTGCTGTTTAATGAGTCTTTCTTTCATCCCTTGGTATCCACAGGGGATTCCAGGACCCCTTGCAGGTCCAGTGATGCTCAAGCCCCTTTTATGAAATGGTATAGTATATGCATACAATCGACAAATATCCTTCTGTGTATTTTAAATCATCTCCTGATTACTTTTAGTACCTAATATAATGTAAATACTGTGTAAAGAGTTGTTATACTGTATGGCTTAAGGAATAATGGTAGGAAAAGTTGTAAATTTTTTTGCAAAACATTTGAGCTGTGGTTAGTTGAATCTGTGGATATAAAGCCAGCAGAATGGAGAACTGATTATCTTCAGTTCTTCTTTTTTTTTCTTTAATTTTCAAACCTATCTGCTCTTATAGGCAAAAAGTCCTGTTTTTATCTTATTTTCTTTATTTCCTTGGGTATCTTAAACATGTCTTACTTAAAGTTCCTTTCAGATTACTCTATTAGCACTACTTGCTTAGATAGGAAATATCCCATCCACCAAATCCAATGGCCCTTTCTTTGAACAACTGCTGTGTTTAGGCACTTTGTAGGTTTTAGACCATGTGCTCATTGTTATGGGAATTATCTTCTGGAGGAGTCTTGCTGGCACCTGGAGGAAACCCTCCTGGGATCCTTGCTTTTTCCTCTCCGTGGGTAAACAAGATGAAGTTTACATAAGTAAAATTTAAAAACAAATCCAAACAAAGGCCACACTACATAAATATAAATTAACACACCAGGAAGAAGATAGTTAAGGGTAATTCAAGGAAGCATTTGTGATAGCTGTGTTTGAGGACCTTTGGTGCGAAACAGTACTCCCCGATGAGACCTTCGCCATCAGTGCACCTTACAAGTAATTTTTGTTATCACAGTTCACATTTTTTTCAAGAACATTTGCAAAACTACTGCACCACCATGGAATCTGCCATGCTCAGTCAAATGTCCCATGTTCTGTACTCCCCAGAAGGAAAGAGAGGGCAAATTCTCATGGCTTTGCAACAATCACAATTTTTTTTTTTTAAAGATGTTGGTATCCATCCTTTCAATAATCTATTGTGTAGTTTGGAATAGAGAATTAATCTCAATTTGTTTATTTAACCCATTTGCTGAGTAAATGAATGAACTCCACCGTGACAACCTTTGCCACTGGCAGGGAGCATCCTGCCATGGTGGCCATGAGACTGTCCTTCCTAACACACAACCACAGAAAGCAGAGTCCAATGAGACCCTGGATACCGGGCTGTGAAATTCCACTGTAGTATTTGCACCATGGGTAGATAGTGGCAAGAACAGGACAGTGGGGATACTAAGTATGGTCAGGGACCTCTTGGATGAACAGCTTTGTCTGAAGGACTCACTGACAGCTTTGCTGAACTCTTGGTCAATCTATAATGCTACCGCCTAGCCTACTCTCCCTCTCTCCTTCACTTGAGTCAGACTCTCATTGCGTTCTGATTAGCTCTTAGAGAGGAGGACCAGAATTGGTGGATAGCCTAGATGGGCCAGTAGCAAGGAGGAAAGAGAATCGAATTAGATGAGAAGAATGGATTGAAGAGGGCAATTCAACACGAACATCATAATTACCTTTTATGGCCATGATCAGATGCCTCTCACAAAGATCTGGTACACAGATTTTGGTTCATAGTGGTGGTCAAGATAAGAGAGGCCAATGGAACTGTGAAAGTCCTGAACAAAGAGCCGGTTGGGGATCAGTAGCACTTGGTTTCCTGCAAACTCTACCTCACCCTTGATGTGGGGCACCAGATATCTGGAAGGACACAAGGGTCCAGTAGGCTTTTTTTTTTTAAAGAGAGAGTGAGAGAGGAGAGAGAGATAGAGAATTTTAATATTTATTTTTTTTTTAGTTATCGGTGGATACAACATCTTTGTTTTGTATGTGGTGCTGAGGATCGAACCCGGGCCGCACGCATGCCAGGCGAGCGCGCTACCACTTGAGCCACATCCCCAGACCCCCAGTAGGCTTTTATACAGAAAGATCATCTGTGGATTCTAGCAGATGAAAGGGAACAGGCCAGGATGGAAACTCAGGATTCGTTGTACCTCTCAGCAGTGATAGCTGGAGGTGCTGGCATCTCTACCAATCTTGCTTCACTTCAGTTGCCCATTTATAAAATGACGAGAGGAATCTCAACACCAGAGGGCCTGGTGAAGTTACAGACCGTGTGCACATAGTGCCTAATGCAAAGTCTGGTGCACTGTGGGTGCTCATATCATGGCCCTGTTAAAAAACAGAAAGCCACAAGTTCTGCAGGAGCAGAGGGTTGTCAAATGCCATAGTAAATGTGTAGCCCATCATTTTTATAATTTTGATGGTGTATTATTCTGAGATCAAGAAGTTTTCTATCCTTTATGTTCTTGTGGAATAAGACCAATTTTATGATTCAGGAAGCTTTCATTTGCAAGCCATTCCTTCCATTTTCAAGATCAACTCAAATGACTTTCATTAAAAAAAAAAAAAAGGATTGTATTGTGTCTGACACCTGGGAAGTTCAAGGGCACCTGGCCTCAGGAATGACCGAGCCAAGTGTCCACATGATACTCTGAGGCTCCTCTCTCTCTCTCTCTCTCTCTCTCTCTCTCTCTCTCTCTCTCTCTCTCTCTCTTTCTCTCAGTGTTATTTCATTCTAGGCAGGCTCTCTTCATAAGGAAGCAAGATGGCTTGGAGCCATCTCTGGTCTATAACATCTTCCCAGAGGAGAGAGGGCATAATTTCAACAAAAAAAATCTGGGAAGGCCTTGGTTGGCCTGGTCTCACTCCAACTCACTCTCCTAAGCCAGTTGCCATGGCTAGAAAGCTGAAGTGTCTTTGACACTTCAGGGCCTGGTTGTGTCCTCCTCTCTAGAAATAGGGATAGGACATGCCGGGAGGGTTCCCAGAAATTTTTGTTCAGCCAAAATCATGTGCTGAACACATCTGACCACAGACCATTCTCTGCCAGTTCATACATTATTAACACGAAAGAATCAACTTCAAAGTTTGCTATTTTTAAATTAAGTGGATTAATTTTACAAATCCATCCTCAAATTAAATGAAATTATACAGGTAAAACACAGAAGGATATGTCCCCAAATATTAAACTTGTGGGGTTTCTAATGGGAGAAGATTAAAATTATTTCCCTTTGATTTTCCTTTTTCATTACTGAACAGTCACTAGAGGATCGCTTCTCTCTCTAGAACCTGAATTGTTCTTTCTATCCGGTTCTAACTGGTTATATCCAGTCTCACATATTGGGGGACACACCAGAGGTACTTGTTGGAAATTCAGATTCAACCTCTGAATTTCCAACAGGTACTCTAGCTCTAACTTTGGAGATGGATCTCGGGATAGAATTAGACATGGAATCTTCTCTGATAAAGAACTTGGGAGGAAAATCTCTCTGCTGGTTGAAGGAATAAAAATGGTATCTCAAATATTCTGGAACTTGAGTGTCTAAAGGGACCATCGACTCTTGACAGTTCCTAACTCCCATGACTGAAACATCTCAAAGATATTGAAGGCGGTTATTTTTTCCTTCCATCCCCTCTCCCTTTCCTTCCCTGTTTCAAGGACATGTGTAAGGAATAATGTGTCCTCGGGAGCCGACTGCTCCTGGTGGTAATGAGATTCCTTCTAGCAAGAAAAATATTGGGGCGCATCTGTGCTGCGCTTCACTGTCACGAAGAGATGTTCTAGATGACGCAGACGCTGCTGGCCTCCACGCTCCCTGCCTCTGGCACCAGTTCTTTCTTAAAAACAGATTATGCAACCCTTCATTTATTCATTTACAGTCAGTAAACATGACATTTTAAAAACTAGGAAAAATATACAGTAAATATAAAGAAGAAAATGCAAGTCACTCGTAATTTCACTTGACTTCCATCCCAAGGAACTCCATGTATTTACTATTTTGGCGCGCATCATCCCAGGTTTTATGTGTATACTTCCATTTGATTTGGGGCATACATTTCTAAAACGAACTCGTCTCATTTAAGAATAGAAAACATTAAGGTTGATTTTTTTCCCCCTTAGGAACTGAACATAAAGTGGCAGGAGATGTGTTCTTGGAGCACATGAATCTCCAGCCCTCAAGCTGAAGGCCATGGTCGCAGCACACATCTCCGGGCAATTCCGCAGGCTTGTTTCTTCAAGGTTTTCATTACTTTTTGCAGTTTACATGAAGCCACTGTTTCTTTTTATGCATTTCTCACTCCAAGAGTCACAGATCAGTGTATCATTTCTGGTTGATTTATGACCTTCTTCGTAACACCACTTAGATCTAACATTTAGTTCCAAAGTTACTGATTTTGGAGAAAGGTTTTCTTATTCTCATACCACCACTTAATGAAAGTTTGATGGATTGCTTTTGTGGATATAAAAATAAAAACGATTTAAAAAAAAAAAGTAAATCTTAGCCTAGCAGCACGATCACCCTGCAGTTGAGCAGGTAAGGCCAGGCGTCACAGGTGTGTGAATCCCAGGTGTGAATCCCAGGAAGGAGTCTTCCCCTGCCAGGGAGGGGCCCAGTGAAAGCACAGATATCGATGACTTAAAATTCCCTAAATTCTGGCAGTTTTAAAAACTCGGATGGATTTATATTATTTTGACTTCACGATGAATTTCTCAATGTTTCTATATTTTATTACTATAAAGCCACAAAAAACTGTGACTGACTTTCCTTCTCTGATACCTTGGCTCTTTGACTTAGCAGAGGCTCCTTGGTTTACAGTGCATGACACACAGACCACAACTCAGGACTCAGCCAGAACGGGCTCTGCTCTTCCTCACGCTGTTTCAAATGCTCTCACCAATCAATGGAAGGCAGACATCTGAAGACAGTTTATGCAACTGCTGGGTCATTTGAATCAATCTCTGTGAAAAGGTGTTCCTGATTCTCATTCCAGTTTCAGAACTCCAAAATCCTTAACGAAACCCAGATCTTCCCCAAATCCCACGTTCAGGAGGAAATTCTCTGAATATCCATCAGTGTTCCGAGTGTGTGGATAGAGTAGCAGGCACGGGGTCTGCTCTCCCTGGGCATCGTGATGGTGAGACAGGAAGTAAAGAAGAAGCTGCCTGAGAGACTGCTGTGGATCGGGAAGGACCAGGAGGAGTTTGGTTTAATTTAGTGAGCGAGGAAGACTGACCCATGGAAGAGATGTGTCACTGGACACCTGAAGTGTCACTCTGCCTTGTGAGAAGCTGGGGTTGGGATGAGAGGAAGAGAGCAGTGTTCCAGGGGATGGGATAGATTGAAGATCTGGAGGAAAAAGGGAACGTTAGTTTCTGAAATGCATCCAACTGAGCCGACCCCAAAGGAAAATGATGAGGAACTGGAAAGAACCTTCTGGAAACAGATTTCAAATTGACATAAGGAGACATTCAGTGGTTCACTCGATAGGGAACTGAGCCCTGGCAGGATGTCCGAGAAATGATAGTCTTTGATTGGATGAAACACACTATTCCTAAAATCCAAAGCCTATCATCAGAGTCCCTCTCCTTTCCTGAAGTTTTGTGTTTTCCTTTTGGCCAAATATCAAAGAATATCATGGAGCCCCTGTAGCACCGGGCATGGAGTACAGCGTGTGCTCAGCACCGACCTCATCCAGCTGCCATTCATCAGAAGACCTAAGGGTGCTCCTGGGCATTTACTTAGTGGAAAATAGAATTTTGAAAAGTATCAAAGAGTATTTTTTTACTAGATTTTAGAACTGAAAGGGACTTTGGAAGCTCACAAGTCAACATCTCCTTTTACAGATAAAATATGAGGGCAAAGAGAGCCCACCGGGGCCCGGACACGCTCTCTTGCTAGTCAGGACAGAGGCAGGGCTGGTAGACAGCCCTCCTGACTCCATTCTTTCCATCCCATCCGGAAGATCTCCAGGAAAATAACACAGGTGTATTTAAGGAAATTCAATTCAAGTCCAAAGAATAAATATCTGAGGAGCTTCCCTAGGCCAAGGGTCCTCATACGTGGGCTTTCTGTGTGCAGGAACAGTCTGCAGGCCGGTGTGGGCTCCTCCTAGACTCGCTGTCCACCTGGCGGGCTCCTGAGGGGCCAGTCTCAACATTGTATCCTCAGAAGGACCGCCGAATGTGCGGTCTGGAGGGATCCCCTCTTATCCCCCCTGGGTGCCCAGCTGACCACCATGAGTGATACAGTAGTAACGCATTCGTGTCCACCTTTGGTCCTATAGGTTGATGCATCTCATGGAAGAAATCTGACCAGTTCTAAAGCAGAACTGTGCCCAGAAGTAGGCACTTAAACAGAAGCGTTTTCCTTAAATATCTTTCCAATGGTGTGAAAGAAAGAGGTGGGCTTTGATGTCGATTAACCTGGTACTCACTTTTACAAGCAAAAAATGACCCAAATAGAAAAATAGTACCTTAGAGAGGAGATACAAGAAGCTGTCCTCATCATCTCTGGTGGCCCATGACTGCCGTGGCAAAGTGACTGTCCTTTCTCTCGACCTGTGCTGTCTTTGGCAGAGGTTCCAACGTGTGACCTTTCTAAATTGAAGTTTCCCCTGGAGAAGGACTTTATGAGAGGAACTTAACAATTAGGAAAGAACAGATAGGTTTCTGAGGAGCGGGCCAGATGTGTCACATCCGAACCCTCGATGGGAAACGCCTGCCCAAGCCGCAGCAGCTACGTGAGTTTCAGTAATTTGGTTCTCCTCGGCCCCGCGGCCGCCGCCCAGGGAATGGAAACAGCGGAAACAGCAAGATGTTTCTTTGTTGGTTTTGGTCCTTCCTTTAAGAGATGTCATCACAAATAGAACAGGAGAGAGGCCCAGCCAAGAGCACTTCATATTGCTCTCTGGGTTTCTTGTGCCGATTGACCTCGGCCTCTCCCGCCATGAGAAGGGTCCCTCCAGTGCCACTCAGCAGGGGCAACCAGCTGAAAGATGAAAAGCCCCTTGTGTCTGGGGACACTTCCAAAGGCTGTTTGGAACGGTTTACCCAGGATTTTCTTAAATGATTTATTACTCTATAAAACCAACATGGCTAAATTAAATTATAAATAAGTCCATTGCAAAAGGCAGGGAAATGCCATTTGCTTTGCTTTCCATTGGAAACTTCTCTGCGGAGCTGGAAAGCATTCGGCTGCTATTAGCCGCAGCCCTTGCTGGGAGGTTTTCATAGACAGTGGTTCTCAACCTGTCTACACAAGGAGAATTTTCATTTTTCTGGTATCTTGAGATCATCTAGGCAGGGATAGTAGAGGCTCCAAAACAGGGGAATAAGTACAGATGTGGCCACTTTGGTTAGCATGACTTTGGGAAGGTGTGTAAACCTCCCCCGGCCTCAGTTTACTGTTTTATAAACTAATGATAACAGTGATTCATATTGAGGGTGCCTAGAGGTTTATATGGGAGAACATATGGCCAGCGCTATTTGGTAGGTGCCACTGTGTAGTAGGTGCTCAAGAAATCCTATTTTGTCCCAGAGATTGGCAACTGCAACACTGCGATCAGTGTAATCCTCACTCACAAACTCCAGAGAACACCCGAGTGTGTGTATGTGTGTGTGTGCGCGTGTGTGAGTGGGAGAAGGAGTGGTCATCAGGTGCAAGAGCCACTGCAGAGTGGTCAGAGACCTTAGAGAAAGTGAAATTTCAATCTCTTCACTTTAGACACAGGGGAAATTCAAGGCTGCAATGGGGGAAGACGTGTTCACAGCCATCTCAGCAGGAGGAAAGGGCCAGGACTCAGACCTGCTTCTTGTTGCCTGTTACCCGTAGGACAATTCCTCCCGGGCGATAATGGGCAGTATTTATTAAGCACATAGCAGGTGCCAGACATTTATGACGTCCCTGTGGAGCGGCTTTCTTATGACTCTCATTTCATAGACTCTGAGGTTCAGAGACGCAAAATTCCTTCCCCAGAGTCACACAGTGGGCACGTGTGAAGCACCCTGGATTAGCAGGATGCCAAAGGTCATTACACTGTTCTGTATCACTAGAAATAGGCTCTGAACTTCCCAGAGTTCCAGTCCCAGAGGTCAGAACGTGTGCAGATGCAGGGGTACCCACTTAGTAAGCCAAGCCTCCTCTGCTCATTTGTCCCATTCCAGATGTGAAAGTTCAGTCAGCAGGAACACCTCCGGCCAGGAAAAGAACCACTTCCTGCCCGCCTTTTCAGATTGTCTTCGCCTGATGGATTTCAAGGGGCTTAGAGCCCAGATTAGCTTGACAGGGTTACAGAGGAAGCTATCTTCATTCCCACGAGCGCTACGTCCAAGTTGCTATGAGGTAACTTCAGTTCACTGTCCACTTTCGACTGGGATGGCCAAGCTTCAGAGTGTCCCCACGCCCAGGGCCGACCAGTGTCTCAGTGCCCAGACCAAGAGTGGAAACAGGAAGTCCCATCTATCCACCCATCCCATGGTTGTCCCTCGGCTGGTGGAGGGATCTCTCGAAGGGCTCCTTGGGAACGGCTGCTGCAGCCCAGGAAGACCTTCGCAGATGAGCCACAATAGACAGGAAGATAGACCTGGGCAGGAAGGCTGCTCTCAGCACAGGCAACGTTTACTTTAGCACCATCTTCTCTTTTCTGCTGAGTTTTAGACCTGTGACTTTCTAACAAACTGATTTTCTGGCACAGAACTTCAGCCTGATCTTGAATAAAAAGGAGTCAGATGGTGCATCCCATAAAACCTTGTGCCAGAGACTCCACAGCTTTGAGCCTGTGTTTTCTGAGAAAGCAAAGCATGGGATTGAGGCAGACAGTGGCTCTGCCATTTCCTAGCAAGGTGGCCTGGAACGGGCATCTTACCTTTTCTCGACCTCGGCATCCACGTCTATAATAGGGAACAATGACAGTACTTACCTCAAAGACCGGCATGGAGTCCTCGAGGCCACCTGAGCCCATGTGAGTGCCGTGTTGGAGCAGTGGATATCATCACTGTGTTGTCTCATTGGTTAATGGAGTCACAGCAGCAGAACATAGGACTGTTTTGAGGAGCAAATGACCAGATGATTCTGAAGGGTGAACGAAGCACACAGAAGGAGCTAGAAACTGAGTGCTGAGGCTCGTGCAGAGAGTCTGACCAGAGAGGTCTCCATGGGTTGATTTGGAGAGTCTAATGCAGTTGGCCAAGTCTTGTCTCTGCCAATGACCAAACGTGTATTATACAGATCTGGCCACTAACTTGAGCAGCTTGTTGTTCCAGGGAGGATATTGAGGAAAAAGGGAAAATTCCAGCAGGCAGCAGGTGTGCTAAAAGCAGAAAGGCTGGGCCAGGAGCCCTGGCTTGCAGTACTGACCACAGGGCAGAGCTTCCTAGCCCTGAGCAAACCTGTCTTCCATTACCTCTTCTGTCAAAAGAGCATCAAGGTGATGTCCCAAGTTCTTTCTGAAACTAGTATCAAGTAATTTAATATTGTCTTGGGGCACTTCCATCTGATGCTGGTAGGAATGTAAAACGGCACAATTATTCAAGTGACTAGTTGAGCATCACCAAGCTCAGATGGTGTATGTGGCCACCTGCATTATGCCATATCTCCACGAGTTTATGTTTGTTGTGTTCCAGGTACTGTTCTAGTTGCTGGGGAAATACCAATGAACAAAACATAAAATTTCAGCTGCCAAGGAGTTGATTTTCTGGCAGGGCCTAGGAATAATGATAATAATAATAACAAAAAAGTACTCAAAACTGAAAAAGTAGTGAAGCTGTGTACACCTGCTGTCTGATTCTCCACTGGGTGGGAGCTTGGCCTTATCCAAAGTGCAGCGACTGACACATAGTAGGTCCTGTGCATAGGTTCCATGAACAGGCAGAACCTGGATCCGGTTTAGATACAACATGTGCAAAGTCAGCACGTTTTTGGCTGAAGTGAATTATGTCTTTTGGCTTCCAGAGCAGACCTGGGATGATTACATGACCATTATTTTAAAGCTGAGAAGCTCATGGGGAATGAGCTAGTCTCCTCCCAAACCAGGCCCGCGGAGGAGGCTGCAGAAGAGGAGTAAGTTGCACATTGCTGCCCCCTGGTGGTGGTAAGGCATATAGCCACAACTCCATGGCTGTCACCACTCAGGCATGACACCATCACTGCCGAACTGGAAATAAACTCTCAGTGTGGTGGCCTTATCTTTCAACTACAAGAGTCTGAACATTCTGTCCTTAAGGCGCCAGTGGGTAGAATAGGAGGATGATTTCAGATGAGCCAGTACAATGCTACAGCACTGTACCATGGTAGAGCAGGGTTCTGCTCAACTCTTCAGAAGTTTGTAGTTATAATGGGTCAGAGTTCATGGGAGCTTAAGCTATTTTCCAGTTCTATTTCTAGTTCCAGGAATGTCTCCCAGGGAGCTCCTGTGTGGACTTCAGGGACTCTTTGGACTTTAATTTGGGAACATTCCCAGAATGCATAGGGAAGTTTGAGGTCCAAATACCTCTGGAACTCTGGACTAGTTGCCCCAGGTGAGCCATGAAATGAGATGTGTGTTCACTTCCCCTGTGGGCCTGGCTTGAATATTCTATCTCATTTAGACACACATTCACACGCAACTCATATCAAGATGGCTGGTAACCAGGTGGGTTCTGTCTTGTGACCAGTTTCCTAACTACCTTGAGCCCCAGTTTTTACCTCCTATAAAAGAGAAAAATAACACCTGCTAAATTGGGCCACTCACCACATAAATAAAAATAGTCATGTGAAAGAAACCAGCAGATTATCAGGCAACCATTAGGCGCTTAATAAATGCTTTCAAAAGCAAGCGTGTTCAAAACTGACATTCATATACAGTTATAAAGCATTTCAAAATTCATAAGTGATATGAAAACTGTAAGCCAGAAACCATCTTTCAGGGAAAATTTGTAATCGATATGCCTCATCCATTTTTTCCAGGTATATATTTCTATCACAGGACTTTTTTTATTAATTAATTAATTAATTTATTTATTTTAATTAGGTATATATGACAGCAGAATGCATTTTGATTTATTGTACACAATTGCAGCACAACTTTTCATTTCTCTGGTTGCACATGATGTAGTGTTGCAGTCATATGTGCAGTCACACATGTACCTGGGGAAGTGATGTCCATCCCATTCCACCATCTCCTGTCCCCATGCCCACATCTCCACCTCACCCTACCCTTTGCCCCATCAAAGTTCCTCTATTTTCCCCATGTTTTCTGCCCCGCCCCATTATGGATCAGCATCCTCATATCAGAGAGAACATTCAGCCTTTGTTTTTTGGGATTGGCTTACTTCACTTAGCTTGACATTCTCCAACTCCATCCATTTACCTGCAAATGCCATGATTTTATTCTCTTTTAATGCTGAGTAATATTCCATTGTGTATATATACCACAGTTTCTTTACCCATTCATCTATTGAAGGGCATCTAAGTTGCTTCCACAGTTCAGCTATTGTAAATTGAGCTGCTATGAAAATTGATGTGGCTGCATCACTGTAGTATGCTGATTTTAAGTCCTTTGGGTATAGACTGAGGAGTGGGATTAACTGGGTCAAACGGTGGTTCCATTCCAAGTTTTCTAAGGAATCTCCATACTGCTTTCTAGATTGGTTGCATCAATTTGCAGTCCCACCAGCAATATTTGAGTGTGCCTCCCCGCCCCCCCGCACATCCTCGCCAACAGTTCTGACTAGCGTAAGATGAAATCTTAGAGTAGTTGCTAGAGATGTTGAAAATTTTTCATATATTTATTATATCTTCTTCTGAGAAGTATCTGTTCAGCTCCTTAGCCCATTTGTTGATTGGGTTATTTGTGTTTTTGGTGTTACATTTTTTGAGTTCTTTATAAATCCTGGAGATCAGTGCTCTATCTGATGTGTGTGTGCAAAAGTTTGCTTCCCAAATATTGGCTTTCTCTTCACCTCATTTATTGCTTCTTTTGCTTTGAAGAAGGTTTTCAGTTTGAGTCCATCCCATTTGAAGGCCATAATGAGGAAAATGTTGATGACTTTTGTGTTTAGAGGTGATACAGCTGACCCCATTTCTGCACACCCTATTTCTGATTGAGAATACTGTTCTGTTATAGAGGATGACGTTTCCTACATTGTACATCCAGGAGAACTGTCCTGAGTCCTGCTATGTTTGGGTCTGAATATTTTTGTTCCCCAAGTTCTCACACTAAAAGCTACGAACTGACACTATCAGGTATGGGCGTGGGCTGGTGACTGGGTCACTAGAGCAGAGTCTTAGAGTGGAATTAGTGACCTCATAGAAGAGATTCTGGGGAACTGCCTTGCCTCTCCCATCAAGTGCGGGCACTTTCTGTGAACCAGAAAGCCGACCCTTGTCAGACTCTAAAGCCCCAGGTGTCTTGATCTTGGACTTCTCAGACTCCCAAGCTACAAAAAATAAACTTCTGTTCTTTGTAAGCCACTCTTTTCGTGGTCTTGTGCTGTAGCAGCCCACATGGATTAGGATGAATCAACTGCTTTCCTTCCTTTCACTTCAATCTTTACATTTCCTGTTTCTATTACCAGAACAGTAATATGTGATCATTGTACATAAAATCGAAATGTTACGGAAACACATGGCCTATAAAGGAGGAAATTCCCATAATCCCAAACTTCTTTTAAAAGTTTGGCATATTGTTGCATTTGTTTTATTCCGTGAACAAATACCAACAAGAGTGTGACTGATAAGATTGTACAAAAGTGCAAATTGCTCTGTAATTTCAGTTTTTAACAACCTCATGCATCTTGAATAAGCTTCACACCAATCTGAATTTCTCTTTCTCTCTCTGTAATGGTTGTGTAGTATTCCATCGTAAAGTGTACCGTTGTAACTCTGAAGGGTCCCTTCCAACCTTTCTGATGCCTTTGTTCAATAGAATATCAAATATTCCATCCATGCAGGGTCTCTGGAAGATGGAAGAAAAAGAAACATTGAATGGCAGTACTCTTGTTTGAGACCACAATACAATCAGTGGCAGGGAACAGCTACACTCGTGGAGGCCAAGGGTCCTGGAGGCCTTGTGGATGGTGGCACTCTGATAATTCTATCTCACTTGCAGGAATGATACACTGTAACTGGTGGGTTCTTAGGGTTTGTAGGTTAGGCTTCTGTTTATATGTTATTCATTCAATCGACAAACATTTGGAGTGTGTAGTATGAGATATTATATTGGAATAAATTTCCTTAATAGATGAAAACTGGTCACTATTCTCAGGCAATAATCAATAGCATTTCCCTTGAAAGAGTTCATTTGCATTTCTATGAACAAGAATAATTTGCATTACCCTCAGTTTTCTACAATGTACAGAGTAGTGAAAGAGGCAGTGAAAGGCAGAGATAATCCAGAAGAGCATAATCGAATGGATCCCCAGGAATTTTTTGGCCTATTTCAAAAACTTTCTGAATTTTTAAAGACAACAATCACTTTTGCACATGACTGGAAAATGCAGCATGTGAATTTAAGGCCATGGAGATAACGGCAGTCGGAAGCAGAAGAGTGAGCCCTCGTGTAACCCACCTTTCCAACAAGCCACGCATCCTCCCCGGCTCCAGTTAGCGGGTGAGCCTTGCGCTGTTCCTGGTGTGAGTCTTGAGCCTCTGTTTCTTGCCCTTAGCTGGATTTCCTTGGGGATAGGTTTCTTCTTCATTGACAGAGGATGTCTGACCTTTTCTCTCTAGTTCATTCTTGTGAGATGGTTCTGACTGTAGGATCCTATCTAATCACAGGGTCACTTGGATGAGACTGAGTAGAAGCCACCCTGTCTCTCACCAGCTGGGCTCAGAAAGTAGAGAAGAAGTGCAGGCTTTGGGTTGAGGCTTCAAGCAGCACTTCTGAAGAAAACTCAATTGATCTCTTTGGGGTTCTGCGCTGTGAGCACATCTGTCAGCTGAAGTAAGCCGCCTTTGGAATTCAAGCAAAAAATACTCCATCCCCAGTTTGTACACAGTGAGTTCTTCCCCTTTTCCCATCTTTGAAGGGATTTGAAGAATGAGGGTAGCACTGGGGACCTCAAGGCACTCCCAGCCATCTCTGAACCTGTCTTCTGTTAGTTTGCTTTGTGAATTGTCATAATGGTTAGCAAAGTCTTTCTGTTCTCTCTTCTACAATGAGCCACCTTCTTCCTTGATTTCCATCAAAACTCTCCACCCCCACAAGATCCAGGTGAGCATCTGACTTCACGGTGTGCCTGCTGGGCATGGGACGGCATCACAGGGCAGGTCGCTCCGAACCTAAGGCTAGCATCCCACTTTCCTTCCTTCAGTGTCTCTTTAGCTACTCCCTCTTTCCTTTGGGTTTCTTCCTCTCTTTTCTTCATTTTCTTTGCAGAGAAACCCAACTTATTTCCAACCTCTACTGCCTCCTCCAAGTTCAAATCCAGACCTTTTAAAAGAAATTTGGCTAGTTTACTTGTTATGTGGTAGCATTTCTCGGTTTCAATTTGCATTTTCCTGATGAAAAATCATTAAGTATTTTTTTATTTGTTTCTTTGATGACTGTGTATTTTAAGGGCCTTTTTAGATCTCTTTTGTCTTTTATATTGGGTTGTTTCTTATGGACATATAAAGATTTTGGACATAAATTCATTCATTATCAGATATGTGGTTCTCAAATATTTTCTCTCAGCCTTATCTTTCACCTAATAGTGTCTTTTGTTTTTAACATTAACAAAATTGGTCTATCAATTTTTTCCTTTAATAGAATATGATTTGGGCAGTATATCTAAAAACTTGCCATTAAACTCCAGATTCTCAAATTTTCTCCTATGTAATCTCCCATAAATTTAAAATTTTGCATTTTACATTTAGGTCTATGATTCATATTGAGCTAATTTATACATCATATATGAGGTATGTATTGAAGTTCATTGTTTTTTATATGAACACTTAGATATTTTAGCATCATTTACTGGAAAGATGATCCTGTCAAAATTTAAGAGTGCAGGCGTCCTAGAGCCTGTTTTTACAACAATACCTGCTGTTTTGTTTACAAAACAGACACCTTGTTGTAAAAACTGACACATAGACCAATGAAACAGAGCAGATAACCCAGAAGTAAACACACAAGTTTACAACTAACAGGTTTTTAACAAATGTACCCAAAACATACGTTGGAGAAAGGAGCCTCTTCAATAAATGGTGTCAGGAAAACTGAACATAGACCCACGGAAGATTGAAATTTTACTGCGATTTCTCACCTTGTACAAAAAGCAATTCAAAACAAATCCAAGACCTTCATGTAAGACCTGAAACTATTAAGGGGAAACTCTAAGATATTGGTACAGGCAGTGGTTATCTGGGTAGGACTCCCAAAGCCCAGGCAACAGAAATAAAAATAGATAAGAGGGCTCATAGCAAACTAAAAGCCTTCTCTTCACTTTTACTGAGGCTGGCTTTGAACTCGTGATCCTCCTGCCTTGGCGCCCTGAGCGCTGAATTATAGGTGTGCACCATCGCACCTGGCCTTACCAATAATGAATCTGCTGAGAAAGAAATCATGAAAACAATTCCATTTATGATACACACATGCATACACAGAGATATTTAGCAGTAAACTAAGGAAGTAAAAGACCTCTACAATGAAAATCACAGAATACTGATGAAAGAAATTGAAGAAGACACAAACAAGTGGAAGGACTTCGCATATTCATGGATTGGAAGAATTAATATTGCTAAAATGTGTCCATACTACTCAAAGTGATCTCCAAATGCAATGCAATCTTCATTAAAATACCAATGACATTCTTTATAGAATCTATTCTATCTGTCTCTATTGAATTACTCTCCTTAGTTTGTTAAAGTCAGTTCACTGTATTGGGGTGGGTCTGGTTCTGGGCTCTCCATTCTGCTCTGTTGATCTATGAAGCTATCTTTTCACTAACTCTACACTGTCTTTATTACTCAGCTTTATAGTGAATTCTACAACTCGGTTCTTTTTCCAAATGGTTTTGGACACTCAATTCTTTGCCTTTTTGTAAAAAATATTCAAATTAGCCTAAAATTTTTATAAATAGCTTAAAATAATTCTTCTGAGGTTTTTATTGGGACTCCACTGAATTTTACTAATGTGCCACTGTGACAGTGGAGGAGGGTCATGAGGGTTCTTCAAACAAACCCATGGTTAGGCCTGTCTTAGCCCCATCTTTCCCTCACTTGGCAAAAGACATGGTACTGATGATTCTTGAGACTTTTTGACAATGTACATTTTCTTTGTGGTAAATCTGATGGCCTCTTGCCTTTTCCCATTGCTTTTTAGGATTTGATATCTTGGAGTCTTTTAAGCCAAATTGATAAGTCTTTTTTTCTTCCATCTTAACAAATATTATGGCGAAGTCTCCTCTTTCATTCCTTTTGCCTTTGTGAGCTTATCCCCTTAAGATGTTTTTGATCATTTTATTTTTATTGGGGTTTCAAAAGAGAGCACAGGCTCATATATGAATCAAATCAATGATCTTTAACCAGTGTTCTATTATACAAAACCATTTTACACTAGTCACACTTGGAAAAGGGTTTTAGTCTCTGCATTTAAGTGAAACATAAATGTTATGAGAATAGTTGTAGTTAGAAAAGTGAAATGCTTTATTTTTAAAATTTTTATTTTTCCTTTTTAACTGACACATAATGGTGGTACATGTTTATGGGGCATAGCATGATAATTTGATACTTGTATAGGATGTGTAACCATCATACCAGGGCAATTAGCATTCCCATCTCCTTATACCTTTGTCAATTCTTTGTGTTCAGAGACTTTAATCCCTTTTCTCCTAGTGTTTCATAAAATATGTAATAGTTTGTTGTAAACTGCAGTAACCCTACTGTGCTGTAGAGTGCTAGCACTTACTCCTCCTAGTTGGTTATATTTTGGTGCCCATGATCTAATCTCTCTTTCTCTCCATCTCTGTCTCTATCTGCTATTGGTTCTCCTTCCCAGGAAAACTCTGACAAATGCAAAAAGTTATATCCTCCACCACCATACCTGATACCAGTTTTTCTTCTTTAGACTCTAGATGCTCATAAAAGAATTTTAATCAAGTATCTTAGTTTTTGTGCTTCTCCCCACTAGTGACTTAAAATGAGTCCTGTTGATACCTGATATGACAGTGAGTATTTCATTAGACTCAGTTTGTTTTCTAGTCTTTCCAAAGTTTTTATAGAAAAACAAAACACTGGAGTTTACTTTTGTTATTTAATGCTGCTATAATCAATTATCACAAATTTAGTGGCCTAAAACAACACAAATTTGTTAAGTGACAAACCTGGAGTTAGAAGTCCAACACAGTCCCGCTGGGCTGGAATCCAGGTGGGGCTGCATTACCCTCTGGATGCTCTAGGGGCAGTAAGTTTCTTCCTGTCAACTTCCTTTGACTTGAGGTCTTCTTCCTCCATCTTTAAAGCCAGGAAACTCAGGCTGATTCCTTCTCCTGTCATGCTCCTTATCCCCCGCTCTGGTTCTCTAAATTCTTCCAGCCTCTTCCACTTTTAAGGTTCTTGGCATTGCATTGGGTCCATTTGTGTAATTCAGGATGATCTTCCTGTTCCCAAGGCAGCTGATTAGTGAACTTAATTCTCCTTTGTTATTCTATCTGGCATATTTATTTATTCTGAGGATAAGAATTTGGGCATCTTTGGGGGACCATTACCCTGCCACAGAGCCCATACTGTTTCCTACCATCAGTGACGTTCTCTTGAGCCAATTGCATAAATGCCATGTAAACCAGGTTTGGGAGCTGTTATAGATTGAGAGTTTGTGCCCTCCCTCCCCAATCCATATGTTGAAAACCCTAATTCCCGGATGATGTATTTAGAGACGGGAACTCTAGCAAACTAATTAAGGTTAAAATAAGGGGAGAGCCCTGATCTGATAGAGTTTGCATCCTTACAAAAAGAGACACCAGAGTTTTCCCTGTCTTTCACAATCACCCAGGAGAGTCACATAAAGACTCAGTGACATCTGCCTACCACCAGGAAGACAGCCTGCACCAGACACCAAACCTGCCGGAATCCCGATCTTGGATCACCAGTCTCCAGAATTGGAGAAAATGACATCATGTTGCTTGGCCAGCTGGTCATGGCATTTTGTTTGGAAGCCCAAGCAGACTAAGGCAGGAGTAAGCCCCACCTACCCTCAGTCAGGGTAACTTTGAAATGTCAGGAGCAGAAGTACAGAGAGTGGGCTCTGAGCGAGGACCATTCAGTGTACCCTGCCCTCTGTTTTTTTTAAGGAAATGAAGAGCACTAGTTAAAACAGTGACTTGGGAAGCAGGGGTTGATAAGAATTCATTCTCCACTCTTCCATAGGACTGTGATTGAACTCTTTAAGTGTTTGGAACCCAGAATGCACACATAGAATTAAATTATAAGCAAATGAATTGTGTGTGTGTGTGTGTGTGTGTTTGTGTGTATGCGCACGTACGTGCATATTTCTGGGGAGGAGAGCCTGTAATCTTTATTTCATCTGAAAAGAATTTTACCCACCAAAAGTTTAATCTTTTACATGGGCCGGTTCTGTTTTGGTTATTTGGGCACAGCCCATTTCCACTCTTAAACTTGAGACTTTCATAACAGGAACTATTATCAATAGATTTTACAACCAACCCCTAGTACTTACCACTATGCCTAGTGCGTAGTATGTACCCAATAAATATTAACTTAATTTTAAGTTGGACCATTGTATTTGTGAGTTGAGGAACTGCAGACTGAGGTCTGGTAATTGTTTCAGTTTCGGTCACTTTATTCCAAAAAAATCTAAATATGTTAATAATAATATTCTATTCATAGAGCTTCATGCCAAGTGGTGACACTTCATCCTTTAAGGGGAAAAAAGCTTAATTCACTTTTTAAAAGTTGTTTTGGAGTTTTTAAGAGGTGTTCCAGTGTTCTGTGGTCAGGCCTTGCTCAGCCTCCAGCTGCATTGCTTCACTGTGGACCCCGAGTTGGCACCAACGCCTTGTTGAAAATATTATCAGTGGTAAGAGACCTGCACTGACAATTTTATTAGCACAAGTGAGGGTCCCTAGGAGGAACCGAGGGTAAGAAGTTTACTGATTACAAGGCTGCTCTGTCTAGAAATTTAAATAGCTGGCCATTTAGACTCATTGGGCCTATGACTTATGACCACTAAAATACTTTCCTCTTAACAACTGGGGAAGAGTTAGATTGTGCTTCTCCACTGACTTCTCACTGGAGCTGATTAACACTGTCAAGCAATGTGTTTGTAATTACTAAATGGTCGGGAGGCTTGGGCCTCATGTGTGTGTTCAGCAATGCCAAATGACACTCCATCTCCTCAGTCTTGGAAGAGACTAATATATTTTTTTTTTCTTTTTTGGGGCTGAGAATTCCAGAATTATCAATCAAGAATTGGATAGAAACTTAGGCTCATCATATCCAGCACTGAAAAAAAAAATTCCTTCTATCACAATGTGTTTCAAACATTCTTAAACTGCAGATCATAGGGAGAAGTACATTTCACCCCACAAGTGAGCACACATATACATACACACATTTTAAAAGGAGTTCACAATGCTTATGATATATATTGATAATTTTAACTTTATTCTGTTTATTGACAACTGATGCTTATCAGTTTCATTATAATTTCTCTTATTTTATTGCATTCTGGTCGTATGTATATGTGATATAATATATGAACGACAGAAGATACGATGTATGTCAGTACTGGCTGTGTACCCAGTAAAATGACTTCATGTCTCACTAATGTGTTGCGGTTTGGAGTTTGTGGACCTGAGAAGATAGAATTGCTAGTAGGTGTTTTGTCATTCAGTTTTCACTGGACAATTATAGCACTGAGAATTTTAATACTTTATAAACAGTATTCCTATGTGTAATGCTTTTAAACTTTTAAAAATATTTAATTGAGAAACAAATACTGAGTATATTTGAGGTATATACAATGCAATGATTAGATATGTGTATACATCATGTAATGATTTTCACAATCAAGTTAACTAGCATATCTGCCACCACTGTGTTGGACACCTAGAACATGCCTATCTAGTCACTGAGAGTCTGTACACTTTGATGAACATCTCCCGACACCCACCCCCAACCACTGTTGCACACCACAGGGTTACCCAGGGTTCCACTCTCTGCTGCTCTGAGTTTGACTTTTCTTAGATTCTCTGTGTAAATGAGATCACCTTCTCTGTCATTATGTGTCTGGCTATTTCACTGAGCATAATGTCCTCAGGTTCACTCATGTTGCCACAAATGGCAACATTTCCTTCCTGAAGATATGACATTTATAAAACTTCTGAAGGGTTGGCTTCTAATCACACCATCTTACGTCATGCACTACTCAAGGCTTAGGATAAAGCACTTTCTATCTTTAAGAAATCTTCCTTCTAAGACAGACTTGAATTTGGGTAAGCTCCAATCTCAAAGTAGAGAACCATTTTGCTAGTCTGACTATCAGGATTCTCCCGTACCATTAGGGCTCACCCTCATTTGATGTAATTTCATAATCCTAAGTGCTATATACTATTTAGTTGAAAATCTATTTTTTTAAATGTGAAATTCCCCTCAAAATTTGTGACCAATCTGATTAAATAAACTTTAAGGATATCGTTGACATGATCTGAAGTCTAAAGTATGCAAATTTTACATTGTTAATTTATTTTCATAACATTATATTAATATACAATAAATTATAACATGAACAATATCATAAAAATGAGATTCATTTAAAAACATTTGTTCTATTATCATATTTCATGAAAAAGCTTTATCCAACTCTCCATATGCCTCTTTGATGTCACTTTTTGATGATTGCTAAATCTAATGGAGAAAAACTTTGTTTTGGGTTCACGGCTTCAGAGATTCAGTCCATGGTTGGCCGACTGCACTGCTCTGGGTGGAAGGTGAGGCAGAAGGGCATGGCAGAGGGGTCGCTCAGCTCATGGCATCCAGGAAACAGAGCAAGAGCTTGGAGCCAGGGACACAAGAGGATCCCCAGAGGCTCACCCCCAGTGCCTAATTCCTCCAGCCAGTTTCCATTTATTTCTCAGTAATCTATTAAATTATTTGCCCATTAAATGGATTAATCCACTGATTAGGTCACAGTTCTCATAGTCTAATCATTTCACCTTTGAACATTCCTGTGTTGCCTAATATGAGCTTTTTGGAGAGGACGCTTCGTATCCAAACCATAACCATAACAGATGTTCAGAGCAAATCTCCATTCCCATCTAAGTGGCTTGGGATTTAAAACTGTTTGGATTCACGATGTTGTCACTGGCTTTATTCCAAGCCATCAATGTTTCTTTTTACCATTTTTTAAAATTCATTTTGTGTAATATATACATGGTAGCCATTTAGTAAATTATATATTTTAAAATAAGTTTTTGAGATATGATTTACGTATGATATGTTGTGGCTTAGATATCAGGCATCCTCCGAAAGAAAGCTCATTTGTGAGACAATGCAAGAAAGTTTAGACGTGAAATGATCAGTTTATGAAAGTCTTAATCGAATCAGTGCATTAATCCCATGAGAAGGATTAACTGGGTGGTAACTGAAGGCAGGTAGGGTGTGGCTAGAGGAGATAGGTCATTGTGGATGTGCCTTGGGGTATATATTTTTGTCCCTGTGAGTGAAGTAGACATGTCTCTGCTTCCTGGTGCCATGTTTCCAGTTGCTTTCCTCTGTCACACTCTTCTGCCTTTATGTCCTGTCTCATCTGAGACCAAAGGAATGGAACTGGCCATCTGTGGACTGAGACCTGTGAAACCGTGAGCCCCAAATAAACTTTTCCTTCTCTAATTGTTCTTTTCAGGTGTTTTGGTCACATTGGCAAAAAAGCTAACTGGAACAGGAGTATAATTCTGCTTTTAAAATGTGTAAGTCAATGGTTTCAGTGTGTTCACAGAGCAAGGCAGTCTTGAGCACTCAATTTTAGCACATTTTCGTCATCCCCCAAAGAAACTTCCTATTCTTAGCAGTTGCTCTACAGTTGGTCCCAAACCCCCAGCCCTAGGCAAGCACTGATCTGTTTTCTATCCCTAGAGATTCACTGGAGATCTCATATAAATGTCAGTATTTATGTAAGTATACAATGGGTTCCTTTGTGATTGGTTTCTTTCACTTAGCATTATGTTTTAAGCCTCATCCATGGGATTTAAAACTTATAGCAAGTATAAGTTTTTCATTTTTTAATTTAAAATTGTTTTAGATGTCATCTTTAAAAGTCATGTTTAAAATGATAAGCAGTGCTTCTATCTGGAAAACCATATAGCTCCACTCCAGAAATAATTGCTAGATCCTTATTAAATTCCCTTTTTATTTAAAAAAATCAATGAAACATTGACATTGAAAATCAACATTGAGTACATTTCTGGCTAATTGCATCTTCACAAATAGTTCTTTGTTCCAAATAAAGTAATAAGAATGACTCTTAGAATATGAGAAAACTTGCAAACCCTTGAAAATAAGACATTTCCTTTGTCCTGAGAAACAAGTTTTGGGGAAAGCCCCCATAGGTGTAGGCGTGTGTGTTATGTGGTGAAAATCAAGGGGTCATGGGAGCTTCCAGGCACCAAAGGACGGAAAGCAGTATTTCTTGCAAACCTAACCCACAGCCAGGTGCCATGCTTGGCGCTCTCCTTGTCTGCTTTGTCTTCACAATTCTCTATGAAGCAGGAAATATCTGAATTAAAGAAACAGAGGGAGCCCCTTGGCCCTCCTTGCTTGGTCTTTTCCTGAGCGCCATCTCTGATCAACTCCTTTTATTCTGATTGGCACAGTATGAATCATACTCACTGCCGAGGTCTGAGTGTGTCTTGCAAATTCACATCATGAACTTGTCACTGTGGTAGTGTTGAGAAGTGGGGCCTTCAGCGGGGTGATTGAGTCTGACAGTGGGCCCTCGTGGATGGGAGTGAGACCGCTCTCCTGCTCCTCTACCATGTGTGGACATGGTTTGGACCCTTTTGGTCTTCTGCCGTCTGCTGTGTGAGGATACAGACACATCGAACCTGCCATCACCTTGATCTTTGACTTCCCAGCCTCCAGAATTTTGAGAAGATAAACTTCTGTTCCTTATAAATAACCCAGTTTTAGCTACTTGGTTATGGCAGTGTAGACATTCACCATGAATTTCAATCAGAAGTTCCATGTCTTCAAGTGGGGTGTCTCAGTGTTGAAGTGCTCTGTGCCTGAGACAGAAAGGCTTACTAAATACCTTCTGTGCTCTGCTACCTTTTTTTTTAATAGCCAGGACAGAGTCATAGTATGCATTTCTGGGAGGGAAAGTGTAACTTCTATATGGAAACAGGAGAGGATGGGGTGAGCTTCCAAAATCTCCTTGTTTGCTGAGAGTGCCCTGAAGTCATGAGCAGAGGTGACAACATGAGCCACAACACAGTGTTGCTTCCATAGGACTGGCTCTATGAGAGTGTGGGGAACAGAGTCTGCCTGACTAAGCTAAACTGGGTAGTGCTATGAGTAAGGTACAAATGGGTGTAAGTCCTGGAATGTCAGTTTTTAATTTGTCACCGCAGCACCACCTATCTACTTTGACATGGAAATACGTTAGGCTGCATTTCTTTTTAATTCAATCAACTTTCGTTGAAAATCAACTGGTAGGCTGATGATTACAGACTTCATGAGTGTAGGGATCTTTGAGTGGGGCTCTGTAGACAGCCTCCATTTCCTCCACTGAACGCTGAACCAAGTGGGAAACAACAGAGCTCCCAGGCAAGGGGCCCACAGAGCATCTTGGGAAAGCCTGATATTGCCGATATTTGAAAAATCAGACCAGTCTGATTTGTAGCACGGTCCCTTCTATTAGAAAGATGAATCCACCCAGCGACAGGGGCGTTTTTTGGCACGAAGGAGCCAGTACTCACTGCAAACCACTCACTCCCAGGAGAAAGCCGAGAAGATGGAGCCAAACTACAACGTGCTAATTTTTCCTTCTAAACTCTCCATTCAGAGCCCTCATTCCATCTTCCCTGGGGAGCAGAGAGGATTAGAAGTGCTACACTAATAGCTCCCTCCACATGGCAGGCAATCAGGAATGAGAAAGCTTTCTCCCTAATGATAGGGTTGCTCTAATACTTGGTGCAATGCCTGGTCCATCATAGCTCTGCCTAAGTGCTAAATGTCATTGCTGGCACGATGACAAATGCTAGGACCACTGCCTGAAGGACAGATCCAACTCCTGATGTGTTTAAATCCTGATAAGGGAAAGAGGTAGGGAGAGAGAACCTGCAATGCACGTAAGGGGTCAGTCCCTGGCCAGTTGTGAGTCACCCTGAGAGCAGCAATTAGGAGCACCTGAGTCTGATGAGAGGAGGATGTGGTGTCCGAATGGTGTCTACAACAGTGGGAGATCACTGGAAAAAGAAAGGAGGCAAACATGAAGCAGGGAAACAGGAAAGGGAAACGCAGGAGAAAAACATGCAGAAGGTGTCAAATAGCTTAATGCAGTGAAAGAACTGCGCGGGCCACAGGGTGAGCACTGGAGGTAAGGAGGACCACAATATACTGAGAGCTGAGGCCGGGAGAACACAGCTGTGGTTCTGCAGGACTCGGGTGGATTTTAAGTGAGGGCACGACAGTCAAATTTCCCCTTGCTATGCTCAGAACAAGAAATCTCAGAAGAACTGACACTTACAGGGGTTAAAATCGGGAAACAGTTAAACCATGAGGTCATTTTGGGACTTGGAAGTGGCATGGATGACACTTAGGGCCACTGGACTGGAAGATTCACAGGGCGAGTGGATGGAGGATTTTAAGGATACGGGGAAGTGCCCTGGAGCATTTCAAGTCATTGGAAGAAATTGGGGGGAAAAAAATACTGAAAAGACACACTCTTGGCATGGTGGTGAGCCTAAAGAATGTCAGCTTGTGGGCTCCAGAAGAAGCCGGTGTCATGGGACAAGGGAGGACCAACAAGGCTGAATGCTGCTGTGAAATCAAGAGCCCCAAGGACACAGAGATGGCTAGTGAATTTGGCATCTCCAGGTCACTGCTGGCTTTGACAAGGGAGGTCTCCGCAAGTGCTGGAAGAGGGCCCGCAGGGGAAGGAGGAGGTCTGGGTGCAGAGGAGGTCACTGCAGATCTCTGTAGGAGTGTTGCTGTGAAGGGCAGCAGCTAAGTGTGCAGGGTGGGAAGGAGTCAGGCAGTCCTGAGACTCTTTCTTCTTTGTAATTGGTAGATATTTATGTGCTGATAGGGATGATCAAGAGTAGTTCTCGAACGATCTTTGTGGGTGACCGAGTTAGAATAGAGTTTTTAAAATAAATTGGAAGGAGACACACACACACACACACACACACACACACACACGACCTGCTTGGGATGAAAGAGCAGAGAAGAAGCACATTAAAAACCATTTGGTCTCTCTTTCTCAAACACCCTCCGTCATGGCTCCATAGCGTAACGGTGGATCCCTGAGTCTCTGACCTTGAGTGAGGAAAACACACTGTGAAAAATGATTGGCACGTCATTTTTACTTTGTGGGAAAGAAGTGGTTGGAAAGAATTGGCTAAAGAGGGTACCCCTGAAAGGATTTATTTATTTATTTATTTATTTTTGCATTATAATTTTTATTACAGATATAGAGCACAATTTTTCATACCTCTGGTTGTATACAAAGTATATGCACACCAATTCCTGTCTTCATACATGTACTTTGGATAATGATGTCCATCACATTCCACCATCATTTCTTACCCCAAGCCCCCTCCCTTCCCCTCCCACCCCTCTGCCCTATCTAGAGTTTGTCTATTCCTCCCATGCTCCCCCTCCCTACTCTACTATGGATCAGTCTCCTTATATTAGATAAACCATTTGGCATTTGGTCTTTTGGGATTGGCTAACTTCACTTAGCATTATCTTCCCTAACTCCATCCATTTACCTGCAAATGCTATGATTTTATTCTCTTTTATTGCTGAGTAATACTCCATTGTAAATACATGCCCCCCCCCCCCCTTTTTGGCCCATTCATCTATTGAAGGGCATCTAGGTTGGTTCCACATTTAGCTATTGTGAATTGTGCTGCTATAAACATTGATGTAGCTGTGTCCCTGTAGTATGCTGTTTTTAAGTCCTTTGGGTATAGACCAAGGAGAGGGATAGCTGGGTTCAATGGTGGTTCCATTCCCACTTTTCCAAGAAATCTCCATACTGCTTTCCATATTGGCTGTACCAATTTGCAGTCCCACCAGCAATGTATGAGTGTGCCTTTTTCCCCACATCCTCACCAACAATTATTGTTGTTTGTCTTCATGATAGCTGTCATTCTGACTGCAGTGAGATGAAATCTTAGAGTAGTTTTGATTTGCATTTCTATAATTGCTAGAGATGATGAGCATTTTTTCATGTATTTGTTGATTGATTGTATATCCTCTTCTGAGAAGTGTCTGTTCAGGTCCTTGGCCCATTTATTGACTGGGTTATTAGATTTTTGGTGCTTAGCTTTTTGAGTTCTTTATATACCTTAGAAATTAGGGCTTTATCTGATGTGTGAGGGGTAAAGATTTGCTCCCAGGATGTAGGCTCTCTGTTCACATCACAGATTGTTTTTTCATGAGTCTGAGGAAAAGGAGATCCCACAAGGAGAGCAAGCTGATCCTTAAAAAGTAACTTACAAATTAACTTCCATCTTTCTGGGCAAGACAACGCCCCTTTAGGTTTTTCATAGGGTAGAAGAACACATACCACCAGCATTGCTTTACCTGACAGCAGATTATATGCTGGACTTGACTGAGTTTCTTCCAAGGAGAATTTATTGCAATTTCAAAGATGGCTCTTAAAAGAGGTGACTGTTTTGCATTTTTTATGCAGGTCCTAAAAATGTGTCAGCTTTGATCTACAAAATCGCCTTGTATCGACTTCCTGTTTCTCTTCCTCTCTCCTGACTCTTTCTGCTTCCTCCATCCTTTCCTGACCTCTTGCCCAACGGCCTAGCTTCCACTCACCTCACCCCAGGTTTTGTGGAGCTCCTGATTGGCATCTCTACTCTAAATGTAATTTGGAAACTTCCCTGTCCATAGGGGGAGGTGCCTAGCTGAGGAGCCCCCCAAAGCTGTAAAGCCATAGCAAGTATCAATCAGGCCCTCTAGGGAAATGAAGGCCAAGATGCCCAGTGCACAAGGCAACAGAAATCAAAATAACAAAAGTTCCTGTATGTTTTGGATGAGTATTTATCTCCTATTATGAGCTGGCACATGGGTTCAGTGGCTATAAAATAAATACCTGACTTACCTGTACAACTCAGTTATGACACTTTGAGTCCTAATGATGTGATTTTGGGGGACAGTTAGCCCTTCTCAGGGTGTCTGGCTCCATCTGTGATGTCCGGGGAGCTCAGGGACATCAACATTCCTCTGCCCACTTCCTGTTATGCTGCTTCCTTTGCTTCCAGTGGCCGGTGGGACGGCCTCCACCTGGGAGGAGGAGCTAGAGGTTACTCTTTCTGCCCTTTTGGCCTCAGAGGATGTTGGCCTCGTTCTCACCTTTGGCTCTCCATCTCCCAGAACAGGACCACGTACAATGCTCCACAAACAACAGGGATCAGCTTGTGGGACAGGACTGCACTGAACTTTCAGGGATGGTGGAAGGGCTGCGTGAAGTGGGCAGTAACTTACCATCCTTCCAACTGACCGAATGTCCTGGGGACTGTTCTTAGACCTCCTCCATGTACCCTTTCCTCCCATGCTGGACCATTCAGTGGACTTCCCACCACAGTCGTCCTCCCAGCTCAGGCCGTGGGCCCAGCGGATCCTCTGATCCAGGATTTATGCCTGACCCTTCTTCCCTTATCAGTACCAGCATCTTCCTAGGATTACTGACAGTGAGGACCTGGGTCCCCTTTAAGGGAATCCTCAATTCATGTGGCAAGTCTGCCCGGTGGCCCCAAAGAGACAACCTCACAGTAGTCCAACATGAGTACATTACTGCAGAATGAATTTCTTCAGTGGAAATAACCCCAGAGAGTGGAAACACAGCTTTCATGCTTGCATGTGAGGAGAGCGCCATCAGATGACGCTCAGGGCTCTTGGCCTTTTCCATTCTAGGTGAGAGAGGGTGACTGCTCTTATTGGCGTGGATGGGAAGGAGCTCCGTCTGTCTCTCTGTGTCACTGCTTATTTGCAGAAGTGAACATTCAAGAATAATTCTTTACAGGAACACCCTGCCGTCTTGAATTCTGGGGTGAAATAATAAATATTTTCATTTGTATTTACCCAATGCTTAGAGATTTCTACCAATTGGTTTCCAAACTCAAAAGGGGAAAAGGGGAGAATTACTTCAGCTTCTTTAAACTGAAGCCTGCATGCTGGAGGAAACAGTCTGAGGTTGGTGTAGCTGTGTTCAGTCTCCTGAAGTCCATTTCCATTCATGGTCATGGACATCATGTTAGTCAATCTTCACGAAGGTGGACGAGGGATCAGAAAATGCAGTTTTGACTTGAGTAGGCCCTTTGTGTTGTCTCCAGGTCATTTCTGCAAAATAAGTTCTCTCCATTCTAGGAATGGTCTGAGGCTGATGGTACGACTTTCCTCTCACACATACGGGGCATCTTTACCCTCTGCTGTTTGCTTATCATCTTCTAGTTCATGGGTGGCTGGAGTCTGGGCTCTATGGTCCTTGTAGCAACTGCTCAAGTTGCCCTTGTGCAACATCAGCCACAGCACATAAGTGACCAAGTATGGCTGTGTTCCAGTAAACTTTTATTTACAAAATGAGTAACAGGCTGACTCTGTTTGCCAGTCCTGTTTTACATTACGAGGCCAAAGCTCCTCAGGTTAGTATTCAAGTGCCCTCCTTACCCGGCCCCTACCTTTCACTATAGCTTCATGTACTATTGTTGCCTACTGTTTGCCGAACTGGCCCCTCTACTTAGAATCCAGAGGTGCCAGTTGGTTTTCCCACCCTCCAACACACACATGTGCACACACACACGACACTCCTGCATGCAGAGATCCTGCTGTTCCATGACGCTGTGATGTTATGTTTGCTGTTTTATCTGCCTGAAAAGACTTTCCACTCTCTTCATTTGGGAAGTCTAATCATCCTTCAGGGTTCTAAAATGACTCTCCTTGCTGGAAGGCTTTTCTTAGCCATCTATGCTTCTATTTACTTAATGAATTGGTAAGAAATTTTCCCTGACTGTCCAGGGGGCTCCTGGGGCCAGTGACTCAAGTCTCATTATCGCAACATCCCTGGAGCACAGCACAGTGTCCAGCAAAGTTCAGCTGCTAAATTTTGTGCATAACTGAGGCAGTGAAGTCAAGCAACCAAGAGAAAAAGGGGCGGGCTGTTCAGCAGATGCTATAAATGCCAAGTTTAGAGACTGTAGAGCTCACAGGCTTGTGGATAAGTCTAGGAAAGTCTAGGATGGAGGGCTGTCATATTGTGTGGAAATACTGGATCCTCTCAATGATGGAATCTGAGGAATAATCTGGCATGTTTTATATTCTTTATTTTCTAGTTGAGTCCAGTGTAAGCAGCTTCTATTTTCAAGAGCTCACAATGCAGTTGTAGGGCAAGATGTCAGTCAGTGAAACAGAGAGACATGGGAAGAGAGTACATCGTCAAATGCTGGGGTCTATAGTTCAGAGTCAGTTTGGAGAAGAGGATGATGAACAGAAGCAAGAATGGGTTGAAAGAAAAATGTGGTGTTAAGGTAAAAATACCAAGCGTATCATGACATTTATGCCTTTTAGAATCCTTTCTATTGACGTGTAAAATATACCACCCAAATTTTATATATATATATATATATATATATATATATATATATATATATATATATATATATATCATAAGTATTCAGCTTGATGAATTTTTGCAAATCAAACAGATCTCTGTGATCAATATCTCATTTAAAAAACAGACTCCAGTATCTTGGAAGCCCCTTTATATTTCCTTTATCACAACCTATCCCCCAAGAGAAACCACCACCCTGACTTTTAACACCACTCATATAACTTTTGCCTATTTGTGAGTTTCGTATAAATAAGAAAACGTATAGTGTGAACTCTTTTGCATCTGGTTTGTTTTGCTCAACATTACATTCTGAAATTCATCCAAGTTATGTATAGTGGTAGTTTGTTCATTCTCATGAATGTTTATAATTCTACTGATAAATATACCACATTGATAAATTCACTCTTCTGTTGATAGGAAATGAGTTGTTTCCAGTTTTCCATTACTTTTGAATACTGCTTTCTCTGCATGTAGGAGTGTCGTGTGTATGTGCACATATATACATTTCTGTTGAGTATATACCTAAGGAGTAAGATTATTGGATAATAAATTACATATAGATGCCCCTAAATTTACAGTGGGGATACATTCCAATAAATCCAGTGTAAATTGAAAATATCATAAATATTAAATGCATTTAATATTCCTAATCTACTGAATACCTACCTTAAATGGGCTCAGAACACTCACATTTTATATATCATAAGTATTCAGCTTGATGAATTTTTGCAAACCAAACAGATCTCTGTGATTATATTACAGTTGTATAAAGCCATATCATGTAATATTTTATAATAAAGTATTGAATTTCTGCTGCAGTTTACTGAGTACTGTACTTAAAGTGAAAAAACAGAATGGTTGTATGAGTATGCTTTCATACCATTACATAGTTGAAAAATCATAAACAATTAAAATTGGGGACCATTTGTATCTATTCAGCTCTTGTAAGTAAATTTAAACTGTGTTCCCAAAATGATTGTGTCATTTTATATTCTCATCTGAAGTACAGAAAACCCCAGCCGCTCCACATCCTCTTCAACTCTTGGTTGTATAAGTTTTATTAATGTTAGCTGTTCTAAAGTGTGCATAGGAGTTTTAATTTGCATTGTTTTGATGACTAATGAGGCTAAATACCTTTCTAGAAATGAATCAACCATTTATATACCTTTTGTATTAAAATACTTTTCCCTTTTCTGTTAGGTTGTTACCTTTTACAGGGTTCTTTATGTATGTTGGATATATGTTCTCTATGAGATATGTGTATCAAAGTCTGGCTTGTCTTTTCATTAGTTGCCTCTCTCATTAGTTTTTATTGAACAAAAGACATTCCCACAATTTCTAATCTTCCCTTGAACAACTAGACTCTTGATCCTCCTAGTTTATAGACTCACTGGACCAGAAGTTCAGTTTTCTATTGCCATTCGGGATTTCCATTAGGAATATAGAGAGATTGAAAACTGTAACTAAAAGAAATTTAGATATCATCTCACTCTATTTCTTGTTTTTATTTGGGAAACTATAGATCATAGGATGGGTGATTTACTCCCTGTTACAGAGTCCATGAGCAGCGCAGTCAGGATTAAGGCCAGAGGCTGTTGTCTCCTACCCCAGTGTCTTTGCATAAGCACATTCACAGTTCATTAACTTAGAGTTTGGGAACAGAGTTTGGGGAGACAGCACAGTTGCTAAACTGTGTTTACTTCTGTAAGACTTTCATCAGCCCAGGGCCAGACGACTGAGAGAGCAGACACTTGTGAGCCTGGTTCCCTCTGCCCCGTAAGAGGGAGCAGCAGCTCATTTTGGAAATTCTCAGTATGCATTGCTAAGCTCTGCTAGGCTGTGCACAGCTTGATAGTTACTTCTCCATTCTAAAAATAGGAAGGAGTTATTTATGTTGGCCAAAAGCTTGGGACAACAAAGAGAGATGGAGGGCTGCAGTCCGCCACAGTTACCCTCTAATAAGTGATTGTGAAGCCCTGATTACCCCAAGTGCTTGGGAAGTTATAAAGTCAAAGCAGCAATTCATCTCACCCTAAAGAGCTGGTGAAATTGCCTGTCAAGGTCGAATCTCTTCTCGCCAGGGCCAAGTGCATCTGCTGAGGCAGCAGTCTGCCTGAGGGGAGGGACAGGCGTCCCCACAGGCCACTGCTGCAGGAAGAGTCCTACAGAAAGAGAACACCCAGAGTCTCTCTCAAGCAGTGTGGAGGTTAGCATTGCCCCCCAGGGCCCACAAGCTCTGCCTGCCATCCTGCTACCCCCTGGGGAATATTCTGTCCCTTCCTCTGCCACCTGGTAGGCAGACTATATTTGTAAGAAACTAGATATGACCAGAATTGCATTTCTACTTCAAATTAGCACTAATTATTTACATGTGTACAAGACGTCAGAAGGATAGGACATCAATGTTGTATCCTAAACATGTAGCTGGCTCTGGAGAGCCGCACTATGGATGATTTCTATGGTCTAATCTGGATTTTCCAATTCTCATTTCAATCCTAAGCCTTAGGAAAATTGTCTGGCTCTGTAAGGTCAAAACTAGCCAGACACAAGAAACTTCAAGTAGTTTGATCTCATGCAACGAACTGATTTTATTGTGGTACTTTAAGTACAATAAAGGCTTTAAAAATGCTGTGTTAAAATAAGACATGCTAGTATCTACCAAGTATTGAATAATTTTCATTCCTAGCCCATCCCCTGCTCAGCGCCCAGTTAACTATTTAATCCTCACGACAATGCTATTAGGTGGAGACTATCGCGGGTTCTATTTTGTAGATGAAAAAACTGAGGCTCAGGGGGTTGAAGACACTGTGAATCAAGCACTCCACCAGGAAGGGCAGCACTGGGTTCAGAGCTGAGAGCCCAGGGCCCTGCTCCCAGCCATCACATCTGTGCCCCTCGACCTCAACGGCAAGTCTATGGCAAGAGCAGATGCTGAGGCCCAGGTGGTGAGCGGGGCTGCATCGTCTCGGTCTGCATGATGCTTCCCCACAGCAGATGCTCAGAGAGGGTTTGCTGGGCACGTGGAGTTGTCAGGGCAAAATAAATAAAGGGACAAACACAGCTCCCTGTCCTCAGTTCCCTGTGGAGGTGCACCAGCCCAGAACTAAGCCACGACCTCCCTGGCTCCGACGTTAGACCCACTGCCTTCTGGGACAGGAGGGAGGGGAGTGTTAGGCATGGCCAGCAGGGGGAGAGCCAGCACCAGCTCCTCTCTCCTGACAGCAGACTCTTCCCTCTAGGCTGCTGTCCCCTCTGTTTCACCCCTGGCCGTTTTCTTGAACATTGCCCAGGGATGCAGATGTTTCTGGAGAAGATCGTCTTTCTGTAGGACTCTTCCTGCAGCAGTGGCCTGTGGAGACGCCTGTCCCTCCCCATAAGGAGAGCTTTGCTTACTGAGCACATACTGTGCGCCACCCCTGATTTACCTATGAGCGGTATTTAGACTAAATCCAGCTGATGTAAAGAAGGAACGTGTCACATGAGCCTCAGCCACAGGATTCAGAGGGCTGTGAATACCTGCAAAATCCTTCACATCTCATGTGTGTGCACACCAGAGGTGTTTCCAAGGCTTCTGTGCTTTTATTTTTATTTCTTCCTGAGAGGACTCAGCTTTTCTAAGAGTCTCAAAGGGGTGAATGATCCAATAAGATTTAGGAACCTCCTTAGGAAGAGAGGGTTAAGGAGAAGCTGCCCTGACCTGGGAGAGTCTGAGAGCCTTTCACTGTAGTTAAGCCTCTGGCTTTACGACTGAATGGATCATTCAGGCAAGAGTGGAGCGGTCAAGAGCACTGATCAATGAAGGATGAATTACAAACCCTTAAATCTGTGTTATCTAAGCTACGTTGGAATAGAATGAAACATCCTGTACTGGTGAGATTGTGAAACCAGTTTTGTAATCAGAGGACTCCATAAGAGTGCGGGGTGGAGGTGGGGGAAGGCTGACAGGACAATGTATGTGTTTGTTTCAGAAACAGAGAGGAGCAGGGAAGTAGGGAGAAAGTTCAAGGTTATCCAAGAAGTGTGATCCATCCTACTTGGACAGCACTTAACAGTTCACAAAGCTCCTTCATAAACACGCACTCAAAAGCTCTTCAAAATAGTCCTGGAAGGTCAGCAAGATGTAATATTATCAGCTGTTGATCTACAAAGAAATGGAAGCACAGAAAAGTTAAGTTATCTCCCCAAGGTCACACAGTTGGCCAGTGACCACAGTTATATAAGATAGTTGGATAGATTTTTTTCCCCCACTCTATTAGTATAGAACACATTAATAAGAAAGACACTACTGCCCATTTGTCCCTAATTTGGGGCCAAAAAATAATAACAGGTGGATATGATGTTGGCTTCAAACTCAAGATTTCACATGTTGTACCAAGTTTGAAGGTTCTTAAGTCTTACTGGATCATTCACCCCTTTGAGACTCTTATGAAAGCTGAGTCCTCTCAGGAAGGAATAAAAACAAAAGCACAGAAGCCTCGGAAACACCCCCGGTGCACACCCACATGAAGCGGGCAGGATTTTGCAGGTATTCAACCGCCCTCTGAATCCTGTGGCTGAGGCTCCTGCGAAACATTCCTTCTCCACGGCAGCTCCATCTAGTTTACCTACTGCTCAGAGGTAAAACAGCTCATGCAGACAGTAGCACTCAGTGTGTGCTCAGGAAGGAAAGCTGTCCTTCAAATTCAGAAGGACACTCAAAAGCTTGAGCTTGAAGCCAGCCAATCAAGTCCTTTGTGATGAACAGCTCGGGTTGTGGAGCTGGCCCGCCTGTCCCACCCCAGAGGCACGCCTGCTAGGGGATGCAGACAACCTGGCTGTGCAGGACAGTCACTGCCCCCAAGTGACCCTCACCCAGGAGGGTCAGGAATTGTGAATAAATACTCCAAGTCTAGTGGTCCTTCGTGATGTCACCCACACGGTTTCTGGGAAAGTTACTGGCAGCTCAAGGCTCTGGAAGAAGCCTCACTAACCCTGGGGGTTTCCTCTCCTTTCCTGTCCCTTCCCCAAGGAATTGCCTTTGTTGACACTTTGGGCCTTACAAGAAAGTGCCAGGGCAGCATCAAATATGCAAGGAGTGTTTGGGGGAGAGGCCTGTTTTAGAACAGGGCAGGCAGCAGGAGAGTCTTCAGACGGGCTCTGGTCTGACCCCGTGAAGGAGAGCGGGGAGAGAAGCACGGGTTGAAGAGTCGCGGGTCGCCCTGGTGTTCTAGAAACATTCTTCTAAGCTGATGGAGTCACTGAGCCAAAGTCACCGGGTTGAGGGATCCTGCAGCATATGGCCACTTGTGCATTATGCCTTGCGTTCAATCACTGCATGGTAAGAAGCGTGTCATCACAGTGAGTGTGAAGGTACGTCCAGGAGGGCAGCAGCTGGACCACCCCTCGGTCACGCATCTTTCAACAGGACCTCTGTGGTCCTTCTCCTACGTATTCTGGTCTCTGGGCCTGATTCTGGGGGTTCCAGTTTACATCATGGCTTAACAATTAACTGCCGTATGGATGGATGAATAAAAAAAGTTTCATTCCCCCTGACGGTCAGCATCCACAGAAGCTAAGAACTCCTGTGCCGCTCCCTTCCTGCAGCTGTGACCTGAATGTTCTTCAGAGGTCCTGAGTCACATTTTTTCAGAGTCCAGGTCCTCACCAGTTTCACTGGAGGGAAAAACCAAGATGAGACAGAATGGAGCAGGAGATGGAGGAGCAGACATTGCTGCGTCCCCGGGGTCCTGTGGGCATCTCAAAGAGGGCACTCACAGGAATGGGGAGGGGCTATGTGCTCGGCTCTGTCGATCACCACTGTGTGACCTTGTGCCAGTCACCCTGAAGTTTTCAAGAATCCATGTAGCATGTGGGGAATCTGCCCCCCAGTTTCCATGAGGACCGAGGGAAAGTCCACAGAGGCATTTCACAAGCTGCACTAAAAAGTGTTGGGTTTCATTTGAAGATCCCATGCCAAACATAGGCTATTGCCTCCCTCATTTTCCCCAGATCCCTAGAAATGAAACAAAAGGAATATTTTGAAAATTGATGAGCCTAAAATTATTATTCCAAATTTAAACGCCCAGAGGTCTGTGGTTATTATAATGTCCAATATTGTCTAAACATCACTTTCATGCATTGCCCCATGGGAATTAGGGCCTGAGAGATAATAAGTCCCAGAGGAAGCAGCTGCTCAGTAAAGCAGAGCTGTGATTTTTTTTTTTTTTTTTAATGTCATGGACAGAAGAGGCAAGGGGAGGGGTTGTCACTGGAGAGGATGCACAGGCTGGGCTGCCAGCCTTGCCATTAGCCTCCTCCTGCAAGCCAGAGCTAAGAGGAGCACAGGAACAATGTGCCAGCCAGCTGGGAGCAGTTGGCTGCAACGTATGAGGTGCATTAAGTAACTGTCCCCATCCCTGACTTACAGGTTTCCATCTGATAAGGGAACCATTGGTCTGGATCATGTTTCAGAAAGTGAAGGAAACAGAAAGACGCCTTCACTCTTGTGCTTTCCTGATACTGTCTCACCTCCTGTGCTGCTTTGTTAGGAGTAAACTGTCCTAGAAAATAAAAAATCACAACAACGACCTATGGAGATCTCCCATGGACTAATGGGAGAGCCTTTGTTCTGAGAAAAATCGAAGATCAGGAAGTTCAGAGATGTAAACGTAGGGTTGCTGGACTTGTATGAAAAGCCCAGTTAAATCTGAGTGTCAGATAAACAATGATTTTAGTATATATGTGTCCCATGCAATTAAAAACTTTAATCACAAAAAGACATAACTTTTAGTATAGGCATGTCCCATGTGAAAAAATAAAAATTAAAATATAAAAAATACTCAAAATTTTTATTGTGTATCAGAAATACAAATTCAGCTGGGAAACCTACACTTCCCACTTCAACAAAAACATACAGCTAGTTATGATCACATCTAAACTCAAGATGTTCTAGTTGTAAAGTTTTCTACTACATTGTACCAATCCCTCAATATAAGAATTAAATATGGGCCAATATTTTGTTATGACATGTATGGCATTTTCTCACATCACATATTACTAAGCCCTTTTTAAACCAATCACTTGCATATAACCCTCATCTCAGAGTCTGATTCTAGGGGAACCTCTCTTGCACAGCAAGAGACTTTAGGCTTCCTCACTCAGAACTGCCCCCTAACTTTACATGGGAAGCTCGTGGCCCCCCAAAGCAGGGACAAAACTGGCTTCTTTCAGCCCATGGGTAGAGAAAGAGAGTAATAGCAACATAACCCACCTGCAGAGACAGCATGGAAGTTTCTAGTAGCCGCACCCAGAATTCAACCTTGGGGTCTACCCAGAGCAATGGCAACAAGGCACCCCTTCTCTGGTTTGCATTTTTCTTAGCTGTGTAGCCTCCAAGTCTTGTTGTCTGACTTCTCTAGAAACCACGTAGCATCCAATATGCTTCCCACCAGCTCGTTTCCCACTTAGGTCGCCCAGGATCATCTCCTTGTGTGAAAGACACTGAGGAAGTATTCGTCGATACCGGGAGAGGTGTGCGCAGCTGTGGGCCCTCAGGAGACGGTGCAACTGGGCTGGTTGCCTGAACCGGTTTGGGCTACGGATGATGAAAATTCATCTAATCAAAGGATGGGATTCTGGCGGCTGAGGTCCAGGTAGCACTCGTGGGCCACTGTGATAAAAGTCCCAGTGAAGGTGAGGTAAGGGGACCTCGTGACTCTGCTGTAGAACTCTGCGTAAGAAGTTCTAGAACTGTGGGCGTGTGTGATTGTGTCTAATGGAAGCGAGTAGCTCAAGGAAAGGAAATATCAAGCACTCAGTCCTAAATTCCTGGCCTCACAGAAAGTCCTCAAACTGGGGACTTTCACTGACTGGACTAGAGACTCCTGGGGTTTGGGGACTCTGGACAAAAGCCACCTAAACTAAACCTTGGTCATTAATGGCTCAGGCCAGACGTGTCTTCTCAGAGCCCGAGATTGTCAGTCACGATTTCAAGTAGGCTGCCCATCCATGTCCACTCTGGGGGCCACAGGAAGAAGGACTCAAGCCTCCATACTAAGACCAATTTGACTGACACTGTGGTGTGGACAGGCAGTTTACACGTAGTCAGAAGAGGAGACACCTGCCTGCTCTGTCGCCTGCTCCGCCTTCACTCATCCCATCTAGGGATTTGGATCCAGCGATTCGGATTTTTTGCCGGGTGAAGAAAGTTCAGCAGGTCCACGGGAGAGGTGCCTCCCCCTGAGGTCTGTGCCACCCAGAAGCTGCTTCCTAGAGACATTGTGAAGAAGACCTGCGGTAGAGAAAAACGACGTTCCAAGAAACATGTCCAGAAAACAAAGAAACGAAGGTAACTTTAATACTATATCTCTCAAAAAAAAAAAAAAAAATAGAGAGAAATCTCATTTGACACCACAGCATTTTAAAAGCCCTTTTCTGCTCTTCCTCTTAACTGGCTCCCAGAGTCTCCTTGAAGCCTCTGTTCCCTCCCTCATCTCCATCCTCCCCATCACAGTTCACACACCACCCCCCTCTAGCTGTCTGCAAACCTTGGCTGCTTCTGGGACAGATAACTCTCCTCTGTTTGTCTGCTTGGCCCCATGACGAAATAGCTACCTCAAACTTTAAAATCAGGCCCCAAAGTAGGGAGAGTGCTATAGCTTGGATCTGAAGTGTCCCCAGAGGCACCACCAGCCTGTGGTACTATTGGGAGAAGGTAAAACCTCTAAGAGGAGGGACTTAGCTGGATGCTGTGACTTGGGAGGCCGAGGCAGGAGGATTACAATATCAAAGCCGTCCTCTGTTGAGAGCCACAGCCAAAGGGGCCCCAGCAAACTTCCAGCTGCCAGCAAACTTCCAGCTGCCGGCTGATGATTGGCTCACAGTGGCCCCAGCAACATCTAGCTGATTGGCTCCTCTGCGGTGATGCTCATTGGGCTGTTTCCCTGCCCTTTCAGACCACGGAGATGCTCATTGGGGGACTTTTTTGGCTCCGCCCATGTGACCCAGCCAATTGGCCTCAAGAGCAGGAGGATTGTGGGAGGTGGAGAGAAGCTTGTGTGGGAGAGAGAGGCTTGTGGAAAGCTGGTGGTGGCAGTTGAGGCTCTGAGGGTTTTTCCTGAGAGGCTGTTTTGTTTGGCGTGTGTGGTTCTAAAAATAAAGTTAGTTTCTTTTGACAAGTGGCTCCTGATTGTGCCCAGCCAGACTGCGGCATTTGGTGGCTCGCACGGGGAGCGACTGAGGGTAAGTGAAACTGCTCGCCCCTGAGGGCAGGGCGAGAGGATGGTAGCCATTTTAAGATTCCTCTTTTATTTTGCTTCACTTTTGTTTTAAGTTGCCTGTCCCTGGAGATGAGTGAGACGGAAGAAAAACCGCTCACATCTGAGGAAAAACTATTTACGTCTGAGGAACAGATAGGGAGAAAGGACGGATGCACATGTCAGGAGGATAGAAAGGCTATAATGACTTTTTGTTGTTCCCTTTTTATTTCATTCTGTCTCGGTTTTGTTTGGCGTCATCTTGTTGGGTTGTATTATAGTAGAAATACGGGATCAGAAATTAGTAAAAAAACAAACTGAAAGAGTGTTAAGTAAATTGTTAGAGGAAGGAGGCATCTCAGTAAAATCAAGAGCAGTCAGGGCATACGTTGATACAATACAAAAATGTAGCCCATGGCTTTTTAAGGAGGAGTTGTTAAATATATCACAATGGAACCATCATGGTGAAGATTTAGAAAGAATAGAAAAGAAAAGCCCAGGGACTCTGCCAGTTGGCACATTGCCACTGTGGACGTTTGTATCTTGTTTGCTTAGTCCAAAGCCTTCAGTTCAGACAATGGTAGAGGAAGGAGCAGACATAATGATTCAAGTAAAAGAGAAGGTCTCTCAAGTTAGTCAGACAGAGGAAAAGATTCAAGTAAAAGAGAAGGCCTCTCAAGCTAGTCAGACAGAGAAAAAAGTGTAAAACAGAAAAAGCCATCAGGGGGAAAGTTACAACAGGAGACTGCTACTAACACCTTTCTATCACCAGAGGGTGTAAGTGTCCAACCAACAGCACCACCTCTACAGG
Organism: Marmota monax; assembly: GCF_021218885.2. Lineage (NCBI taxonomy): Eukaryota > Metazoa > Chordata > Mammalia > Rodentia > Sciuridae > Marmota > Marmota monax. Next base: position 18,974,436 of record NW_026694710.1, read on the forward strand.
AGACTGCTACTAACACCTTTCTATCACCAGAGGACGTAAGTGTCCAACTAACAAGGCCACCTCCATATGCTGGGAGGCCCCCAACCCCCGCAGTTGATAGTTGGGATCCTGAGACAAGATCTCAAATATTAACATGCCCTGTATTTGAGGCAGGAGGGCAGCGATTTTACCAAGTTTTAAATTTCAAAACAGTGAAGCAGCTAAAAGAGGCTGTAACAACCTATGGTCCTCAAGCACCCTTCACTGTAAGCATGGTCGAATCCATTAACAACTTGAACATGACACCAGCAGATTGGGCTAATATGTGTAAAGCTGTGCTAAATGGAGGACAATACCTGTTATGGAAGGTTGCCAATGAGGAATTTTGCAAGGAGACGGCTAGGCGAAATGCAGCAGCTGGTTATCCTCAGAGAAATCTAGATATGTTGTTAGGAAAGGGACCTTATGAGGATCAGCAGCAACAAATTGCATATGATCCTGGTGTATATGCACAAATTGCTGTAGATGCAATTAAGGCATGGAAGACTTTATAAGGACATGGAGGTTTACAAGGTCAATTATCTAAGGTAATACAAGGAGCTAATGAACCTTATGCTGAATTTGTAGATAGGCTTATTCAAACAGCTACCAGAGTTTTTGGGAATACAGAACAAGCAATGCCATTACTAAAACACCTGGCTTATGAGCAAGCGAATTGTTGGTGCAGAGATATCATTAGACCGTGGAAACATGAAGATTTAAACACATATATTAAATTATGTAGAGACATTAATGAACAAGAGCAAGTCGTGGCAGCTGCAGTAAAACAGGCTTTAGATGCCAGAGACATTAATGAACAAGGGCAAATTGTGGCAGCTGCAGTAAAACAGGCTTTAGATGCCAGGCCAAGAACATGCTACAATTGTGAACAAACAGGACATTTTAAAAGGAATTGCCCCATTGGAGGAGGGTTTAACAAAACTAGGTATCAAAGGAGTAGAATACCAGGTATTTGCCCACGATGCCATAGAGGGAGACATTGGGCTAATGAATGCCGTTCTCAAACCACCATAGAGGGTACTCCATTATCAAAAAACGAACAAGGACTAGGTGTTTATCCACGATATCGTGGAGAAAGGCATCGGGCTCCATTGCCAAAAAATGGACAGGGGGGCCCAATGCTCCGGGGCCCAAAACCACAAATATACGGAGCACTGGAGGAACCCAGCAACCCCATCAGGGTAGTGCCCAGGACACATTGTCCATCAGATCCCTCATCAGACAAACCAGAGGGAGCGCAGGGTTGGACATCTGCGCCTCCGCCAGAGCAGTACTAACTCCAGAGATGGGAGTTCAAATCATTCCCACAGGGGTGAAAGGACCTCTTCCCAAAGGAACAGTACGCTTATTATTGGGACGAAGCTCTTCTACTCTAAAAGGACTTATGATAAGTCCTGGGGTAATTGATCCCGATTATGAAGGTGAAATAAAAATTATAGCCAGTTCTCCAAAGGGTATATCAGTAATTTCACCAGGAGATAGAATAGCACAGTTACTAATAATACCCAGCCTACATGATAAATTTTCCAGTCATACTGTAGAAAGAGGTTCCAAGGGATTAGGCTCCACAGGTGTAGATTGGGCTATGCTTTCTTTAAATTTAGATTCTCGCCCCATGCTAAAACTAAATATTCAAGGACATGAATTTAACGGGCTACTGGATACAGGTGCAGACCTTAGCATCATCTCTCGTCAAGAATGGCCAAAACATTGGCCATTACAACAAGCCACTCAAACGCTTCGAGGCCTAGGAGTGGCGACTAATCCCCATAGAAGTGCAATGGTATTAGATTGGAAGGATCCTGAAGGATGTGAAGGAACTATACAGCCATATGTATTGGCTCATCTTCCCGTAAATTTATGGGGACGAGATGTCCTAGATCAATTAGGTTTGACATTAACAAATAACATCAACCAAAATGCACCCACTATTATGACTATACAAGGTTTTAGGAAAGGAAAAAGATTAGAAAAACAAGAACAAGGTATAGCAGCACCAATACAAATAGATCAAGGAACAGACAGACATGGGTTGGATTTTCAGAAAGGGCCACTGAGACAATAAAAATTACTTGGAAATCAGAAAGACCAGTATGGGTTCCTCAGTGGCCCCTGACTAAAGAAAAGATACAAGCAGCCCATGACCTGGTCAAACAACAATTAGCAGAAGGACATATACAACCTTCTGTATCTCCCCATAATACTCCCATTTTTGTCATCAAAAAGAAATCTGGTAAATGGAGATTATTGCAAGATTTAAGAGCCATTAATAATGAGATGGTTATTATGGGACCTGCTCAATCAGGGATTCCTCAGTTGTCTGCTTTGCCAAAAACCTGGTATGTTTTAGTTATAGATATTAAAGATTGTTTTTTTCAATTCCAATTCATCCTGAGGATAGTCCACGTTTTGCATTTACTATCCCTGCACTGAATCATGAAGGTCCTGATCAGAGATATGAATGGAAAGTACTCCCTCAAGGGATGGCTAACAGCCCAACTATGTGTCAAATTTATGTTAACAAAGTAATCCAGCCACTTAGAAATCAAAATCCTGAACTACAAATATTTCACTATATGGATGATGTATTATTAGCACACAAAGATAAAAACACATTGCTAGAATGTTATGCCACACTTACAAACTTATTAAAAATTATAATCTAGAGATAGCAATAGATAAAGTACAATTAAATTTTCCAATTAATTATTTAGGAGTTCTATTATCCTCAACCATGGTCCATCCACCAAAAATTCAAATACGAGTAGATCAACTCAAATCACTTAATGACTTTCAAAAGTTTTTAGGAGACATAAATTGGATAAGGCCTTATTTAGCTATACCAACAGGAGAGTGGATTTCCCCTTCTTCTACTGTTTTCTCTTTGCTTTCCACTATACAAAGTCTAATCTGGGACAGAAAAGATCCATTCTTTATAGGACATATCAGGGCACATACAGGATTGCCTGGAGCCCTTAGTTTGGGCAATGATTTAGCAGATAAAACTACACATGACATACATATTTTCTCTACACTAGAAGAAGCTATAAATTTTCATAAAAAGTTCCATGTCAATGCTAATACTTTACAAAAGCATTTTAAAATATCTAAGGAACAAGCTAGACAAATAATAAAACAATGTCAAAATTGTGTGACCTTTTTACCACAAGTTAATCTTGGAGTCAATCCTAGAGGATTGATACCTAACCATATTTGGCAGATGGACGTCACACACTTGCCAGAATTTGGAAAATTAAAATATTTGCATGTTACAGTTGATACTTCTTCTGGATTTTTGATGGGCTCCCTTCATGCCGGAGAAAAAACTAAAGATGTTATAGCTCATTGCTTACAAAATTTTGCCACTGTGGGTGTTCCAAAACAGTTAAAAACAGATAATGCCCCTGGTTATACTTCTACCTCTTTTAAACAATTTTGCTCAACATTTCGCATTACTCATATAACAGGAATCCCATACAATCCACAGGGACAAGGCATAGTTGAAAGAGCTCATCAAACTATTAAAATGTACTTATTAAAGCAAAAAGAAGGAATTGGGAAGGGGTATATATTCCCCAAAGATAAACTTAAAATAACCCTTTTTACTCTAAACTTTTTAAATTTGGATTCATCAGGACTTAGTGCTGCGGAAAGGCATATGTGTCCAAAAAATGTGCATAAGCCCAAGGTACTTTGGAAGGATATTCTAACAGGACAATGGAAAGGTCCTGACCCAGTAATTGTCTGGAGTCGGGGGTCTGTTTGTGTGTTTCCACAGGGAGAACAGCAGCCGATTTGGATTCCAGAGAGATTAACCAAGGTCCTGACCCAGTGATTGTCTGGAGTCGGGGGTCTGTTTATGTGTTTCCACAGGGAGAACAGCAGCCGATTTGGATTCCAGAAAGATTAACTAAAGCGATTTCTACAGACCAAAAAGAAGATGATTTGGCTCAAATCCATAACAACTGATATCCAAAACTCCAGTTTGGCTATTCTTACATCTGCAACAGAACCAGGATGCTTTTTTCAATATCTATTTTATTATTGCCCTTTGCCATATCATGAAGTTCTATTTTGTTTTTTGAGCTCATACAGACCTAGGTTAATGTTTTGCTGATCAGTTCTATTTTTTTTGACTATAGAGTTTTTAAACATTGCAATGGAGATTTCACCTGTAAAAAGTTATAAGGCCTTTACTATAATGTTATGTGTTGTATGTATTATATTATGTGTGCACACTTGTGTTTTGTGTTATATGTTTGAATGTACATATGTCCATATATCATATATGATGAGCGCTCATGATAAAATGGATCCAAATGTTTTTTTTTTTTTCACGTGATTTATATGGTTTAATTTAAATTGGGTAAACAACTGTTGAGGATTGTTTTAATATGTATACAAAAAAGAAGGTTAACAGATCTGTTTGTTTACTTTCACCTTTCCTTTTCATTATATTTAATAATTCTCTTAAAGACAATGTAAATTGTTAAGAAAATTGTTTTCTTTTAGTGCCTTCTGTAATGTTATATAATTTTTTCTTTAGCCATTATTGCCAGAATTCCTATCTTCATCCCAGTGCCGGTGAAGACAATATAAATTGTTAAGAAAATTGTTTTCTTTTAGTGCCTTCTGTAATGTTACATAATTTTTTCTTTAGCCATTATTGCCAGAATTCCTATCTTCATCCCAGTGCTGGTGAAGTCAAAGATAAAACCAATCTACAGCTTCTACAATAGCCATCACTGAACTGCTTGCAGAACTTGCCTGGACACATTGTGAGCTCACCTGTATGCATTGTGAACTATCTGTTGGTGCAGCGACTTGTGGTAGTGTTGGGGTATTTTTGCTGATGATGTCATTGGTGGTACAATTTTTCCAAAAGGAGCCGTCAATTGGCTTGGTGTATCTTCCTCCCTTCTGCTTGTCATGAATTACAATATCAAAGCCGTCCTCGGCAAAAGCAAGGGGCTAAGCAGCTCTGTGAGCCCCTGTCTCTAAATACCAAACAGGACTGGGGATGTGGCTCAGTGGTTGAGTGTCCCTGAGTTCACCCCTAATATCCCCATCCCCACCCCCCAAAAAAGAGGAGGGACAGAGTACAAGAAAGTTAGTCATTTGAGCTATGCCCTTAGCGGGGCTATCAGGAATCTGGTCTCTTCCTCTCTCTCTACTTCCTGGTTACCTTGAGGCAAACAGACTTCCTTCACACATGCTGCTGTCATGATGTTCTGGGCTGCCACAGGCCTAAGCAACTGGGCCCAGCAATCTTGGAGTGAAACCTCTGATGTGGTGAACCAAAAAAAAAAAAAAAAAACAAAACCAAAAAACCTTCCCTTCTTATAAGCTGATTATCTCAGGTATTGGGTCACAGTATGGAAAGCTGACTAACAGAGGGTAGGAGATGGGTGGGAGGGGGAAATTCTCAGTGAGCATTATCAGATTTACCTTGGTGAGGGATAGGATGGGAAGAAGGGAATAAAGGTTGTGGTACCTCCTACACATCACTTAAAAACATGGCTTTGCCAACAGGGAATTTTGTTATGACACTTACTATCTTGAATCTTAGTTGTCTGATCATTATAATGGGAACTCCCATTATAATGTGTTAGTTTGAATAATAAAAGAGATAATACAATGTATACAGCCTCGTGCTTGGCACATGGGCAACAGACAAGGACTATAAAGGAAAGTTGAAAATCCAACAAGTCTTTCTACTTCCTTTTGACCATGCTTCATGCAAGTTAGCTTAAATGTTTTTACAACATTTAATCTAAAAAGTTTTCAAACATTCAGAAAAAAAGTTTTAAAAAAATTACAGTAAACACCCAAAGATACCCAGCACCTAGATTCTACAATTTGCATTTGATTATAGTTGTTTTATCATGTATCTATCTATCCCCTCCTCTGTCCATTACGGTCAAATTATTTTTGTTCCATTTTAAGATAAGTTGCAAACCTCGGTACATTTCTCTCCGGACACTTCACCATGAATACTGTTTTATTTTTAAATGATCTCTAAGAAGGACAACGCAACATAACCTTTTATATTCGACAGGAGTGCTGCTAGTTCTCCTTTTCTGCCAAAATGTAGGTCAGCCTCTCTCTCTCACTTTGGTCAGCTTCAAAGTAGCATATCTCAAAGTGTGTTTCACGGAACCTGGATCCAGTGTATATGGGGAAGCAAAGTATCTGTAGTCAAAATGATAGAAAGACTGGATTAAATATAGTTTTGTAATGTTTTGGACCTGCAGAGTTCTCAGAGCCTTTTTTAGGCTAACGTGCATATGGTCACAGGGGATCCACTCACTCAGCCTTTTCTTCTGAGCAATGTGACACATAGGGGTTCCATAGAGTACATTTGGGGCAAGGATGCCTGTACCTAAGTCCTGCCCTCTTTGCTGTTTTCCTCAGAGCCCATAATTTCCCCTGATTTCTGGTTCTGCAAAGTTAGTTTCTGCAAAGTTCCTCAGGGTGTCTTAGATCATATCTGTTTCTAATCATTATGATCCTTTCCATTGTCTCTCTCTAGAACACACCCTCTTTGTCCACAGTACTATCACAAGTTTGTAAATGTGAAGGTCAGCTCTGCCTTCTGGGAAATCATCTTTGGGATCAAGGACGGAAAGATCATAATTCGGTTGATATCTCACATCTCTCATGTGAAACTTCGCACCCTTGGTCCTCCAGTTCTGCCTTCCCATTCAGAGGAGATCATAGGTAAAAGATTCTGAAAACTGCGAGTCACAAATAAAAGTGCTGTTTTTATTACATTAGTGTTAGAGAAGCCGAATCATAGGATCTGGAATGACCTTGACAGTGTCTCCAGACTGGTCCTGTGGTGGGACTGCAAGGAGGCACGGTCCTGGTGTTTTAATCTCTCTCCAGAGGGGTTTCGTTTTCAGTTCCCCTTTGCAACCTGCCAGGGGGTTCAAATAGAGCATCTTGCTGCTCAGAAATGTTCTAAATACTGGCCTTTCTTTAGCAGTTGATGGCATGTCTTGATTATGAAAGTCTTAAGAGAAGGGAAGCATGATCCCTCTTTACACTTCTGTCTATTTTGTGACAAGGACCAGAAAGCTTCACTTGCTAAACCACAACAGGGAGACTGAGCAAGTGAAGGTCTGATTCTCTGGTAATGATCCATGTCAGAGGGTGGAGGAATGAATGAGCAGAATTCATTGTTAAAGGGAAAGCACAGCTTAAGTATGCAACTGTGTGGACGCCTTCCTCCAGAGAAAATATAAGTGCCGTTTTAATATATCTGGCGGAACTCTCAGTGTTGAAAGCCTTGGGGTCCCCTTCCTGGGCAGCCTTGATTTTCTTGTTCATCCTTCAGTAAACTAGACAAGACCCCCTGCATTCTTTCACTTCTCTGAGCCTCTGAACACACTTGCCTTGGCCTGAAATACCTCACACATCCCATACACCTAGGCTGCTTACAAGCACAGAAGCAATGTCTAGGGACGGTTTCACAAAACAGCATAGAACAGGTCACATATACTGAGTGCTAAAGAGCACAGTGCCGATCTCATCCATAAGTATCAAATGAATGAAACTAATGTCAATTAATCATCAGCTGAGGTTATTTCTAGTATGTGTCCAGGAAGAAGTGAGCTTTGAGAAGTTTGGAACCTGCACATTTATGGACACTATCAATTTGTAAACTATATGGATATGATAATACAGAACATTGTATCCTGCTATAAAACCTATTGCATGTTCTTTTCTTGTGTGCTTATATCAAAAGGTGCTCTTTAGAGTTCGCTGCTTTAACTCCTAAAAGTTCTAATTAAAGATGATTCTCGACAGATTTATGCACAAAGCTGATCCCTCTTGGATTCATTCATATGCATGTGATTCACCAAACACATACGATGTGCCTCATGTTTGAGGATCCATATGCTCATGCTTTGTTTTAAAGCATCTCACAGTTAGAGGAAGGCAAATAAATCTATAGTCCTAAGATAATGTGGCATGCACACTGTGGTGGAGATGCTGTGTGAGGAATTTTAGGATCACGATGGGGAGAGGTTTCATAGAAGTGGGGACACAAAGCAGAGCTTTGGAAGGTGGAGGAGGACATAGCCAGATGTACATTTGATTGGAAGCACCTTAATGGCATGAATCCTCAAGCCAAGACAAGCTTAGTTTTGTCCCTGTCCTTTGTACTTGTGTGACCTTGGATAAGTTCCTTCAGTTTACTAAATTTGTCACCTATTTTGTGAAAGTTGGGAGGAGAGATTCCTGGGCTTTAGAGTTGTTTTGTTAATTAAATGTTAAATGTAGACCTATGGCAGGTAGTAGCTGTATTCTACTTCCTTCTCCTGTCCTTCCCTAAACATGATACGGTGTTGGCGGCTGTCCCATAAAGCAGTGCACACGTTGGATTAAAATTCCTACAGGGAAGCTTGGGGTGACTTTGGGTACAGCGAGAAGTCTTTCTCTGACCAAGAAGGATCTGATACAAACAGACTTATCTTTACAACTAACTGAACATTCAGAGGTGCCAGGGGTGCTACCGTCTTTCTGCTCCTTGTTCTTTCTGTACATTGGGGTCTCTTGCTGGCTGGGAATCGTGGTGTTCAAAAGAGACCAGGTTTGTCACCAACATACTGAGCTGCTGGGTAGCTTTGTGCTTCTAGCTCTAATGATATCAAGGGCATTTAAAGTTTCAGATCTATGTGTAACTACAAAAATAACCAAAGGGATACTCAAACAGACTTTAAAGAGAAATGTACCCCAAAAGTGCTTTTCCTAGTTTTTAACTCAGAAAAAGAATCTAATAAGGCAGGCTGTGAAAAGGACCTAAAATGCTAGTTTCATTGAAGCTTTGACTTTGCAGGAATTTTTCTAAGTGACCTGATTTCAAAGCACTCCATTTCCCCAGCGCGGCCTTTTCTGTCACATGGTCCAACATCAACCTTGACATTTCCATATGTACTTCCACAAAAAAGGCTCTCCACGAACGTCTCCTGAGCAAGGCTTAAATAGAACAAGATTGAAAAGCTTGTCAGATGGTTTTCTCCTCTGCTTTGTTCAGAGAGAGGAACCTCCGCTGTGGTGGACAGATTCTGGATGCTCTTTCTCCACGCCTCTGCCTCTTCCTTCCACCTCTAATCTCTGTCTGCCTCAGACTATGGGACCAGCTCTTGGGAATGAAAACTCTGGACAGTCTGAGCTCTTGGGGGTGCCAACAAATGCTGAGGACACGGCCTGAGTTCATTCTCAAGCTTTCTCAGCCAGTTGGTGACAACCCACAACCGACTTTTGAAGGAACTTCAGAGTCACCAACCTGGCATTGGGTGTCTTCCTCCCTGCCGGGTGCACCCCATCTCCACTGCACTCAACAGCTCACTGTGCCACAGTCTTTTTGCTGGCTGGGAGTTCCAATTGTACATGCCACCCCCCTCCCAGCGCAAAGTCCTCCTTCTCCTCCTGAAACCACCCCTCACAAAACACCTGGGAAACTTAATTGTTCTCTGAATTCTCTTGTCTTTTCATATGTACTGTTCTTTAGATCTTCATTTTCAATTTTTATTTTACCTGACACCATTTGTGTTCATATGTCAAGAGCCTGATATTCTTAATGCTTCAGAAGAGCCCAAACTCTCTTAATTCATGATCATATTTTTTTAAGATTTCTATTTTATTATTTTAAGAATTTAGAATTTTTGATTGATATAATACTTGCACACATTATGAGGTATGATATATTTTGGAATATTAGGTAGTTGTCCACTCAGGGCAATTAGCATATCTATCGCCTTCAATAGTTATCATTCTCTTCTGGTGAGGACATCCATAATCTTCTATATATTTTGAGATATATAATGTGTTATTGTTAATTATGTTTACCTGCTAATTCTTCCATCAAACAACAGCACTGTATCCGTGGACCAACCCATCGCTCTCTCCCCCATTCTGCACCTATTCTCCTCAGTCTCGTAACCAATATTCTATCCTTGTCTATGGGTGGAATATGTTTAAAGTCTACCCAAGAGTGAGATCATATCTTTTAACACAAGTAGAACACCTTGCCCACAACAGGTATTTCTGGCTCTGCCATGATCAAGATCGCTTGCTGCTCTAACATACAAGTTTCAAAATGTGCAATGGACCAACCATGGCAGAAGGCTGTTTGTCATTATAGATCACCTGAAATAAGTGGCATTTTTCAGCAGGTGGCTTTCCTCCCTGTAGCAAGTCAAGAAATCCATGCTCCATTCATCAGGCATTCAGATTCTCCCCCGGATGGGCTCCAGGCTCACCCTGGGGTTCACTCCACCCTAGAAGCTATAGGGGGGAAAGGCATGGAAGAGTGCTTGTGGACTGGCACCGTGTCTGCCACTCATGTCCACTGGCTGGAGCTCAGTCACACAGCCAAACCCGCCGGCAAGTGGGCTAGAAATGCTGTCTAATTGAAGCCCAGAAAGAAAAGCAATGGCTTGGAGCCCGGAGTGTTGCCTCTGCTATAGGTCACCCTACAGCTGTGAGCTTCCTTCCCCAGGCTATGCTGTGGAGGAAATGATAACACACGTCAGGCAGTTGTAAATATTACATTGTATGACAATTATAGAAACTTTCTTTTCTCTTGGAAAAATAAAAAAAGATGAATGAAATGATCCTTCTTTTCCTTTCACTGTTAACTAACAATTCAGCTCATCAGACTGTCCTACTACCCCACCAAGGGAGATAAGGGAAACTAGTGTATTGTTTTAGGGGGAAACACACACACACACACACACACACACATATACACACAAAGATGTTCTCTATTAATTCACTTAATCAGAAAATTGAGTTGGCCATAACACTTCATTCCCTATGCAACTTAATTAGTGACTAAGTGACTAATGGAAGTTCTACTAGGCCTTGTGAGTGAAATGTGGGCCTGTGTGTTTGTTTGTGTGTGTGTGTGTGTGTGTATACCCAAACTTCAACTGCCATCACCTATGCACTGACTGTGTAACAAGCTTGGAATTTACACATCAGACTCTGAATTGCACCAATAGGACCTTCCCATAGAAGGCACTCCACAGATTGACACAAATCTTGGCCCAGAAACACATTGATCACGGTAGGCTGATGGCTGTAATGAACAGTCTAAATCTCAGTGGCCTGGAATAATAAAGCTTTACTGCTGGCTCATATCTCAGTTCAATATGGGCTGTGGAGGGAGTGAGGTTGGGGTGCTCTTACACATGCAGTCTTGGGGATCCATGTCCTTCCCTCATGGGCAGGACTTCTTTGCTTTCTCCAAGACCCTTGGAGTCCTCTACTGGATCCTAAATTCCGCTGAGGGATGAGGAAAAGCTGGAGTGCAAGAAAGCTACTCTCTTAACTTTGGGCTGGAGGTAAGACATAAGTGGGAACTTACCATGTGCCTGAGAGGCAAAGCACTTGATATCTCTGAAATCAGTTTCCTCTTGTATAAAAGAGAAATAAATGACAAAGCAACTGTGAATATAGCACACAGGAGGTGCCTAATAAATGTTTGTGGCTGCTGATTCTCAGTTTACTGAATGTAGTAGGAAATCCTTTTTGTTCTCAAGAACACACTGGAAAGCACTAGTCTAAGGCTTTTTAAAGAAATCCAAAGTACCATTAGAGCGAAGGGTGAGGAAACAAGGGAAGAGGAGAGAAAATGAGCCCAAAGAAGAGAAGACGTAGCTAACCGAGGGTGTCAGTTGTACCAACGGTTGCTGCTCTGTTTTTCTGCAAGCTTAATCTCGGGGGAGGTTTCGGGGTGACAAGGACCTATGACTCAGAATTCCCATGATGAGTCACAATAAAGGTGGAGGTAGGAATCATGTCGATGCTCGAGTCTTCTGCAGGTAATTAACCAGGAGACCAAGCGGGGAACTTGCATCAGGCCTACAGGAAAACAGTCACACTATGAATCTCTTTTATAAGAACAGCAACACCTAGAAGGCCACGCATCCTGCCCTCAGCAGAAGCAGCACTAGCCCAGTTTCCCACATGAATCACTCCCTTTGAAGGCAGACCCAGCCGCTGCAGAGACCCGGGACCTGTTTTTCATCGCCCCCTCCCTTTGGTTTCATCTTTCACCACACTGTTCCTGCCCAGCGTAGTGACCTATTTTGATTCTCTACAAATGCCTGGCACTCTTGCACCCTAGATTTGCAAGGGCTCTTCCCTGACCCTAGACAATGCTTCAGTGTTTTCTTTCTCTTTCTTCTCCCCGAAGTTTCTCAGCCAAAAGATCACCCGTCTCAGGGAGCCTTCCTGTTCTACGTGGATGCTTACCCTGTGAGTTCTGGTGACTCCGTCTCACCTCTCCCAGCACCTGTGACAATGATGACACACACGGACATTTCCCATATATGATGGATTTCCTCAGGATAAGACATTGACCTTTATGTACCAGTTGTGTGTCACATAATGCACATGGGTCAAGTAACCATTACCATTTGCAATGCTTTTCAATGAATGACATTTTTAATATCCACAATAACCCAAGAATGTAAGCACCATAATAAGGTATTTGTGAATATATTACCTAGCACATATTTATGCATATAAATACATATTTAAATATAATTGTAACTCCAATTAAAATGAGAAAATAGAGCTTCTTTAGAAGTATATAAAGATGAGGTTCAAATGGACATCTGTTTAATTCCAAGGGAGTTGTAATTTTCTCAAAGAAAGAGACATCATCAATTAAGGGAATCAATATAATTAGTATGAAGAGTGTTACAGGGGATACAGTTCTGAGCTGTTTTCCTGCCTGGGTTCTGGGCTAGGGGTTTTCAACACTTTCCGTTGGGGTCACCACAGTCAGACTGGTGACTCGTGGCAGCTACAGGTGAGACACATCTTTCTTTCTTTTATTTATTTATTCTGATTTGTTATACATGATGGCAGAATGCAATCCATTTCATAGTACGTATATAGAACACAATTTTTCAAGACACTGGTTATACACAAAATATGTTCACACCATGCGTGTCTTCTACATGTACTTAGGGTAATGATGTCTAACTCATTTCACCGTCATTCCTACCTCCTTGGACCCTCCCTTCCCCACCCTCCCCTTTGAACTATCTAAAGGTACTCCATTCCTCCATGCTCCAACCCCAGTGGCCATTATGCATCTGCATCCTAATATCAAAGAAAACATTCAGCCTTTGGTTTTTTGGGATTGCTTACTTCACTTAGCATTATATTCTCCAACTTCATCCATTTACCTGAAAATGCCATGATTTTATTCTCTTTTAATGCTGAATAATGTTCCATTGTGTATATATATATACCATAGTTTCCCTATCCGTTCATCTACTGAAGGGCATCTAGGTTGGTTCTACAATTTAGCTATTATGAATTGTGCTGCTACAAACATTGATATGGCTGTGTCCCTGTAGTATGATGTTTTTAAGTCCTTTGGTTATAAACTGAGGAGAGGGATAGCTGGGTCCAATGGTGGTTCCATTCCCAGTTTTCCAAGGAATCGCCATACTGCTTTCCATATTGGCTGCACCAATTTGCAGTCCCACCAGCAATGTATGAGTGTGTCTTTTTCCCCACATCCTCACTAACACTTATTGTTGTTTGTATTCTTAATAGCCGCCATTCTGACTGGAGTGATATGAAATCTCAGAGTAGTTTTGATTTGCATTTCTCTAATTTCTAGAGATGTTGAACATTTTTTTCATATTTGTTGATTGTATATCCTCTTCTGAGAAGTGTCTGTTCCATTCCTTGGCCCATTTATTGATTGGGTTATTTGTGTTTTTGGTGGTAAGGTTTTCGAGTGCTTTATATATTCTAGAGATTAGTGCTCTATCTGATGTGCTTGTGGTAAAGATTTGCTTCCATTCTGTAGGCTCTCTATTCACCTCACTGATTATTTCTGTTGCTGAGAAGAGCTTTTTAGTTTGAATCCATCCCATTTATTGATTCTTGGTTTTAATTCTTGTGCTACAGAAGTTTTATTAAGAAAGCTGGGGTCTGACATGATGGATATTAAGGCCTACTTTTTCTTTCATTAGCAAGGTCTCTGGTTTAATTCCTAGGTCCTTGATCCACTTTGAGTTCTGTGCATGGTCTTTATAGAGGTAAATCAAGTAAAATGGGGTATTGAGAATGGGAACTTACCAAATGTGACTGGTGTCAATAAGAAGAGATTAGGACATTCTTAGAGGTGAGACCACATGAAGACACAGGGAGAAGGTTGCAACTACATGCCAAGAAGAGAGGATGCAGAAGGAATTGACACTGCCAACACCTTGATCTTGGACTTCTAGCTTCCAGAACTAGAAGGTAGAGAAAATAAATGTCTATTGTTTAAGCAACCCATTCTGTGGTACTTTGTTATGAAAACTCTAGCAAACTAATAGATCCTCCCTCATCCTTCAGCACCTTCTAAACAAGAGAATCAGGGGCATGTTGGGGGATAAAAATGGCTGACCTACTTTTTAGAGATGAGCCCATGGGTCCTGGATTCATAATCACTAAGTCTGATTCATTCATCTTTTTTTTTCTTGTAACTCATTTGCTTATCAAATAGTTGTTAGAAGTTTTCCAGGGGCCAAGCAGTCTACTTGCTTGTTAAAGAAGCTCCAACATCTTCCAATCCTTCATGAGGGTCACCGCGGGCATAGGACCAAACACAATTTAGGCTTCTCTCTAATCTCCATTAGAGATATCTCTCTAATCTCCATTCCTCCTCCTTTCTCATGAACACAATCCTGCTTTTTGAGTGTTGACATTATGGTAAGTGGACACCAGAACCCCATGTAGACAGAGGTGGCCACTTGACAAAATCTGGCCAATGGAATAGAAGTCCTGGGTGTAACATGGTGGACACTGGGACACCTCATATAGATCTTCCTTCAGCGAAAGGCTTGCTGCCCCAGCATCTGGAAGAACTGCGAGTGGCCAGCCTTCAGGGACCAGGATCTTCAGGCATGGTCTCAGCTGTGGAGAGCTGCTGTCCTGGGATGGCCCATGAAGAGGCTCAGGGAGGCAGTGTCATGGCCTAGTCATCTCAGCTGTGGCTCGGGAGCTCCACAAGGAGTCCTCCATGGGCCTACACAGAGGCTCTCCTTCCTCCTCTGCCCATTCCTGTTTCTGTCCCCCTCTTTCCAGAGTGTCAGTTCGATGGCACCCCTTAACAAACATCTCACACACCAACTCTTTCTCGTGTAGCTCCAGAAGAAGCTTCAGAAAGATGAGGCTGCTCCAGCTGGCGTGCATTTTCCCCATTGTCCTATCCCCACTTCATACACTAATGCACACTGGCTGTGGTTCCAGCAGTCACCTTATAGCCATAAGGCAACGTCAAGAATGGAAGCCACATGCTGAAGGGTGTGGAGCAAAAATCAAAATAGCCAGGATCCCTGACAACTACAAACCTCCATGCTAGTTATTCTCATCCTGCTTATCTCCATATGTCTTGTTACCTAATAAAAATGACACTCCTGATATATTTAAACCACTGCTTTACATTGTGGGTTTCTGTTAAATGCAACCAAATATAATTTCCATCTGTACAAAGCTTTAAACAGATATTAGTAATGCATTTGTTTTAATGCAAAGTCTACTATCAAGGAGAATTAATGTATCTAATAAGAATACGTAATTATGGATGGGGTGGTGCAACATTTTCCACCAGGGTTGAAAATGTCCCTTGAAGGTGGAAGGAGTTCAATGCTTTCTAGTTTATTTTTAGCTTGTTTCTGATATTTTCTAATTCAAATAGTTGATTCTTGACCAAAGAGGGAGGTAGATGGTAGATGAGGGGTAGACATGGACAGATTGGCAAGAAGATTAAGGAATGGATCCTCCAGTTTGCCCGGGTTCACTCTGTATCCTTCTCTTCCCAGTTCTCTGCTCTGTGAAGCCAGCCTGCCTGGATACATCCATGGAAAGAGTGAGGACACTGGATAGCTATTACCCAGTTCCCTGCCTGTGGTGCTTTCTGTGGGATGTCTGTGCCCCTCTACCAAAGGTCACTGTTCCTCTCAAGTGACTTCTTTATGTGAAGCTGTCTTTACCTTAGATAATGGTTAATCTAAGAGCTACAGATAGTCCAGGAGGTCTGTGAACTTTAATGGAGAATTTGAAAATACATGTTTGTAATCACTAACCTCTAACCCATACTCATCACTGAGTTCAATGATCAAGTTAGGCTACACATCATACTGGAATTAGCAATGCCCGTGGCTGGCTGCTATAACACATCTTTTCATATCACTTCAAAAAAGGCATAGTTACGTTGAAGATTCTTTTGTGCCCGCCACTGCATCAGACCCACCACTAGATCTTTCATGTCGTGTGTTAATAATGAAGTTCCTCTGTCAATAAATTGCAAAGTTATTTGACTCAGACATTTCATTCATTGGATTCCAGTGTAATTAGCTTCTTTGGTAATTGTATTTTATCAAGTTCATTTAAAATCATTATCTCAGGATAGGACATTTGGAGTCTATCAGAGTGACAAAAGGCTAGAAGCCCATGAAGTAAACATTTCCTCCCCTGGTTCTTTCAGCCTAGCAGCGGTGACTGCCTCCATTGCCTTCATCTCGGGGTGCTGCACCACCCCTATGGTTTCCCTACATCCTCCACACCTCTGCAAGTCCTTCAGTTATCCTAAGGTCAGCCCACACTGACTGTGTCTTTGTAGGACAGTGATTGACAGACCCTACACAGGATTTTGACTTGCATGTCACAAGTGGCACTGGAAACTTGGAAGGGTCACTGGATTACTGTGAGCTTCTGTTTTTCTCATTTGTAAAAGGAAGAGAACACCCAACATCAAAGCATTCAGGCTGTTATTTATCAGGAAGAATCAATGCAATATGTTTGAATATTGTTTGACACACTGAAAGCATCACACACGTCATGTTGCTTATGGCTCCACTTTCTTTCCCTTCCTCTTCTACCGTTTTTGTTTAACCAGCAGTTTAGCAGGACCAAAATGGACCCTGACAGCCTAAAGATAGGTGGCATTTCAGGGAATAATTGGCACTTGTGTTGTTTCCATAGTTAGGACTTCAAGGCTGAGGCACAGAGAACTGTGTTCAGTCCCTTCCTCTGTAATTTTTTAATTACACGTCTGAATGAAGTAAGTTCTCATTTAAAAACCCAGAACAATATTCCTAAAACATGGATAGCATATAGACACCCTTTCTAAGAACATTTTTTTTAAAAAAAGAACATAGTGATCTCTCAGTTTTGTCCCATTGCTCTGATTTCAAGATTACTTACATGTATACAGATACATTGAAGATATTCCCCATGCTTACATTTCTTATACAGCTATGAATCAAAATAAAGTTGCTGATTAACCACAGGAGAGGGTATTAAGATGATAAATGGAACATATGTGGAAATGTCATTTTCCTACCTCAAATACATAGAAAAAATTATCTACAATATTGATGTAAAATAAGAATACTCCACAAAGACCAGAAATTATACAGAATTCCTGAGAAGCTTGAGGCAGATGGAATATGTATAATTGACAAGCCATAAATTTACCCAGGGCGTCCATGCTTCCAATTGGGAGTGGTAGATGGTCTTTCTCGATGCTCAGGCAAGATGCTGTAGTGAGAGGAAGCTCTAGGGAACTCTCAGTAGTCAAGGTGACTTCTACAATGGAGAAACATGTCGTGCCTCCCTCCTCTCCTCACCATCACCCACTTGTGAGGGTCATGGAGGAGGGTCTGTACCTTGGCAGGAGCAGTAAACAGAGGCATCAGGGCTAAGAGGCAAGATAGCCCCCTGAGAAGCTTGATGCACTCAAGGAAAACAGAGTCTCCATCAGAATACAGGCTACTGACCATACCAGTGAGTGATTCCTTTGACTTATCATCACTAGCAACAGGGAGTATAACTAAGGTGTCACGTGGATAAGCAGAAACTCCAAAATGCAGAGACCATTACAAAATCAAGCATCACCAAACATTAAGAAAGTCAATCTAATACGTGTAGACAGCTCACCCAACTTAGTTCTTTGAGAACTACGAAAACCAAATGAACATACAGAGAGACGACGAGAGACGGCATTGAATCCAAATAAAAAGAACCAACTAGAGAGCTTGGATATAGAAAATCATTAACCTAAAAGGGAAAATTAGTAGCTGTACTGAATGTCAGAATGTGCAGAGCTGAGGGAGAACCAGTGACTGGAAAAGCCACTTGAAAAATATTCTGAGAATACCCCAAATGAAGACAGAGGTGGAATATGAAAGAAAAATTAAGAAACTAGAAGGAGAATTCAAAAGTCCTTTAGAAGGGTTCTGGAAGAAAAGAACACAGAAAAATAGAAAAAAAATGGTAAAACACAAACAGAGCAATAAATTTGAATAAGAAATGAGTATTCACCTTTAAAGGACCTACTAGGTACTGGCAGGAGGAATATGAAATGATCCCTATCGAGATGTATCATGGAACCAGGCGCGGTGGTGTACGCCTGTAATCCCAGTGACTCAGGAGGCTGAGGCAGGAAGAGTGTGAGTTAAAACTCAGCCTCAGCAACCTAGCAAGGCCCTAAGCAACTCAGCGAGACCCTGTCTCTAATAAAATATAAATAAGGGGATGTGGCTCAGTGGTTAAGCACCCCTGGGTTCAATCCTTGGTACCGAATTTTTAAAAAAATGATATATTGTGGAAAAAAATTCAGACCACCAAAGGAAAAGAGGAAATCCAAAAACATTTCAGATAAGAAAATTTCAGAAAGCCCACCTACAAAAGAATCAGAATCATATTGACATAAATATTCTCATTCACAAAATTAGGTGCAAGAATAAAATGTACAGTATCATCAGGTTTCTACACTCAGACAAACTATTGTTCAATGTGAATAGGAGGATGAAAAAGACACATATCACTGACTTGGACATGTCATTTGATTGCCCTTGAACTCTAACTAGAAGTTTTACTTGGAAAAACAAACCACAATAAATCCAAGGAGGAAAATGTGTGGTAAAAGAAGAAAATGGAATCAGTAAAATATATTAATAATAAATACCAGTTTGGTTTATTAAAAAGCCTGATAAATAAATCTCAGACGACCCCAATATAGTAGCTGAAAGTAGACCAAGGAAAAAAGGAAAATTAAAATATGGTTAGGTATTGTCCAGTTTGGGAAGAAGCCATAAATACCAATTAACCTAGATGGTAACAACAACAAAAACAATAGACAACCGTGTTTAAAAGTGTGTGTTTGAACTGTGCACAAAGAACTTGCCAGAACTCTGTGCTCAGAGACTTGACTCCGCTCCATCCAGGTTTCCACCCACATGAGGTCATGTCCCTAAAGACGGCCTCAGCCCACAGGCTGATTTCCTTCAAGAAAACACCATGCTGCTAGACCTAAAAATGTACATTGCCCAGACCCACACCACCAAACCATTTTCAGATATTTCTATATGTCCCCTTCAGCAATTTTCCATTTCTCTTTAGCCTCCCCTACTCCTCACAGTTCCTTATTACCCTTCTTTGAAATCCCCTTCTGTTCCTTCCCTGTCCTCCCTTTAAAATCTTAGCCACTTTTATCTTCACTGGAGTTGAGTTCAGTTTATACTGGAGTCTCCTCTTCTGCAGTAGTCTGAATAAAACCTATCTTGTGGCCTTTAACAAGTATCTGGTGCTGTTTCTCACTGACAGTGTTTAAATATCTGGATAAGGATGTGTGTAATCAGTCGGGCGCAGTGGCGCATGTCTGTAATCTCAGTGGCTAGGGAGGGAGGCTGAGGCAGGAAGATCTAGAGTTCAAACCAGCCTCAGCAACAGTGAGATGCTAAGCAACTCAGGGAGACCCTGTCTCTAAATAAAATACAAAAAAGGGCTGGGGATGTGGCTCAGTGGTTGAGTGCCCCTGGGATCAATCACTGGTACCCCCCACCCTGAAAAGAATTAGTACAATAGGCTCTGCTTTCTGGGTCTATGGTGACCTATGACCTACTTCAGAGAGTGTAGTCATTAAATAAGGTCCCTTTGAAGAGACACTGAAGCCAAGAGCCGAAGAACATAATGAGGCAGACTTCCCAGGAGCTGGGAAGAGGATTTCAGGTACAGGCTGAAGCAAATACAAAGGCTGGAGCCACAAGCAGAAGTTAACACCTGGGGGGGGGGGGAGAGAAGAAAAATGGAGAGTGGTTTCTGGGGAGTTTGGGGAGTAGCTAGGGGACCTTAGAGATCTTAGGGCTGCTTGGTATTTTGGCCATCCATGTTTCTGCCTCGAGGTCGGTGATGCTTCAGAATGCTTTAGGGCCCACCTGTGCCCTCATCCAGCTCTTGCCTCCGATGGGAACTTAAAGAAACCAAGGACTGTGTCTCCTTGACCTTGACATTTTCCCAGAATTCGACACATTGCTAGCTCATAACAAATGCTCAATAAACGGATAGCTATTCATCCCTGTGTTTTTATTTTATCTCTATTTAACAAAATTTGAAAATTCTGCCAGATTTGAAACGGAACAGAAAAGACAGGTACCACATACCTTCTAATGATTCTTCAAAGAAACCTTAGGCAGTCTAGTCAGAAAAGCTATAGCTGCAGACAAACCCAGGCTTCAGTGGGGAGGGCGCTCCCCAACATTTAACATGCCTCTGATCTTTCCAGCCACACCCCACCATTACCTCCAATGTTCATCACCTCAACATACAGGGAAGCTTAGACCCAGGAAGCTGGAAAACTCACTCCCATTCTAAAATGCTAAGCACTGTGTGAACCACAGCTGACTTGGGACACGTGCCCACACCCTGCTCACTGTCCCACTGGAACTGTTCTTGCCAAATTCAAAGACTGACTCATGAAATTCTTCTCACCAGGACATCATTAGGCACCATGAGGCAGCGGGAAGGATGGCAGGTGGCAGTAGGCTGACCCTTCTACCTAAGAGAAGCACCTCAAAGGACTTTTTGTACCCTTTGATCCAACAACGTGAAATTAGATGACATTTCACTCACTATGGTGAAAGATGCACTCAGATGAGAGCACTTCAAGGTATTGTTGAATGGCATCACGAGACGAATTTAGCCCCCTACCCTGAATCATGGAGGACATGAATCTATTCTTCGAAAATGGAAGTCTTTTCATGTCTTACCTTGGAAACACTCAAAGGTGTTGTGAGCGCATGGCTTTGCATTCTATGTGGCTTTCTACTTACTCTTGTATGAGGGAGAAGTCTTTTGTCCCTTGAGGATATCTAGAGTAGTAGGCAAGTTAATTTTCTCCATATTAAGAAACAGAGTTATCTAAACCTTTAAATCAGTGAATACCCTCATCTCAGTCCATACTACAGGTGATGCAGGCTGATGAGCAGAGAGGCCTCTGGCTTGGGCATTTTGAAAACAAAAATCTCACTGGATGATTCTGACACACACCCATAATCAACTTATCATTTTAAAAAAAACAGAATGTATTTTGACTTTCTTTTTTATGCTTTTCTTGTGCTTGGGGTGTGTGTGTGTGTGTGTGTGTGTGTGTGTGTGTGTGTGTTTGTGCTCACGGAGTGCCGGTGTGGAGGTGCATTTTGACTTGTGCTGCTCATTCTCTGGGGAAGGCAGTTTGAGAGGCATTGCATGCTGGAATAAGTCCACGTGACAAATTTCCTTACTCATCCTCTTATAACCTGGTTTAGACATCATGAAGCCTTTTCTGATTCACCCAAGCAAATTTGATCCTCGTCCTCTTTTGACTCTGCTCTATTATGAGCAGACATTTACCAAGGGTCTTTTAACCCTGTGCAGTAACTGATGTCTATCCGTCTCCTCCAGCCTATAAGGACCTCCACGGCCTGTGTCGAACGTGTCTCTCTCTAACTTCCATCCACTGTGAACGTTTGCTGATTAAATGAGCTTGGATGGGGTAGAAATAATTCCCAACCTTGGGGCTGCCTGTTCAGAGACAGACACAACAGCAATAAGTAAGATTCAAAAGATATTTTTAGTGTTAAATAATTTTAGTGAATATTGCACATTTACTGCCAGGAGTTTAGCTCTAGCTTCATGAAAGTTTATTTGGGTGGTAGTTGTTTTATCAACTTTGCTTTAATACTGCTGTCAGATGGGACATCGTTGGCTACAATTAAATCAATAATGAAATTATTAATCAGTCAATAAGATTTTCCTTTGTGGTAGGTAAAATCATTGAAAACATTATATCTTTGTAGGAAAAATAAAAATAGTGAAGAGAAGTAGACCATTGGAACTCTGGGGCCCATTGTCTCAGTAACCTGTAAGTAAGAGTTACAGCTAGACATGAGTGATTCTCTCAACTAACTGAAATAAAGCCAGACAGAGGAGCCTTCTGGGTTTAAAGGACCATGGAGATTTCTTGATTTCAAAATTTCCCCACACTCTCGCAAGGAAAAGCACAGAATCAACCAGCAGAACAAAGTTGTGTTGCTAGGCAACAGAGACCTAGCCTCCAATTCACTTGTGAGCAGAAGAGTAGAAAAGGGGAGGCTGTGAGTCTCCAGAACAAGAGAACTTAGATAGGCCACAAGCAAAATAAATCCAGAAATAGAAAGCCCAACAATAATTGCTAAAATACAAAATACAAGTTGTTTTGAAAGCACATGGCACTGTTCACGGAAAGGTTCTTCTGTGCACAAGAATGGAGGTGACATCATTTGAAAAATGTTAGAGAGAGAGAGAGAGAGAGAGAGAGAGGTGCCACCCGCTGGAGACAAACCATTGAAGGAAATAAGCAAAGAAGATAAAACACTCTTTTAGTGAAATAAACTCTCATGTGCTTCCTACCCCAATCATCCATTAAAGAAATTGCTCAAAGAGGGAGGAACTGAAAGAAAGGAGAGATCTTAAACGAGGAACTCCATTAAGGAAGGGAATAATAATCAGGAAAAACAGACCAAATCCCTTTAAAACTAACATAAATATTAAGAAAACAAGAATGAAAGTATTTCTGTTGATGAAAATTCTTACCAAGTAATCCAACCAACATGCAGAACAACCTGAGACATCTTTAATCAACACTCCAAACGGAAGCACTTTAGGAATATCGAAAAAGATCACAGGTCAGAAACATAAAAACTAGGAAGAGAAACAGACCAAAAAAGGAAAGCAAACAAATAAACAAACAAACCCACACAAAACCCAGAAAGAAACAAAATGAGCAAGAGTGGAATGGGAAAGACATAGATCCTAAGACAAAAATATATATGATGAAGACTAAATTACAAAGTAACTGGGAGGAAGATAGATGGAATACAAATTCAATGATGAATATAAAAGAAAAATAGGTAAACAATCAAAAATTCAAATAAATAATACTGATATGAGGAACAAATTAAGAATATCAGAAGAGAAGTGGTAGAAATGCAAAGGAATTGACAAAGGAGGTATTATAATACACCTATAACTGGCATCCCCAAGTAAGAAAGCCAAAACAACAGATAGAGATAACATTTCAAATTATAAGTCCAGAAAAGTTACAGGTGTAAAAGAGAAACTAAATTTACACATAATGATTTCTAGTGGATACTAGAAAAAAAATTGGCCTGGTATTAGTAACTGTGGTACATAGACTAGAAAAATGAATAGACTTAAGAAAAAAAAGAAGAAATCTTTGAGTTTTCTAGGCAAAAGATGGAGTATCTTAGGCAAGATAACCAGTTCATTATCAGACTTCTTTTTTTTTTACAACTAATAAATTTTTTAATTGGTTGTTCAAAACATTACAAAGCTCTTGACATACATATTTCATACATTTGATTCAAGTGGGTTATGAACTCCCATTTTTACCCCGTATACAGATTGCAGAATCACATCGGTTACACATCCACGTTTTTACATAATGCCATACTAGTGACTGTTGTATTCTTCTACCTTTCCTATCCTCTACTATCCCCCCTCCCCTCCCCTCCCATCTTCTCTCTCTACCCCATCTGCTGTAATTGAATTCTCTCCCTTGTTTTTTTTCCCATTCCCCTCACTTCCTCTTATATGTAATTTTGTATAACCATGAGGGTCTCCTTCCATTTCCATGCAATTTCCCTTCTCTCTCTCCCTTTCCCTCCCACCTCTCGTCCCTGTTTAATGTTCATCTTTTCCTCATGCTCTTCCTCCCTGCTCTGTTCTTAGTTGCTCTCCTTATACCAAAGAAGACATTTGGCATTTGTTTTTTAGGGATTGGCTAGCTTCACTTAGCATAATCTGCTCTAATGCCATCCATTTCCCTGCAAATGCCATGATTTTGTCATTTTTTAGTGCTGCGTATCACTCCATTGTGTATAAATGCCACATTTTTTTTCCATTCATCTATTGAAGGGCATCTAGCTGGGTTCCACAGTCTAGCTATTGTGAATTGTGCTGCTATGAACATCGATGTGGCAGTATCCCTATAGTACGCTCTTTTAAGGTCTTCAGGGAATAGTCCGAGAAGGGCAATAGCTGGGTCAAATAGTGGTTCCATTCCCAGCTTTCCCAGGAATCTCCATACTGCTTTCCAAATTGGCAGACTTCTTAAAAACAGCTGGCAAAGCAGAGCAGCATTGGAGTAGCATTTTGTGTTCACTCAACCAAGACGTAGCTGAGAGAACTTTGGCAAGAAGACTAATAAGAATAAAATATAGACATTACATCTTCTGACAAAGAAGAAAAAATGAAACTTTGAAGATGGTTGGAGCATCTGCTTTCTGGAAACATGGAAAAGACACCCTTTTCTGTATTCCTACTGTATATAATGCTGAAAACGTAAACATTGTATGTAGAACAAGGTAAGAGTCAGCAAAGTGGGGAGAGGAGAAGAAAGCCTCCCTGGGGACTTCAAGATCCAACACATGATATGGTGGTGTGTCCTGGGTTCTCCATTTCCTCCTGCAGCACAGGTTGGATTCTGGAGAAGCAACAAGCTGGAAAAGCCAATGAGTACAGACAAAACAGCCCTAGGAAAGTCCTGCACTCTCAAGCCAAGTGGCTGACATGACAGCCAGCAAGAAAGGAAACTTTCAGACCAAACCACTGGACTCCCACAATACGTCACAGGAAGGAAGGGCATTGCTACTCCCAACCCCCACTGGAAAAGACCAAGTGGATGACCTGAATAAGATGTTTCAAGTACTGTAGAAACAAAACAAAACAAACAAACAAACAAAACCCCTGTCGATCCTAGATTTTAATTTAATCCTCTTTAGGAATAAAGAGTAAATTAAGGCATGTTATGAAGGAAAATTTTGTCTTTGAAGATCTACCCTAAAGGAAATTCTGTAAGAAACTTCCCCAAGTAAAATAATAATAAATAATGAGAAAAAGAATAAAGAGGAGAAATATTGAAACATCAGAAGGAGGAAAGAACAACGGAAATAGTACAATTATGGGTAACTACAGCAGATTTCCTTAACTAGATGAAATGGTTCTCAGTGGATGGAGGAAAAACACATGACTATTGTATTATAAACTGAGACATCGAAGAATAGAAGTTCATTGGATTAGACAAAGGGGAATGAAGGGAAGGGAGAAGGGAAGGGAATAGGAAGGATGGTAGAATTAATTAGACATAACTTTCCCATCCTTGTATTTGAATATACAACCGGGGTAACTCTGCATCATGTACCACCACAAGAATAGAATCCTAATTAGAATAAGTTCTATTTCATATATGTATAACATGCCCAAAATACATTCTATTCTCATGCATCTCTAACAAGAACAAATAAAATAAAATAAATAAACTGGGGGCAGCCCGTAAAGGGACTTAACTGGAGGCAGGGGTTCTAGAGTGTGATGAGTTACACACGTGTAATTTAGTGCCTACAGCAACCACTGACCAAGCTAACAAAGAGATACTGTCAAAAATGTACTCAGCCATAAAGAAGAATGAAATGATGGTATTTGCTGGTAAATGGATGGAACTGGAGAACATCATGCTAAGTGAAATAAGCCAGGCTCCAAAGTCAAATTTTTGTCTCATATGAGGAAGCTAGAGCAAAATGGTGGGGGGGGGGCGAGTAGAGGTAGGCCTTATGAAAATAGAAAGGAGGTCAGTAGAATAAAGAAGGGGACAGAGAAGGAGGGAGAAGGGATGCAAAAAGGGAGGAACTGTGGAATGAAATTGATGAAATGATGCTGTGCACGATATATGAATATACCACAGTGAATTTTACTTTTACATATATCTATAAAGCACCAGTGGAAAAAAACAACAATAAATAAATAGAATAAAGACCAGTAGAGGGAGGAAGGGAGGCAAAGAGGAATGACTGGGGACTGAAATGGAGCAAATGATATCCCATGCATGTATGATTATGTCAAAATGAAATGAGCCCCCCTAGTATGTAGACTTATAAGGTGCTAATAAAACTATGTTTAAAACATCCACCAAAAGCTGGGGAAAGAATATCTCAGACAGAAAACACAGCAAGTACAAATTCTCTGAGTCAGAAGCATGCAGCAAATCATACCAAGACTATCCTATAGATAAATCAAATTGGAATTCTCAAAAGTGTCCAATTAGCGTATAGGAAAATAGAAAAAAAGAAAAGAAAATAGAAAAACAAAGGAAGCAAAACGATGTCAGACTTGAGTTTTATTGTGCCAATAATTGACAATAACAGTCTCCAAACCACAGAGATTCCTAGGGAAGGAGGACCAATTAGCAATCTCCTGGGGAGGGAAGGAGAGGGTGGGATCATAAAGAGACAGCACCAGGGACCTCTCCGTGGTAATGGAATGATTTCGTATTTTTATTTCAGTGGAGATTATGCAAAGCTACATACATGAAAAATGGGATAAAGCTATACATCATCATGCCAAGAGTAATTTGTGGTTTTGCTATGATATGAAAATGGTTTATCAGTTGTAATCATGTATTAGAAAATTGCAGACCTTTCTAACTTATAACTATTGGTAGAAACTGAGGGAAGGATTCTTGCAATTTCCTGTGGATCTAGAACTGGTTCATGAAGCTAATAAATAAATAAAACTCACAAAGTAAGAGTATATAGTGGAAATGAGAAGACATTTTTAAAATATGCATGAAAGAATACCTTTTAAAACTGACATAGAAAATAGTAAATGTTAAGAAGGAAAATAGGAAATGAGTGGAATGTGAAAAGAAATAATAGCAAGAGAAGTGCTATGCTAAAAATAATTTTGTTCTTCTAAAAATCCAAAGGGTGGGGGAAACATGCCAAATAGAGAATGAAACGCAATAACTGTAATGCAATACTCACATACACCACACCACGAGGTAATAAGACAAAAGGGGGGACCACTGCATGTTGGTCATGTCAATAAATACAGATGGGTTTAACATACCTATGAAAAGAAAATGACTTCAAATTGGCTTATAATGGAAGAACTAACCTATAATATATATACCAGAGACATTTTTTTTTTTTAAAAATGAATGATTTTTAAAAAAAAATTACAAACAAAGGGATGGACAAAGATTATGTCAGGCAAATGGAAATAAATCATCCAGGTACCCGTTTGTGGAAACTATTTGTTTGTAACAAATCTCTGGCTCAGACTGCCTGGGCCTAATCCCCACTTGTTCTCATCACCTGCTACTCCTCCCTCTAGCCATGCCGTCTTGCTGTTGCTCAGAAATTTCTCTTACCTCTATCTCAGTGCCTTCTGCCTGAATCATTCCTTCTTGGGTACCCACTTAATTTTTTTACCACTTTCTTTGTGTTTCTTTCCTTAAGCCTATATGAAATAGTTATCTCTGGCACAGAAATATCGAATGTCAATCTCCATAGCATTTATCCCTACTTGTCATATGCCATATATTAGTCAGCTCTTGCTGCTGTAACAAAATCCCATACACTAGGTGACTTAATAACTATAACTATAACTATAACTATATATATATATGAAATATATATATCATATCAGAAATATATATATATATATATCAATATCTCTATCTATCTATCTATCTATATGTCAGAAAGAAAGCCCTGATCAGTAACTGAACGCTGGTACATCTTGATTTTCAGCCTCCAGAACTGAGATATATATATATATATGCAAAACTATATATATGAGCAAATATATATATATGAGCAAATATATATATGCAAAACATGTGTGTGTATATATGTGTGTATATACATATGTATGTGTATGTATGTGTGTGTGTATATATATGTATATGTATATATATATCCGTTCTGGAGGCTGGAAGTTCCAGATCAAGGTGTACCAGTGTTCAGTTCCTGGTTAGGGCTTTCTTTATGATGTGTACCAGGCCACCTTCTTATGGCAATTCTTGCCTGTTCTTTCCTCAGAGAGAGCATGCTCTGAGTTTTTCCTTTTATATGGATCCTATCTTTATCACATGGGAATTATGTGATATCTTTTAACCTTATTTATTTAACCTTAAGATATCTTTTAACCTTATTTATTTCCTAAATACCTTATCTCCAAGTACAGTCATATAGGGCTTCCACATAGCACATTTGAGGGAAGACGATTCAGTTCATAGAATGACATATGTATTTGTCATCTGTGCAATATGGGTTCCTTGAGGGCAAAAACCTGCCTTTGTTCTGCTCACTGCTATGTCCCCACTGCCTCAAAGATCACCTAACGTAATCAAAGTTCCAGAAAAAGAAAAAAAACAAAAAACTGAGCATTAACAAATACATGGGGAAAAAAGGCTGATGACTTTAGACATGTTCTTGCCCTCACTCATTTTCTCATCTCTTGCTTGTTAAAAGCAGATAATATGTAAACTGTCTCACAGTAGTGTTTAAAATTTAAATGAGGCAATGCATGCAGAGCGCTCTGCATTGTACCTGGCACATGGTAAGAGCACCAGGTAGATGAGTGTGGTTGTTCTTCTTGTCACCAATGTGACAGTTATGTTGAGGTTAATCCTTGACTGACTCCATTCCAAAGCTAAGAGGATGGAGGAGACAGGAGAGAGCGGGCAAGCGCAGTGTGAGGGATGCTGCTTACAGTTTCTGCAGGACGTTATAGCAGGGGCTTTTCTTTTTCCCTAGTTTATACTTTGATGTGAAATTTGGATGTTTACCTGGCTTCAGAATAAAGACACCCTGGGTTTTACAGCCAATGTAGGTAGTTAATATCCTGCGCCACCATCCCATTTTAGGTTTTAGAATATTGCTCCCATCTGACCTCTACACAGGTCTCCATTTCCATGGGATGTCGAGACCACATTTGAAACTCTGTGTGGAAGGAAATGTGGCCTTTTGCTCAGCTTCCCATCCAGAGCCACCTTGGCTGGGAGGACCTTGATAGTTCTGGACTGATCCTATGACACAGTTGACAGCCAATCATGCTTGGGTGGCCCAGACCCCTCAGAGCAAGAAAATAAAGCAGGAACTCTCAGAGTTAGCCAGCTGCCTCACAGTGTTCTTTTTATTTCAATTTTATATCATGAAAAAAGAAAGCATCATTGTACCTTTTATTTCAATTTTATATCATGAAAAAAGAAAGCATCATTGTACATCACTGACCCACACCAACAGCTGACAGAATTCTTGGTCAGAATCGAGCCCCGGGTGAATCTAGACCTGTGCATGCTTGTCCTGGGGAACCTGAGAAGCGTGTGCATGTGTGTGTTCATGTGCATGTCACCCTCCTTCCTGCAGAGCTCAGGGAAATGTACAGTGATACTGGACTTTGGGGAAGGAAGTTGTCCCTAGCACCTGCTGATGAGAGATTTCTAGAACTTACAGGTGTCTATTTCAATCATCTAACCCAAAGGTGATGTCCACTTCTCTGTATAGAAGGCAGCTGCAGATGCACAGACTTCTAGACCAAAATGTGGTCTGTCACTACCGACAGACCTCTGATGTGCTTGTTGTGAGGTCCCAGGTTCCCTTGATGACCACCTGGCAGGGTCCTCTGCCTCTGTTTGGGGAATGAAAATCTTGACAAAGCACAGTTATCTTCTGTTGAAAAAAATGTTGAGAAAAGGCAAACCTTGAACAGTACCTTAAGCTATAATCAAAACAGAACAAACCACATCCAAAAGATCAGAATTACTACCGCTGTTACTTCAGACTGCCAGGAGATGGGGCCGCATCTAGTTTTTCTACATTCTTTTGCAAACTCCAGATATTGTAGGGGAAACCTCTATTTCTTAAGCTCATGCTATGGGGAACGAGTTAGTGTAAACTGGTTTGCTCAACTTTGCCTTTGTGTCTTGCTTTTCTTTCGTATGAATATCACTGCATATTCATAGGGAATTATTAGACAGCTCCCCCTCCCTCTTTTTCTTTTAAATACAAATGATGACAACTTCTCAAGCTGGGCTTTGAAAACAAATGAAATAGAAGTCACAATCCTTCCACCAGGGTGTCACCTCCTCCAGTCTTTTACCCAGGAAAATAGAGGTTTAACAGCATTTTCTGTACACATTTGGCAGGGCCTTATTTTCAGCCTCTGAAAGTCTCAGAAGAAAGGAGAAACACCAGCCGACACAGTTATTGTCCATCCCCAAGGACCAGGCCTGGGAGATCTCATTATCACCCCAGTCCACATCAGGAGGTAAAATAACAAAAGTTGGTGAAGCCGAGGCCATTGGTGAATGTGTTGAGGAGAAGGCAAGATCTTTGAAGGATGAAAAGGAGGATGTGGGAAGCAGGGAAAAACAGGAGAAAAATACCCTGTTTTATTTTATTAAGTTTTATAATATACTGGATTCATCCTCTGAAATGTCCAACTGTGTGTGTGTGTGTGTGTGTGTGTGTTCTTCCATTAGTCAAGGTCTAATTTCCCCCTTCATTCAATTCCTTTGCCCCAGTTTAAAAAAAAAATGACTGGAGCCTGGCAGGATGGTGCACGCCAGTTAATTCCAGTGATTCAAGAGGCTCAGGCAGGAGGATCACAAGTTCAAGGTCAGCCTCAGCAACTTAGCAAGGCCTTAAGCAATTTACCAGAACTGTTTCTTACAAAGAAAAATAAAAGAGGCTGAGGATGTGGCTGAGTGGTTTAGCGCCTGTGAGGTCAATCCCCAGTTCCAAAACAAACAAACTGGAATCAAGGATGGTGAAAATTTTCACAACAATATCAAGAGTCTCAAAATCAAGTTCAGCACTTCTGACTGAAATTACATAGTGGCTCCTGGAAAATCGGCCTCAGGAAGCAGATTCTGTGAAATCCTCATCTGGTTCCTAAGCAGGACATGGTACACAGAGAATCCTTGTTATCAGAAGGGAGCATCTTTCCATGGGTTTGATTGGATGGTTGGACCAGCCCTTCTCAGACAACTTGGTAGCACATGATACAAGGAAATTGAAGATTTTACTGTCTAGTTTTGTTCGTGATTAAGGTTCGGAAGTACATAGTCCGGCTATGGCTAAATCATGCTTGGTTTGAATCATTCTCAGGAGAAATCTCTCTCTCTCTCTCTCTCTCTCTCTCTCTCTAAATGGAATTAGCAGTTGGTTCATGTTTGTTTTTTTTCTTTTTGTTTTGTTTTGGATCTTTTTTTTTTTTTTTGATGACACTCTGGTGTGGCTTAGAATCATTCAAGTCTTGGATTTCCACAGTTATATATGAGAGTGCACTGGCTAGAGATGCCATTTTCATGTGTCTGATTTCCTGGGCTAGCCCAGGGAATGTTCTTTGGGACTCATTTCAATAGTAAGTTCTGAGTCACATTGTGGTCTGTTGGCGAGGTCAGTGATATTTCAGGGAATGCTAAAGCCTTGGGTGGTCACATCTAGATAAATCCTCCTAAGCCCAGGTTTCTGCCAGCCTCCAAACAATCCAGTCAGAATGGCTAGGGCACTCACCAGTCACAGGTGTTACAGAGATTCCTATCAAAGCTCACCAATGACGTGAAGGCTGACCAACTGGCTAAGCCACCTTCAACTAACAATTCTTGAAAAATGTTGTGCTTTGCCATTGACAATGTCTTCCCACCAAGCAGGCAAAGGGGCAGGGGTGGAGGATAGTCCATCTCCTAACCTTTCTCCCTAGATCACTCAAAAGGTGGTGTACTTGTCAGTCAGCTGACTTGAACCCCCATCTTGACTTTCCCCACCACTTCCTGGCCAGCTCTTATCTTTTCCTATAAAGTGGGGAAATCACTGTGATCGGCACTGTGCATGAAACCTGATAGGGATCCAGCACCCATGTCAGCCATTGCTCCCCTTCAAACTCATCTGCAGATGCAAGATGGGAAAAGTGCAAGGGGTTTGTGAACAATCCATGTGATGATTTTCAAATTTTTTTAAACATAAACCCATGGAAAAAAAAATCCAAGACTAACATTTCTGAAGAAGAAGTGGGACCTGAAAGATGAGGGATCCTGCTCGGCCCTGGTTCCTCTCCCTCTGCCCTGGAGCATTCCTGAGAAGGTCTACAAAACCCTAAGAATTCCAAGGTTTCTATTCCAACTGCCACTCATCAAACCCTAATCTACCATTTTAAAGTAATGGGCTGAGAGAAGGAAAGAGACGCACGTGTTTCTAGATGGCTGTAGAAAGACCCAGTCAGACGGAAGGGTCTTTGTCACATACCCTTGAACTAGACCCTAGAGATAAAATATGTGGATCTTCATCTACTCTTTTCTGAAGTAAGCATCAGCTGTATGATTTTACAGCAAGCAAAATATTTTGATTCAAAATTGTCTGAAACATTAAAGATGTTTGGTCACAGTTGATCCACTGTCCCCTGCCTTTATAAGCTGGCAGCTGAGACCAGCCATTGTCATGGAAACAATGACGAAGGCATCCTCGGCTTAGGACCAAACATGTGGTCCCGACGACCTGATAGGATTCAGAAAGTGAAAATGATCCAAAAAAGGCTTATGGGTCAGGCTTCGTGAGAGACACTGTACCCTTGAAGGAAGCATAGAATATCCACAAGGGGACAGAAGAACAAAGGCCATTCACTGCAGGCAAATTTGTGGAAAGTTGAAAAAACAACAACTGCTCAATTAGTTTGGTAGGAATGAGGATTCTAGCAAAGAAGTTGAACGGATAACATTGGAAGGACTGGGAAAACAATGGATTCCACCAAACAGGACACTCCTGGAGATGCTCAGCAGGAGAAGCTGATGGGTAGCATCACGTTCCAGGGAGATGAATCAAGTCCTAGGTGGAGGGTGCACTTAGGGGAGGAATCAGGGAAACGAATCAGGAGGCAATTAGAGTAGATAGACATGACATCATGTGGGCCTGGACCTGGGGGGTGGCATTGAGACCAGAAGGAGGGGGAGGGCGTGAGGAACTATGCAGAGGGAGAAACATACTTTGGTGACTCAGCGGATGGTGTGGGAGACAGAGGAGATGGGGATGAGCACAAGAGGTGAGGCCGGGGTGGCCAGCTCCGGTGACAGAAGCTGGGCAGAGCAAAGCACTTCAGAGGAGCCAGCTGGGTTTGTGGCTGGTTGAGTTTGCAGGGGTGGGAGGACCTGGGTGAACCTAGAGGGTGTGTTTAGTACTGTGGTTAAGGCGAGGGGCCCAGGAGATCCACGGTTAGCTCTTCCGGTGCTTATCTTAATAAGGAATATAAATCATAGCCCAGTGACTGATACTGAGCAAGGATATCCTCTCTCTTCTCTCTCTTTCTCTTTCTGTGCCTCCTCTGTCTCTCTCATCTATGTATCTATTAATCTTGAAAGAATCATAGAATTCAAATCTAACACGGAACAAAGATAACTATATTGAAATCACTTGAAGGATGATAATTGAAGATGTTTCTTTCCTGGAGAAGAAGAGCGGGAGACGACTAAGGTCTCTATTGTTGCCAAGGGTCCTACAGGGAAGTCGTCAAAGAGGGACACACTGTCGACCCATCCACAATTTATTACAGAGGTGTTGGGCTGCAATTCTCCGTGGAGAGTTCTTGCTTAATGGAGAGGCAACACAGAGCTCCAGAATCTGACCTGTCCTACACCGCAGGTCAGACAGGTCTGCAGGCACTGGGTCCTTTCTTCTGGATCCCAGACTCTGGTCTGAGCCTCTCCTGAGGTCTTACCATGCAAATAGTAATAAAAGGCAAAGTAGACCAAACCCAAGAGCAGAGCTGACCCCCCAACACCGTTGCTCTAGAAGCCAATGCCCATATTATTATAACTGCCATTCGGAGTTAAAGAGAGAAAGAAGGGGAGAGAGGAAGGAAGAAATCAGGAAGGAAGGGAGGGGGAAGAGTGTGATTTTATGATCAGCTCTCTCACTTGCTTACAAGAGCTCTCGTGTACCCCAGCGACTTTGTCCAATTGTGTCCTTCCTGTGAGCAGTTCAGAGGCGCCATCCCGGCAGGGTGTGCGGATGGTGCAAGAAGCAAGCTTCACCTCGTGCTATCCGCGAGCCACAGAGGGGTGGAAGTGAGTAGTTCAGAGACAGAGAAGAGCAGCGTGTGGACAGGAAGAGAAAGTGGGCAGGGATGAGAGCATGGGGAACAGAAAGTGGAAGGGTCCAGGGTGCACCCAAAGCCAAAGAGAGAATGGGAACAAGACAGCAGGGGCTGGAGAAGCACAGTTGCTCCCGGGGGCCACCTCTGCCACTTAGGTGAAGTGAGCGTCACTCAGGATGGACGCCGGGTGGACATCTGTCTAAAGCCCCAAGGCTCCAAGTGGTGCTCTTGGAACCACCATCTTGACTCAAAATTTGGGTGACCCCAGGAAAAAATGATTTTGCATGAGCACCGTATGCCAAGACAGCTGGACACCAGATCAGAAGCTCCAGGCATTCCCTCGTCACCACTAATCATCTCTGGAGCAGACCCCTGTGTTGGGGCCAAGGACGTCATCATCCATCACCACAAGCAAAGAGCAGTTATTATGGTGTTTGCTATAAAATGACCTTGTAACAAAAAATGATAACAGAAAATAACTCCTATTGGTTTTATTTCTAGCAATAAAAGATAGCTAAGACTCCTGGCATATGATTTAGAGCTTGATATTTTTTTTTTCCCTATGGCTTGATTCAAAGTTTACCTCTCAGGTCATAACATTTAAAACCCTAAGCACCTGGAAGTTTGGTCCAGGGGGAAGGGTCCCGCTGTGATGCCGAAAATCAGCTTCTGATGCCTGCCCCACCTTTCCTACTTTGTGACCTTAAGCCTGTAACAGCTTCTCTGAGCCACAGTTTTCTCCATAATAAGTGGAATGGAAGATGTATCTCCTGGATCTTGCCCAGGCTTGTGGTGAGAAGCAAAAGAAATAAAAGGTAGAGTGTGATCTGGAACACAAATAAACTGGTTAGAAACACACAGAATATATTCAACCATTTGTTCCTACATCATTCATTAAACTCTGCTAGTTCTTAGTAGCAGTCGGTGCTGCAGCCAACCTTCCATCTGAAAGACTACTTTGGGCAAATGCTCTCAATAACGTGTGTAGTTAGTAACAGATTCAAACGTGTTCCTTCAAGATCTAATAGTTTATGTTGAAAAAAAAAATCAGGAACTTTGAAACAACAAAGGTTTATTTCTTGTTCTCATTGCATGCTTATCACTAGATTCCACTCCTGCCAATCACCTGGGGCTGGAACCAATGGAGGCCCCCCTGTCCCCAGGCTGGTCACCACACCTGAGGAATGCTGTTCTAGGGTTCTCATGTCTGTAATTGAATGCCCAACCAGAAGTGACAACTCTCAATTGCACGCAACAAGTTATTGGCCACAGAACTGACCAGGGAAGATCATGCTACCTGGAAATCAGAGAAATGGAAGCCTTTGGAGGGCAGCATTTTTAGGAACCTGTATCCATCCATAGAGACTCAACATTGGACACAGGTGGTGTTGACAGAGGCAACGTCTGTCTGCATTGATTAACGAGCGTTCACTGAGCACCTCCTAGCCATCAGAAACAGTGCCCAGCACAGGGGATGCAAACCTCAGACAAGTTCTGTGTCCTCAGGTGACACACTAGAAAAACCCACTGGACACTTATGGGCACCTCAACCAGCCACTTCATACAATCTGAGGGCAGAGGAATGCATTCCTGGAGGTGGCGGGTCCTACTGGAGCAGTTGCCAATAAAGAGACTGGGGATGGAAGGGATTCTGGGAGATAAGGGCAGCACAAAGCAAGGGGCAGCCTCCTCCAGCGGGGACTTGGTGCTAGAGCATCAGATGGGAGCCAGGATGGTCAGAAAGAGAGTCTGTGTGAAAGGAGGACCAATCAGGAGATGGGGACAGCAAGGGGTTGGGGGAGAGACCTGCTATTGGACAGTAAAGGGGGACAGAGGCAAAGAACCAGGCAAAAGAACCCTGGAATGCTGGCCTTCAGCTCTGAGCTCCCCAGAAACAGGGTGTAGCATGCCTGTGGGAGGGAGCCCGCTGCTGCGTCCACCTGCTTGGAAGCCACACTGAATGGCTGTGTTACCTGGACATGCGATTTGCCCTGTCCAAGACTTAGTTTCTCCATCTTGGAAATAGGAACAATAGACAACGCACTCGCATGTCTGAGATTCACCGAATTAGTATGTGCAAAGAACGCTGGCCGTGGACGCTGGAGTCTGGCCAGGATTGCAGAAGTATGGACCGTGTTCACAGTGGGGGGGGGGTTCCCGCCTCTCCCAGCCAGGCCCAGCCTGCTCTGCCAGCTGAAGTGTCAACATGGGCGGCTCCTGACTGAAGTCCAGGCCGACAAAGGACACTGTGCACCCAGGGGACCTGAGCAGGGTCCCTTCTGTTTGCCTCCCAGAGGCCTTCCTTTTCTGGAAGCAGCTGGCTGGAGGGTAGGCGGGCTCTGAGCCGCAGGCTGTTTTCTGCTGAGTCACCTGCTGGGCTCTGGCTGGTGTGCGAGGTCCTAGCCCAAGGAGCTGGCTCCCAGAGTTGTTCTGTTTTGGGGGTGGGCCGGGGAGGGTGGTAGTCTTTTCTTTTATAAGGGTGATCAAAAGCCTCCAGTGAAACAATAGAGGTTGTTTTATGGGTTTGGTGGGCTGTGTGCCAGCGCTTGGCCTGCCAAAGCATGCCAGCAGAGGAGGGACTCTTGTCTCTGGGCTCCTTGCCATGAATTTGCATCAGCCCTCCATAGAAGGAGGCAACAGCCTGGGAGGGCTCGGGTTCCCATCTGATTTTTACAGCAGAGAAATGATGTACTTTCAGTGGAGATTTGGAGACTCATAGCTTCCACAACTATGC
Source organism: Marmota monax (assembly GCF_021218885.2). Taxonomy (NCBI): domain Eukaryota; kingdom Metazoa; phylum Chordata; class Mammalia; order Rodentia; family Sciuridae; genus Marmota; species Marmota monax. The sequence goes on from NW_026694710.1 coordinate 19,011,490, forward strand.
ACACTGGGTAACAATGCTTGCTGGCTTCTCAAAGCAGTTGGTATGTGCCAAGCTCCTCTCCAGGACTTCAAAGCACCCTCTCATCCAGTCCTTACCAACTGGTAAACTAGGTTCTCTTCTTATTCCTATCTCACCTGTGAGGATAGAAACTCTCAGAGAGGTTATGTTGCTGGCATGAGGTCACACAGTGGTAGGTGGTAGAGAAGACAGCCTGATGCCAGGACCCATATCCTGAGGGGTATGGTTTCCAGGGGGCTGAGGGGACTCATGGGACGTGTGCATCAGCAAGTCTTACATACAGCGGGGGTGCAAGAAATGACCTCCATTGCTGTTATTGCTACTAACTAGTCCTTCGAACAAACAGACAACAGCAGTGAACAACCTCACTACGTTGTCTTGTGAAGCTGGTTTTATTCATGGAGGGCAGGAGAGCAGAGACCCCAGGGACGCGGACACACTCTGCCCTCCTACTTCTATGTGCTTCTGGACTATCTCAGGCTGACCTTGTTTGCAAGCCAAATGACCTTCAGTCTCTATATCCTCATTTCATGGTTTAGGACTCAAGTGTGTAGGTCGTGGAAATTTCACAAATTCCAGACAGGCTTACGGCATTTAAAGTACAACTAACAAATATGTAATGCCTGCCTTTTTTTTAAATTTTTTAACCTCCTTGTGGGTCAGAGACGATTCTCAGGGAGCAAGAACTTTGCTAAAGCAACCGGGATCTGGGCCAATTTGCTCGCCGGCTTGTGACCCGATAATACCAAAGCTGCTCAGGGTGCTTTGGAGAGTGTCCCGGGAGAGAGCTTTTCTCTTCTGCCTGTCTCTCCTCCCAGCCCATGAGAAACTGGCCTTGGCTGCTGACACCCACTGCACTTTCTTCACTTGGTTACTGTCACAATCAAATTACAGATCAAGCAGGTGCTGATGAGGCCTGTCACTACACAAAATTAATTTAAAAAAATCTTTTTAAAAAAGGAAGTGACCCAGTTTCCTGAGGCTTGTCCCTCCGGGGCTCTGAGCATGCCCTTCCCCCTGCAGTGCATCAGAGAGTGATGTCAGTTCACTCTGCAAGCCACAGAGAGAGAGAGAGAGGGCTGGCGAGATCTGCAGTGAGCAGCCTGGGAGCTCAGTGCCATTTGGGCTCCTGTCCCCGCTACCGTCGAGACCATTCATCTTCAACCTACGGTGGAGCCTTCTCAGGGCTCTGAGTTTTCTTGTTGTGTTTTGTTCAGCAAGGCGTTCAAGATTCCTTCACAGAAATCTGTGACGGGGCCGGGAAATGCTGTGTGAGCTATGTCTTCGTGAAGTCACCATCTGGCCAATATTCATCTTGCTTAACGAAATACCAAGGATGTCCTTCAGCACAGATGCTGCAGTGCCAGAACACAGCACACAAGTGACCGCAGCCATAAACCAACATGCAATCAAGTGTAATTAACGCACCTGGTGCCCGCACCGGCGTTCCAATCCCTGGCTCTAAGTGGGATGGCTTCATTTTTCATATGTGGCTTTTGTTGTTTTCCTCTTAGGGTCGGGGGAGAGGTTTGCCGCTTCAATCAGCCCCAGTATCTCCTGCAGTAAATAAGCCACCGTGGAGTCACGGGGGTTGGTGCAAATAGGAGTGTTTGCGCGCGGTCAAGAGGCTGCATCACGCGCAAACAATACAATACTGAGCGGCTTTCCATGTTGTGAAAGGGCCATTGTCCCGGGCGTGTGGAATCTGCCCTGCTGTTGGTGCCCGCAGGATCCAGACCCACTACTGTCCTACATGGGCTTGTGCGCCAGACGGAAGAGCAAAGGCATCCCAAGCTTAGAAAAATAAAAGACAAAAGCTCCAAGCAGTCCACCCTGATTCCACTGTCAGCAGAATTCCCCAGCCTCCCTCCTTCCCTTCCACGCCTGCCCTGACTTTGCCGGGGTTTTGAAATGGTGATGGGGAAGGTGAAGTGTCTTGCCTCTGTGAAATGGAAAGTTGCAGGCTCTCTCTTTGGACAGCAATCAGCAAGGTTAGCACACAGGGTCAGGGTGGCGGGCAGAAGTTTCAGAAGGGGCACAGTGACCATGATGTCTCTGACCCCCAGAGCCCACTTATAGCCCGAGGGCCATGCAAGGCATGGAGCAGGGGAGTCAGGCAAAGCCTGAACCTGGGGTTCAGGGACATCGGGAAAGAGACCTGGTCTCCTTTGCAGTGTTCCTGCTCTGTCCAGAGCGGGGGCATGCTGCTCCCATGGTGACCTTGCACAATCTGGGGGCATATGGAACTCTGGGCTCATCCTCTTGTGTCACTTGTACACTATTTAGAAATTGCAAAATTGCAGGCAGCAATTAAAGGTTTCAAAGGCCCTTGAGTGTCGTTAGGGGTTTGTCACTGCTTTTCTCTGAGCTCCAGGATGAATGACTCCCAATTGTCTCCTATCAAATTAAAGCTCCTTATCATAGGCTGTAGCATCCTCTGCTAATTGGCTCCTGCTTACCCAATTCATCTTTTATTCCAAAGCACCTTGTCCCTTGTCTGGGAGCCATCTCCAAAGCCTTCTAATTGCCAGCACTCTTCAAATCAATTCTATTCAACAGATGTGCCTTGCATTTCTTCTCCAGTGTCAGGCCCTGATACAGGGGGAGGCAGGAAGGTATATGAGCCAGAGGACCCAGGCGTTACGGTATAGGGCAGCTTTCGGTAGCGCCTGGGAGTGGAAGGCAGTAGTTTGAGCCTTGGTCTAAATGTAGGTGCTGAATCATCTCAGGCAAGTTACTTAAACCCTCTGAGCCTTGGTTTGAGAAGCCTGGAGATAAAATGAGACATTTATGCAGAACTACTGTAAGAAGTTAATGTGGATTTCATTCATCTCTTGTCTCTCATCTGCTGATCTCTATATATCTCACTTATGTTTCACACACGCACATACACACACACGCACACACACACACACATGCACACGTTCACACATACACACACACATCCCTGAAGATCTGTCATCATTTTCACTGGCTCCAGATGGGGCATGAAAGAGCAATAGTCACCTCTGCCTGCAGAAATCTGCAAAGCCTTCCTAGAAGGGAAGATACTGGAGCCAAGTTTTCCTTCTTTGGTAGACCTGAGATTTGGGGATGTTGAAGGTGGCCCTAGAGAGGCCCTGAGTGGGAGTACACATCCCCCAGGCCCACCTCATCTGACTTCAAGATAAGCCTCCACCTGTGGTGCTGGGCCATGCTGTCCTCCATGCTTCTCAAACTCTCCTTTGCTGTTCTACTTTACCTTCCAAGTTCAAGTGAGCCCCGAGCACCACTCAGGGCTGGCCAAACATCCTATGTCACCTGTCTGTGTTCAGCTGGGAAAGTCTTCCAGGATGGGGGCCTCGACGGGGATTTCCCCACAGCCACATTTCAACAGCCCTTTGCCTACAAGAGCGCTGTCACTTCTCCAGCAGGCTTAATTCGCGGACGGGGAAGAGGACAGGGAGGAAGAGGCTCGGGGTGGGGAGCAGAACCCAGATAGGAATCTGACACCCTTTTTCCAGTGACCTCAAATGAGTCACTACTGTCTTTGATCCTAAATCTCATACCACCACTACAAGGACCTCTTGTTCTCAAGCAGATGCAGAGGGAAAGGTGCAGCCTAAAGAGGACCTTTATTTCCCCAAGTGAAAGAGCCCATCGGGTTTACACTGGTGTGTTTGCCTGGCAGGGCCTGGAGTCCCTAGAGCTGCCCACCTTCCCTCTCCTTCCCAGGTAAATGAAGCCCCAGTGGGGGCCCTTTTCACCAGCCACAGGGTGCTGATGTCACCTTTGGGCCCCCTTTATCAGAAGGTGGGGTACATGGTGGTAACCTGCACAGCTCCAGTGAGAAGCCTCAGAAAACCCTGGAAGGAGAATCTCTGCTTGGAGAGATTGACACTCGCCCAGGTTTCCCTGCCAGGAAGTGACTGAGCTGGGATCACACTGAGACTTTTCTGACACCAAGTCCATGCTCTGTCCACCAGCCCAACCAAAAAAGGACGTCCATCCTGCTCCCAACTCGGAGCACCACGATGTCACTAGAGAAAAGCATGGGACCAGGAACGACATGGGGAACAACCCCAGGATTGGAGCTTTCAAGATTCAAACTTGAAAAGTGAAGGGCAGAGTCACCACAGAGGGCTGGGGGTGCAGGGGTGCCCCCTTGTATGGTGGGTGGATGCTGTGTGGGGTTAGAATTGGGAGTCTAGACCACCAGGGAGAAGAAACAGGGGTATTGGAGAGAGGGTGCGACTGCGATTAGCATCATTCAGAATGTATTTAGGGAGCAGCCACTGAGTAAGCACAGATCTGTGAGTGTATGAGGAGAAAGAGGAGCAGGGCTCCCTACCAGCATGACGTGTTGTTCTCTCCCTTTACTTACATCCGCAGTGTCTGGGTAGCACCTGGGCTCTACCAGTTGGAATCTACAAAGTCTGGCTGTTAACACCCACTCCAGGGGACCCGGTGGGAGCAGTGTCTCCATTGTCCCTGCTCCATGCAGAATTGCCCAGGGCAGGGCTGCTAGGTGTTTCCCTCTCTCCTGAAGCCTCTTTCTTCTCTTCTCTGTCTTTGCATGGCGGGGGGACCTCCATCAGAACGTGGGGGAGCCCTGCCTGCCCTCTTTCTGCAGCCTGTAGCAGTGCTGTTGGGTCTTCCAAACTGAAACCTTCAGACCCTTTCCAGAGGAACTCCCGCCCCACAGGTAAAGACTGCCCATTTTAACTTTTCCATCTGTCTCTTCGTATAATTCCACCAGGGAATTATCCCCACAGAATCCTGTCCATTTATTTCCTTGGTATTAATGAATAGTTCCTCCCCACAAAGGGCAAGAGGAGGAGGAAAAAGTTGTTGAGAGACAAAGGACAATTATGAAAAGCCTTGAAATGGGGAGACATCCCTGGCTTCCCCAGGCTGAGTGGACATGGGTCACACTTGGCCACAAGCTCAGCTGTGCACCTGCAGTGTTGGGTGTGATTGATTTGTTTGTGTTCCTCTCAATGGACTCTGAGCTTACAGGACTGGCCCCCTCCTTATTCATGTTCCGTGAAGATGCATAGTAGGGCCTCTGTAATCACTGGGTGAGTTGGACACATAATATAAGGTATGGTGGTCTCATAAGACTGTTGCCTTCGGGCTTAGGCATTTCACATCCAGCAGTGTGGACCCTCCATCAGCATGCCTAGGTGGGAATTCACCCTCTCCTACTTAGCCTCATGACTTCAGATAATTCTGAAGGATCTCCCTAATTCTTAGTTTCTAAAACTATAAGACATAGGCAACAATGATAGATACTTCATAAAGTTGTGGTACATATCAGATGAGATTATTCATGTAAATAGTCCTGGGCCTCTACTAAATGCACAACAAAGTTCAGCTGAGAAAGAGAGAGAGAGAGAGAGAGAGAGAGAAGGTGGATAGCTTTGTATCACGATTAAGGACATGGATGGGGCTAGACTTGAACTGACCTTGGTGGGCAGGGGGAGATAGCATGGGACACACGATGTGTTGTATGAGTCAGATTTTCGTCACCACAACAAAATATCTGAGAAAATCAACTTAAAAAGAGGAAAGGTTTGTTTGGACTCATAGTTTCAGAGGTTTCAGGCCCTAAGCAGTTGGCCCCAGTGCTTTGGGGTGTGTGGTGAGTCAGTAACTACACCACGGCAGGAGCACGTGGTGGAGGAAGAAGCTCACTTCGTGGCAGCCACAAGGCAAAGGGAGAGAATCGCTCCTTCAGGCTCCGCCACCTCCCCAAAGCACCTGCTGGGACAAAGACTTCAACCCATGGCCCTTTGGGGGACATTCAAGATGCAAATTGTAGCTCATGACTGGTGTTTGTAGGATTTCCAAGTCAAATTTCGGTGTCTGGATGCTCTGCAAACTGCAGTCATGTCCAGTTTAGAAAAACTGCCACCTCCGCCAAGACAGCTCCCTTGACTATACAGTGCTCCTGGCCAGACACTGTCCCAAGAGGCTGTGTCCTGGCCTTCCTCAATGGGCTTCCCCAGAGCTGCAGTGGCTCCACAGTACAATTTCTTCCACACACGATAGCCTCACCACTCAGAACTTGTTTCCTTTTGCAAAATAGGGAGCACATAGGGTCCTCTGCTCTGTGTTGACCTTCAGAGTGAGCATGCTTTAGTGAAAAGTGCAAGGTCGCCCTCCAGGCCCTCCATTTGCCATCTTGATGACCTGCCCCCTCCTATCCCACTCCAAGGTAGACTTCATTAAATCCGATAATTGGTTTCCATTTGAGAAATGTGTAGGGCACCAGTCGGCCCTGGGAATGCAAAAGTAAAACAGAAACGGTTCTGTCCTGAAACTTCTCTCTTGAATAGAGGAATCCCAAACATCAATGAAAATGACCAAAGGCAGCCCAGATTCTTCCTCCTCAGCCCTCCCAACACTTGCGCAGCCGCCTTGGGCACTTTCTAAGTACAAAGCACCAGCTTCATTAATCATTCAAACAATATTGCATCAGAGAAATGTGCCCAGGGCCACCCAACCACTGAAGGCCCAGTCAGAATTCAAACCTTGACCCCCACCTTGAAACCGTCCTTCTGCAAACTAGCCCTATCTTGGTCAAACTCTTCTCTCCCACCTCCCTGCCTCTCTCCACCCACACTGTGGCTACCCACACTGTGGCCACCCAGGCCAGGGCCCCCATTTCCAACAGATGACTCAAATCCCCAGTGCCCTGGGCTCCCTGCAATTCTCTTGTTAATTCTCAAACCTCCCCAACCATGGTCACTGGAGTGAGACTTCTTAAATGCAGATGTCGTCATGTCAGTGCTACTGAAGACTCTTCAGTGGCCTTCTGAGGGCACAAGGAAAGGTCTAAGTTCCTTGATGTGCATCCAGAGCCCTCTCCGACCTTCCTGTGGAACCTTCTCCCGTGCCTCCCTGCCCCCTCCAGTTGAGAACATGAAACTGAAGTCAGCGCCCACCATGACCACTTCCTTGGGTCTCTGCTGGGTTTCTGCTTTCTCCCTCATCCATCCGGGGAAATCCTGCTCATGTCTCCTCTTACAGGAATTTCCTCGGAGACACCATGCGCCTAGTGAGCCAACCCACCCTGCGACTTCCTGTCTACTCTAACTGCTAGTTATATTAGGAGGCAGAGGAGCTGGTGAACGAGAAAACCAGGATGTCCCTGACCCGAGTTGGGGTACGGGGAGGGTCCTTTAACTCCGTCCTTGGTAGTGGTCTTGGGGAACACAGCTCACATTTGGTATCAGAGATGGATTTTGAGGAAGAATTGGATTGCATTTAGGTCGTCATGTCCTGGATTCCCAGCTGTCACCAAGGAGAGTGTCAATATTGAAGCCTGTGGAGTAGGACGGAAAGTCCTCTAAATAAACCCCGATGGCCGTGTCTTTTGTCGCCAGCTGGTGGCAACCCGCCAGGTGTCCTGCAGCACACTGACATTGTAAGAGATCTGGAACGAACGGCAAGTATGGGTGAATTTGATATTTACCAAGGTTCATTCTCTCTAGAAATATCACGTTCCGTCCATCAAGGAGGGGACCGTGACTGTTGACGTTATTATTTTACTGGCCAGGGACATCTTCTGTTGCCATCAGAAAACAAACGCCAACCCTCTGACTTTGCCTTGAGCAGCCCCAGGACTCTCCTAAAAGGACACTCTCAGGGCTGTTTGTCTCTGGGTCACCAGAAGCAGGTTCCATGAGCCCCACCTCTGCCATCAGTCACAAAGGGAACACAGACACAGTCACCCCGGTAGACATCACACTCTGTCTTTTAGGAGCCTCTGTCTGATTGCTGGATCTGACTTCTGTTTGGTTCTATCTAACTTTAAACATGCCAAAAAAGGAAGGCCTCCTTCCCGGGAAGTTGGTTCTCTATTTATGCACATTCATATTTAAATTTTATTGCAACCCGTCTTTCAGACATTTTTTCCCCCTTTTAAAATTCTGACAACATATCTCCTATTCCAACCCCTTCATCTGCGTCCACATGAGCCCCGACTGGCCTTGTTCATGGATTCTGAATACACACAGGCTATAATTGTATCTTTTGTCTCCAACACTATTTTTTCTCCCCAGGTCTTACTTTCTTTTTGTTAATGTCAACCCTTCTATTCTCTCACTTTATTTACAGTGCTTCTGCCCTTTTTAGAACGTGAGGCTTGCTAGAAGGGTTATTAATTCCCTGCCGCTAAGGCTGGACTAGGCCATCTGTCACGGATGCTCACCTGATAAGACAACATTAACAGCAACCAGCACTTAAGAAGGGCTTTGTACTAGCTGGTCTCTGCATGTGATTCTTGATCCAAATTCATTGTCTTGTTTAAGGCTTGGTATTTCTATTGTTCCCAGCTCACAGGTCTGAGAAGGAGGCTCAGAGAGGTTGATTGACACATTCAAGGTCCCTCAGGGAAGAGCAGCATTTGCCTGCTTGTGACCCAACATTTAGCGCTCGGCACAACATTTTATCTCGTGCTTTTGTTGATGACTGTTTTCATTTCTCCTTCTTTAGAATATCCACAATAAATCAAAGATGATAATTAATACAGAAAAATTAGCTCTGGGAGTCCAACACTCCTGGACACCCTGCGATTTTTCTCACTCCTCCTTTAAGGTCTCCCACTAGAGGTGAAATCTCATTTCCTTGTATAAATCCGTTCAAATTCATTTTTAGAAGTTACAATTCGACAAGCAGCTCCAACGACACACTGAAGTGGAGTCTGGGACTGCAGACGCCTAGCAGGTCTGCCACGGTCTCTGTTCCTCTCTGTTTTCCTGGCGTGTTGATTGTCCTTAAAAACCAGCCTCGTCTGGGAATAGTGTGCATTTGTTAATTACCTTTGTGGAGCCAGCAGATGGTGCAGAAGGCACTGCAGTGTCGGAGGACCCAAGCCAAAAGAGAGCGGGAGAGAGGGTGGCATCTGTTTATTTGTTTAATTTCTTTGCGAGGAAAATGGTGGGTATAAAAATAAAGCCAGTCATCAGAAGGCATTTAAAAATGAGGAATGCTTTCACCAGTGGTTTAAAATAAAATCCCCTTTCTGCCTCTAAAGCTTTGGCCATCAACAGCAGTATCTGAAACCCAGAACTGGCCATGTTGAACTCAGTGCAGGTCCATTAGCCAGTCTTGGATCCCGGGCAAGTTTACCTGTCAGATGCAAATGAAGCTGCTCCATCACAGGTATGGCACCCCCCCACCCCAAGAAATTCCCACATACAGGCCACCTGCCACCTCCTTCTCCTTAAGCCAGTGGCCAGGTCAGGTTAAATTAACAGAGGATAGTGGCCTTTCCACAAGTTTGGTGGTAGATGTCCAAATTGTAAATCTACACTACCATCCTTAGAGTCAGAGAACATTCCAGAATATTAAGCTCACCCAAATAGAAATAACTCATTTCAGAGAGCCTTTACTGCTATTTAGTGAGCTATTCAGTGAGCTATTCAGTGGCTGTCTTAGCCTACATGGAGCTGCTGTAACAGAATGCCTGAGACTTTATAAAGAAACAGCATTTATTTCTTACAGTTCTGGAGGTTGAACAGTCTGTGAGCTTGGCCACTGCCTGTGGGGAGAGCTCTTCTGGTGCACCCTAATGTGGTAGTAGAACAAGCCACACATGTATAGGAGAGCACGAGAGGCCTGCTTGTGTCAGGCCACACTCTAGATAATGGGATTCATCCATACACAAGGAGGATCCCTGGGGACCCCAGCATCTCCCAGCAGGCCCCTACATGGTCGCGCTGGGAATTGAGTTTCCAATGCATATACTTCAACATTCAGGCCACAGAAGTGGCTCAAATAGAATTAGAATTAGGCTCCAGGGCTCAGCTTGCTCCCAGACCCCCACTCATCAGGAAAGCAGAAGAAAAAGAGGGACAGGGCTGTCAGGAGGGAGGAGTGGCCAAGCCTGCACAGGTGGTGGCCACCTGACTCAAGAGACAATGACCTCGAATGACTGACATCAGGTGTGGGAGGTGGCGAGAGAGGGTGCTGGGCATGGCTGCAAGGGCCTGTGGTCACGGAAGCGGCACCAAGGAAGGTGAGTGGGAAGTGCCCTGGCTGGGTCAGCACCTGCTGGGGGCAGGTGGGCTGGGCAGGGAGAGGACGGGACAGGGACATACCCAGGGCCCAGGCGAGAAGCTCTGAGCCAGCATTGTGGGGGGGCAAGTGCACAGGCTCTTCTGTGCTCAAGGTCACCCATGACCTTGGGCTCCCAGACCCAGTGGTACCTTTTCTGACCCCACCTTCTTCCACAGTCAATCACCAGCTTCTTCAGAGACTTTCTCTTCTCAGCTCCCAGGGCCCTGCCCCCCTCTGGTTGCCCTCCTTCCTTGGTGGCCAGGCCCTGTCCACTGGTTCATCTTCATCTGTGGTGTCCCTGAACACGGGTGTCCACAGGCTTCTCTTCCTGGACTCCTCCTCTTCATCTGACTCTTCCCAGACGTCATCAATGGACCAGTAGTCCCCAGTCTTACGTCCCCAGCACTGATCTCCACCTTCCCGTGTAGACACACAGAGCCGATGGCTCATCCTCTGTAATCGTCACCACCTGTGGAGCACAGAGGTAGCAAATCAGAAGGCTCTGCTCAGGTCACACGTCAGCTCCATAGATGGTAGTTTCCACTGTGACCTTGCATGGCACAAGGGCTAGCTCACCAAAGGCTCTTTTCATTAAGGGCATGAGTTCTATTGGCGAGTGCTCTGCCATCTTGCCCTAACCAGCCCCCAGAGACTCTCTGCCAAAACTATTGCCTTGGAGTTAGGTTGCCACAGATTAACTTGGGGCACACAGAGACGGAGGCCATAGCAATGATCATTCCAATTCACATTCCCGCTAGCAGTGTGCCTGAGTTCTTCCTGTTTCACATCTTTGCCAACACTTGGCCTTGTCAGAATTTAAACTTTTGTCAATTATATGACCATAATTTCACATCACATTAGGATCTGGATTTGTATTTCCTTGATTACTAATGAGGTTGAGCAGCTTTTTATGTTTATTAATTGCATGTGGTTCTTATTTATAACATCCTTTTCCTGTTGGTTTGTTTATCATATTGCATTAAATTATAAGAGTTTTAAAATATATTTTGATATTTTATATTTTGATCCTTTATTGACTATATATACAAATTTATCAGCATATTTTTTGATTATAATGTACTTAAATATAGCAATGTCTTATGATGAGTGCTTTATGTCTTTTAAAATATTCCTTTCCTACCTTAAAGCAAGAAAGATATTTTCCCTTATATTGGATAAAAGTTTGAAAGCTCTTAGAATGAATCTTGGGTACTCAATTCATCTGAAATCCTCTCTCCGTTTAGTGTAAGGAAACTATCTCATTTTACACCTTTTTTCCTTTTCAGTAGGACCAACAATTTCACCAGGACCCTTAATAAGTCACTTCTCATTTCCCTCGGACCCACCACGCCACCCCTCATATGATCAGGTCCTGCGTGTGTGTGGCTTGTTACCTCCGCCCCCTCTGAATGCATGGATGCAGTGTATCACCTGCCTGTCCAACCCTCCTTTCCTTTTATTCTGTGTGACAGTCTTTTCTTTTTTCTTGATACTGTCCCTTCCCTACTTTCATAGCATGAAAAATTTGTGTATAGGGAAACCTAATCTCATTGGTGTTGGGATTCATGCCAATCCTAATACCAATTAAGAGTAGGTGCCCTCTGATTAAGTAACAATGGCTCCACCTTCATGAATGGATAAGTGTCTTATAAAAAAAACTGGGAGAAACTACCTCAGACCAGCATTTACCCTCTCCTGTGAATGCAGTAACAAAGTGCTATCTTGGAAACAGAGAGACGGGGTCTTTAGCAAGCACCAAGATTGCTACCCCCTTCACCTTGACTTCTGGCCACCAGAACTATGAGGAACAATTTTCTGTTTATAAATTACCTCATCTTAGGTATTTTATTATAGAAGCACAGATCAAAACACCTACCTACTGACCTTATAGCACATGTAGACATATGACCCAAGCAGGTCAATTAGCATTCTCCAACCTCCAGTCAAAGGATTAGCTGAAAATTGGTTCTCTGAAACTGACTTTTGAAAGTCAACCCAAGAAAAATTATAGCTGAGTGGGAACAGAGGTAACACTTTGATGATAGGTTTTTGAACACCTGGATCCAGCCATGCCTGAAGCAAGTGACTCTTTGAACTTTTCAGTGACATAAAACAGATAATGCCTCTCTTTGATAAATACATTTGAGGAGGGTTTTTAATCTCTTATGATGAACAAATACAGATGGCCATGCCATATCTACCTGCAGATGAATCGAGGAAACATTCATGGGCAGAGTCAATATTTTCCTCAATTCTCTCTCTTTCTGCTCCTACCCAAAGACATGTGGCCTTCATAATGTGTGATCACAAACTGTGTGGCCTAAAGCAGCAGGAATGCATTGTCTCACGTTCTGGAGGTCAGAGACCCGGACCTTTAGAGGTGTGGCTGAGGACGTTCTCTAAGGAAAACCTGTTCCTTATTCCCTCCTGCCCCTGGTGGTCACCGTCCAGCCTTGGCTTGTGGACTCATGGATCCCATCTCTGCCTCCATATTAACATCAGCTTCTTTTCTGTGTGTCTCTTGTAAGGACACGTGTCACTGGACTTGGGACATATTTAGACAACGTAGGGTGATCACATTCCGAGACTCTTAGTTTATTCCAGGGGCTACGATGGGGACGTGTTGTTTGGAGGACCACCATTGGGCCTCTGACAGAGAGGCCCAATTTTCTTTCTGAGGCTCAGAGATATTAACATTTCCAAGGTTCCACAGCTAGCTAGTAATGGGTGAAAACAGGATTCAAATCCCAGGCAGACTACCTTAGCCCAAGGTCCTAATCATCATTTTAAACAACCAAAGATTGAAAACCAATGGCCAGAAGGCTAGATCAAGTCTTCTTCACCTGAATGAAGTGTTTAGTAAAATTATAGTAGCTGCTTAGATATCAACAATTTAGGATATCTTATGTAAAATTCTGGATTTTCAGCTATGTAGCAATAACACCAAAAAGGTGCCACACAGTAGCAAAGCCTTTGACCAGAGCTTGTTCCGTACTCCACCATGCCCGCGCCCTCTGGGTTGGGTTCCCGCCATTGCCTCTGCTCTTCATTTGATTTGCTGGGACCACCACTGATGAGCTTAACATGTGGCCCCAGAATAGAACTGAAGTCCCGTGTGACCTCGAGACCTCCTCCAGGAAGTCTTACCTAAGGGGCATCCGTCCCTGCCAAGTCTAAGGGCAACATCCTCTTCTGCAGCTTTTGCCCCTCTGTTGTCCAGGCCAACTTCTGTGACCTTGACCTTGACCTTGAGCCATGTGTAACACTGACTATACTCTTGCCCTAGAGAACTCCTGGGCTTGGCTTTAAGCCACTCACCTTTTCCCCTGCAGGTAAGATTTCTGGGAGCAGTGCTGGTCACAATGGCTTTTCAATTCCCCAAATAACGGCTCCTTCCTGGTATGTCACTGGACCTTTGCCACCTTGTATTTTGGTGGCCCTTTTTCTGTCTGTGTCTTGTACTTGCCCCTATTTGCCATTTGGAGTCTCAATTTAAATTCCACGTCCTTACTTTTTTTGCCCAAATTAATGGCAAAAACATATAATTGAAAGAATTAGAGGAAATTTGGGGACGGTTTTGATATTGGATGCTATTAAGGAATACTCATCTTAAAGTGTGTTAATGAGATCAGTTTTTAAGTTTATTTTTTAAAGTCTTTGTTAAAATGTTTAAGTGTTTATGGGAGAAATGATGTGCTATCTTGGATTTTCTATAAAATACTCTAAGAATAGCAAAAAAAAAAAAAAAGAAATTATAGGGAAGGTAAGGGAGATAGATGGAAGGAGGTGGCCAGATATTGAAGACCACTGATGTTGGGGTCAGTGGGGGTGCGTCACTGGACCTTTGTGGATGCTTAAGAAATGTCATAATAAAAAGGCAGGGTGTATGTGCCTATGTGCGCGTGTGTGGCTCTGTGTGTGTGTGTGTGTGTGTGTGTGTGTGAGAGAGAGAGAGAGAGAGAGAGAGAGAGAGAAAGAGAGAAAGAGACAGAGAGACAGAGACAGAGAGATTGAGCCTCGCATTCTCCAGCAGGCCTCCCAGGGCACAGTCTAAAGTCAGGACTAACCACTCACCATAACAACCTCCTGTTTTAATTCTCAGCACCCATCTTACTTATATTTTATTGTTTTCCTACTGGTTTGGATTTGTGTGTACACTTAATTATATCTCCTTTTGGCACTTGCCCTTCCAGATTTTTATGTCTAGCTCCCCCAACTAGAAATCTGACACTGTGAGCACAGGGACATTTGTTTTTCTTGTGTTCACTGGTTCATCTCTAAGCAGCCCGTAGCACGTATTGACTACGAAGTCAACCAATCCAGATGACTGGGCTCTCGCACTCTGCGTCTGAGTGGCCCATATCATGATGCTCAGCTCCTGAGCTGTGTCCTCAGGAACAGGGGTTAGAGAAAGGCTTCTCTTCGCTGGGCCACGCCTCCTAATAGCCTTCCCCCAGTCTGGCTTATCCTTGTGTGTGAAAGCAGTTTGGGGACTGAGATGGAGACCTGGGGGTCTAGGGCCATGTTTTTAAAAATGCTTTAGGAACTCTTAAAATTATTCCTTAATTATTTCTCTTATACATTTGATACTGCTTTGAAAAAACAACACATACTCAAATGTCTCCGATTAAATTTTAGCTCAGCCAAGGCTACCAGTGAGTAACTTTTGGTTGTTAGGCTGTGTCATTTTGGAGAAGGCCTTCTATGGACCTTTCCTGATATTTGTATTTGCAATTTTTAAAATGTTACAGTGATTCAGAAAGCCTCTTGCTTCTTTATCAGATCCTCTCACATAAAATTGCTTATATAAAGATCGTTTTGCAATACAGTTAGGCATTCACATGTACTAGGAGAGGAAAATTGAAGTGTAAGGAATAGTGTACCCTACACGGCAATCATCACAGCACAGGCGATTTCTTAGCTGACTGTACACTTAAGCACTGACCACCTGATTTGGACATGTAAGTTTATGACAAAGATTGTAGGGTTGTAGTTAAATATTAAGAGAAATTCAGCTCTGACTTTTGGACTAGTTTTGCTAAACCCCAACTATGCCAAATCTTCAATATGAGCATCTGAGAACTGCTAATCCTTTGCAATGACTTATCTGCATAGAAAAGGAGTTTGTTTAATTCCATCCAATGAAAGCAAGACTTAAAATGAATGCCGAGGCTTACAGAAAACTCTAATGGTCTGAAATGGTTCTTGGGTTTTATCCATTAAATGAATGGCAAAAGTTCAAACAAATAGAATGTTTATGTTAGCATACCACCTATAGTTTGAGAGAGATAGTGTGCCAATTAGTGGTCTATGTAAGATTTCACTTGAAGACAATACTTTATTAAAAAAAAAAAAAAAAAAAAACAGAAAACACTGGGCTGGTGGAGAGAGTGAAATTTAAAGTTGATGGTCTTGGGTTCAAATCCAAGCTTGTCTGGTACAATGTGTCCCATAGCTATTAACGCCAAAAGTGTGGGCCAGGGAATGGTGACTTCTCCAGGATCCCTTCTTTTCTAAGTCATGCAGGGCCTAAGATCCTCTGGGTTCTCCTGTTTTACCTACTATTTCAGGAAACTTCTCATGTGAGACTGATGTGACCCTGCATATCAATCTAGAGGGACAAGAAACATTCATGAAAAAGCCCTGGGGTCATCAGTCCTGTCTGGATCTGAGCCCAAGTGGGCAGCTCAGCTCCTTGGAGGGTTTTGTCTCTCCAAAAGGAGGCTTCCAGGACAATACAGGCCTTATGCTAAGTCAACTGACCAGACCTCACCTCCTGCTGCCACCCGCTCCCCGCCCCCCCCCCCCCAGCTTTGGGCACTGCTACCAGGGACAGTAACAAAGGCCAGTCTATTTCCCTCCACACTGGAGATGCCATCAGGGAAAACAGAGCATGTTTTCTTCAAGGTCAGCAATATTCAGTTTTCAGCCAGAAGGCTGCACTGGTTGAACTGGGAGGCAGTGGGAGCAGATGGGAAGCTGGGGGTGGCCACAGGTTTTCTAGCTTTAGATGGAGCTCGGGCTCCAGTGAGTCGGTGCGGGTGGGGCTCCAGGACGAGAAGGAGGAGGAGGGGACTGTGCCAGACTGGCTGGCTGCACCAAGCACATTCTTGGCAAGCAGATGGAGCCTTTGGATGAGGAATCGCAAGAACCTGCAGGGTAGTCTTTTCTCTGCCCATGTGTTTGTGCAATGTGAAAGGCAATCACATGCTTTATTAGATTCTAAGCCAGAAAGTTGATCCTCTGCAAAAATAAAGCTGTAAAACAAAACCAAAATATCTAAAATAGGTCATCAGAAAAGAGACTCCTTGGCATTGACCATAGAATTTCCTCTTCAAGTTTCCTTTGTTGGCATGAAGTCTGTCTTGTTGCCATGCTGGGTCAGCCTCCTGCTCGGCCACCATGACCCCATGATCATTCTCTGCTGCCTGCTATGTGCATCTTAGGTGGCATTTTGATGATACCATTGCAGGGCTCTAACTTTCTGTTTCTCCCCATTGTTTGCAAAACAGCCTTAGACTCTTGATCTCACCTTCAAAGTCTTCCTTAGTCTGCTCCCACACTGCTTTTTCAATCTTAATTGTTCCTGTTACTTCAAAAGCGTATTCACAATTAATATTGCTTTTGGTTTTCTGTTCATGCACCCTGCTTTCCAAATCCACGTCTCACCTACTGCAGTTCACTCTGTTCCCAAAAGACACTCTCCTCTCCTGACTTCTTATGTCCAAGTGCTGCCTACTCTAAAACACGTACTTTGTTATTTCACCTTCTTCAAAGGCTTCCCAGGGAACATCGATCATGAAAATGACCCTTACTCCGGATTTCCATTTTCATCTGCTAGCACTATGATTTGGGGCTGGTTAGGTAACTTCTCTCAGCCTCCATTTTATCAGCTATAAAATGAGATAAGTTTACAGGGTGATGTGCAGTTTTACTGAGAGAATCTTATAGGTGTTCTGAGCATAATGCCTGCCGTGTAGTGCTTAAAAATGTCTCTTTATAAATTTATTATTATGCTTACTTCGTTCTACCTCATTTTATGGTGGCAAGAAATATTCGCCTATAGCTTTGTTCTGCCTTTGAAAAAATCCCCGCAAGAGTCTAGAAAGCCAGTGAAAGAATCCACATAATCATGAGGCAACTTCAGGCTTAAACGTGTTCATCCCTGTGCACTACTCTGCTCATTCACACGTGGAATCCTGGTGGTGTCTGATTTACCACCGATGTCTCCACTAACCATTATATTTTACCTGCTCCCCAAAGGTGCTGTAAAACCACCACTTGCACGACTGTAGAAGTCTTGTTTCCTGCTCAGATTTCTTTCCAGAACATATCATCCCACATTTATAAAACCCTTCAGAGTTTTCAAACTGTAAGTCTTATGTGGGCACCACCATCCTGGGAGTGAGGGATGCGCAGCACCATTTCACAGATGAACAAAGACAGACCGTGACGAACTGAGACCACCAGGCTGATGTCACAGAAATAAGAATAATACAAGTCATGTGGGCTTGCTGTAGGTGCTCCGTGAGAATTCATGAAATGGATGAATGAATGAAGTGAGCGGACATCGCTTTTGCTGAGAGAATTCACTGGAGTTGAGAGAGAGTAATATTTACTCCACAAAGTCCTTTACATTTTTAGGAAGAACTGCATCTGCCAGGGCAACATCAGTTTTGATGGGGGTACTGTGCACACTTGCTTAAGACAAAGTGAGATTGACTGGTTCCTGTAGGTGGAAACACTGGGACAGAGCTGTCTCCTGAGGAGGAGTTGATTCAGGGCTCAGGTGAAGTCATCTGTCCTCCTCTCTGTTGTGTGTGTGTGTGTCTGTCTGTCTCTCTCCCTCTCTCTCTCCCTCTCTCCCACACACACACACACACACACACACACAACTCTGCCAGACAGACATCCTCTCTGCAAAAGGGATGAGAGCTCTGTCACCTCACACCCTTCCTTTCCCAAGGACAGGATGGTAACAAGGGGAGGGGAACGTGTCCTAAAACAAGGCCCTGGAGACTCTGTCTTGAAGTGCATTAGAGTCTTTCGGGGGATGTCCAATGACCGTTCGTTTTCTTCCGGATTTGTGTTTTCCATTCTAACACTGCTAGCTGGGGAGGTCTCTGATGGTTAGTCCTGTGAACACCGCCCCCTTCTTTTGTAACTGTGTAGTATCTCGTTGATCCCGTCAAGCGACCCTATAAGGCGGCTCTGTTCTCATCGACCTGTATAAATGAGGAAACAGGTACATTAAAATACTTCTCCAAGGCATTGCAGCTATTAAGTGGTAGAAGTGGGTATTCAACTGGACAGCTGTGGAGCTAGATGGCCAAGTCTGGACGGTTCAGCTCCAGGTTCCATGCTCCTACCCCCCACACAACCATCTCTCAGCACCATCTGTGCGACTGGTATATTTACCCGATCTTACAGTAAAATCTTCACCTTTTATCAGTGATTTCCATACTTAGTAGAAGAAATAATACAAGGGACCCTGACATATGACACATGCTAAGGGACTCAGTGCTATCTAAAGCTTATTCCAAGAAGATGCTTGCTTTTGGATTCTACTATGACCTAGGAGACTCACAGGATAAATGGGGCAACAAGGACCAGAATCCTCAGTGGTTTCTAGATCTTTGTGTTAATAAGACTGTGTCCATGATATAAGGGTGCAGTGTTAGACTATATAATTTTGAAGTAAAATCTGGATGGGTGATAGATAGCAACCTAACTCAAGTTGGCTGAATCCAGAAAGAGGAATTTGTGCCTTCTCACAAAATGACATGGGTCAGGCTAGATGCAGTGTTTCTTTTTAGAATTATCTTTTAGTTTTAATTTCCTCTATGTTGCCTATTTCTCTAGGTGGTCTCTATAGATTATCTTTACACATTATCCCATTATTTATCCCATGGACCCCCATCCCCAGGAAAAGAGGACATCTTCTGCCAATGTCTATCAGAATTCCTGCACAATCTCCCATTGGTCTGGCTTGAGTCACACGCTCAACCCTGAAGCCATGATGATGGCTGAGGGATACAGTGTTCTGATTGGCCCCAAGCAGCTCCCCAGCTCACTCTCAGCTCCACACAGGGAAATCAGGGTGCTGTTACCAAGAGAAGGAGGAAAGAAAGACCCGGAGCAGGTGAAACCAAGTCTTCCATCTGAACCAAGGTGGAAAATTCCACAGGAGGCAGAGTTCTTGAGTTTCCTTTGAAGAAGGCAATGCCTTACAAGAAGTTGAGAAAGAAAAAAATTGGCCTCAATTTTTTTTACTGCATATTCTTCATCCATTCAACATTTATTTATTAAGCACCTGCTGTAGGGTCGATATTATGAAAAGAACTGAGGATTCAAAAAGGAACAAGCACAAGAAGGACCTGCTCTTCTATGGCTCCCAGTCAAACTGTAAGTCCACCTGCAGCTTTACAGATTTACAGTGGAGATAGACAACCGATGTCTGGGTAGGGTAAATACTCAAATGTTAAATATGAAACTGTTAAATCACTTGAAATATATATATATATATATATATATATATATATATATATATATATATACACACCCACATATGTACATACTAATTAACTTATGTAATGAGCTAAAGAAAAATGTCTTCACTAAAATCTTTCAGAAGACAGTGTTATACTTGATTAGAAGAAATACTGGGTAAGTGGCTTGGGTTCCAGGCCGAGGCTCTCAGGAATGCTCACACACTAAAAGGCAACCAACCCACTAACTGCTCTGCAGAATGAAAGAACTTTTGGTGCTCATTCGAGA
This sequence comes from Marmota monax, assembly GCF_021218885.2. NCBI lineage: Eukaryota > Metazoa > Chordata > Mammalia > Rodentia > Sciuridae > Marmota > Marmota monax. The sequence goes on from NW_026694710.1 coordinate 19,031,332, forward strand.
AAGAAATGGAGGTTTTGCAAGAAGAGGAAGAGGTTGTGAAATGCCTTGGACTTAATGGTGACCTTTCCTTTATCATAAAACCCTCCCCTCGTACCTTATCCCAACCTCCACAGAGCAATTGGTGTGAGTGTACTTGTTGGAACTGGTGAACGAAGCAAGCCACACTCATGCCACAGTGGCAGTGGCTGTGCTGACATCTGGCTTCATTTACTTAATCACAGGTTGGTGATGGACTCTCCAAGTGTGACCCCAGAAAAAGAAAGCATAAGGGAACTAGGGCTAAATATGGCTATGTTACACACAAGATTCTCAACGGTTAACATATCATACACAACATCAAAATATCGAAGACAAACTCAAATGAATTTTGTGATCAAAGCTTGTCTTTTAAAAAATAATATAATATCATTAAAATACAAGGCAAATACTGAGAAAGAGAATATGAAATAATAGTTTCAAAAGAAAAAAAATCAGGCTGGGGATATAGTTCAGTTGGTAGTGTGCTTGCCTTGCACGCACAAAGTCCTGGGTTCAATACCCAGCAACAACAACAACAACAACAACAAAAAACCCACAGAAAAAAAAACTGTGAATGATCCGCGAACATATTAGAAAGCCTAATATCATCAAAATAATGAAGGAAATATAACTTATAAGAAAGCAATAATGAAATACCATTATTTGTCCATTATATTGGGAGAAAAGAAAAGAATGAAAATTTCTAGTGTTTTCTAGGTGCTAGGGAAGGGAACAACTGGAAAAATCACTCCAAAACATTTTGACAATATATCCCAAATCCTTAAAGATGTATCTACATTTAATGAAAAATTCAGTTCTGAGGATTATTCTACAGAAATATTTAGGCAAGCAGTAAAGGTTTGAACATGGTGATATTCACTGTAATTTGCTTGTAGAAGCAGGGAATTAGAAGCAAAGACCACAGATTGGTTATAAAAACCATGTTGTGGATGAACACAGTGAAGTCCTGAGCAGCCAGTAACTATTACGATACAGATGGATACATGTGGACATTAAAGTTTAAGTCCAATGTAGATGTTATGGAGGTACAAAGCAGGCTGGGAAATGATTTGCAGATTGTGAGCCTAAATTTGGTCATACACTCAGACACACAAAAGCACACATAGAAAAAAAAATGCCTGGAGAGCATCAAACAGACAGTTTGGAGGTTTCTTTTTAGTTATTAGATTACAGGGGTGTCCTGTCCATTTGTGCTGCTCTAGCAGAATTCCACAGACTGAGCAATAGACGAAGAACAGAAACTTACTTTTCATAGTTCTGGAAGTGAAGAAGTTCAAGATGGAGGTGCTGATGGGCTCAGTTGTCTGAGGGCTGCTCCTCGTTCCAACGTGGGATCTTATTGCTGCATCCTCTAGAGGAAGGAGTGCTGTGTTTCTCAAGACAGGTCGGGGAAGAACAAGAGGACAGATGCTACATGAAGCTTCCTTTACAATGGTTTCAATTGCATTCTCTAGGGAAGAACTCGCGCTGTCTACTCACCTCTCAGAGATCCACCTCTTAAATCTACGTCATTGACAACACCCGAATTTTGGGAAGGACACATTCAAATCATATCAAGGTGTTAATTACTATAATATATAGGTATATTTAGAAGATATATATTCATTTATAAAATGTATACATTTATAAAATATATACCATATATATGTATATTAATTGGTCTCCATGTTCTAAATCTCCTAAAAGGAAAGCTAGATTCTGACATCTTAAAACAAAATAAATAAATATAGAGAAGAGTGGATGGTGGGGCCTTGGAAGACAGAAGCCCAGTGTATTGTAGGAGCACAAGAAGGAGCCTCATCACCCCCAGGGGAAACTCAGATATGCATCTGAGCCACCTTCCTTGGCCATTTCTCTTTTCTTAAGTTCTCTCTCCTACCACAGCCTGGCCTCCTCAAGCAACGTGTGTCTTCCCTCCACACCTGGACATCGCCAGTGACCCAGACGACCTTGGGCTCTAGGCTCCCATCACAACTTACCCACCCCCTTCTACCTACATCGTTACTTTTACCTGCAAAAGCCATTCTCCATTCTTTGCCCAGTGATCTCCTTAAAGACTGTTTAAATGTCAGAATCTCCACAAACAGTTTCTGGGTAGAAGGAACTGATATTTTCCTTAAGGTCTTGCCACTCCTTTGTTCTAGCATGTTCTGCATCTTACTCTTTGCTGTTTGGAGGCCAGAAGTCCCTGTTGGCTATAAACTCCCAACTGCATGACTGTTCCCCGTCATGCCCTTGATATTTGGGAACTGTGATTCTGCTGTACCATAAGACCAAATTGAAATAAGATACTGTTCCTTACTCACAAAGTTGAACTGGCCACCTTTGTGGGAGGGAGACATAGAACCCCTTCTGCATTATTGCTTGGAACAAAATTCAATTCCTTCATCATGGCTGATGAGGCTCTCTTGGGTCTGCCACTGCTTTGTGGACCTGCTTTCCACTATTGTTTCTGTCCTCGTACCTTTGGTATATGGTCACTGCTAAGGTTTAAATGTGAGATGTCCCTCAAAAGCTCATGTGTGAGATAATGCAAGAAGGTTTGGGGGAGTAATGATTGGGTTATGAAAGCCTTAACCCAATCAGTGAATTAATCGCCTGATGGGATTAACTGGGTGGTAAGTGAAGGTCGGCAGGGTGTGGCTAGAGGAGGTGGGGCCTTTGGGATATATATTTTGTATCTGGTGAGCAGAGTCTTTTTTCTCTGTGATCATCATGTGAGCTACTTCCTTCCCACCATACTCTTCTGCCATGATGTTCTGCCTCTCCTCCAGCCCTGAGGAATGGAACCTGCTGTCTATGGACTGAGACCTCTGAAACTGTGAGCCCCAAATAAACTTTTCCTCCTGAAATTGTTCTTATCAGGTCTTTTGGTTACAGCAACGAAACAACCAAAAAACAAAACAAAACAAAACAAAAAACTCAGTAAAACAACCACCATGTAGAACTAGAGTGGGATGCGAAATGCAAGGGGCATGGGAAATCACTGCTCCTAGTAGGCTAACCAAAGCCTCAGGACCAGCCACATGCCTGATTGTTAGGGGCAGCCCTGTGTCCAAGGACGTGCAGACTGACAGCCTGAGGAGGCTCATCCACTCCCTACCATTCAACACTGCCTTTTTTTTCCCCTTTCAGTGGTTATAGGCTACTGAATTTATCAGCCACATGGTTTTTGAAAACAGAATTCGATGCCATTCCTCAGTCCATATGAACCTTTCTTAAGGAATTCCCCTGTATTTTCTGAGACTGATAGGTAAAGCCTGCACCCTGATGGAACTGTGAGTCAGTCTGGGAAATGCTTGATTGGAGGTGACTTTCAGGACAGCCCTCAGAATGAACGGAAGTGAAGGGGGATCATTCAGGAGACTCTGTCTCTCAGCTGGTCTGGCAAGACCATAGTGGGAATCTATTAGGGGTCTATTTGGGAAGTAAAATTGGCAGGTCGTGCTGAGAGAAGGTGAAGTTAAAAAAGAAAAAAAAAAAACCATGGAAAACTGTTTGCTTTGGACTGAGCAAACCCAAAAGATGCTGTATTTACTGGGGCAAAGGCGTTGAGCAGGGTGGGGAACTGCTTGAACCAGCTCATGGAACACCGGAGGTGGGAGGAAGAAGGGCGTTGTTTCCATCGGAGACGTTCAAGTGAGGAAGGCCCCTGAGCACACATCAAAACTCCCAGAGAAGACAGAAAGAGAATTAAAACAGAGCAGAAAACTTCCAAACCAGTAAATGTATAAACAAATGAAACTCAGAACTCAATCAATTCAAAACAAATATTAAAAAATAGAAAAAACCAGGACATGATAAAGTCTAAATAGTATGTCAGAAATAATTCCAAATAGATCATGATTTCAACATATAAAAATCTATAAATCTTCCAGAAATAGAGTGGGTAAAAATTAAAATCATGGACTGGGGCGATGGCTCAGTGGTAGAGCACTTGCCTAGTACATGTGGGGCACTGGGTTCAAGTCTCTAAATAAGTAAAATGAATAAAATAAGTAAAATGAAGGTCCATTGACAACTTAAATATTTTTTTAAATATTAAAATCATTATTAACGGAACATAGTTAAAACAAAAGAACACAGAAAATTTGAATGTGGGCCTAGGATTATAGCTCAGTGGTAGAGTGCTCACCTAGCATGTGTGAGGTACTGGGTTCGATCCTTAGCACCACATAAAAGTAAATAAATAAATAAAATAAAGGTTAAAGAAAAGAAAATTTGAATGTTACTGGATGGAAGAAAAAAAAAAAGCAGGCAAATCCTATTCAAAACCAAACAGTTGCAGCTATATTAATAACAGAGAAAATAAACCAAGGTAAAAGAAAATATCTTGTCACTATGTAATGATAAAAATTGAAACCACCTTGAAGATACAGTCATTCTAGACTTCAGTACACCCAATAATATAGCTTGAAAATACATCCAGCAAAAGTGGGAAAACAACTATGAGGAAAACGATACAGCTACAACCCATGTAATGAAATTTAAACTAACTTGTCTCAGTGATTGGCAAATTAAACCATAAGTCATCTAGGAACTAGGATATTTGGGTAATACAGTTAAAAATTAATTTAATAAATAGCAAATCCTTTTATTCAACAAATACACTTTTTAAAAAAGAACATTTATGACATCATCATCAAGTCTCAAATATTTAAAAGTCAGTTCTGTAGAAACTATGTTCTTTGACCACAAAGAAATTGAGTTAAAAATCAATTAAAATAAAATGAAAACATTTATTTATACCTATTTTTGCTAACTAATTTGAATCAGGGGTTAAAAAATCCATAATCTAACTTTTCCCTCCTCCCGATACACAAACATCGAAATGACATAGGATCAAACAGGGGAACACGTTTTTCTAAAGGCCTGTGAGCATGCCCAGCGATCCTTTCTTACTACTCAGGACACATTTGCTGCTGAATTTTCATTAAGTTTTGACATGTTTGGGGCTTTTTAAAGGGGTATGCTAACCTCTTTGAAGGAATTAGAATCGGTGAAAAAGCAGAAAGAATGGGAAGGAGGTTCAGGTGAAAGTGGGAGAGAGTCAATGTTCCAAGCAAAAGGGTCGTGATACTAGTGTACAGCAAGCACCAGGGAAAGAAGTGCAGGACTGTCTTTCTTCTCACTCTCCCAGACAACGTTCCCAAGTATCATCATCATCCTATTCAATAACATCACAGATCGCCCTGGGGGACTTCTTAACAGTCTGCAGTTGGCGGAGGAAGGAGCTCCAGCAGCCCATATTCTAAACAGAACCTCCAAGAAAGGCCAGGACCACGCATGTTAACCCAGCTTCCTTAAGGAGTGGCAGAATTAGCCTTACCAGTACCCTGAGCCACCACTTCACACCTCTCCCTGCTATGCCTTAAATATAATTTGTCCTCACCCAAACTCCTGTTGAGGTTTGGTGCCAAGGTGACTGTGTTGAGCGGTGGTGGAACCTTGAAGAGGTTATTAGTCATGGGGCTCCTTCCTCACAAAGGGACTCATGTAGTTGCTCAGAGAAGGACCAGTTTTCGCGAGCAAGGGATGTTGTAAAGCCAGGCTCCTTCCTTGGGTCTCCCGTTTACAGGTGCTCTTCCAGGGGATTGGGACATGGCATTTTGTGATTCCACTAAACGCACATCACATTTCTAAGAGGGGTCTTCTGAGGTCAGAGATAAACCAACAAACAGCATGGTCAGCAGTCCTGTGGCCTCTGGACCGGATGCCTTGGAAGTACTGAAAATAAGTGAAATCTTGCACGGGGAGGGGTGGGGGGAAACTTCCTCCAAGATGCTAGTTTTCATGCCACCCTGATGCCAGAGCTGCCTCTAAACATCAGGAGTCCCTGGTCATTAAGGCCTGACTACCCGTTCAGCCAAGTCAGCAAGCTCGGAGCCAGGACATCTTCATTACCCGGGTGACACAATTCAGGCTCTGCCATGAGGGCCACATTCCAGAGGAGGACAGGAGCAGGCGTGCAGGCGGTGAGCTGGTACATAGAGCAGTGCTTCTCAGAAAGCAGCCCGGGGGACATCACAAAAGCCACGTTGACCTCATTCTAATATTTGCAGTCCCAGGATTCCCCATCTGCAAACAGCAGGGCTGAGCTGGTGGTCATGGACACAGCCTGGCTGAATGCTGCTTCTTGCTTTTTATGACTTTTCCATGAAGCCTGCTGTGTTCTGCAGACGTTACATGATCTGTCTTCCAAGTTTCTCTCTCCTCCCCTGTCCCCTCCTGGATCCTCCCCCTCACACACAGAAGGGCTAGAAAGCAGACGTGGGCACAACAATATTGAGTGATGCCTGTATTCTAGGCATGGCTTTAGGAACACAATGCTTTTTCTTTTAATTCTCTTTATAGTCCTGTGACAAGGGGTATAATAACTGCTTTGGCAGTTAAGAATAATAAAGTTCAGAGATGTTCAGTAACATGTCAAAAGTCACACGGCTCATAAGAAAAGGTTATGCTCTCGATTCTCTGCTCTGTCTGCCTCGTCTTTGTGGCAGAAGGCTGAAGCAAGGGAAAGGCAGATGCTAGGGGAGAGCAGCTGGATGCCCTCTCTGGAACAGAGCCTGAGATGAAACCCCATTCTCTTCCTGTCTGCCTGGAACCCAACTCTGGAACCACAGTGCTGTTTGAAGGACAATTGGGGAAGGTCAGAGGGACAACTTCTCCCCTTCATCATGCCGCCAGGCAACACAATATCTGAGGACCTAAGGATCACCTGCAGGAGAGGTGAGGTGAAAAAGATTGATTGATTCCATTTAATCATCTCTACAAATAGCAATGATGCTTCTGCTATTGTTTTAGTGATGAAAATAAAAAGGTGAATGAGCAAATTCTAGTATGTGCATGCTATTGCCAACACGCACAATATGGCATGACCCTTATTTGATCTAAACAGTGCCACGAGGATGCCGTTAGCATACACATTTCATGCAACAGAAGAGCAAGAGTTGGGTGGCAGTACAAAACTCATGGTCCATAGGGACCCAAGGCTGTACCAGTGGTGCAATGGCAGTCAGTTCCAAGTTCATCCTGGCAGTAAGGGGTCCTGTCCTGGGAAGGCAGTGGTAGGGTTCAATTTCTGAAGACAATCGAAAATCAGCACTAAAGCTGCTAAAAGTTTTTTTTTTTTTAAATTATCATTATGTCCTGATGATGCTGTGCAATGTCAGTGATGAAATAATCCATTCACCTTTCCCCAAAAAAATCTTTTGCTGGTCAAATTTATAAATAGTTCTGAAGTTATGATTGAGTTTTAACATATCTGAAAATTTAAAATCATTTGGATTACTTATGCTGTAATAAATGGCATTTTCTACAGAAGTATGGAGCTGGTCCTGGACACTCAGGGACTCAGCTTCACGGCGTTGCTTCACAAGTGCATTTGCAATGGTTTGCAGTTGCTCAAGCTTGCTTTGGGGGCAGGTCTTGCCTCCAACCCGTTATACTTTAGCTGTCAGTGATTACTGAAAACCCACTGGGTGGCAGGTCCTGTGCCAGTCATGGAGAAGACAGATGAAGTCCCATCTCCCAGGGACTGGCTATCCTCCTGGAGAATGTGTTGGTTAACTCTATGTGCCAATTGAATGGGTTAATGGATACTTAGATAGCTGGTGAAATGTTATTTCTGGGTGTGTCTGTGAGGGTGTTTTTGGAAGAGATGAGCCTTTCAATCAGTAGACTGAGTAAGTAAAGTCTGCTCACACCAAGGTGAGCTGGCGTCAACCAGTCCCCTGAGTTCCACATGGAAAAAAGTCAAGGTGGGAGAAGGACAAAGTCCCATTCTCTTCCTGAGCAGTGGTATCCATTTGTTCCTGGATGCCCATGGTTTTTAGGCGTGGACTGAGAGGTCCCACTAGCTTTCATGATCGTCCTGCTTGCAGATGGCTTCTCGTAGGACTTCCTGGCCTCTATAGTTGCATGAGTCCATTCCTATGATGAGTCTTCTCTTCGCATCTATATCTTTTATATCATCTCTAGCTACCCCCTACAGGATCCGTCACTTTACAGAACCTTGACTAACACTGGAGACAGACAAGGAAAATAAGGTGAAGCACAAAATAATTTTAAAGAATGAAAAATGCTCTAAAAGAAAAGCACAAACGTCTGGAAGAAGCATAATAAGATGTCTCAGATTGGCCCTGACACTGCTGGTGATGTGACCTAAGCTACTTTGAGGCAAATTCACCTGGTTCTGCCATCCTGGGTTTGCTCTCCCCATCGGTACCGCTGCTCCTTCCCAGAGGTGTTGGTACCCATACTGCCAGGCCTCAAAGGAGCTTGTGATCATACTAAACTCACTTTGAAGATCGAGGAAGCTCAGTCCATGGAAGAAGCTGGTGGCTGCACTGGGAGCTGGGCATGAAGTCAATGAAATCTTCAGTCCAACACAAGAATAATTCAACCATGAACTCAAGCGAGACCTCAAGGTGAAAGACCGCGCCTGTCCCATTAACTCACGGTGGCTTGAAAAGCCCCAGGAACTTCTGCATGTGGAAGGGTGAGTGCAAACCAAGGAAAGGGGGAGGCGCTGGGAACAGCTTAGGAACCTAGTTAGCACTGATTAATTTCCTCATCAAATTAAAATTAATTAGCCTGGAAGCCAGTTGAGTTGGAACATTTGTTTGTTAATAAAAAATAGCGCCTAACAAGGACCCCCTTTGAGGACTTTGGAAATGATTTGGCTACAGAAATGGCATCATGGAAGGAGCCAGAGGAAAAGGAAGAAAGTGGTTCATCATAACTGCAGATGGACTGGGGTTGAGGTAGAAGAAAGATGAAATGGCAATAGTGTGAAAAGAGGGAACATCTTTCAAGAGGCATTTCCCAACTTTAACCTATTAAATTCTAGTATGTTGAGAGATAGTGATAGTTCTTCAATGAAACATGGACTTGGAACCAAAAAAAGTTTGTAAAATAATAGTGCAACATCACATTGTTGTGTATCAGTGAGCTTGTAGGCATGGGCATGTAGGTAGGCTTGCATTCTTGCAGGACTCCAGAATCTCTTTGGCTTTTGATTGGTTAGAGTAAAATGCAAATGGGATATAGCACTTCTTGAACTTATTTAACCCCTTCCTGCCCTTTCCCCTCTCTCTCAGAATACTGATTACTATGTAGAACAGGGTAGCAAATTTACCTGTAGGGACCACAGAGTAAATATTTTAGGCTATGAGATCATACAGCCTTTGTAGCAATTCCTTCACTCTGACAAGCAGCATAAGATCACTGTTTGATAATCCATACATGAATAGGCACAGCTGTGACCCAATAAGAACATGTTTACAAAAATAGGTGGTGAAGGGGGGGGGGATTTGTCCATGGGTCTTAGATTTTCAAACCCTAACATAAGAGCACATTTGTTCCCTAAAATGCAGGTAATGTTTTGAACAACCAACAATAAAAATTTAAAAAAAATAATAAAATAAATAAAATGCAGGTTAGATGACGGTGTCTCTTATCACACACACTGATTGTTTACAAACTTCCAGAATAAAACACACAGATAACTGGGTTTCTCCCACTTCAAGTATCCGAATCTTGAGTTTAGTAGGTGATACCCATGTAATAAAGGTATCTGTGAAACACTGGAGGGGGCCTTTAACTAAGACTTAAGAGTGACACAGTTAGTTTTTAGAGATATGAAAAAGAACTCTAGGCTACTCTTAGACAAAAGAAAGTTGGCTTTGTGGTGGAGCGCTTGCCTAGCATGCTATTGAATCTGGATATGAGGTGTCCCCTCAAAGCTTCTGTATTAATGCAGGAATATTCAGAGGTGAGATGAGTGAATTATGAGGGCTGTAACCTATTTTGAATGAACTGATTGGGTACAACTGTAGGCACGTGGGGCATGGCTGGAGGACTTGGGTCACTGGGGATGTGCCCTGGAAGAGGAAATCAGTCCCTTCTCCTCTCTCTGCTTCTTGCCCATCTGCCATGATGTTCAATGTCACCTTGGTCCCAGAGCAATGAGTCAACCCACCACAGCCTAAACCTCTGAAAACTATGCACCCAAATCAACCCTTTCTCCTCTTAGGTGTTCTTGTCAGGTGAAAACATAACTAACACAAATCCATAAAGCTGTAGGTTTCATTCCTAGTGTTACAAAAAAAAGAAAAACAGAAACAGAGTAGACTCTGTTATTAGTCTCCTAAAAATAAATAATATACAAAAAATAATGGTGTTAAAATTACCATAAATAAAATTTAATTTCTATTAATAATAAAAATACTAATTATGTGAGGACTTGAAGTCTACATCATTAGCATGACAAAGTTTATCCCCAAATGGCCAATATTGAGGTTGAATATAAAATACCAGTAGTTACTTCATTGAAATTAAGAAGAAAACTAAGCTTCTGACATCCAATAATTCTTTATGTGTATTTCGCATGTCCTGGACTTCTAATAAAATCTGAAACAGAAGTAAGTGTTGTAAGCATAAGAAGGGATATAATTACATAAGGATAATATAATTTGCTACTTGTGAAAATCCAAGTGAATCAACAGAATGCTATTTGAATTGATATGAATCATGACTATGAAGGGCAGAGGGATGATAAATATATAAAATTTAGTGACATTCTTTCAAATCAGCAAACTAAGTGGAAAGCAAAAGGAAAATATAAAATAAATGCATATGACAATTCATTATAACACATCAAATTGTAATCTTGACCAAGTATACATCTTTACCAAAGTAAGAATACAATATGAATAAAAATCTCCTTCAGCCCAGGAGCAGGAAAGGGATTGAAGCAAGCATCACCCCAGTGGGGACTTCATGGACTTTTCTTCCTATTGGGTGTCAACATCAACAGAAAAATGGCGGAGAGGGACTGGGCCTTTCATCCTCAGTGAGCGGCCTTGCTCGTCATGAATATTCTAGGGTCATTAACAGAAAGGAGGTTGCACTGTGTGGTAAAGAATTTTTCTGCTATTTGACCATATTCTCTGGCACAGAGTTCTTAAAACCTTTGTGACCTCCCAAGTGATAAAACTATGTTTGTTATTCTAAAGTCCCTTGGGCCATACCTTTCTTTATGCCAATGAGGTCACTCAGAGTCAGACCCTTGATAGCTTCAGGATGGGGGCTGGTCACCAGAAAGACCAGCCATACTCTTGGACGGCTAGGACTTTGAGCCAGCCCTATCTACAGTGAAGGGTCAGTCGAGGGCCTGGAGATTGAGCTCAATCATGGGACTATTGATTTAATCAATCATGCCTATGCAATGAAACCCCAATAAAAACCGTGGACATTGGTGCTTGCTGGAGCTTCCTGATTGGTGAAGATGTCAATGTGCTGGGAGGGGCATGTGTCCTGATTCCATGGGGTGAGGGCACAGAAGCTGTGAGCTCAGGACCCTCCCAGACCTTGCCTTCTGCATCTCTTCTGGAGCTCTTCCTAAGTTGCATTCTTTATAATAATAAATCTGTAATTACATATATAACATTTTCTTGAATCCTAAGAGTCATTTTAGAAGACTACTGAATGAGAAAGTGTCATGAGAAACCCCGAATTGTAGCCATTTTGTCCCAAGTGCAGGTGACCTGCAGATTGGAATGTTGTTGGGGGATGTGCCCATTCATTGGTGGGATCTTCTCTAATTCTGGGTGACTGGTGCAGGAATTGAACTATGGTGCACAATTTGGTGTCAGAATCGATGGAAAATATCTTCCTCTGAGCAAACAGTCATGTTTATTTGCCTGTTAAACCGTTCTATAGTACGTCTCTTAGCCTCTAATGACAGTTCACATTCTTTTATATGAAATTCTTGGAGCTGAATTTTTTTTTCAGAATTTAAAATTTTTAGAAAGGTATGTGCTCAAATACCTAACGGATTCTGCCAGTACCTCATAATCAATCACTGATATTTTTACAATGATGCATATGAAAATTGATACTGTGATCAATAAGGGCTAGAAGTAGCCTCATTTTAGTTCAAGTGAGGGGTGGCCGCCACGTGTGTTCAGTGGTGCTTTGGATTCAGAATTTCCTGGAGTTCGGACTTATGGACAGGGAATCCAGGACCTCCACATGAATGTGTCTAACAGTGTTCTGGGAAGAAACTGCAGCACAGCCCAAACTCATTTGGCCAGGGAAAATGGTTTTTGTTTTGTGTTTTTTCCCAGAGCACAGACAATGGTAACGGAGACAAAACAATATTTAAAATGTGTAGATTCAGAATTAATCTTTGGAAAATTCTTTCAATCTTGTCATAGAAAATTGCCAACAGATGACTTGGCACTCATCAATGCCTACTCAAAGCCAAAGTTCTTCTGCTAGGAATATAGAGAAGTCCCCATGTCAACGTGGAAAGAGTTTATTTAGGAGTGACTAACAAAGGATTGTCGTGGGATAGATGAACCGTGGCGAGCCATGGGGGTGTAGAGGCATACCCAGGAAAGCAGGGTTTCAAAGACAAAAGGAGAATTACATAAGTAGTGTGGAGACAAAGAGGATGGTGGTGACAGGGACTCAGCCCAGGAGTCAGCATGAGTTCACTAGTGGAGGCAGGTCAGACAAGCATTTATACGTCCATCCAACTGTCCCTGGGACTTGAACTGCGAGCTGTGCTTTGGTGTCCTTTTGCACTCAGTTCTGTTATCAGACTAACCCTGCGTGAAGACCCTTCAGAGAGCCTTTATGTTCTTTTTTATTTTTAATTTCCATACCCTTATTTCAGTGAATAATGACCCCAAATGCAAACTCATTGTAGTGTCATGATTGTTCTGCTTTATTGTTAATCATCCTTGTTAATCTCTTACTACACCTAATTTGTATAATTAAACTTTATCTCAGGTATGTATACAGGGGAAACAGGACATATCAGGTTTGGTACTCTCTGGAGTTTCAGGTATTAAGAGTCTTGAATATATCCCCCGCAGACAAGGGGGTCCTGTCACATGAGGAAAGGTAACATGTACACATATCGTTCGGAAGAGAATCACACCAGCAAGAACCACGGCCATCATGTCTCAGCTAGACAGAATAACAACAGACACCCAAGATTCCCAGCCCTGGTCTACACACGCCTTCCTCCAGGTATTCAGTCAAACAATCATACGGGTACTGCTTGGAAGGGATTTTGTAGATGTAAGTAAGCTCTTCAAATATGGAGACTATCCACAGGGAGTAGAGTCTACCTTAATCACATGAGCCTTTTTTAAAGTTGAGAGGTTTTTTCTGCTTGGTTGCAGAACAGAAAAATCTATGGACTCGCCCCAACTAGCTTAGGGAGAAAGCAAACACCCACATTATGAGCTTTTCATTGTGGTGACATGGCTTCAGGCAGCCTCTAGATGCTGAGAGGGGTCTTGGGCTAATAGCTACAGAAAATGGGAGCCTCGTTGCTATGGCTGCAAGGAAACAAATCTGGTAGCAACCAGTGAAGCCAGTGAGCATGGAAGAGCACATTGCACCTCAAATAAGAGCTGCCATCCTGGATGACACCTCGAGTTCCACACACTGAGACCCTGAGCAAGTCGAGCTACACTGTGCCTAGACTTTAGACCTATAGACACTTGTGAAATCATAAACTTGTATTGTTTGAAGCCACAAAATTGATGATAATCTGTTTGCTACGCAGCATTAGAAAATGTCTACAGTACCCAGCAGGGATGAGATCTGTCCAAGTCATGGGCCTTAGGCAGCTCACAGATCGGGCACGTCCTGTCCTGACAAGTGGACATTCCGGCTGAGAGAGTGCTCAGAATCGCCACCAAGAAAGTGAAGCCATCCAGAGACAAGTGTTCCAGGGACTAAAGACCCAGTGTATGTAATAAAATGGTGACTTGATTACCTATAATTAGGGACTTCAATATTATTTTATTATATGATTTGGATTATTTGTGTGTGTGTCCTAAATTGTGTCTATTCTTCAGAATTATTAGTTGTTTTAGTCAGTTTTTTTTTGCTGCTGAAAGACTTGATAAGAGAATTTTAGAGCAGGAATAGTTCATCTGGGCGCTCACGGTTTCAGAGGGCTCAGTCCAGAGACAGCTGGCTCCCCTGCTCTAGGCCTGAGGTGACCTGAGGTTAGGTGGGACATTGTGGCAGAAGAGTGTAGTGGAGGAAAGCAGCTCAGAACATGGAACCAGGAAGCAGAGAGAGAGAGAGAGAGAGAGAGAGAGAGAGAGAGAGAGAGAGAGAGCTCTCCACACCACAAAAAAATACAAACACCAAAGGCCCACCCCAGTGACCGTCTCCTCCCGTCACAGCCTACATGTCTGCAGTTACTACCCAGGTAATCTCTGCCAGGGGATTATTGCCCTGATTAGATTAAGACTTTTATAACCAAATCGTTTCACCTCTGAACTTTCTTGCATTGCTCACACATGAGCTTTTGAGGGACACCATATCTAAACCATAACTTGGTTATACTAGTTGAAATATATATTATATGTAGGTAGAGATGATAACTCAAACATTATGCTATTTTTCTAATTGTGACATTTATGGTAATTTGTTAGATTTCTAAAATAGGTAATTTGATGTACTTTTTCATTTTAAATATTCTTTCATGTTTAATTTAATATTAGCTACTTTATATTATTTTATAAAAAGAGAGTCTCTCAAATAGCACAAGATTCAGTAACTACATAAACCTGGACATGCAACCAAGGATATGCCCTATGATTTTTGTGCCCCAAAACACAATTTGAGGAAATCTTTTGGAGTAGTAGCCATTGTTCTTCAACAGCCAGTACCCCTATCCTGGCTCCCTATTTCTCAGATTGTATCATTTACTTGTCCATCTTCTTGTTATTCAGTGAAGGTTGCCATTCCAGGGCCCCAAACGTAACTGTTGCTTTGCCAAAGCCAATCAGCAATTCCTTCCCCTCGCCTCTGCTTGGAGAAGGCATGGTCCCATGACAAGAGCCTGGCCAGTGGGTTGCATGGGGAAGTCTACCGACAAAAACATCAGGACACAACAGCACTTGAAGGAGGAACTGCCTTGCAGAGCTCTGGGATTTAGGAGAGCATAACGTGATGGCCTGGTCAGGGCTGAAGCAGATGTCTGCTCCACACTCTCTGTCAGATGGGTCAGCAGAAAAATGCAGAGCCTGGGAGACATCATGGAGCTGGTAGATCAAGCCAGGAGAGTCCTGCTTTGGGGTTTCCTGTTACCAAGGGCTCAAGGTTTAGGACCCTTCATTTTTGGGTGTTCTGGGTGTTCTGTTAGTTGGAGCAGGAAAATCTCAGGATATGGTGAGAATGCCAGAAATAAAGACCACAAGGTTTTTGGAAACTTCCAGAAGCCAGAAGCTAATGCATTTGGTGGTGTGACTTTATCCTGGAAGATGACTTACTGGGCATGGATAAGAAAATCTGATTTATTTATAAAATAATGTCCCATCAACATCCTAAAGGCATTTTTTTCTTTAGAAAATTAACAAAATGATTCAAGTGATTCCAAAATTCACACGGAAAAGTAAGCAGAATATACAATTAAAATGTTTTTTCAAAAGATGTATTGCTATGACTAGTCCTTCAAAATATTAAGATATGTAAAACTATAATATGTGACTGCTTGTGGTTCATGTCCAAGTGTATCTGACAGATGAATGACAACAGAGAGTACAGAAAAGACCCCATTGCCCAATAATAACCGAGGAAATGCAAATTAAATTAATATATGGTTTTTCATTTCATCATATAACTTAAAAAAATAATTCTAGATTCATGATGCTCGTTGATGTGTGTGCAAAGTTTACTCTCATATTCTGCTGGGGGGAATGTAAGTTGGGAAGACTTTTCTAGAAAACTGGAAGTGTGTAGCAAGAGCCATAAGTAAGTCTGAATACTTTGATACAATTATTCCACTTTGGGCAATATGTCCTAAGGAAATAATTCTAAATATGTGGAATCCTGTATGCAGGCAGATGCTTATTACTATAATAATGAAAAATGGAAACAAATTTGGTTTGCAGCATGCAGGGGGTGTTTAAGTCAATTATGGCACATTTGATCTCATGCAAGTATTAAAAATGATAGTTATGAAGTCTAAATTAACAATGAGAAATGTCTATAATTTAACGTGAAAAACGATGATACGAAATTAGATACGGCATAATTACACCTTTGAAAAATAGCAACTATGGTATGTGAAGTGAAATGTTGGAAAGAAATGCAACAAAATATAAACAATAGTTGATTTGAAGAGTGGGGTTATTATTTTCCCCCCTTTTAAAACTCTCTGAATGCTACTTTTGTAGTGAATAATTCTTTTTTTTTTTAATTCAGCATAACTGCCTTCAAAAACATAAAATGTCTTGTGCTACTCGAGCTTCTTGGGAGAAACAGAACCAAAAATGACTGACAATTAGAAATGGCTGTTGCCTCTCTTCAACCCTCTGAGCATTAGTAGAATGTTTTGAATATTTGGAAATGGTCCTCAGAGGAGAAAGGGAATTTGCTGAGGTCTTTCAGTTGCTAAAGCACAGTGATCAAGGTCCAACAGGCTTATGACTTTGTCTCAAATCTGACACCGACCAGGGTCTCATCTCTCTGCGTCTCACTTGACACGTCTGTGGAATGGGGTTGACAGTAGTCCTGCCTTAGCGGGTTGCTCTGAGGACCAAATGAGACTCTGAGCAGAACAGATGTCAGGATTCTTGACACTGAGGTTCAACCCGTGCCTCTGGCCGTGAGTGGGTATACCGTCCTCATACTTATTTGACTTCTTACAAAATTAAGCCACTACACAAAATGAAATGAACACAATCATGTGATATTGAAGAGGAGACCATTCCTCACAACTACCTTGCACACGAGGGAGTCCACCCACACCCCAGAACAGCAGCTCCTTCTCTTTCCAAAGACCTTCATGTGGTCAGGGGATCCCGGTGCCAGGGAGCAGCCTCCCCCCGGGAGGGAACACAGCCCTGCTCTCTTCCTCCTCCCGGGCTGGTCCCCCTTCTCCTAAGGCCAGTTTCCCTGAGGGTGTCATATGTCTTCCCAAAATGGACCACTGCCACCTAGGGAACAGTGTGCCAAGGACAGAACAAAGGCTCTGTTTAGGTTTTACTCTTTGGAGAGCCAAAACCAAGGGTCAAATTCCGTTTTGAGTTTCTCCACGTTGCATCTCTATTCACATTAGCAAGTATTTTTGAAGAATTCAGATTAAAAGCCTCTCCTCATCCCACCCATCCCCCAAACACCATGGCTCTGTCTGGACACTTCTATTTCACCATCGGTGCATGGTGGACCTTCCTTTTGGTTGAAGAAATTTCTGTCTCTAGTTGGGAAACACATTCCTTCCATAAAATTGCAGTGCATCTCCATAACCCCACGGGACCTCATGGAGAGAGGGTGTTTCCGTTTCACTACTAGACACTGGCACTCCGACTTAGGATTGGAAGGGCCTTTAAGGACCACATGACACTCCTTGCTGATTCTTTAGGGCACTTGATAACATCACTGCTCAGAGGTGACCTTGGACCTTCACTCTACTCCACCATTTACTTATTCCAATGTCAAACAGCTTCATTCAGCTGGAAAGCTCTTTCTATATGAACTGAGTGGGCATATCTTTCTTATAGCGGTCTTTATGTCACCAAATAAGAATGTCAGTAGGATTTGTACTGGCTAGAAGAGCATGTCATGTGCGTTATTCAGTCCCAAGATAGGAGGTAACCGTCTCTGGGGAAATACTCCAACATTTTCCATTGGTCCCTCCAGATTCATTCTTAATGGCCCTTGCCCTGCTCTGTGACAGAAGAGGCTGTTATGGACTCCATCACTGGCCACCCTTATCATCTGACTTCCTGTTGCTTTCAGTGCGATCAGGACATGTCTTGTCCTGAATTCTTCCAAAAGCAGGGTCCAAAATAGGGTTCATGGGCAGGTAGTTTATTTTAGAAACGATAATAGGAAGCAGGAGGGAAGGGCTGTGGAGAGTAAAATAAGGGAGGAAACAAGGTCAGTGTGTAAGAGTCTATTGTCAGGTTGGCTGCTGTAGGGAACAGGGGGTGTTTAATCTTGGTTCTGGGAAGAAACAGCAGATGTCTTGGCATTTTCCACCAAAAGATGAAAAGCTGAAGCAATTAATCATTGCCTCCAGTCACAGGAGCAAAGAAGACCTGAGTGGGAGTCGGGAACAAGAGGGAAGAACAGCAATACGAAGGTCTGCAGCACTCTCGGCAGGTGAAAACCTACGCGGAATTATTCACCAAGCTCTGGCCAGAAGTGCAGGTGAGGACAAGAGTATGTGAGTTGGTGACAAGAGCAAGACATGGACTGTATGTTCCAACCCTTGGGTCCCTCCGGGCAAGGTCACTACTGGTTACTTGTGTCATTCTACCAGAAGTGGGATCTGAGCCAACCAACTTCTGGCTTAGAAAATCATCTCTGAATGCTCCATATGACAAGAGACCGGAGGTGCCAAAATAAAACCTGTATCTGGACTGACGAATCCAGTACTGCAGGAAATAGCAACTATCAAACCACCAGATTCAGAAGCATCATAAGACTGAAAAAAGAAACCAAAACCTTTCTCTTTGGGTGTGTTTCAATCAATAGCGTCTCCGAAGACCCATCGTGGTTGAAGTCTTGATCCACGCGGTGGTGATGTTGGGAGACAGTGGAATCTTTGGGAGATCATTAGGCCATTGAAATTGTACCCTTGAAGGGGATTATGGGCCCTCAGCCTCTCATTTTCTCTCTGTTCCATTTTTAGATATGGGTTCCTGACTTGATGTGCCAATATCTGCTGCTCTCAATAGAAGCCAAACTAAAGGGACAGCCACTTCCTGAACTTTGATCCTTCAAAGCTGTGAGCTGAATAGATCTTTTCTCCTTATATAGTAAGTTTTTTAAAGTTTTCTTTTTGTACTAATGCAAAGCTAACAGAGAAAACTGTTCCTAAGGAATGGTACTTTACTATAAGTATACCTAAAGATGTGGAGGAGCCTTTGGAATTGGTTTATGGATGGAGAGGAACAGGCTAGAGAAAAACCCAGAATGCAGCTGGCAGAGTGTTCTAGGTGATTCTACTTGGGATCGGGGCTTAGGTCAGAATGCTTATAAAACCATGCTGATGCGTCTCAGGTGGAAATGAGGATTTTATTGGGGTTTGGGTGAAAGGCCACTCTTTTTACACGATGGCCAAGAACATGACTGCAGTGTGTTCATGTCTGAAGACGTTGTGGAAGGCGGATGCTGGGAATGACGAACTAATTTATTTGGTGGAGGAGATTTCAAAACAGCAGCTCATTGAGGCTGAGGCATGGGTATTGCTGGGTACTTTTAGTCTGTTTTGCAGTGAGAATCAGGAGCCAAAAGAGGATAATGAAAAGATTTGAAAAATTTTTTGCCTGGCCAGAAAAAGGAGCACAGCCAAGGAGAAAGTGGTTGCTAAGCAGATTAAGGCTGATCAAAAGAGGCCAAGTGCTTAGCTTGGGGACAATAGGAAAAATGCCCCAAGGACATCTCAGAAGGCTTGGGAGCCACCTCTCTCACAGCACCATCAGAGGCCTAGAAGTACAAGTTTGTTTTAAAAAACTTCTAGGGAAGATATGTTTCAGGAAAGAGCCCCAAGATTACCCAAGAAATTTTCTCCCCATATTTAACTGCCAAACCCTCCCTGGCCACAGCCACAGGGGAAGCTGGGCCTGATGCAGCTCATGCCGTGGTGGCCTTCGTGTCGTCCATGTGCTTCTGGTTCACCGAGTGAGCAGAATGCGAGTTTGGAATTGGTTTATGGGAGGTCGAGGCAGTTTACCCTGAAACTTCAGACTTCAGGGGACAGCCTGGGAGGTCAGACAATGTACTGCAGGGTCAAAGAGCCTTCAGGGAGGCCCCAGTGGAGTATGACATAGTGCATCTGTGGGTAGGAAGCTACAGTGGAGGTCCCAAGATGGTAGAGGTGTCAGCGACAGGCAATGCTCACCAGGGAAAACTGTAGTCGGTATGCAAAACCAGCCTCAGAGGGTCCCTAGAGGAGCCATGACCAAAGGTGCTTTCCAAAATTTGAGGGCTCATCCTTTGCCACAGTGTGCCCAGATTCTGGGCATGAAGCTTAAGCACTTAATGATATCCTGGCTAGATTCCAATCTTGTTTCGGACTAATTCTTCCTTCCTATTTCCCTCCCCTCCCCTTCGGGATAGGAATGTTTTTCCTGTGTCTGTCCCAACATTGCACCTTGGAAGTAGGTGTTTCAGTTGGCTTTCGCATCACCATGACCAAAATACCTGACAAGAACAATCTGGAGGAAGAATGTTTATTTTAGTTCACTGTTGCTGAGGTTCAGTCCATGGTTGGCCGACTCCATAGCTCTAGGCCTGGGGAGCTGCAAAACAACATGGTGGGCGGCCAGGGTAGAGAAAGCAGCTCAGGATATGACAACCAGGAAGCAGAGAGAGCTCTACATACCAGGAACAAAATGTAAACCCCAAAGGCACTCCCCAGGTGTAGCCACGCCCTGCCCACAATTACCAACAAGTTAATCCATATCAGTGAGTTAATTCACTGATTAGGTTATAGCTCTCAAAATCTAGTCATTTCACCTCTGAACATTCTTGCACTGACTTACATGTGAGACTTGGGGGAACATCTCATCCAAAACCATATAGTAGGTAACTTGATTGTTTTATTTTTATTTTTTTTTGTTTTATTTTTTTATTATTTTTTTTTAAATTTTTTATTGTTGGTGGTTCAAAACATTACATAGTTATTGATATATCATATTTCACACTTTGATTCAAGTGGGTTATGAACTCCCATTTTTACCCCATATACAGATTGCAGAATCACATCAGTTACACATCCACTGATTTACATATTGCCATACTAGTGTCTGTTGTGTTCTGCTGCCTTTACTATCCTCTACTATCCCCCCTCCCCTCCCCTCCCCTCTTCTCTCTCTACCCCCTCTACTGTCATTCATTTCTCCCCCTTGTATTATTTTTCCCTTTCCCCTCACTTCCTCTTGTATGTACTTTTGTATAACCCTGAGGGTCTCCTTCCAATTCCATGCAATTTCCCTTCTCTCTCCCTTTCCCTCCCACCTCTCATCCCTGTTTAATGTTAATCTTCTTCTCGTGCTCTTCGTCCCTACTCTGTTCTTGGTTACTCTCCTTATATCAAAGAAGACATTTGGCATTTGTTTTTTAGGGATTGGCTAGCTTCACTTAGCATAATCTGCTCTAATGCCATCCATTTCCCTGCAAATTCTATGATTTTGTCATTTTTTAATGCAGAGTAATACTCCATTGTGTATAAATGCCACATTTTTTTATCCATTCGTCTATTGAAGGGCATCTAGGTTGGTTCCACAGTCTTGCTATTGTGAATTGTGCTGCTATGAACATCGATGTAGCAGTGTCCCTGTAGCATGCTCTTTTTAGGTCTTTAGGGAATAGACCGAGAAGGGGAATAGCTGGGTCAAATGGTGGTTCCATTCCCAGCTTTCCAAGAAATCTCCATACTGCTTTCCAAATTGGCTGCACCAATTTGTAGTCCCACCAGCAATGTACAAGTGTACCCTTTTCCCCACATCCTCGCCAGCACTTGTTGTTGTTTGACTTCATAATGGCTGCCAATCTTACTGGAGTGAGATGGTATCTTAGGGTGGTTTTGATTTGCATTTCTCTGACTGCTAGAGATGGTGAGCATTTTTTCATGTACTTGTTGATTGATTGTATGTCCTCCTCTGAGAAGTGTCTGTTCAGGTCCTTGGCCCATTTGTTGATTGGGTTGTTTGTTTTCTTTTTGTCTAATTTTTTGAGTTCTTTGTATACTCTGGATATTAGGGCCTCTATCTGAAGTGTGAGGAGTAAAGATTTGTTCCCAGGATGTAGGCTCCCTATTTGCCTCTCTTATTGTTTCTTTTGCTGTGAAAAACTTTTTAGTTTGAGTAAGTCCCATTTGTTGATTCTAGTTATTAACTTTTGTGCTATGGGTGTCCTATTGAGGAATTTGGAGCCTGACCCCACAGTATGTAGATCGTAGCCAACTTTTTCTTCTATCAGACGGCATGTCTCTGATTTGATATCAAGCTCCTTGATCCATTTTGAATTAACTTTTGTGCATGGCGAGAGAAAGGGATTCAGTTTCATTTTGTTGCATATGGATTTCCAGTTTTCCCAGCACCATTTGTTGAAGATGCTATCCTTCCTTCATTGCATGCCTTTAGCCCCTTTATCAAATATAAGGTAGTTATAGTTTTGTGGATTGGTTTCTGTGTCCTCTATTCTGTACCATTGGTCCACCCGCCTGTTTTGGTACCAGTACCATGCTGTTTTTGTTACTATTGCTCTGTAGTATAGTTTGAAGTCTGATATCGCTATACCGCCTGATTCACATTTCCTGCTTAGCATGATCAAGTAGGATTCATCCCTGGGATGCAAGGCTGGTTCAATATACGGAAATCAATAAATGTTATTCACCACATCAATAGACTTAAAAATAAGAACCATATGGTCATCTCCATAGATGCGGAAAAAGCATTTGACAAAGTACAGCATCCCTTTATGTTCAAAACTCTAGAAAAACTAGGGATAACAGGAACATACCTCAATATTATAAAAGCAATCTATGCTGAGCCTCAGGCTAGCATCATTCTGAATGGAGAAAAATTGAAGGCATTCCCTCTAAAATCTGGAACAAGACAGGGATGCCCTCTCTCACCACTTCGGTTCAACATAGTTCTCAAAACACTGGCCAGAGCAATTAGACAGACGAAAGAAATTAAAGGCATAAAAATAGGAAAAGAAGAACTTAAATTACCACTATTTGCAGATGACATGATTCTATACCTAGCAGACCCAAAAGGCTCTACAAAGAAACTATTAGAGCTAATAAATGAATTCAGCAAAGTGGCAGGATATAAAATCAAAACGCATAAATCAAAGGCATTCCTGTATATCAGCGACAAATCCTCTGAAATTGAAATGAGGACAACCACTCCATTCACAATATCCCCCCAAAAAATAAAATAAAATACTTGGGAATCAACCTAACAAAAGAGGTGAAAGACTTATACAATGAAAACTACAGAACCCTAAAGAGAGAAATAGAAGAAGATCTTAGAAGATGGAAAAATATACCCTGTTCATGGATAGGCAGAACTAACATCATCAAAATGGCGATATTACCAAAAGTTCTCTACAGGTTTAATGCAATGCCAATCAAAATCCCAACGGCATTTCTTGTAGAAATAGAGAAAGCAATCATGAAATTCATATGGAAAAATTGATTGTTTTATTTTTAAAGGGGCTCAAAGCTGAGGATTTGACTTGCATCTCACATGAAACTTTGGAGTTGGACTTTTGAGCAATGCTAGAACAGTCAAGAGTTTGGGACTCTTGAGATAGAATTAGTGCATTTGCTTTAGGAGATGTACCTGAATCCTTGTAAATCAGGGTTATGATGCTGTGATTTGGGTATGTTTTAATTATTTAATTATGTCACCCAAAGGTCAACTGTGAAGACTTGGTCCATAGGGTGATGCTATTGGGAGTTTGTAGAGCCTTTGAGAGAGAGGGTGATTAGAACAAGGTGTGACATATTTTGAGGAGGAAAAGCACAGAGGTACAGTGCCACTTTCATCACATCATACCAAGAATACATATTATCAAGATTACTTACAAAAGGATAAATTTTAATGGCCCCAAATCAATTCTGGGTGAGAAAAATAAATAAATAAAAATTTCAGTTTCATAGAAAGAGTGAATACAGGAGCAAAGATACAATTAGTGAATAAGAAGATAGTAGTGAATAATTCATGCAAAATGCAGTACAGAGAGAGATTGAGAAATGAAAAAGACAAAATAGGAAACATGACTGATAAGTTCCCACAGGTGTTAATGGAAGATTCAATCAGCAGAGAATCCAGGAATGGCTGAAAGTTAAATATTTCAGAAGTAGCTGAATCATGGCTTAAAGAAAGACACAATCTCTCAGTTAAAAAGTGCAAACTAATTCTAGTAATTTGTGTCAAACTTCATGTTGAGAGTAACTAGACAAATTGGACAAAATTTTTTATTAATATCTTTCCTTGAAAGTTTTAGGGAGCTGTTAAGGCATGAAGAATTATGAATCCAATATCCAGGAAATCCAAACAACTGGGGGCTGGCACTTGAGGTCACTTAACCTCTACAGTTTTCTGGTGACTCTGGAAGAGGCAAGTGTAATTCTAAGAAGCCAAGAAATACTTTTGATAGCCATGTGCAGTGAGAAGACAAACACTGTAGTCCCCTGGCATGTAAATGAGTGAAATACCTGGAAGCCATCATTGCTTGAACTATAGAATACAGGTCTTAAAAGTGACAAAATAATTTAATTTGGATCAAAAGGGTTCCTGATTTCTGGTCACTTTGCTGCCTGATAAAATAAATATACATATTCTTTTGGAGAAAACAAAATTATCACAGGCCTCATGGTCTTTGTATAAGTTTTTTTAAAAATTTTTTTAGGCAGTACCTTTTTTGTCCCCTTGGAATGCCATGACAAACTACCACAAATTGGGTGGTAGTTCTGGAGGTTGAGAGCTCAAGATCCAGATTTCCACAGATTCAGTGTCTGATTATAGCAAAATCTCTGCTTCAGAGATGGCACTTTCTTGCTATATCCTCACATCATGTGTGTGCGGTGGGGGGGACCAATTAGCTCACATGTATATTTTTGATAAGGGCCATAATCCCATTCAAAAAGGTGCAATCTTTATGACTTAGTTATTCCTCAAAAGAATACACCTCCTAAGACCATCACGTTGGGGAATAAGTATTGATAGTTTGGCCTTTTTCATGCTGTTAAATATTTAGAATCATATTGTATGTAGCATTTCCAGATTAGTTTCTTACACTTAGCATGATATCTCATTTCCTTTTATTTAGATATACCACAGTTTACCGATTTACTTACTGAAGGATGTTTGGTTATTTTCAAGTTTGCTGATAATGAATATAGTTTTATATACATTAAAAAGAAAGAAGTTGAGCCCAGCATGGTGGTGCACACCTGTAATCCCAGCAGCTTGGGAGGCTGAGGCTGGAAGATCATGAGTTCAAAGCCAGCTTCAGCAACCTTAAGGCATTAAGAAACTCAGTGAGACCCTGTCTCTAAATAAAATACAAAAAATGGCTGAGGATGTGGCTCAATGGTTGAGTGCCCCTGAGTTCAATCCTTGATACCTGCCCTCCCCTCCCCCCAAAAAAAGAAGTTGAAAGAGTAAAACCTAGGACCACAATTTTAACGTAAAGGTAAATTATTAAATTTAATGAGTTTAACAAAGTTGCTAGAAGGTAATATGCAAAATTTTTTTAAAATTTCTATATTGTACTCACAAATATTAGGAAATTGAAGTTAAGTAAAGATGCCATTAAAATCACATGAAATATTAAAAATCTAGATTCTAATAAAAGATATGTAGACTTCTATATATAAATTATAAAATTTTGGAAAGAATAATGGGGCCTCTACCTTCTTCATGAAATGGTATAAAACCTCTATATTATGCTCACAAATATCGGGAAATAGAAGTGCAATGCACACTTTGTATGTACTTAAGGTTCCTCCATACCTTTTCATGGTCTGAGAGCCTTTTGGGAGGCTGGAAACCCAAGATGAAGGTGCCAGCAGGGTTAGTTCCTGGTTGGACTCTTTCCTTGGCTTCCAGATGGAGTCTTCTTGTCCTCCCAGAGCCCTTTCCCTATGCACATGTGTGGAGAGGGAGACGGGAAGGGAGAGAGAGAGAGAGATGGGAAAGGGAGAATGTCCTGGTATCCATCTTATTGTAAGTGTACTAATCCTGTTAGAACAGGGCCCCATCCTTATGATCTCACCTAACCTTAATTACCTCCTTAAAGCCCCTGCCTCCAAATGCAGAGTGGAGCTTAGGGATTTCTCATGAATTTTAGAAAGGCACAGTTGAGTCTATAAGCAAAGAAAGGCAGAATCATCATCCTCAGATATAAAAGGGGAAACAAAGCTTCAGACCCTATAGACAAAATCAGTAAGAAAATATTATAAATGATAAGAAAATACATTAATCCAGAAAATAGGCTTCTAAATATGATTAAAAATTAATCAAATATAGAAAAAGTGAATTGTATAATTATTGAAGTAAATGAAACTTTAACACAAGATCTAGACCCAAAGTTTTAGCCAGTGAATACTTAAAATGCTCAAATTTAAAAACTCATGACAAATTTTCCTTTTCTTAAGAAAATAGCTTCTCAAAGGCCAGAACAGTCTTGAGAAAAACTCCAAATCAAGTTAGCAAAATAAGTAATTTATTACATAAAAAGGATAGTGTATGACCTTTATATTGGGCTAGTTCCAGAAATGTAAGATTGGCTTAATGTTCTAAAGTCAAGCAATTTTATTCAATGCAACATATTCACAGAGAAAAGTGGGGAAATTCAATAATCAACTTTTTAGATAGATCAAAATCATTTGATAAAATTCAACATCTGTGTCATAAAAATGCATATAAGGTATTAGAAATGGAAGACAGTTTTTACCTTTATTTGATAAAGAGTATTATGTTATTATTGGCTTTCTGTCACTGTGACAAAATACCTGAAAAAGTCAACATGGAGGAGGAAAGATTATTTTGGCTCAGGTTTCAAAGAATTAAGATCATCATTACTTGGCTCTCTGGTTCTTGGGTCTGTGATGATCTAGAACATCACAGTAGGGAGTGTATGGTAGGGCAAAGCTGCTCACCTCATGGTGGCCAAGAAACAAAGAGAAACAGAGGAAGAGGCTGGGTCACAATATCCCACTCAAGACCATATCTCCCAAGACGTATCTTCTTTTCATTAAGCTCTACCTTTTAAAGGTTCCCCTGTCTCCCAAAGGCACCACACATTGGTGACCAACCTCCAATACATTGCCTTTGGGGGACTTTTAAGATTGAAGCCATAGCAGGTATCTCTCTCTCTCTCTCTTTCTCTTTCTTTCTCTCTCTGTCTCTCTCTCACACACACATTCACATACACACACACATACACATACACAATGATAACAATCACCATGCTTAATAATAGAAAGTTGAAAATTTCCTCTGAGTTAATACACGAGTCAAAGATACTGTGTTTTTGTTCCTGTGACTACAATACCGAGCAAGATCAATTTAGAGGAGAAATGTATTTGGGCTCACAGTTTCGGAGGTCTCAATCGATGGTTGGCCAACTCCATTGCTTTGGGTCTGAGGTGAGGTAGAACATCGTGCGTGAAGGATGTGGTGGAGGAAGCTGCTCAGCTCAAGACATCCAGGAAGAGGAGACAGAGATAGAGATAGAGAACACCAGCTAGCAAGGATCCAGGGACAAGATATATCCCAAGGGCATACCCTCAATGACCCACTTCTCAAGCCACAACTCACTTGCCTACAGTTTCTACCCAGTAATCTATTCAAATTATTAATCCATCAGATGTACTAATCCACTGATGAGATTACAGCTCTAATCATTGATTTAAAACCCCACCTCTGAACCTTCTGCATTGGTTCAGAGCTCATGCTTTCAAAACATGACCTTTTGGGGCAGACATTTCTAGATCCAGCAGACACCTACTGTCCTAACTGCTATTTAACACTTACAGGTAATTTTAAAACAATAAGATAAGAAAAAAATATTTTGTGCTCTGCCTGTCCACCCTCACCATACACACGCATGCTCTAACTCCCCTGGCAAACATTTAACTTTTTCCTGTACCCATAATTTTGCCTTTTCTAGATTGTTAAATATTTAGAATCATACTGTATCTAATCTTTTCAAATTGGCCTTTTTCACTTGGTATGCGTTTAAGATTCCTCCATATTTTTTGATGGCTTGATAGATCATTTCATTTTATTTAGATATACACAGTTTTTCCATTTGCCTACTGAAGAATATAATTATTGAAACATAATCATTGTATACATCAAAACATAATTATTGTATACATCAAAAAGAAAGAGATTGAACGAGAAAAACTTAGTACCACAATTTTAACATATAAATTATTGAATTTGATGTGTTTAACAAAATTGTTAGATACAAGGTTAATATACAAACATTTATAAAAATTATATATTATGCTTATAAGTACTGGGAAATAGAGATTAAATAAGATACCATTAAAGTCACACAAAATATTAAAAATCTACAATCAAAAGATATGCAGACATCTACACAGAAAATTATAAAATTTGGAAAGAAGTCTTTTAATAGTGGAGGCTATCCCATCTTTGTGGATTGGTAGGTGATAATTTAAATTACTCAGTTCTTCCTAAACAAGTCTACACATTTAATAAAAATAATTTAGTGAAATCTCTCTCAATCTCAAAAAAGTACTACTGATGATCACTTTTTATATTAATGTAAAAGAGAAGAAAAAGGTAGAAAAACTTATTCTATAGGATACTAAAATTTGCTATGAAGCTAGAGTAATTGTATATAGCATAGAATAAAGTTATACAAATAGACCAATGAGATGCACTTGGGAGTCCAGGAACAATCTTTATAAAAAGGTATAACTGACACTAGGAGCAGTGGGAAAGGATTTTTTAATTTACCATGCTAATATAATAGGATATCCACTTGAAAGAAAGTAAACTTTACTGCTACCTTGAATTATATATCAGAAAAAAAAATCTTTCAGGTGGATTGGTGAAATAAATAGGAAAGATAAAGTAGTGAAGATTCCAGAAAATTATATGGGTCATATTTTTATGATATTTGAAAAATTAAAAACATGTTAAATAGAACATAAAATAATAATAATAAGCATGACAAATTAGAAAAGTTTGGGGCTGGGATATGGCTCAGTTGGTAGAGTGTTTGCCTTGCATACACAAGACCCTGGGTTCAATCCCCAGCACCACACACACATGCGTGCGTGCACACACACACACACTCACAAAATTAGAAAACTTTAAAATTAACAATTTTGTATATAAGAATAATCATGAGATGTCTAGTCATGGATGGGAGAAAATATGTGCAATACATATTTATGAGAAATACATGATGGGTTCATGCTCAACAATAAGGAAAATATCAACAAATTTTTTTTAAAAAGATATCTATATAAGAGGGTATCCAGATGGCCAATAAACATATGTAAATATGTTCACAATTAGACATTAGGGAAATGTAAATTTAAAATCAACATAAGTTACCAGTATATATTTATCATAAAGATTAACTTTAAAATATTTAAATACTAAGTCTTGGTGGAATTGTGGAGCAATGAGGTCTCCCTACCCAGCTAATAGGAATATTAATGAGTAGATTGACTCTGGAAAATAGCATAACAATATATGTTACAAACACCCCTAGCCCATGACCCCAAAATGTCCATTCCTGAGTATATTCCTGATAGAAATATGTACACATGTGCACCAGGTGACTGGTAGAAGAATGTTCATAGAAGCTATATTCATCATGGCCCCAGACTGGATGTAAACCTAATGCCCATCAATGAAA
This sequence comes from Marmota monax, assembly GCF_021218885.2. Lineage (NCBI taxonomy): Eukaryota > Metazoa > Chordata > Mammalia > Rodentia > Sciuridae > Marmota > Marmota monax. Next base: position 19,060,789 of record NW_026694710.1, read on the forward strand.
CAATATATATGATATTACAATGGAATACCAGTGCAGCAAAATGAACAGACCACAGCTATGTGTAACACACATACCTCTCTCAAATCATATTGAAAGGAACCAAAATGTTTGGAATTATATTTCTTTATTTGTTTGTTTATTGGTGCTGGGAATTGGAGCCAGGGTCTCTCACATGCCACAAGTATATACTTACCCTCTGAACTATAGTTTCAGCCCCTACACTTCCACATTTTAGAGGTCAGGTAATAGTTAACCTTTGGGAAGGAGACAGGCAGAGTGTAGTCAATGTTCTATTTTTTGACCTGGGAGGAGACTGTATTAGTGTTTAGTGATAATTTACTAAATTGTGATAAATTAGTAATACCATTATAAATCATGAACTAAAATAACAAGGCTTATGAGGAATAATAGGGCTTGGAGCAGACAATTCAAAGGCCATAGGACTGTGTAAATGGAGCACTCCTCATCCAAAATACCAACTTACACTAAGGTGGATTCCTGACAGCTGTGTTAGAAAGCTTAGGGAGGTAGAGGCTCATTTAGAGTCTATTTAACATGCAGAGAAACAACAAAGTGAGAATGTCAACTCTTGGGACATTGATATTACAGAAAGTAGAGGAGTTCTGGATCAGGTAGGCCCAGAAAAAGGCACAATCTGCCACAAACCAAGAACCGAGAATCATCAATCATGGACTTTGTTGTTTTGAACACTGATTAAAAATAGAGTTGACAAGGACCAGTGGAGCACGTATGTGATGGGCCATGTTGTGGGCCATTTGATAAACCCTAACAAATGGAAAAGAACTAAAATCTCTCAGGCATGTTCTCTAAACACCATTGAATCAAACTAGAAAACAGTAGCAGAAAAATAGGACAATCTTCAAAGACTTGGAAACTAAGGAATCAATTCACAGGACAAAGAAGTCTTAGGGAAAAAATTTAAAAAGCCATTAAACGCAACAAAAAATGAAAATATGTCAAAATTTTTAGAATGCAGCTACAGCAGTTGCTGAGGGGGAAATTTCTAGCACTAAATACTCTCATTAGAAAAGATGAAAAGTCTCAAGGCAATAATCTTGGAATAATGAAATAAAGTTAAAGTAAGAAGAAGGAAGGAAATGGAGACTAGAGTAGAACTCAGTTTAATATAAAAGAAAAAAAAATAGAGAAAAATCTACAAAGCAAAGATCTAATTATTTGAGAAGAACACTAAAATTGAATTTGCATCAAGGTCATTAAAGAATGTAAAAGAAGCAATGCCAAGATCTAGGGTGTAACCAGGAGTTCCAAGTCTTGGCACCAGAAGCATGATCCAGAATAGAAAATCCAATAAAACTGACATCATTAAAATGAAAACTTTTTGTTAGTGAAAGGCTCCAGGAAGGGAGTGAAAAGGCAAGCTACCAAGTGGAGAAGATATTTGTAAACCATTTCCTACAAAGAACTGGAACATCAGGTATGTAAACAGCTCTCAAAACTCAACAGTGAAAAATAAACAATTCAATTGGAAAAATGGACTAAAGACATAGAGTGACATTTCACCAAAGAGATTAACAGATCCCAAATAAGTATATGGAGATATACTCAATGCAACTGGCCCTCAGAGAAATAAAAACTAAAACCACATCAATATATCTTTAAAATGATATATATTACATACCCCTCAAAATGGCTAAATTAAAAAAAATAGTTATAACACCAAATGCTAGTGGAGATGTGGAGACCTTGGATCATTCTTATATCACTACTGGCAATGCAAAAGAGTGTTCCTACTCTGGGAAACAGATGGACCATTAAGAAAATAATGTAAACATGTAACTATCATACAACCCAGAAATTACAGCTCTGGGAATTTATTCTAATGAAAGGGTGACTTATCTGGAGACAGAACACCTTTACATATATACTTATATATGATCTCCAAATACTTGAATCATTTGATGTAATCCTTACTGGGTGAATGGTTAAACCCGAGTATCTTTATCGCGTCATATTAGTAAGCAATGTAAAGGGAACATACTATTGATATAAATATCAACCTGGATGAATCTTCAGAATATTATGCTGAGTGAAAAAAAGATAATTCCAGAAGGTTAGATACTGCATGATTCTATTTATATACCATAGCTGAGCTGACACAATGATAGAAATGGAGAACAGATTAATGATGGGCAGGGCCTTGGAAAATGATGGGGTGGGAGGACAGCTATCAAAGTGTGTGTCAAGGGTCCTTTGGGGATGGGCTGTTCCCTATTATGACTGCATCAGTATCAGTATCCTGAAGGTGAAGCTAAAGCTTTGCGAGGTCACCATTGGGGGAAATTGAGTAAAGGATGCATGGACTCTTTTGTGTCATTTCTCACATCTGCTAGGAACATACGATGGTCTCAAAACACAGCTTAATTTTAAGAAATAGAGCTGATGTGTTCTGCTGCCTTTCCTATAATGTTTTGAACAGCCAACAATAAAAAATAAAAAGAAAAAAAAAGAAATAGAGCTGAAATGACTTCTGCCTATGCAGCAATCTAGCTACTGGCTTTTTCCAATCCTGTTAAAGGGTAGGATTCTACTCCTATCCTTTTCCCAGTGTTTTTTGCCCCCTCCTCCCAAATTGACATACAAACCCAAACAACTTATGGTATGTTCACATCATTTCCCTATTTACAATTGTGGGTGGTGGATTTAATATCAAACTCACATGTAAATATTCAGCTATAGGATGCATGCGAGAGTATCAATCAGTGTCTGTCACCCAAAGGGAGTCCCATGATCATTTGCTGAAGTCACATATTAACAAAGAGTTGGAGGAAGTGACTGCCAACCATTAAGACCTTACCATTTTACCATGTACTTGATTATGGTCAGCTCCTTTTCAAAGTGAGCACTAGCATTTTTTAGCTGTGTGATCTTAGATAAGTTCCTTACAGTATTTTTTTCTTAATTTCATTTATGAATGGAGATTTTTATTTTACTCTTTGGTAAAAATAAAGTGCTTATTAGTATAGTACCTGTCATAGAGTAAGCATTTCATAACATTCAATCTGTTTATTGATACCATCATCATTGCTAAGTTTTCAGGGAACCCCAGGAAGGTTTTCTACTGTTATATGCTTGTCCAGTTTGAACTGTAATTGAACTTTATGCTAAAAGTCTCTTTATGAGACTGTAGGCCTGACCACTGTAGCCCAGAATGGATCTTGGCTCTAACCTCAGTGCAGCTGTAAGCCTCATTTTTTACCCTCAGTAGTGTTCTGCCTACTGTTGCTCACTGGAAGCTGAGTGCAACACTTAGGTTCAAGAACTGTGGCTGTCTTGACTGCTGCTTCAAAGTGTTGAAGTGACCTTGACTCTGCCCTATACACCTATGGATGATACCTTTATTCCAGCTCCTTTGTTCCCTGTTTGTCTGCAGAAAGACCGATGAGATGCAAGTGTTCAGAAAAACCTGAGACTGCCATAGAATCAGGAGCAGTTGCTAAAGACAAGCAATCTTAGCAGTTATTCTTTTGAGAATGAAAGCTGAACATCAGCCGAAACTGTAGAGGTGTATTGCTGTGAGGATAGATATATAGATCAATGGATCAGAGAGCAGTAGTTCAAAAATAGACCCCCGTTCATGTGATCAATTGATTTTTGACAAAGGTATCAAGGTAAGTAATTCAATTGGAAAAAAAAATAGTTCTTTCTATTAATAGTGCTCAACTCACTGAATAACTATTTGAAAAAAAATAATTTCGAACCCTACTTCACAAAAGTGCAGAAATATTAACCAAATTGATTATCATAGACTTCAATGTAAAAGCTGAAACTATATTCTAGAAGATAGCATAGGAAAAAAATCTTTGTAGTGTTGACTTAAGTAAAGATTTGTTGGGAAAAAGCATCAAAACAGAAAATCTAAGAGAAATATTGACATAATACATTTCATCAAGATTAAAAATGATTGCTCTTTGAAAGACATGGTGAACATGAAAGAACGTCATAGACCAGGGGAGAATTTTTGCCAAATATGTATTCCACAAAGTGCTTCTATTCAGAATATATGAAGAACAATCATAACAAAATCAAAAGACAACATAGGTTAAAAAAAAACAAAAAAACGATAGTAACAACCTAGGCACGACACTTGATGAGGTAGTCCACAAAACAATATATTAAAATGACCAGTAACACAAATTACAACACCAGTCATCACCAAAATGCAAAGTAAAATCACAAAACGAGACATGACTTCATGTGTCTACCTTGGCTGCAGTAAAAGTGACTGACAATACAACGACTGATGAGAATGTGGGCAAAGGCTCTTCTCTTGTACATTACTGGTGGAATGCAAAACGCTCTGGCCACTGTGGGAGAGAGTCAATGCCCGAATCAGGTAAATGTGCATTCATCATGTGACTCAGCAATTCCACTTTTACCTATTTATTCAAGAGAAGCATATAACCTGATCACACTACAGTGTTGAGCATTGTTACAACAGCCCTACACCAGATAGAAGCCCGATGCCATTAGTCAATGATGAATGGGTGAGCAAATTTTATATCAGGGAATCCTGATCAGTAATGAAGTAGGAGTGGCCTGTTTGTACCCAGGACAAGATAGTTAAGGCTTTAAATCATTTATTCTAAATGAGAAAGTCAAACACAACATATTAAGTGCTGTCTGATTCCCATTACATGAAATTCTCAAAAAGGCCAAAGTGTCCTCAGAAAAAGCAGAGCAGTGGTTGCTTGAGGTCACAGGAAAGGGAGGACAGACACCAAATACCAAGGGGAAAAGGAGCAAGTCAGTCAGGGAATTCTGCTGGGTCTTCACTCTAGGGTGGTGGCATGATGGTAGCCAATTTCCCAATATGTCAAGCTGTACTTTTTTAAATGTATTTTTTCAGTTGCCAATAGATCTTTATTTTTTTTTTAATTCATATGTGGTGCTGAGAATTGAACCCAGTGCCTCATACAGGCTAGGCAAGCAGTCTACCACTGAGCCACAACCCCAGCCCTCAAGCTGTACTTTTAAAAGTTGTGAATTTAATACCTTAATAAGCAAAAAGAGGGAAAAATAATATAAGTTCATTACTGGGAAAATTAACATATGGTAAAAGAGAGTATACTAAGACGAGAAATAGTATATGAATAGGAAAGATAGAGTGAGTGACATAACAGAAAGCCACAGGATGCTTCTGGTTCTTCTGCCTTCCTGGGCTACTTGGAAAGCATGCTGGATGGTACGGTGGTGGCCCATCTACTCTCTGGAGGAGGAGGGAGGCCCTGCTTCCCAAGGAGTGAGCAGACCATCACATTGGGGGCGCGGGGAGCAGTTAAAAATATCAACACTACCAAGATTAATACTGGTTAACACCAACCAATCATTCACTTGTTTTGGTGTAAACGCTTCATGATGATTACATAACAGGAAGTGGCATTCAGCTAAATGGTTGTGTATATGAATATGTCTCTCTCTAAATGTTGAGGTCAAGAAGTAACATCAGCAAGACCCATAGGAATTGGTCTTTGGTGACATGCTGTGCATGAAACTATTCAAGTTTGCTGTGCTGAAACAGTTTTCTAAATAGATTCATTGAATGGCTAATTCCAGTCCTTGTGTTTAATATTTCACAGGATCAAAAATTACACAAGACCTATAAGCAAGATATTTTAATTCTTGAAACTTATGACTGCAGATGGCAATTTATGACAGGCACCTGGAACAAGCCGGGCCTATGCTATAGAGGCTGGTGATACAGTGGGTAGGAGAGAGGTTGGCACACTTTTCTGTAAGCCTTTGAGGCTTTTAGGGATGCAGAAATTCTTCTGCAACACTCAACTCTGCTCTTGTAGTGTAGAAGAGTCATAGAGACCACATGAATGTGTTGTAGGAAAACTTCATTACAAAATCAGGCAGTGGGATGGATTTGGATTATGGGCTGTAGTTTGCAGACCCCGGTTCTTGAAGGGTGATCAGCATTGAATGTATAAATTCCAAGCTGAATATACCATTATATATCATGGTACATGCCCTTGATAAAGAAATGAAGCAGTTACTATGCTAGAGAAAAAATGAGGTCTGGGAAAATTAGCTTTTGATTTTCACTGGTGGGGGGAGAGAAGAGAGCAACGGAGTTGAGTATGGCACATCTATGTTCCTGATCTCAAATCCTTAGTGAAGTTTACACAAGTCAAAAGATGCTTGTGCTGCGTGGCTTTATTGTGGAAACCAGTGGATGAGCTCAGGGATGCACCCAGGCTAACATGCTGCCAGTGAACAGCACAAAGGAGAGAATATCGAGGAGTCCCTGGTGCTGTTGGATTGCATGTATGTGCCTAGAAGAAAGATCTAGAAGCTTACATATCAACTGTAAGCAGAAGTCAGCCCTGAGGGTGCATTTTGGGTGGGCAGGTAGCAAAGCCTTCAAAACCTCCACTGTTCTAGACTCTTCTTCCCTTTTGGAATAGTTTGAAATAAATGTGTGTAACTTCTGTAAAAATAACAATGTTCTCACTGTTTCATGTTACTGAGGATAGCCCAATCTCTCCGATAAGGACTCTGAAAACATTGCTAAAGACAGAACCCAAATTATTTTAGTCAGGCTACAATTAGACCTCACTGTGCATGAAGTGCAAAAAAAAAAAAAAAAAAATCAGCTCCAGATGAATAAAGATCAGAATATGAAAGGCAAAAATTCAAGACTTTTAGAAGACACTGTAGAGGAATATCTACTTGACCTCAGGGTTAGAACAAGGTTGAAAATGCTGATTGCACTTGACTACACCGAAATTAAGAACATCCATTTGTGAAAGAAAGTAAAAAAGCAAACTGTGGAAGTATACATCCAAGCCATCTAATAAACGAAGAGCTCACATGCAGAATGAACTCCTGCAAATCAGCAAGCAAGGAAAAAAAAAACTCAATAGTAAATAATGCTTGAAATAGGCATAGTATAAAAGAAACAAAATGGCCCAAAACACTTGGAAAATTACTCAGCCATATTTATAATCCAGGAAATGGAAATTAACAGGAGGTTGGCAAAAAATACAAGGACTGACCACACCTGGCAAAGAATAGGGTGTGGAATATCAGAGCTGAGTGAAATTTCTTGTGTGAATGTACACGGGTACAAGTCCTTTGGAGAAGAGATGGCATTGCATCTATGTGGAAGGTGGGTATGTGCTATGATCCAAGCAATTCACTTCTGGTAATATATCCTAGAAAGCAGTGCATGTGAACACTAGAAAATACCAGAGTGGTAACAGCAATGCTGTTCACCATAGTAAAAAATGAAATAATGCAGTGCCTATCAAAACAGTCACATACTCATACAATAAAATCCTATTGAACATGAGCGGCAGCTAAGAACAACATGGAAATGATATTGAGCAAAAACAGACACATAAGTCAACGCAGTTTTGATTCTACTTATTTAAAGTTTGAAAACTAGGTTGTTTGGGAATTCGTGTCTTTATGATAAAACTGCACTGAAATGCAAACAGCTTAGAAGAGGGGTTGCTGCAGAAGATAGGAGGGAGGATGGTGTGCATGAGAAGACAGGGAAAGGTTTATGGATACTGTCTACTTGGTTCTTAAAACTGTGGTGAAATAGACACAATAAGTACCATCTTAACCCTTTGGCGGTCCTGCAAGTGCAGGGAACAAACGCACTGAGAACGCCATCACCACCACCCACCTCCAGGGCTTCTCACCTTTGCCAGAGAAACTCTGAACCCACCAAACAGGAACTACCCAGATCTTCTCTCAGCCCCTGAAAACCACCCTTCCACCATCTCTCTCTACTCTGGGTACGTCATATGATGGAGTCATTGCCCTTCTACACGGGGTCACTGTACCGAGCACAATGTCTTTGTGGTTCATCCACATTGTAGTGTGTGTCGGGAGTTCCCGATGAACCATCTTCCACCCTATGTATGTCTGTCCTATTTTGTTCACTCTTCATCCATTGATGGACACTGAGCTGCTTCACCTTCGGGTTATTGTGAATAATGCTGCTATAAATACAAATACGTGTCTATAAATATCTGAATGCCTACTACCAATGATTTGCTTTTTCCTGACAAGAGTTTAAATTACAGTGTGAATGGATGGTGACTTTATTTTCTATATATATATTACATCACACAAAGGATTTTTAAAAATCCTGCATATCTGGAATTATTACCATGAAAAGTCTCTGATTCTCTTTTTGCATTTCTTCCCATAGTCCTCTCATTTGTCCTATTATTGAAGCAAGCTGTTTTCTTTTCAATTTTCCTTGAAGTAAACTTAATTAGTGAGGAATAAACATGTGGAAAGTACATGTTTATTCACAAAATCAATATCTTGGTTTGAGTGTGAGTGTGCTTGCATGGGTGTGTCTGTGAGGAAATATGCACGGTTACCTGTGTAGGTCAACAATGTCTTAAACTGCTGAAAAAAATATGGAATTGGTCATCATTTCAAATATTCATCCAAGGCTCACTTTGTTTTAAATTACCTTGGGCTTTAATATTACCATAATGTTGTTTTGTATTGTCTCCACTACTTAGGACTTGTAACTTTTGTTAAGCTTTTTAACCATGTTTATTTCCTAACTAAACATTACACCAGTGTGTCTACATGTGACAGTTATCTAGTAGCCTATGTCTTCTTGTTACTGGATATTTTATTATTATTATTTTTTTTTTGGTGGACTGGATCTTCACATAATTCTTTCAGAAAGGGGTTATGAGTACTAAACTTTAAGATCTTTTAATTCTTTGCTCATGCAAAAATTTAAGTCAATGCTTCTGTGAAATATGAAATTATTTCCACAGAAATGGCTTCCCTTAGCTGGATGTGGTGGTTGGTGTATGCCTATAAATCCCACAAGTTCGAGGTCTGCCTCTGTAACTTAGCAAGGTGCTAGCTCAAAATAAAGACAGGGTATGTGCCTCTGGGTCTTTCCCGCCATCCCCACCCTCCACACTTGAACAGATCTCTTTTATTTTAATAGTATCTTACACTGAATTTTAGTTGACTTCTCATTATAGGGACACGAAGTTACCTGGAAGCCAAACATCCTGCTTAGCCAGTGTCCAACACTTAGCTGGTATTCAAAGTTGGCCCTCTTCTTAAATAAAGGGAAAGGGAAGTTCAGGAAGACAAATGATCTTTATGTCAGAAGCAGGGGAGTTGGGACCAAGGGATATTCCTGCTAAGTCTTAAAGATTGGCCCAAACACA